>NC_057407.1:55831494-56431494 GCF_019320065.1 Cervus canadensis | reverse complement strand
AGTCCAAGGAACTCTCAAGAGTCTTCTCCAATACCACAGTTCAAAAGCATCAATTCTTTGGGGCTCAGCTTTCTTTTTAGTCCAACTCTCATATGACCAATGGAAAAACCAAAGCTTTGACTAGATGGCTCTACTGCCACCAACTTTTCTATTACAACCCTTCTCCTCCTGCATGGTGGTTTTAAAAATTATTTTTTAAAGAGATGCAACATAGGATCCAATTAGGCTCAGGCTCACCTGAGCTTTGAAATATCAGAAATATCAGTTCTAGTCCTGTCCCTCCAGGCAAGAAAAAGGGTATTTCAGCCCAGACTGCAAACAGAGAGCTGGTCTAAATGGTAGAAAGTCAGAAAACAGAGGAGATGGGCAGAGTGCAAGGAAGAGCATTTGAGGAAACCAGTGCTATTCCCAAGGAAAATGGCTAAAGTGCCAGGCTTTTCTTTAGTTTTTGCATTTCTCATGCATGCTGACTGCAAAGAGAAATTCTGTGACTGGAGCATAATCACCTCTTTCTTTCCAACCTCCTAGACATGGATGCTCTTTGCAGTCAACACAAGGAGATCATCCTGTCAGACCTCACTGTCTAAAATAAAGCTCAGCAGGTCTAGAAGTAACACACATCATCTAATGACTAAAGATTCAATGAAGCCTGAGTAAGATCTAGCTCAGTCTATCTCCCCATGAATTGGTGTTGTTGGCAGCTTTTTTCCAAACTTCAGAGAAGAAGCTAGATTTTAAAACTAATCATTGTAACATTAAAAAAATCACCACTCTGCAATCTTTTATCTTTCCTTAGCGCTGTTGTTGGTCATTCTTGCTTTTAACTTTTCCTTATGTTGGTGATTTCTTTTTCTCTAAATTTTTCCTTAAGAGAAGTAAGTTAATAGAAAGAATAAAGACATCAAAACAAGAGCCAGAAAATCATCTTGGACTTGGAAGGACAGTATTGTCCTTCCCCTCCTATGGGAGTATTCCCCTCCTATGGGAACCAAGGAGGGGGCTGGAGCACGTGGGCCCTCCGAGAAGACAATAACTTCGGCAGGGTCTGACGTGGCTTGGCTTTTGTTAATGAAATCTTCTCCCTGCTAGAGCCACAGGAAGGAGATGAGTTGAGAGTGCTAGCTCATCGCAGACTGTTCTGTGCTGTGCCTCTGCTCCTTCAGCCTTTGAAAGGGAAGGTTGCCCACTGGCTTGGATGGGACGCTTGAAACCTCAGTGCTTGAACCTACCCCA
Source organism: Cervus canadensis (assembly GCF_019320065.1). Lineage (NCBI taxonomy): Eukaryota > Metazoa > Chordata > Mammalia > Artiodactyla > Cervidae > Cervus > Cervus canadensis. The sequence goes on along the minus strand of NC_057407.1, from coordinate 56,430,261 downwards.
GCTTTCCAAGGCCCAAGTGCCACTGATGCTGCTGTTAAGTCGCCTCAGTCGTGTCCGACTCTGTGCGACCCTATAGACGGCAGCCCACCAGGCTCCCCTGTCCCTGGGATTCTCCAGGCAAGAGTACTGGAGTGGGGTGCCATTGCCTTCTCTGAAGTGCCACTGAATTTGCCTAAATAACATTTGTCTGAGAATCTCACTTGCGTCTAATGGAGTTTCAGATTCAAGGGACTATGGAGAAAGAGTTTCAAGCTGGGTGAGATGAGTAGTCTCACATTAGTGAGATCATCAATTTAATCTCCAAGGGTGGGCGGTGGCGGTAGAGAAATAAGCATTTGTGGTTAGGGAGATGGGAATGAATGAAAGATCCCATCCTTGGTGTCAGGAGGACTGGGGTTTAGAGCCATCTTCTTGTTTCCTGAGGGTTTTCATTGAACACAAAATCATTTAACAACTGGACTAGACCCTAAAGTATTGGGTTGGCCAAAAAGTTCATTTGGGTTTTTCCTTAACATCTTATTGGAGAAACCAAATGAATATTTTAGCCAACCGAATATCACTGAACTCATTTCTAACATTTTAATTCTATGTTGTACCAACCCATAAGTCCAGAGACACTCGAAGAATGAAAGTCCAGGGTTATTTTTTGAGAAAAAGATGGCTAGAAAGAGTTACTTATCTCCACATTACAGCTCTTCATCTGGCAGATGGCCTTGAGCATCTTGAACTTGAGTCGATGATGACAGTCTTTCTTTCATGATTTTTACTGTTTGCTAGTTTGGAGAAATCTTTTTAAAAATTCTTTCTTCTCTTCCTTTTTCCATCTCCTACACACAGCTACCACCGCAATTGTTTTTTCTCACCTAATATGCCCTCGTGTGATTCCCACACAAAAGTGTGAAAATGACTTGGTCTGAACAAGCCACTTACACAGCAGGTAAATTCCATCATGGTTGGATGGGAGATTTCTGTACTTGGTTTCTTCTTGAAAGTTCTATTAATAATGTCACAAACAAATGTCCTTGCAGTATATTTTCTTCCTTAAGTTTCCAGAAGTAGTGTCACTGACACAAAGTCACAGAAAACACAGTCTTGTTGTGTGCTATTAGAATTTGGGTTTTTCCCTAAATTTGTTTCATCATTTATGGTGGATGTCTGGTAGAGTGAGAGAAATTCTGAGAGTAGCCCTCTTAAAAGGTTAAAATATATGCATTTGGCAAATATTTGTGGAACATTTAAGGTGTGCCAAGCATTGTGAAAGGCATACAAAAAATTATATACGTAGCAGTGGCAGAGCCTACAGGCTTTCCATTTCAGTAGCCCTTTTAATCATTTTTGTCATACTCAGCCATCAGCATGTGTGTGTGGGTGTACTCTCCTTCAGTCATGTTCAATTTTTTGTGACCCCTGTAGCCCCCCAGGCTCCTCCGTCCATGGGATTTCCCAGGCAAGAATACTGGAGCAGGTTGCCATTTCCTTCTCCAGGATCTTTCCAACCCAGGGACCAAACTCTCATCTCCCGAATCTCCTGCATTGGCAGGTGGATTCTTTACCATTGACCCTCCCATCAGCACAACCATTGGCAAATTACATCAGCCTGTCTTCTTCAAAATAGATACAGCATATGAGTCCTGAGCCACCATCGTCTTTTACCTGGGTCACTGCAACAGCTTCCTAACTGGCCCCAGCACCCCCTGGGTCTTCCTATAGTCTAGACTATATGAAGGACAGAGTGATGGCTGTAAATCATGTTGGCTCATGCCACTATTCTTAAATCTCACCAGTGCTGTCCCATCTGACTCAGTGGAAATGTCATGTCCTAGGGTCCCCTAGAGAGCCTCTTGGTGAAAGTGAAAGAGGAGAGTAAAAAATTTGACTTAAAACTCAACATTCAGAAAATTAAGATCATGGCATCCAGTCCCATCACTTCATGGAAAATAGATGGGGAAACAGTGGAAACAGTGACAGACTTTATTTTTTTGGTCTCCAAAATCACTGCAGATGGTGACTGCAGCCATGAAATTAAAAGACGCTTGCTCCTTGGAAGAAGAGTTATGACCAACCTAGATAGCATATTAAAAGCAGAGACATTACTTTGCCAACAAAGGTCAGTCTAGTCAGAGCTATGGTTTTTCCAGTAGTCATGTATGGATGTGAGAGTTGGACCATAAAGAAAGCTGAGCACCAAAGAATTGATGCTTTTGAAATGTGGTGTTGGAGAAGACTCTTGAGAGTCCCTTGGACTGCAAGGAGATCCAACCAGTCCATCCTAAAGGAAATCAGTCCTAAATAGTCATTGGAAGGACTGATGCTGAAACTGAAACTCCAATACTTTGGCCACCTGATATGAAGAGCTGGCTCATTTGAAAAGACCCTGATGCCGGGAAAGATTGAAGGCAGGAGGAGAAGGGTATGACAGAGGATGAGATGGTTGGATGGCATCACCGATTCAGTGGACATGAGTTTGAGTAAATCTAGGAGTTGGTGATGGACAAGGAAGCCTGGCAAGCTGCAGTCCATGGGGTCGCAAAGAGTTGGACGTGACTGAGCGACTGAACTGAACTGAGGGTCCCCACTCTCAGGGCTCTCCCTACATGGCTGGCCCCTCTCAAGCTTTTCTGTTCCAGCCACATGGGTCCGCCAAGCATGTCAAACACCCTCCTGCCTCAGGGCCTTTGCACTGCCTATTCTCTTTGTCTAATGTACACAACTCTCAGATACATCAACAACAGCTTGCCCTGAGGCTTCCTTCAAATCTCCACTGAAATGTTACTTAAAGTGGAGACTTTCTTGACTACCAGTTTCCTGATTTATCTGCATATTTACTCTCTTCATGTGAGGTCCATGAGGGTATGATCTGTGTCCATTTTGTTCACTATTCTATTCCTAGTGTCTGGAAAGTGCCTGGCACATGAACTATGCTCAATAAATAAGGGCAGTCCAGAGCTTCAGCTTCAGTGTCAGTCCTTCCAATGAGTATTTAGGACTGATCTCCTTTAGGATGAACTGGTTTGATCTCCTTGCTGTCTAAGGGACTCTCAAGAGTATTCCCCAGCACCACATTTCAAAAGCATCAATTCTTTGGCAGTCAGCCTTCTTTATGGTCCACCTCTCACATCCATACATGACTACTGGAAAAACCATAGCTTTGATGATACGAACTTTGTTGGCAAAGTGATGTCCCTGCTTTTTAATACACTGTCTAGGTTTGTCATAGCTTTTCTTCCAAGGAGCAAGCGTCTTTTAATTTCATGGCTACAGTCACCATCTGCAGGGATTTGGGAGCCCCCCAAAATAAAGTCTGTCACTGTTTCCACTGTTTCCCCATCTATTTTCCATGAAGTGATGGGACCAGATGCCATGATCTAGTTTTCTGAATGTTGAGTTTTAAGCCAGTTTTTTCACTCTCCTCTTTTACCTTCATCAAGGGGTTCCTCTTTGCTTTCTGCCATAAAGGTTGTGTCATCTGCATATCTAAGGTTGCTGATATTTCTCTGGTCAATCTTGATTCCAACTTGTGCTTCTTCCAGCTCTGCATCTCGCATTATGTACTCTGCATATAAGTTGAATAAGCAGAGTGACAATATACAGCCTTGATGTACTCCTTTCCCAACTTTGAACCAGCCCACTATTCCATGTCTAATCCCCCCACCAGGGATCAAACCCATGGCCCAGCCTTGGAAGCATGGAGTCTTAATCACTGGACTGCCAGTGGATGAGATGGCTGGATGGCATCACTGACTCAGTGGACATTACTTTGAGCCAACTCCAGGAAATAGTGAAGGACAAGGAAGGCTGGTGTGCTGTAGTCCATGGGATTGCAAAGAGCTGGACGTGACTGGGCGGCTGAACAACAAAATCAAGGTAGGTACTTTACCTTGCTGCTGTACTCCCACCAGTTAGACTAGTGCAAGGCATAGAGTAAGCACTCAGTGAGGATCTGTTGACTGAATGTTCAATGAATACATGAATAAGGGTTGAATCATGTATCTTCTATATACCAACAACCAGATTCAGAATTTCTATTCAACTTGAGAAATGTTTTTAATTTTTTTCTCTAATGCAATATCAGTTAAACTACACACACACACACAATTTTGTATATTTTTATATATTTTTAAAGTACCCAGGTGTTCCCTCCTTGAAAGTGAAAATCCTAGGTACTTCTTGCTGGTTCTAAGTAGTTCCAGATAAGGGTGGATTGAGTTTCTACTTTGCTCAGGAGTACAAGAGCTTAAAGAAGATTTGGAGAAGAAATTGAAGAGTGGAGGAGAAGTTTGAGCAGCCAAAAGGAAGACTTAAAGATAACAAGATGAGCATAAAGATAACCAAATGAGCATAAAGATCACCCACAACACCATCTATTGTAACTTTTATGCAACAACGGACTCATACTGTTATGGACCCAGGTTCTTGGCCACCTTAATCAATAGAACTTGATAAGAGGCCAGACAAGAAATTCAGGCAAGGCTCTACTGGGGGCTCCTGCTGCAGCAGGGGGCAGTGAGATCAATAAACAGGTTCCCTTGCTTGCTCACTGAGGTGGGGTGAGATTGTTCCTTTTATGGGGTGAGGGTAGGTGTCCAAGGGTTGGGCTGAAGGGGTGACTCAGGAGGTCTGCTCATCCATTTGGTGGTATTGAGTGCTTTTGCTTCCAGCTTCTCAAAAGTGGCAGTTGGTCTTTTTGGTCTTTTCATAACTTGTTGTGCATTTGTTGTTTGTTGCTGTTTAGTTGGTAAGTCATATCTGACTTTTTTGTGACCCCATGGACCATAGCCCTCCAGGCTCCTCTGTCCATGGGATTCTCCAGGCAAGAATACTGGAGTGGGTTGTCATGCCCTTCTCCAGAGGATCTTCCCAACCCAGGGATTGAACCTGGGCCTCCTGCATTGCAGGCAGATTCTTTACCATCTGAGCCACCTGGTTTAGTTCCTTCTAGTTTCTTTGTATTTTGTTGCTGAGAGGAGATGTTTGAGCAGATGCAAGCACTGCAGCAAAATCATCCAGATCCCAGGTCCCAGCCTGTCTCAGTGCCAGACATACGGTCCTGAAACTTTAAAAAATCACATCCTGGCCCTGTTTCCAGGTCTGCAAATATGGATCTATCTCATTCTTTTGTATGGGCATTTTCCATCATATTATTGTAGCATAATTTATGTAGACATTCTGTTATTGATGACATTTGAACAGTTTCCACTGTAACCTGCTACTACAGTGCATATGTTTGTACATGTATCTTTATATACTTGTGACATTATTACTTTAGGAGAGATTTCTTAAGTTAGATTTGTTGCTGCCAACTTTTTCCTCAAAATGTTATACTTGTAAGTCTTTTAATAACTGGGAATGCTTCTTTCCTAGAACTTTTGCCTATATTAGCTCTTAACCTTTTAAATTTTTGCCAATAAACAAAATTTCTTCTTACTGTTTTCAAAGTTGCATTTCCATAGTTATTGTCCAGGTTTACCCTCTTTTTCCTTTGTGTTTATTTTTGTGTGAATTGCCTATTGGATCATACAGTTTTCTATTAGATTGACTTTTTCATATTCATTTATATAAACCCATTTTATATTTTGATTGTTAATCCTTTATATCTAATGTTTTGCAAATGTTTTATCCTAGTCTGCCACTTTTATTTTTATTTATGTATTCTTTGCTTTAATAAAGCATTTAATACTTACACAGCTTTATTTATTAGGTTTTGGCTTTGGAATTTTGAATTTTAAAGCTTTTGCAGCCCCAAACTTAGAAAAATAATGCCCAAACATTTTCTCTTAATACATTTCAAATTTTGGTCTTACTTTTATATCCTAATCAAGGTGAAATTAATTTTTGTATATAAGGTAGAACCTATTTTCCTTATATATGGATTCCTGATTGCTTCAACACAATTTACTTCAATCCATTTTCTCCCTAGGATTTAAAATGTTATCTTTAGTATATATTAACTTTCTACTCATTCTTGAATGTCTTGAGATTTTGCTCCTATAACTGGTTCACCCAACATTGTTAATCTTCTCATTATTACTCACTTTCCAAACTATCTTGGCTATTTTCACTCATTTATTCTCTCAAAAGGACTCTAAAATCAATTTGTCAAGTTAAAAATCAAACACACATATGAAATGACTAGGATTTATATTGAATCATCTTAAATTTATACATATTTAGTGTTTCCACTTGGCAATATGGCATATCTCTTTATTCAGACACTATTTCATGTCTTTCAATACAATTTTAGAGTTTCTTAGATATTCTAATATTTTTATTGCCCTTTTGGGTATCACTTTCTACAATAACATTTTTCATTACATACATTAAGAAACTAAATGTATCACAGATTTTTTTGAAATGTTGATTCAGTTTTGAAAATTGTGTGTTGTTCTTTGAATTTTTCAGCATTGGATTTACTGATGTTTTGTTTAGAATTTTTAGTATGTATGTGAGTAATTAATAACTCAGTAGCAGCTTTCTTTTAGTGCTATCACTTCTAGTTTTGATGTAAGAAATTTGTTCACCTTATGGTCTCAATAACATGGAAATTACCTATTAGATATACTCTGAGCCTGGCACCCTTTCAAATGGTAGATCTTTGACAAACTTTCATTTTCCTCTTTGGATTTCAGTATACTTGACTTTTCTTTTTCTTGAGCATTTTTCCCATTTTATTTTGGTTGTATAGTCCTTAACTCAAACTTGATTTTCAACTTTTTGACAAAAGGGATGCAAAATGTTACTTAACATTACTGGAACCTATTTCATAATTGTTGTAATTCTTTCCTATTTCATTCCTAATGTAGTATTTTTTGTTTATTTTCCTCATTTATGATCTTACTTTAGCATCTAAAGTATTTATCCATTATACTCAGGTATTTGAATAAGCTTATTTTAATCTCATTTATCAATTTTTCTTAATTTTTGTTTTCTTTATTAATCTTGGCTTTTAAGTTAATTATTTCCTTCTATTTTTTTTTTTTTTTTGGTTTATTTTGTATCCTTTCCCTTCTATTTCTAGATTGCTTAAGTTTTTACTATGAATGTATGTTTGATTTTATCAAAAACTTTTTCTGCACCTGTGGAGTAATCATATGGATGTTTTATCTGTTATTATGGTTCCATTGATTTTTAGATTTTAAAATAACATGCCCCAGGAACAACCATCTTGAATTATCCTTTTTATATAATGTCGAATTTAATTTGCTATCTTTTGTTAAAGATAATTTCCTTCTATGCTCATGTGGGATATTGGTCTGTGGTTTTCTTTTCTCCCATCAAAATACTACTAACCAAGCCCAACCCTGCTTAGCTGCTGAGGTCAGGTGCATTCAGGACAGTCTAACTATAGACTATAATTTTCTTATCTTAGAACATCTTTGGTTTGGAGTCAGAATAATGGAAGCGTTTTTTCCTCTTGTAATTTCTGGAATAATTTGTGTATAAATGATGTTATTTCATCTTTACATGTTAGAATTCATCGGTGAAGTCATTTGGCCTGAGTTTTCTCTGTGGGAAGTTTATTGACTACTTCAATTTGTTCTATAAATGATGGTGATGATGAGAGTAGCCAATCTATATTATAGCTTATTACATTCCAGGTATTATGGAATTTATAAGAATATGTAAGTCCTTACTGCAGCATTATGAAATTTGTGCTTTTATTCTTCTCATCGTTAGATATAGAGAAGTTAACGAACTTGCAGAATATACACTCCTAGTAAGTAATACAGCAAGACTTCAGATCTATGTCTTTCCTATTCTAGAATCAGAATCCATCCACCACACATTGACTGTAGATTTTTCATTCCAGTAATTGGCCTGGGAGTAGGAAGTAGAATCTCTCATTCATTCATTTATTCATTCACCCACTCATTTCTTGCTGTCGTATAATAAGCATGTTAAATGCTCACCATGAAGCATTTGTGTCAAACTCTGTGTACCAGGCATGTTAACTAGAGACCCAAGAAATGAGGTGGGTACACAGGATTTGTTACTGAGGATGAGTGCAACTATCTCCTGTTTGTCTTCAGAGAGCGTTTTCCAGAAAGATCCTCAGGAATGCTCACCTTTGACAGTATTATAATATTGTTTGCAACTTTTCCCCCACTAACTCTCCCAGAACCACCTTCTCACCCCAAAACACACAATTCAATATTTCCCCAGTGCTTAAGAGACTTTTTTTCAAAGACCTTTTTGATGTGGATCATTTTAAATGTCTTTATTGAGCTTGTTATGATACTGCTTCTGTTTTCTGTTTTGGTGTTTTGGCTGTGAGGCTTGTGGAATCTTAGCCCCTGACCAGGAATTGAACCTGCAACCGCGGCATTGGAAGATGAAGTCTTAACCACTGGACCACCAGGGAAGTCCCAGAAATTTTTCACCTGAGTGTCAGTTCAGATTAGCACCATCACTAAGATGCCATTCCTTGACAAGTAAACACAGAAAGTACACAATCTCAGGCCCTGTAGGCCAGCTGCCATGTTAGGCAAATCCAAGTGTCTGATGTGGAATTTTCAAGAAGCAAAGGAAACTAAGTCTGCAAAATTTCCTTAGCAATCAAAAAAATAAAATCCTCTTCCAATGCTCCCCCAGTGCCTTTTGGTTCCTCAGAATTGTCCTGAAGTGCTAAAGCTTTACAGATATCCCAGTGTTTATTTTCTCGCTGTATAGGGTGAAGACAGAATGAAATCACCATTGAATCTGCAAGGGGGTTCTCGATTCCATTTTTCTTCCACTTGAAACCACATGTTTCTTTTCTTTGAATATTTTTCGGTTGGGTTAAAGGAGGCTAGAGTTGAAAATGTTCTTACACTTAAAAAAATAGCTGTTGCCAGAAGGGTTTTTCCCAGTTTGAAAAATCATGCAGCATATCGCCAAAGAAACAAATGCATCACAGGAACTGGAAGCCAAGAGCTAAAAACAAACAAAACAACAGCAAAAAACTCATCCCTAACATCTGCTTAAGTATATGTCAATGTTGGCAGGAAACATGAGCCTACATCTGTCTGGCCGTCCAGACCCACACCATGTGATGCATGCTGTGATCCATCCAACTGGAAAGAGGTCCCAGGCAGACAGCAGTCAGCTTGTCCCCAGTGATTCCTCAGATTGTTAGGAATTCGGTTCTGAGAAATTCAGATGTAGAGAGCAAACTTATGAATGCCAAGGTGGGGAGAGAAGGGAAAATTTGGAGATTGGGATTGACATACATACACTATTGATAATATGTATAAAAGGGATAGCTAATGAGAACCTACTATATAGCACAGGGAATTCTACTCAATGCTCTGTGGTTACCTGGATAGAAAGGGAATCCCCAAAAGAGGGGATATATGTATATATACAGCTGATTCACTTTGCAGTAGAGTAGAAACTAACACAACATTTGAAAGCAACTATACTGAAATAAAAAAAAAATTTTTAATCAAGTTTGGTTGTAAGTTTCAAAATCTGCTGTCAAATCTTCTGAATAAATTACTGCAGACTATCAGATGGTGATGTAGATAACTTTAAAATATAAAGAATCTTTACAACTATCTTTAATTCATGACTTTAAGTTACAGGTGAGAAAACTGAAGGACAAAAAAGCTAATTAATTTGACTAATAGCCAACTTCTAGGTAATGGATATTTCCTACCAGGATACTGACAAAGATACCACATTTTGAAATCACGTATTTCTTTTCTTTGAATATTTTTCAGTTGAGTTAAAGGAGGCTATAGTTGAAAATGTTCTTACAGTTAAAAAAAACAGTACAGACAGGAACAGCCACCTTACCGCAGAGATGCTTCATGGTACCCTTCTGCCATCACATCCCCTTTCCTCCTGCCTGCGTCCATTCCCTCCTTAACCCCTGACAACAGATCAACAGTTCTCCATTTCTGTGATTTGGTTATTTCGAAATGTTGTCAAATGGAAACATTTGTAATAGCTTCTTGTGACTGGCTTTTCAACACAATTCTCTGGATTACATCCAGCCCACTGGCTGAATTAATACTTCATCCCTATTTACTGCTGAGTACTATTCCATGATACATATGTTTCATGGTTTGTTTAACCATTTATCAGTTGAAGGACATCTGAGTTGTTTCCAGTTTCCAGTTATTATGAACAAAGCTGCTATATATACTCTTGTACAGATTTGTATTTGTATGTGAACACAAGTCTTCATTTCTCTGGATAAATGCCCAGGTGGACAATAGCAGAGTTGTATGATAATTTGATTTTTTTTAAAGAAACCACTAAATTGTTTTCCAGAGTGGCTGAACAATTTCATACCCTCATCAGCAACGTATGAATCATTTGGTTTCTCCACATCCTGCCAGCATTTTGGCATTTTCATTATTTTTTATTTTAATCATTCTGATAGGTGTGTAGTGATACTTCATTGTGGTTTTAATTTGCATTTCCCTCATGGCTAATAATGTTGAACATCTTTTCATGTGCTTATTTGCCATCTGTATATCTTTGGTGAAATGTCCCCTCATGTCTTTTTCCCAGGTTCTAATTGGATTGTTTGCTTTACTGTTTTAAATTGAGAGCAGTTCATATATTTGAGATGCTAGCCTTTGTCAGAGATGTGGTTTGCAAATGTAGTCTTTCAAAATGTAGCTTTTATTTTCATTCGTTTAACAGGGTTCATTTTTAATTTTGATGAGGTCAAACTTACAAATTTTTCTTTTTGGATAATGATTTTACCTGCTCCTAGATCCTAAAGATTATCTCCTGTTTATATCTAAAAGTTTTCCTGATTCACTTTTAAGTCCATTATGAATTTTGAGATAATTTTTTATAACATGTGAGGCTTAGGTAAAGTTAGTTCTTTTGTTTGTTTGCTCCACTTGTTGAAAAGGCTAAATAAACTTCATCCGTTAAAATGCTCTTCTTGCACCTATAAAAAGTCTAGTTTGGCATATTTTCGTGAATTCTATTCTACTGATGGGTTGTTTACTCTCTTCTCTTGGTCTATCTATATATTCCACTGCCGAGACCAAGAGTCTTGATTACTATAGCTACAGAGTAAGTCTTAACATTGGATATAGATGGATTCCTACCAGTTTATTTTTCTATGTCAAAATGTTTTAGCTACTGTCTAGCTAAATTATGTGCATGTTTCCATGTAAATTCTAGGATAAGTTTGTCTATATCTATAGAAAAATCTTGTTGGAATTTTCATAGGAATTATGTTAAATCTGTATGTCAGTTTGGGGAACTGACATCTTTAGTATGTTGGGTCTTTCAATTCATGAACAGGGTGTGTTCTCCAGCCCTTTTAGGTTTCTCACAAATTTCTTTCATCAGAATTTTGTAGTTTCCTTCATACAGATTCTAAGTTTGTATCTGAGTGTTTAATTTCCTTTGAAGTAGTTATAAATGATACTGTTTTAAATTTTGCCTTCTACATGTTTGTGGTTAGTAAAAATGCAATTGATTTTTGTGTGTTGATCTTACACATCAGTATTTTAAGAAGCAATTTCATTTAACAAATGTTTGTTAGTACTGTGTGTAAGTCACACCAAATCATGGGGGATATTAAAGTGTAATTAATGACTGCCTGTATTTTGACTGTGTACAAACCACACAATTTATCCATAGCAGAAGTTTAAGAAGTGAAAAGTAGGGGAAGATATAAGTTAAGTCCACAGGTCACACAGCACACTTGAAGAACATATGAGAAGTTGTGCAGAGACAGGGAGAAACTGTTGGGCAGAAGAGACTGGAGAGCACATCAGGGTGGAAATTTCAGATACCTGGGTTCTAATTGCCCTCCAGAGTTTTCCTGTGGCTCAGACAATCCTTCCAATGACAAATGGTTCATAACACAGGAACTATTTCATAACCTTTCCCCAGCAACATATTTTAGAATCCAGTGAAATTATGTTCATGGACATGGTTTTGAAACACAGAGACATTACAACCACATTTGGTTAGAAAATGTTCTCTTGTGATTTAAATAAATAACAAAGAGCCATTTTTACTTGGAAAATGCTGTTAAGTTTTAACACAAAGGTAAAATGTGTCTGATCAAGGTGGTCTCTCTACAAAGAGTCCTGCTTCTGGGGACCAGGAGTTAATTACATCCCACCATGAGGAGTGAGTGCCCTTCCATCCAGGCCAACTGGGCATCATTACAAGTTAGTAATTACACTGCTTTTCATCAGTTGCCTAAATCATTAGAACACAAGATTATTAAACCAAGACCTACCAATTTAGCTGCTCAAGGGTGGAGTCTATTAGACCATCTGCTACCTTATCAACACAGACACAGCAAGTCCAGGCAACTTCATATCCAACATGTAGCACCTACTGCTTCCAACTGATCCATATACTCTTTTTTAAGCAATGGTTATTTAATTGCTGGAGCTAACAAGCAATCCAACAACTGCTTCTCGGCTATGAGTACAACTTGCCAAAAGTGGACTGTGGGGTTCAGAAAGAGCCCACGTACAACGTAAGATTATTTCCGATCTTGTTGTGAAGGCTGGAGTCGAGAAAGACTATTTCAGGAAGGTGTGAGTGTGACAGAGAACAGAATGGTGACCTCACCTTCTTCTCAGGGAAAGTTCCCTCACTACGGGAGGCTTAGGTGTTTCCAAAAGGTGAATTGCAAAAAAGAAATATGGAAAATAGAAAATACATGCATTTATTTTTAACGTTTCTGAGTCCTTTCTCTCTACTTGACATCTTTTCCCTCTGTGAAGGCAGATTTCATTTCTATATTGTTTACTATCGTACTCAGTGCCTGGTAGGTGCTTAAAAAGTAGTTCGTAAAGACATGGAAGCAACCTAAATGTCTGTTGACAGAGGAATAAAGAAAACGTGGTACATATATCCAATGGAATATTACTCAGTCATATAAAAGAACAAAGTGATGCCATTTGCAGCAACATGAATGAACCTAGAGATTATCATGGACCTAGAGATTATCATAGACATAGAGATTATCGAGGTAAGTTAGACAGAGAAAGGCAAATATCATATGAAACCACGTATACATGAAATCTTAAAAAAGGGTACAAATGAATCTCTTTACAAAACAGAAGTAGAGCTGCAGATGTAGAAAAACTTATGGTTACCAGGGAATGGGAGGAAGGAACAGGAGCTTGAGATGAACATACACATACTATTACATACAAGATAGATAGCCAACAAGGACATGCTGTATGGCACAGGGAGCTCTACTCAATATTCTACCCGCGAAATTGATATGAGATACCCTATTTGCGCAAAGAATCTGAAAAAGAATGAGCACATGTGCACGTGTAATAGAATCACTTTGGGGTACACCTGAAGCTAACACAACATTGTAAACCTACTGTGCTCCAATAAGAGTTTTAAAAAGAAAGAAACGAATGTTGCCTAAATGCATACATGGGTAAACACATGAATGTGGGGAAGAGCGCAAGAAGAGTGTGCACGTGAAGTTTGACATGAGGAGGAGGAAAGGACTGCAGGATACACCCCCGTCAGATGGTCACTTCCACCTGCTCTGGGGACTTCTGAGAACCAGGAAGTCCGGCAGAAGGAATTTGGACATGCTAGCGTTGATTTGGGGGCCTCCCAGGTGATGCTAGTGGTAAAGGACCCTCCTGCCAATGCAGGTGAGGTGTAAGAGACAAGAGTTCAATCCCTGTGTCAGGAAGATCCCCTGGAGGAGGGCACGGGCAACCCACTCCAGTATTCTTGCCTGGAGACCCAATGGACAGAAGAGCTTGCCAGGCTGCAGTCCTTATGGCTGCATGGAGTTGAATATGACTGCAGTGAGTCAGCACGCAGGCGTGCAGGGTTGATTTACAATGCTGTCTTAGTTTAAGTGTATAGCAACTTGATTCAGTTATACCTACCTGTGTATCCATTTTTTTTTTTTCAGATTCTTTTCCTATTTAGTTTATTACAGGATATTGAGCGTAGTTCCCTGTGCTGCTCAGTAGGTCATTGTTGATTACCTGTTTTATGTACAGTAGTGTGTGTGTGTTAATCATCACGGTTGTGTTTGAACTTCTCAAGTGCCCCTGGCTAAGCGCATAGCACATACCAGCCACTGCAGCCTGACTGGCGGGAGAATCTTGTTTGCCTGTTTCCATAGTTGGGGGGTAAGGAACCTCAGTCTCTACATCACTTTTCCCTGAGCTCTTCCAAGTTCAAGGAGGTAAATCACACTTCATAGATTCCCTTCTGATCCCCTTCAAGAGTTAGTGGACAAAACGGTATCCACTTTAAGAGGATGCCCCCCCCCCCCATATTACTTTAGTCAGATTGAATTAAAAATGTGCTTGAGACATTCAAAAAGAGCGATGCTTTAACAGAGAGTGGGTCCTTTGGTGTCAGGCAAATTGGGCTCAAATCCAGCCTCATACCTTATAACCCTGTGACCTTGACAATTCTTGGCGTCTTTTTCTCTGAAATGGTGGTGATGAGGTGGCTGAAAGAACTAGATGTGTGTGAAACCATTTTAGAAAATGCCTGGCATTTTGGTGAGTACTCATAAGTGGAGGTGATTATCAGCTTTTTTTACTGAATAGGAATATACTGCTTCTTGGGTAAGAAGCAATTACCCAAGGGAACATTTTACTCCCTGACAATGAATTTAAAGCATTGTGTTCCACAGTAAAGCAAATCCAGATCTATGTAAGAATCAAAATATGCATGAGTTTTTATCAGATATTAGGAGACCTCAGAACGCACCTCGGGTTTGCTTCATGAGGCTTGCTGCTACTCCTGTGGGTTTGGGGGTCATGTTCACTGCACTCTGCTCTTGGGGTGGTTTGGAGGAGGAGCTTGAGAAGCACTGTAAGAAAGTATCAGGTAAACCATTAAACATCAAAAACTACCAGTTGAAATGATGCATCTGATAATCTGCTAGGCTTCTTCAGTACCACCTCGAGCCAGATGCAAATGGACTGGACAGGTGTAAATGTGGTCAGCTATGTGCCAGGCTGCCTCCCTCCTCCCAGGTCATCACCATGCCTCTTCTTCCTCCCAACCCCTCTTTCCACCAAAGGTTGTTCTCATTCCCTTGGGGGCCTGAGAAATTCTTTGGAGACTGGTTGACATAGTGAGTTTAATTCCTCCAAAGGAACATGAAGGAGAATTTCAGCAAGTCCCTGGAGGTTTTCAAGTGAATCCCAGTCACTGGTATTCTCCTCCCAGAGACAGTGACAACTCTCAGTCCAAACACTTGGCTACCACGTTCTTAGAACTTCCATGAGCCTCAGGCTTTATACTGCCTCTAAGTTTCTCCAACAGTTAAGCTGATGCTTAACCTTCCTCATAACTCTTCCTAGGTATATCTAAAAGTTGCACATTATTGAAACGTATTTATACTAGGAGAGCTATTTGAAATAAAATGATATCCACCCCCTCATCAAGATAACAGTCAATGCAAACTCTTCTTGAAAACCATTGAGGGAA
The DNA here is from genome assembly GCF_019320065.1 of Cervus canadensis. Classification (NCBI taxonomy): domain Eukaryota; kingdom Metazoa; phylum Chordata; class Mammalia; order Artiodactyla; family Cervidae; genus Cervus; species Cervus canadensis. The sequence goes on along the minus strand of NC_057407.1, from coordinate 56,414,853 downwards.
CCAAGTAGAAAGCCAGTGGCACCAAAGGATCTCTGGGTATAATTAGCTACTGGATCTGTATAGTAGGCAACTAAGGTTTTGTGGATTTATTTATTCATTCAACAAATATTCGCTAAGAGTCTGTGATAGGCCAGGTATTGGGTGAGTTGCTAAATAGATAGATGGATGAATGGGAGGAAGTTGGATGGATTTATGATGGTTATATCCGTGGATGGATGATTCTCCAAAGTGTAAGGCAATTAACACCTGATTTAAACCAAGCACAAAACTACCCTAGAAAAGATCAAGGGTAGAGAGCATATTCTTTTTTAAGGAAGAAGGTCAGATCTATAACCATTTGGACTCAGACTATTTCAGGTGTAACTTGGGCTCTGAGTGGAGTTTCTCAGGTGTTTGTGAGCGTTAATCATAGTAAGAGTTATGAGTAATTTCAAAATTGTTCAGTTCAGTTCAGTGCAGTTTCTCAGTCGTGTCCGACTCTTTGTGACCCCATGAATCGCAGCACGCCAGGCCTCCCTGTCCATCACCAACTCCCGGAGTTTACTCAAACTCATGTCCATCGAGTCAGTGACACCATCCAGCCATCTCATCCTCTGCTGTCCCCTTCTCCTCCTGCCCCCAATCCCTCCCAGCATTATGGTCCTTTCCAGTGAGTCAACCCTTCGCATGAGGTGGCCAAAATATTGGAGTTTCTGCTTCAAAGCTTTTCTTTGATTTTTACCCCCAACGGACAGATTCCTTTAGTACTCCTATGGGGTAAATGATTTCATCTTCTCATGTTAGAGACTTTCCAACGTCTAACACTTTGGAGCAGAACCAGCCTTCAAAGAAGAAACTTTGAAGTTTCTGTTATGTTTTATCTTTTGAGTATTTATAAAGTGTGCCCAAATTTTGCTTGTGGATAAATCACCATTTATCTTCGTGATTTGCCTGTGCATGTTATGCAGTATAGTTGATCCATTAAGAATGTCAGCTTCTTGAAGACAAGGACTTCCTGGCTGTTCAGAGAAACACCTTCACAGTACTTGGAACTTTGCTGACTGAATCAATCAGTTAATAAATTCAAGGCCCAGGTTTAGTTTCATTACTGCTATTGTGACATTTCACCTTGCTACACGTTAGACCACCTTTCCAATTCATTTTTCATCTTTGCAGCTCTATCCTTGATATTAATAGCAATGCTTATTCAAAGAAAAAAAGTAAAAGCAATAGGAACAGAGAAAACAGATTAAAGTCAGTTGTATTTAAATAAAATCAGAAGAACTATCTGTGTCACACCAGTCTTTTTTTTTTTTCCTGATCACAATAACAGAGGCTCTATTATGTTTTAAAATCAAGTTATTCCTCACCACTTTCTCAGATTAAATTGGATTACTTATCTTCAATATGTATGGATTTTCTTTCTAATCTGGAAAATTTCTAGGCAGAAATACCTTTTAGTACAAGTTCAAATGTTTGTTGGTGCTCTCTCCTTGTAATATCCCAGCATAGAATTCGACCAAATTCCCCATTTTTCCGAGCTATAAGCAGTGCATTCTACAGTCATAAAGAAACAGTTTTAGTGGATCTCTTTGCACACGAACATGCCCCCCTGCACCACCCCCCACCCCAACTCCCAGGTCTTATTAGTGTGGAGCCCTACCCAGGTCATAGGATAAAAATCTTTGGAACTGACCAAGCCCCATAGCTACTGTTGCCATGAGCCTCCAAACCTAAGCTGGCCAGTTCCTTAACCCCATATTAGGTAAAATACCCACCCTATTACCCACCTATAGCATCCTAACAATCACCTAATGCCACCTTTCCAGTAGGAATTTTCTCTGTCCTAAGGTTATAAGAATTGGCTGCTAGCCTGCGAAAGGGTCCGACTCCCTCTTGAGCTGGTTAACGGCATCTCCCACTCTAATAAACTTCATTCTCTTCTCATCCTGCCTCATGTCTGGAAATTCTTTTCCTACTTGAGCATGGACCATGACAATTAGCTTCTGGCCTTGGAATTGTATAATCTTCACCCATCAGGACAATGACTAAAATAATGTACCTGGATCCACTTAGGATAGACTAAATCCTATCCTCCTAGAAGTCTTGACTGACTTGCTAGATTATTTATCACGTTTGACTCATTTGCTCACTAAGAGAAATTAGTCGTTATTTTCAAATAATAAAAATCATCATCTTAATAACACCTCCCCCATCCTCTCCCCAACACAAGAGGCTTTCCCAAAGTTTGATTCTTCTTAGTTTAGTCAAGTATCTTCCGAAGCCCTGTGTTGGCAAACTCATCCCCTAGTGTCAAACCAAAGAAACACCAATTTCTGCCACCGACAGCTAACTTACTAGGACATGTGTGGACTAGCCTGTCTTGAGATCATACTTTATTTCTACCCAGGACATTTTCCAAGACAAGGGAAAAGATGACTTATCCATCATTCAGGACCAGAAATGTCATTCTGGGGTTCAAGCAGCACTTGAAATATCTTATGTATTATGTTCCCCCCAAAACTGTGTCCTTCCTGAAATTTACATGTTGACGTCCTAACCTCAAGGACCTCAGAATGAGCCTGCATTTGGAGGTCTTAGAAAGGTAACTGAAGCCAAATGAGGTCATATGGCTGAGCCCTAATCCACTGTGACCAGTATCTTTTTAAGGAGAGATTGGAACACAGACACAGAAGACTTAATGAAGACAAAGGCAAGAGGCCCTTGGAAGAAACCAACCCTGCTGACACATTGATCCTGGACTCTTGGCCTCTAGAATTGTATGAAAATGAATTTCTGTTATTTAAGCCATCTGCCCCATGGTATTTTGTTACAGCCGCCCCGGCAAAATAACACACTGAGAGAATCTGGGGAAGAGATGCCTGAATGAGGCAGAGGGAAAGCTAAAGAAAAGCTGAGGTTCTTTCAGTGTCTGAGCTGGAAGAAGTCTGTGAAATGGGACTAGAGATAGTTGTCTGTATTTTTTAAAAAATGAGGAGGATTTCTCTGGTGTTCCGGTGGTTAAGAATTGGCCTGCCCATGCTGGGGACAGTTTCAGTCCCCGATGTGGGACGATCCCGTATGATGCGGGGTAGAGCCCGTGCACCGCCGCTACTGAAGGCCACGCACCCTGGAGCCCATGCTTTGCAAACGGGAGCACAACCCTTCTTGGTGCAACTAGAGAAAGGCTGCATGCAGCAGCGAAGACCCAGTGCAGCGAAAAATGAGCAAAATTTTTAAAAAATGAATAAGGTTTAATGAGGACGAGGGACCTTTCTTTTAGGCCCTACTTCCATTCAGGTGGAAGCTAGATTGATTTCTGCTTTGTTCCACCAACAGCTTGCATTAGCCACTGGCCACTGCCAAGCTTGGGCAGAGAGGGAAGAAAGCTTTATCCGTATGCAAATGAGGGCTGGGGGCAGGCTTCTAAACCAAACACCCTTGGGCCTTTAACCTGATATTCAGCCTCTTTTCTGGCCCACAAATCAATTCATCCCAGAGAGAAACCTTGGGGATAAACATTCACACACCATCAGGAATTCAAAACCTTACCTCCTGCAAGAATTGCTTCCAACAATTTGGAATAATAATACACCCCAATACAAAGACCCAAGGCAACAAAGCCCATCTCAGACTACTAAGAGCCTTTAAAAAGCCCTAAGCAGATGGTCGGCCCTTCCCAAACTGAACAAGCTGCCCTGGACCCAGTGAACGTCCATGTTGGCTCCATGCTTTATCCGAGTTCCAAAATCTAATGTTCACTAGGCATTCCAGTTTCAGGCAAGCCCCCTTTTCACTTTCATCTGGAGAAAGACACAAACCAGTCCTTCCCAAAATTTAGGGAAATAACTTTCAAAATCCACTAGCAACAGCACGTTGAAGAGCTGAAATACCTCTTGATTTTCTGCTCAGTGGTAACCTCTATCTGATGCCCTGAATGGACTGCTTTTAACACAACCTCTTCTCTATGACAAAATTAATCTGGGCAATAATCATGAAATTAAATGGATGATCATGACCAGAAAATAAATGCAGACAATGAAAACTTTCCTCTTATTGAGTTTTGTACATATACTCATGTTAATAAAAATATAATAATATAAAATATCAGTGTTTTATAAAAGAGAAAGAAATGAATCCAAACTTTCCATGGTATTTGCCTAGGGGTCAGTGGTTAAGAGTCCATGCTTCCACTGCAGGGGTCAGGGTTTGATCCCTGGTTAGAGAACTAAGATCCCGCATGACCCACGGCGTGGCCAAAAGGTAAAAACTAAAAAACAAACAAACAAACAAAAGAGTTTTCCAATTAAATGCAAAAAGCCCAACTTTGGGAACCATGAAATCATATCACTGAGTCAACATTGTAATTTCTCGATCACTCACTTAATTAAGAAATACAAAAGAAGAAATATCAATTTTAAAGATATTCAAATAATGTAAATTAGTTAATGTATGAACTACAATTTGTATGAACTACAATAATGTGCGAACTTACCAAACAAGACACTGGCTTCCTGGATGGCTCAGTGGGTAAGGAATCTACTGGCAATGCAAGAGACACAGGAGATGCCAGTTTGATCCCTAGAGGGGGAAATGGCAACCCACTCCAGTATTCTTGCCTGGAGAAAACCCATGGATAGAGGAGCGTGGCTGGCTACAGTCCATGGAGTCACAAAGAGTCAGACATGAGTTAGCCACCGAACACACACCCAAACAAGACACTGCTGCTGGAGGTCCATACCCCGGTTCACTGCTTTAAATTTTAAAATCTCAGAAAAATTCCAAGTGATCGCAAAGAAAGATAAGATGAAGTAACTCAAATTCTGTTTCTTTCTCTCAATTGTTGTTTTCATCAGATTCACCATAGGGACCAAAGACTAAACTGTGTCCTATGATACGAGCTTGAATGACTCAGGATCCCTAGGAACTCGCCCTTGAAACAAACACTTGTAGCTGAGTCCACAGGGGTCAGAGGTCAACCACAAAACTGGGCATTTTTTAAGCTAACTCCCATGCAGTTTACCTATTTAGTAGTATGACCTGATTACTAATAAAAATGTGCTAAAGTATTCTACAAATGAGAGAAAAAACTAGTCTTCTAAAATGATATTAAATACACACTTAGGATTCTCATTTTGAATGGTATAGGTTTATTTTAAAACTTTTGTTTAAATAAAAAGAAATAATAATTTCCCACATTCTTGTGTCACATTTTAGTCATCAAAAGCCCACTGTATTGCAGTGCTCTAGTTTTGCCTTGAAGTATATATGTTGTGAGACTGCTGGGTGTTCTATGGCACCATTTTTATCATGAATGGAAATGTAAAATTTCAAAGAAACTCACACAACAGAACTCCAATATGCCATACTTGACCACAGACACGCTTGCCCTCCTACTCAGAGTACAGGGCAAGGCAGGCTGTTCTTCTCGTGTCTCTACTCTCTAGCTGGTGCCTGTTCACCTGCTACATGAAAATCCTCCTGGGATGGGACCTCGTCTATTTTCAAAGAAGCAATGTGGTTTCTTCGAGAAACATGTTTCTAATACAAATTTGGAATAAAGCTATTCTTCAAAGATTTTTTTTTAGTGCTAATTTGAAGATTTCATATACAGTGATCATCTAGAACATAGACTCCCAAAAATTTTGTGGGAAGGGAGCTGTTACATCACTGATACTAGTTAGGGTTTAGAATTGTTGTTACATGGTGATAGTAAAAAGTATTTTCTTTTAGGCTTCATGATTTTTAAATTCTCTACATATCAAGCACTCCTCTCTTGCCTGAATGTGGTGAGAAGCCCTGCCACAGCTACCCCCCCTGCCCCGTTAAACTCTCCTCCCCACAAAGGTGGTCCAGGAGCTCACCCTGTCCATTCACATGCCATCCTCTACTCCATCCTCTGCTTCTGCTGAGCCACAGAGCACTTAACCTTCACTAGAGACACGATAATTTTCAAGGTCAGGCATCTGTCTATTCCCCCTTCTTTATATCCCTCCTGGCATAAATGCCAATGGAATAAATGAAGGACTAAATTTATATATATATATATATATATATATATATATATATATATATATATAATTTTTCTTATATATACCTGCATACCCTGGCTATTTGTTTAGAAAATTACATAAATTTTTAATATTTAAAGGCTTAGCAAAAGAAATCAGACACTAAGAATAACTGCCGTATGATTTTGTTGAAATAAAGTATTAATACAAAGACAGGGATGCTATTTTAAGCTTCTACGTGTTGGGACACTTCCCATTACCCCAGGCAAGGCAGGGAGTTTGTGATGAATACTAGTGGGAGGCTACGTTCTCTTTGTGAACATTCCCCAAGCTGAACATTTATGATATTTGCATTTTTCAATAGGTACATTATACTTCCAGAAAAAGATTTTTCTTAAAGAATCACAAACAAATTTATTATGTATTCAAGAGTTTGATCAAGTTGCATAATAGCTTTAATCTCTCTAACTTTCCACAATCCCTAAAGCCACAGAATTTCTTATTGAGACTAGTTATTTTCAGAACTAAAACCAGCTTTAAGAATGCTGGCCATTGATAGGTTTGGTTCCAAACTCATCTTTTACACCTTCAAGCTGGGCTGACTCTGGAATGATCTCTGGTTTTCAAAGTTCTCTTCCTTCATTCTTCTCCTCTCGTGATTTTTCTCATCTCTCTCTTTATACTGGCTTTCTGCTTCCAGACTATTGATGTCAGTACCTTCTTTTTATTTATTCATTCATTTAAATTTTGTGGAAGTATTAGCTACTTTATCACAATATTCAGTTAATTTCTTATGTACAGCAAAGTGACTCAGTTATACATTTATATACATGTATATGGCTTCCTTGGTGACTCAGTAAAGAATCTGCCTGCCAATGCAGGAGATGCAGGTTCAGTCCTTGGGTTGGGAAGATCCTGTGGAGAAGGAAATGGTAACTGACTCTAGTATTCTTGCCTGGGAAAACTCAGGGACAGAGCAGTCTGGAGGGCTACAGTCCATGGGGTCACAAACAGTCAGACATAACTTACAACTAAACAACAACATACATGCATAAATATATGTGTGTATATATATATATATATATATAGTTTCATATTTTTTCCATTGAGGCTTAAATATAGTTTCCTGTGCTATACAGTAGGACTTCATTGTTTATCCATCCTACATATAATAGTTTATCCCTGCTAATCCCAAACTCCCATCCCTTCCTTACCTTCCCCACTACTCCCCCTTGGCAATCACATGTTTATTCTCTGTATCTGTTAGTCTGTTTTTGTTATGTAGATATGTTGATTTGTATCATATTTTAGATTCCACATATAAGAGATATCAAATGGTATTTGTCTTTCTCTTTCTGACTTACTTCACTGAGTATTCTCCATTCATGTTGCTGCAAATGGCATTGTTTCATTCTTTTCATAGCTGAGTGATATTCCATTGCATGTATGTACCACATCTTCTTTATCCATTCATCCGTTGATGGACATTTAGGTTGCTTCCACATCTTGGCTATTGTGAATAGTGCTGCAATGAACACTGCAGTACATGTATCCTTTTTAAAAAAATTATTTTTAATAGGAGGCTAATTACTTGACAATATTGTGTTGGTTTCTGCCATACATAAACATGAATCAGCCATAGGTATATATATGTCCCCTACCTCTTGAACCTCCCTCCCATATCCCCAACAATCCCACCCCTCCAGGTTGTTACAGAACCCTAGTTTGAATTCCCTGAATCATATAGCAAATTCCCACTGGCTATCTATTTTACAGATGGTAATGTATATATGTTTCCATACTACATTCTCAATTTGTTCCCCCTCTCCTTCTCCCGGAGAAGGAAATGGCAACACACTCCAGTGTTCTTGCCTGGAGAATCCTGTGGACAGAGGAGCCTGGTGGGCTGCTGTCCATGGAGTCACACTGAGTCGGACACAACTGAAGCGACTTAGCAAGCATGCACACATTGGAGAAGGAAATGGCAACCCACTCCAGTGTTCTTACCTGGAGAATCCCGCGGACAGAGGAGCCTGATGGGCTGTGGTCTATGAGGTCGCACAGAGTCGGCTGGACTAAAGCAACTTAGTATCAGCAGCAACTCCTTCCCCCATTGTATCCAAAAGTCTGTTCTCTATGCCTGCATCTCCACTGCTGCTTTGGAAAAAGGTTCATCAGTACCATCTTTCTATATTCCATATATACATGTTAATATATAATGTTTATTTTCCTCTTTCTGACTTACTTCACTCTGTGTAATAGGTTCTACATTCAACCACCACATTAGAACTGACTCCAATGTGTTCTTTTTTATGGCCAACTTATATTCTACTGTATATATGTACCACAACTTCTTTATGCATTCATCTGTTGGTGGACATCTAGGTTGCTTCCATGTCCTAGCTATTGTAAAGAGTGCTGCTATGAACATTGGGGCACATGTGTCTTTTTCAATGTATATCTTTTTTAATTACAGTTTTATCTGGGTATATCCCCAGGACTGGGATTGCTGGATCATTCAGCAACTCTATTTCAGTTGATCAACATTCTTGATACATAGGATTGGAAGAAATGAGGAAAGAAATGTCCCCTGATGTCAAGGAATTCACAGTCAAGTGGAAAAGACAGATATTTGAGGACAGAATGTGAGGTGAGAACCTTCTTTTAAGCATCCTAATAAGCACTGAAAATTTTCTCACCTCACTCTCCAAAGAGTACAGTTAATTTTCCTATTCATCTCTGCTGCTGCTAAGTCGCTTCAGTCGTGTCCGACTCTGTGTGACCCCAAAGACGGCAACCCACCAGGCTCCCTGGTCCCTGGGATTCTCTAGGCAAGAACACTAGAGTGGGTTGCCATTGACTTCTCCAATTCATGAAAGTGAAAAGTGAAAGCAAAGTCACTCAGTCGTGTCCTAGACATCCCTAAAGTTCACTAGTGATATCCTCAAGTATCTGAATCAATTGAAAGCTCTTGTCTACATCATTTCATCTTTTTCCATAGAGATGCTCAAACCCCTTGGCTTTCCATCAATTTCACTCCTTTACCCAGAAAGCAGAGTGATTTATTAAGGAAGGCAGGCTGTGAGGGTAAATGCTCGTGAGCCCAGGTGTAGTGAAGAGCCATGGGGAGGATGAAAGAGAAGAGGAAGAGAGGAATTGAGAAGAGTAAGTAGGTGAACCACAGTGAGTCACAGGCTTCCCACAATCGGACACAACCATAAGGGGAAAATATTATCATACCATAAGGGAAATATCTGGAGTTTATCAGAACATAGTGACAACAACAGCAGAAGCAGTAGCATCAATAGCTGCTGTTTATGACGAGCTCACGATAAGCCAGGCGTGGGGAGAAGCATTCTGTGTTAGTTCTTAGTGTTCAGTGTTCGGTCACCACAAGGAGCCAGTGAGGTAACCATTTACATCTCCACTTCACAGATGAGATAACTGAGACTCCACTAAGCTAACAGGGGATCAAACCATAACTCAAATCCAGTTTTCCTCAAGTGAATAAAAAATTTACATAATAATTGGCTTATTAGTATCACATTATAATAAACGATACAAGCTAGAGCATCACATGATACTTTCAATATGTGGTCCATTTTCAGCAATCATAGCTCAGTGTTTGTTGCAAACTTGCAATGGACATGGTGAATTGAATGTAACATGTCTACCAACCCTTTACATGTGGATCTGGGATGCAATGCCTCAGAAAGTGTGTTTTTTCCAGAATTGAAAGAGACGTGTGTACCCCAATGTTCATCGCAGCACTGTTTACAATAGCTGGGACATGGAAGCAACCTAGATGTCCATTGGCAGACAAATGGATAAGAAAGCTGTGGTGCATATACACTATGGAATATTACTCAGCTATTATAAAGAATGCGTTTGAATTGGTTCTAATGAGGTGGATGAAACTAGAGCCTATTATGCAGAGTGAAGTAAGTCAGAAAGAAAAACGCTAATACAGTATATTAACACATATATATGGAATTTAGAAAGATGGTAACGATGACCCTATATGAGAGACAGCAAAAGAGACACAGATGTATGGAACAGTCTTTTGGACTCTGTGGGAGAAGGTGAGGGTGGGATGATTTGAGAGAATAGCATTGTAACATGTATATTATCATATGTGAAACAGATCGCCAGTCCAGATTCGATGCATGAGACAGGGTGCTCAGGGCTGGTGTACTGGGATGACCCAGAGGGATGGGATGGAGAGGGAGGTGGGAAGGGGGCTTCAGGAAAGGGAACACATGTACACCCATGGCTGATTCATGTCAGTGTATGGCAAAAACCACCACAATATTGTAAAGTAATTGGCCTCCAATTAAAATAAATAAATTAAGAAAAAAGGAAAGTGTGTTTCTTAATTCTCCCTAATTAAACCTTGATCATAGCCCAGAATGAGAACTTTAAAGGGTGCAGATCTAGTGAGCATTCAACCTACTTTCTCATTGGCCCAGTTTTGGAAATCACACTCTACCAGCCCTCTACCACTTGGGTATAAAAGGAAGGTACCCCATCCAGCCATTCTGGTGACTATCTCACCTGTCAACCTAGAATGTAGAGACTTCTTTATTTTTTGAGGGTGGCAGTGACTATTTTCTTATCCAGGAATCTCATCTAATGAACCATCTGCTTATGTCTCCATAATGAGAATATAACTTGCGTTTCTTCTTTAGATTCATTCATTGCGTAGATATTTACTGAAAGTCTATCATATGCTGGACATCATTTTAGATACCTGAGCCACATCTGTAAACAAAACAAAGTCCTCGCCTTTGTTATGCTTACTTTCTAACAATGAACGCAATTATTAAGTATATGATATAGTAAGTTAGAAGGTGACAAGAGTAAGAGGTGAGTAAAACAGGCTAGGGGGTTAATTAACATTTAGATAGGCACATACTTCACACTTTCGTCCTTGGGAATACAATGAGAAAAAAAATCAAAACACATAGTCAGAGTTACATGGTCAATACATAACAATATTTGTGTATGTATGGTTGAGTTTCAAGAGAAAATGTAGTTTAAAAAATAAACTTCCATTGGAAAAAATTGGTAAGAAGCAACCTTTTTTTTCCCCAAATAAGTCTTTGATTTTATGACATGAAATTCACATGTGGAAAATTAAAGGAGATTTTGGCTTGTCACCATGGTTGGATTCAAGTCATCCTGAAAAAATAGTGCTCTATTGAATTAATTAGCTTTCATTTTTGGCTTGAATGTTGGAATAGTCAAAGCACTATGAATGTCCCAATGGAGAGTTGACTCTACAAGCCATATAAGCCAATAATTCTAACAATATTCAAGTGAAGGTTTCTAAGAGTCCAGCTCAGTGACTTGCCATGACTCATCCCTTGGTTCCCAGAAGGAAATGGCTGGCAGTTCAGTGAAGCATGTTTCTGAGATGAGGACTCAATTCTGTCTTCTAATTAGGTGACGAGATGCTGGCGTGAACACGTGCATTTCCTGGGTATCTCTGTGGACACCAGCCTCCCTCCTCCCCAGCCACAAACTTTCACACCCTGACACCCTCCACCCTCACAACCTTAATCCATCACTCCTACCAATCCAGAAACAATGCGTCTCTCCCTTGGAAGAAGGCATGACTGGGTGGAATGGCCACTGAGTACATTCTGATTTTTTTTAAACTGTCATATGGCGAGATAGTAGTAGGTTTCAATGCTGCCACCTATTCAGTTAGGCCCAGATGAACTAGAATCACGATTTCAGTGATGTCATAGCTCGAGGCAAGAACATGTCACCCTCTTTATTTCCAGCTTCCAACAAGCTGCTCAGGCAGATGCTAAATGTGGTCCTCCCCGCCACGTTCAGGAGAGTGGCCTTTGTGTGGGTTAATTGAGACCCCACTCCATTTAATAGGCTGTTGAAGTCTTATTGAAACAGAGCTAGTGCCGCAGGTTAAATACAGTGCAGCGCTCTTGCTAATCCTCTCATTAACAGGGCTGGGGAGCTTGTTGGGAGCTGTGAGTTTGCATATATTAACAGGGAGCTCTTCACTCAAGCGCTATCCATGAAATGACAAAGCCAGTTTGCAAATAGTGACATCAACAGCGACACAAAGCTAGATGCCTTAAAAAAATAAACAGCTTAATAACTGAGAAATCTTATATTCACACTTGAGAGAAAAAGAAGATAAGCTGGGAAGAGATGTCTTACTGGGTCAGACTTAAAACTGAAAGGAGACTAATGTCAGAACATGGCAGAGATGAGTGGATGAAGCCGAACTGAGAAATTATGTTAATGAGTCCCAGAACCAAGGGCCCCTTTTTAGAAGCACCTGAGATGGCACATTGTTGTTTTTATAGGGGGATAAAAGAACAAAATAAATTCCTGGCAATGGCTGAAGTAGGTAGGAGGGAAGAATGTCAGGTTGCCAGCTCTCCTAGAAAAAGAGCCAGCAGGACCACATTGGAAAGCGTGGGGCCGCCGAAACAGACTCCTGAAGCTGAGGTGCCTCTTGCACGCAGGAAAAGTGGGGCAAAGGCAACTGTGAAAAAGAGGGTGCGGGTACAAGTGCTTTCAGCTGAAACTGTCCACCACTGGCTTGAATGTCATACGAGAAACTGGAAAGAGAATTTGGGGGGGTAGGCATTGATAGATGGAGACAGCATCAGAAAGGACCAAAAAGTCATTAAACAGAATGAAGTGATGCCACTTGCAGCAAACATGGATAGACCTGGAGATGATCGTACTAAGCGAAAAAAGTCAGACAGAGGAAGGCAAATATACGATATTGCTTATAGGGGGATGCTTATGAACAAATGATACAAATGAGCTCATATGCAAAACAGACTTCATAGACTTAGAAGATGACTTTATGGTTACCAGGGGGAAGGGTAGTGCGGAGGGATAGACTGAGAGTTTGGGTTTGACATGTACACATTGCTATATATAAATTAGACAACCTATAAGGGCCTACTATATAGCACAGGGAGCTCTGTAAAAACCCAAATGGGAAGAGAATTTGGAAAAGAACAGACACATGAATACATATAACTGAATCACTCTGCTGTACACCTATAGCTAACAACACTGTTAACCAACTAAACATAAAATGAATTTTTTAGAAAAGTGTGGCACAAAGACAAGCTTCTTGGTCGAATGATCTGACCCGTTGGCCACCTGTGAGGCTTGGGAGGAAGACGAAGCCATGCTCCATGGTGGCGAACGGCACATTACGGCTCTTATGGCTGCGTGGATTCTGAATGCATTGGGTAAAATGATATTGACATTTTAGGCATGAGTTTTCATCCTCTTGCCTAAGTAAAACAAGAATAAGTAATAAAAGCAGATGAGGGATAATGATTCGTGACACTTTTCCTAGGACCCCGGAGCCATGGTGCAGGGTTGTTGCGCTGTCCCCTGCCCAACTGCTTTGTGTGAAAAGGATAAAAACAGCCAGATTTCCAAGAAAACCCAGTGTCATTGACCTGAGGGTCCTTCATATTGAGGAAGTGTGGGACTTCAGAGTTACTTGGTCATAATAAATGTGATTTGGGCCAGCAATCCAAAATCCAAAATTCTGCTAATATGAGCTACATTTAAAGTGCTATGTTGCAAAACAGAAATAGAATTACAGATGGAGAAAACAAACTTATGGTTACCAGGAGGTAAGCGGGGGAGGGATAAATTGGGAAGTTGGAATGACTTATATACACTGCTGTATATAAAATAGATAACTAATAAGGATCTACCATGTAGCACAAGGAACTCTACTCAATACTCTGTGATGACCTATATGGGAAAAGAATCTAAAAAAGAGTGGATGTATGTATGTGTGTAATTGATTCACTTTGCTGTACATCTGAAACTAACACAACTCTGTAAATCAACTATTCTCCAATAAAAATCTAAAAGAACTAAGTAAAATGCTATGTTGGATTATTTTCTCTCAATTAGACCAGCCACGTGGCTATAGGCAAATTATTATTGTCAGGACCTAAATGTCCTATATAATATTCATGAGTCACCATAGAAGAAGTCTAAGCTCCTTTCAAGTTCCCAAACTCCATGATTGAAAAATTGAAATAGAATGACAGCCCCAAAGAAAGTAACTGGTAAGATTTTTTCTAAAAAAAAAAAAAAAAAAAAAAATGATCAACATATCTGGCCTATGTTAGTGGAGAGAAAATAAACAGTCTTTGATAATTGACTCATATTTCACTTATTCAATAAGCAGTTCCTAGGGGAACGGACTTAGCCTTAAACATATCCAATAACCCTTAAAGGTATTCAGAAAAATTGGACTTTAAATGTTTATTTCTTATTACTTTAGAGACTTTCTGATGGTCTTCCATCCACAGAGGCACCAACACGGACCATGGAAACTGTCCTCGCCCATCTCCAGCGTGTCTGTGAGCTGTGGTTGGCTCATCGCTCTCATTTTGAAAGTGGTTCTCAGGTCTCTTCGATCTACATCTAGAAGGAATCTGAAATCGCCCCTTGCTTTGATTTCCTTTTGCCACTGGCCTCCTTCCCAGTATATCTTCTACACAGCAATCAGATTCATTTTCCTAATGCCCGCGTTCAAACTCACCTGCTTGCAACCTGTAACATATCACCACCGTGTGGCAGATTAATTAAACTCTTTGCTGCCCATCCAGAGCTTCTCATAGTCTGGTTCTTGCTGGTGGCTCTACCCTTAGTCTCTCTTACTAAAGTCTTAAATGCAAGCCTTCTACTGGCCAAACTGGAGGAGCTGATGAACTTGCCTTTGCTTCTCTGTGGCCAACCCCCAACTCCACCTCAATTCCAAATGCCTATTTTGCCCTGCACTCCAGTTTAAATCTTCTTCCTTCTTTCAGATCCATTTCAAACACCACCTTCTTCATGGAGTCATAGATGGTTTTGCACCAAAATGTTATCTCCATTGACCACTACAACAATCTTTCTTTTGTGATGTTTACCTTTTCTCTACCTTATTTATCAGGTCAGATTTATTGGCCTTAGATCAACAAGGAGCAGAATTGTAGTCACAGCCCCCACCCCAAGACCCTTCAGAAGCAAAACACAAGGCAGGACCCCTGGGGCATGACTGGTAGTCAGCTCCCAGAGCATTCACAAGGCTGCTTGTTTTTCTGTCTGCAGTTGTAGACACAAGTGGACAAGGCTGTGTGAAAAAGTCACAAGCAATCCTCGGGTGAGCCCCGAAGCTTTCAGCACAGGTCACACAGCTTCGGCAGTAAACCCCTCTTTGGTCCATGGACTGGCAAACAAAATGAGAAGCTCCTGAGACTTGTCATAGACATCCCACTAGACTACCACCCTTTTCATCCTTTAAGATCTTTCCTAAGATATTAGATAATAAATTTTACTAAGTGCTCCTAATAATCTCCCAGTTTAAAAACTGCATTAGGGTAGGAACAGGGTCATCATTAATTTTGGTTTGCCCAAAGAGAGAAAGACTTGCAACAAACCTTTCTCTTTTAAAAGGGGAAAAATGAATATATATGAGTAAAAATAGTAATAAAAAATCTCCCTTGTGAGTTCTAAGCTTTAAAAAGAATTTTTTTTTTTAAATGAGGATGATGACTTGTGATTCATCCTTTGATACCTTGGAATTCCCATGCTAGATTTTTTTTAAGACAGTCCTTATATATGGGTCAGCAAACAATCTTACATTGAAAAAAAGAAAAACCAGGTTCTCAACCTGATTGGCAATATACCCAAGATCACCCACAACAACTTGTTGACAAACCCAGGATGAGAAGGGCTGGGTTATCCTGATCGAGTGTAAGTGTGGTTCATGGACTACACTTCATGATAAACCTCAGGGTCCATCCCAGACTTACAGAGTCAGAATCTGCATCTTAAGAAGAGCTCCTGGTGAACTGGGTCCATGCTAATGTTTGAGAAGATCTGCTTACAGATCATACTGTTAGAAAAGAGACAATGCCTTTGACACTTTCAGGGATCAAAATGTTTGTTTTAATAAAAATCTTACAGATAAATACATTTTCATCTACCTATGGCAGTTGTAGAGGTAAATCAGGACAAAACAAGCAGACAAACAAAAGTGAATGACATTGTAGGCATTCGTTTTTATTTGTTCAGGACTAGTAATTATTATTTTGGGTCAAAACAAAACCTTCTACAAGCTCACGTGAGAAGTCATAGGAAACACACTGGTTCTGTTAAGTCTAAGGAATGATTGCAATTACCTGCCTCCCTCCTCTGTCTAAACAGCTATTATTCTAGTGATATTAATAGTTTAGCCCAGCAAAGTTCAAGTCTGCACTACAAGTCTATACTACAAACCTTTGTTTTGTTGTGTCCGATTCTTGACTCTTGACTCTTTTTGCGACCCCGTGGACTGTAGCCTGCCAGGCTCCTCTGTCCATGGGATTCTCCAGGCAAGAATACTGGAGTGGGTGGCCATTTTCCCCTCCAGGTGATCTTCCTGGCCCAGGGATTGAACATGAGTCTCCTGCATTGCAGGAGGAATTTTTACCAGTAAGCCACCAGGGAAACCCATTACAGACCTTTGGGCTACCCTACCACTTCAATTACTGAAATCAAATACCCTATATTTCAAATCTAGTTCTTTATTAAGTATGAAGACTATGAATTGTCTTTAGGAAAAATCATGATTTGCTTTGGTCTATAATCGCACTGCCAGATTTATAAAGCACTGTTTACACTAGTTGTTGAAAAAAACGAAATGCATGTGGACTCTCAGAGCCGAATCATTGAACTCTCAATGTTCAGTGTTCCAATTGAAGGGAAGTAGAGACTCCAGATTTAAATGTGTTCTCCCCTCAACTCCCTTCTCCGCACGTCTCTTCTGCTTTTCTTCAGAAAACAAGATTTATCAGGGAGTTTCCTTGGAGAAGCACCTTGTCATTTCACCACTCTTTCAGGCAACTGTGGAATCCAAGAGGGAAATTCTGCCTTAAGAATTCCCCAGTATCATGTTGCCCCCAGTTGAAACTGATCACATTTATCAAACACTGTAGAAGTGCTAATATTATGCATCGTTACCCACAGTTAATGCAATCAAGGGAACACCTTCAGTACTCCAGTGTGTGTGTGTGTTTGCCCAGAACTGTGCAAGGGCTGTTCTTTGAGTGAAGAGAGGAGAGATGACAGCTTAGGCTAGTGTGAGCTCTTCTCCTTGGAAAGAAAGACATTAGGATTTCTGTGCCAATTTGGTGGAACGTTAGAATTTCCTGATAAACTCTCTCTCTCAATTTTCATTGAATGTGTACATAAAAATTCAAGGAGAGAAAGAGACTAAAACAGCTTTTAAAGTGAAAAGAGATAATGCTATATGTTACCATGAAGGGAGAATTTCAATTAACTATAGTTTTGATGGAGCTGATTAAAGAAAAAAATCCTGAGATACCCACGTTTTACCTTTTAAAGCAAAACAGCAACTGTGGGCTGAAACTGTTAAAACAGAAGGGGTGGGGGCAGTGAAGGAAGTCTGCCTGCCTTTATTTAGCTCAAGACCGTAAATGTAGCACTGAACTGAACTTAGGCAATGACACGGCAATTGTTTTCTTCCTTTATCAAAAAATGGTCTTTAAAAAAGATTCTGGGCCCAGTTAGTTTTACAGGAACACTTTGTCCTTAAAGTTTAAAATATGGAAATATTCTATTTTTAGTAATTCATGGCATATCATGGTTAAAAAAGAAAGAAACTCTCATCCCATTTTTTCTCCTAAGGACACCAGCACTAGTACAAAACTGGATGTGAACCACGCCCAGCTCCCACTATTGCCAAGAATACTGTAGATAAGCCTCACGTATAAATAAGTAGGAAAAACCCTAAACATAACAGTGTCAAATGACACTGAAACGATGAGAGTGCTTTTAGTTTTCAGCCTCTCCAGCAAACTATTTCACCCCAAGTATAAAGGAGATCAGTCCTGGGTGTTCATTGGAAGGACTGATGTTGAAGCTGAAATTCCAATACTTTGGCCACCTGATGCTAAGAGCTGACTCATTCGAAAAGACCCTGATGCTGGGAAAGATTGAGGGCAGAACGAGAAGGGGACAACAGAGGATGAGATGGTTGGATGGCATCACTGACTCAATGGACATGAGTTTGGATAAATTTGGGGAGTTGGTGACGGACAGGGAGGCCTGGCATGCTGCAGTTCATGGGGTCGCAAAGAGTCGGACATGACTGAGCGACTGAACTGAACGGAAATCCAAGGTTGTGTTCCCTAGGAAGCAGACTGAAATTCCGTGTTCAACACACAGGATGTGTACTAAGGAGTGTCCTAGGAATCAGCATCTGTGGAAGGAAGAGAAAAGAACCAGGAGTGGGCAGAGGGAGAAGCTGACTAATGACACATCCTAAGCAGAGCCCACAGAGAGACCTAAGTTTGCATGAAATTGTCCAGGTTTTTTAACTCCCACTCAATCAGATTTGGACACTATGTCAAGTTAACTCAGTTACCAAACTTAATAAAACACACACACACACAACTGTAGGCCAATAGTAAGTATGAATATAGAATCAACCATACTTAGAAATATCACTAAGACAATGAAAATTTTCTAAGAAAATTTACTAAGAAAATTCTTAAAGACATGGGAATACCAGACCACCTTACCTTCCTGCTGAGAAACCTGTATGCAGGTCAAGAAGCAACAGTTAGAACTGGACATTGAACCACAGACTGGTTCCAAACTGGGAAAGGAGTACATCAAGACTGTATATTATCGCCCTGCTTATTTAACTTACATGCAGAGTACATCATGAGAAATGATGGGCTGGAGGAAACACAAGCTGGAATCAAGATTGCTGAAGGAAATATCAATAACCTCAGATATGCAGATGACACCACCCTTATGGCAGCAAACAAAGAAAAACTAAACAATCTCTTGACGAAAATGAAAGATGAGAGTGAAAAAGCTGGCTTAAAACTCAACATTCAAAAAACAACAACAACATTCAAACGCATATCGTGACATCCAGTACCATCACTTAATGCAAATAGATGGTGAAACAATGGAAACCGTGATGGACTTTATATTCTTGGGCTCCAAAATCACTGCAGATGGTGAATGAAGCCATGAAATTAAAAGAGGCTTACTCCTTGGAAGAAAAGTAATGATAATCTTAGAGAGCAGAGACATTACTTTGCCAACAAAAGTCCATCTAGTCAAAGCTATGGTTTTTCCAGTGGTCATGTATGGATGTGAGAGTTGGACTATAAAGAAAGCTGAGTGCCAAAGAATTGATGCTTTTGAACATCACTCTTGAGAGTCCTTGGACTGCAAGGAGATCAAACCAGTCCATCCTAAAGGAGATCAGTCCTGAATGTTCATTGGAAGGACTGATGCTGAAGCTGAAGTTCCAATACTTTGGCCACCTGCTGCAAAGACCTGACTCATTTGAAAAGACGCTGATGCTGGGAAAGATTGAAGGCAGGAGGAGAAGGGACGACAGAGGATGAGATGATTGGATGGCATCACCGATTCGATGGACAAGACTTTGAGCAAGTTCAGGGAGCTGGTGATGGACGGGGAAGCCTGGCATGCTGCAGTCCACGGGGTAACAAACAGTCAGACACGAATGAGTGACTGAACTGAATTGAACTGAAGCAATAGCATGAAAAAAAGCGTTAAAATTGTATATAAAAAGATTAACCTACTATAACCAAATAGGGTACATCTTAGGAATGCAAAGATGGGTCAATATTAGAAAGAAATGGTCAACATAACCTGCAAGATGACATCAATACTCAAATAAGAAAGTATATATGGTTAATCTTAATAGAAGGGAATGGCAGGCTGAATAATGACCCCTCAAAAATTATGAGCATGTACTTTATATGGTAAGAGCAACTTTGCAGGTGTGGTTAAGTTCAGAATCTTGAGATGAGAAGATTACCCTGAATAATTCAGGTGGGCCCAATGTAAACCCAAGGCCCTTATGAGGAGGAGGTGGTGGACACAGACATAGGTCATGTAACAGTGGAGGCAGATACTGGAGTGAGGTCTTTTGAAGAGGAAAAAAGGGCCACAGAATGAGGAATGCAGCCTCCAGAAGCTGGAAAGACAAAGAGAAGGATGCTCCCTGAAGCCTCTAGAAGAAGCAAGCCCTGACAACCCATTGACTCTGGCTTAGTGAGACTGATTTGAGACTCAGACCTCTAGACAATTAGAAAATAAATTGTCTTAAGCCACCAAATTTGCGGTAATTGAGCACAGCAGCAACCAGCAACTAATATAAAGGGGAAAAGACGGCCCAGGAATTGAACGGGGGTCTCTGGCTTTGCAGGTGGATTCTTTACCAGCTGAGCTACCAGGGAAGCCAGAAAAGACAACAAAGTTTCACATTCAATGTTAATTTTTTAAGGACTTGGAGAGGACACGGTTTTAGCATGACAAAGTCAACTTTAAAGATCAGCATAGCACAGCGTCACCACTGTTTCTTTAAACATTGTTTTGGAAGTTTCATAAAACACAGTAAGTAATGAAAGAGGCACATTTTAATATTAATTGAAAAGGGGAAATGTGACTCTTTTCCTGAATAATATGAGGGTGAACCAGGAAATATTACAATTATTGGTCACTAACATGTATATTTCAGAAATCCAGGCAGCTCTGAAGTCAGACTTCTTTGCGTAAGTTTGATGCCCTCACTCTTTTTCTGAATTCAGTGAATGTCAGGATGTTTGTAGTCTTTGTTTATCCTTTCTAAGTAAGAATATCAGTTTATCAGCACACTGATTATGGGCTGTTGCCTTCAACCCTGCTGTGGATATTAAACAACATGTGCTGTAGGTACACCATTACCTTTCCAAAAATCTAAACTTTAACAGTTTCAAAACACATCTGTTTGGGGACTTCCTTGGTGGTCCAGTGGTTACGCCATGCTCCAAATGCAGGGGACATGAGTTCAGTCCCTGGTCGGGGAACTAAGATCACACAAGCCGCATGGCACAGCCTAATACATAAATAAATAGAAATAAAACAACAAACAAAGAATGCCACCATAAATATTTTTAAAAAATACATCTGTCCCCCAGGTTTTGTTATGGATTAAGGATCTAGAATAAGCAGTTTGGTACCATGACAAGTAAATATAAATAAATATATTCAAAATAAATTAAATAATAAACAAAATAAATATATAAAATAAAAATTTAAATATATAAAATCATTAACATTACAAGATTCAGATAGACATGATATTAAAAAACAGTCCACATACATAAATTATAAAATACCTAAATTAAGTATCACTCTCAGCAAGAAATATGTGGGACCCCAATGTGTGGGGTCCCAATGAATTAAAGCCACAAAATGAGAGGAAAAAAATAAAATACATAAGTAGAAAGAAAACTGTGTTTCTATGTAAGTAGGCTGAATATTGAAAAAAATTCACATTTTCCCCTCAAAATAATGGATAAAAATAATTCCATTTTAAACAAAATATGAATAGAATTTAACTTAGAATTCAACTTAAAAAATAAAATCTTTGCAGCCTCTCTCTCTTGCCTCCACATTACTCACAGAAATTTAGAGAAACCCCATAGCAACGTTTTTTCTTACGCAGGGTGATTCCCAAATGGGCACAGTTTAATGTCTGCAAAGGCAGATGGGTGCAGTTCAAGTTTGATATGCCCTCCTTAGGGGATTTGACTCTGGGATTGGGAGTCACTGTTCTCCAATTCAGTTGCTATAATAAATGTGTGCCAATTTGCCTTACAAAAATTTTTGCAGTAATAAAGATAGCCACATTATTTTCTTAAAAAACTATATGAAATTGCAACAATTAAATCAGTGTGATACTAATTTTAAAATATCTTGATCAATAAAATAAAACAAATTATCCAGAACTAAATCTGAGAATAAACGAAAATATAATCTATAATAAAGGCAAACCAACAGGCAATGAAAATATTATACAACAATTCTGGGATATTACTAGGGGAAAAATCTCTTGATGAGATGTTTTGCTCACACCACACACACAAATAAAAGAATAAAAAAGTAACAAATGATTATGCTGAAAATCATTGGGTGGGGAAACTATTTTTAAAATCGCTGGTTGAAGAAAAAGTTTCCAAGTGGAAAATAGCAAAGGATTAAACTTTTTTGGGTTAAGTGAATTGAAAGGTAAATATAAAAATTCAAACAAATAAAAACCTCAAAATGTATATGACAAATATTTCAGAGTAAAGCCAATCCTTCCAAGGTGTGCAATTCATACAAATCTTTAAAATTAACTAAGCTTCCAAGAGAAAAACAATTAGAAAGGACCTCACAATTACACATGAGGGGATTCAAATTGTTTTTTTAAATGCTACATAGGGATGATTGGGGTAAAATTCACTTATTCCTTTCTTCCCTAAAAACGATTTTGTTATGTATTGGAGTCGTTGAGTATAGGGAACAAGCCCTCAGTTTTTCAATGAATAAATATTTAAGAAGCAATAGGAAGAAAGTAATTAACTAAAACAAGAACTTAAATAGTATGTGTACGACATGTGCTAGAAATTCTGAAGATGCCAAAGTTACACAAAGTAAGCTTTTAAATTAAACTGAACGATGAACATGAAGTAAACAAATGGCTTCTTATTTCATAAATACGAGGTCACACGGGCTGGGAGCATTACAATAGAAACAGCTGGATGGCTGGATGCCAATGGGACTAAAAGGTAATCATTTTTTTGCCAAAAAATTTTTAGCATCTTTCAATTAATGCCAGGAATGAATTTAACAACCACCTCCCCCCGCCCTTTTTTTTTTTTTTTATTAATGAGAGCTTTATCAGAAGCAATAATTCTGACTCAAACCAACATTTGGAGAGTTTGCTCAAGTATACAGATTTTATATTCTTAAACATGGAGATATTGTTTTCTTCTTTTTAAAAAACTTTTTATTAGAGTGTAGTTGCTTGACAGTGTTGTCTTAATTTCTACTGGAGAACAAAGTGAAGCAGCTACCTATGTACATACATCCCTTGTTTCTGGATTTCCTCCCCATTTAGGTCCCACAGAGCCCTGAGTAGAGTCCCCTGGCTGGTCCTCGTTACTTATCTATTTTATGCAGAGTTCAGTGTATATATGTCTATCCCAGTCTCCTAGTTCATCCTATCCACTCCCTCCCCCTTGGTGTCTATATGTTTGTTTTCTACGTCTGTGTCTCTATTTCTGCTTTTTATATAAGATCATCTATACCAATTTTTCCAGATTCCATATATATGCATTAATATACAATATTTGTTTTTCTCTTTCTGACTTACTTCACTCTGTGTGACGGTCTCTCCATCCATCCATGTCCATACAAATGACCCAATTTTGTTCCTTTTTATGGCTGAATAATTAATAAACTCTTTAAGAGAGTCATTTTACTCTCTACTTTGGAGGCAATCTTATGTAGTAGAAAGCCTATAGGTCAGAGAACTGGGATTTAGTTATACTTTTAAGACTAAGTAGCAGAGTGACTATGAACAAGTCTCTTAAAAGCTCTAGATACCAGGTGTCCTTATCTGTTACTTGGTAACAATAATCCTTAGCAGCTCTTCAGCTCCTAGAGGCTCGGTGTTGATGTTCTCTTGTGATCCCTCTGCTTTAAAATCTATGGCATCATCTTAAAGACTGTCTCATCCAGAGACAAGTGAAGGGGGGAAGTTTAGAGAAGATCATTCAGCATAGTTTCCCAGAACTGCACTTCCCAAGAAGACAGGAAGAACTCCTAGGAAAAAAGGAAGGCAGAAATAACTCAGTTTTCAGACTAAAGAGTACATTAAGTGCCCAACAAGAAAAAGGAAAATAGACCCACACCAAGACATATAATCACAGCATTTCACATTGCTAGACATAAGACCCCAAAGCAAACCCTACAGGCTTTCAAAATGAAAAAAAGAAAAAAAAATAGTACATACAAAAATTAAAAGACAGAGAGGGTTTAGGATATTTAAGAGCAACACTAGAAGCTGAATGGAATTGGAGCACTGCCTTAAAAATTTTTAAGGAAAATGATTTCTAACCCAGAGCTCAATATTTAGCCAAATCATCAATCAACTATGATGCAAAAATAGGCTTTTTCAAATGTAAGTTCTCAAAATTTTTATCTGCTACTTCTCTTTTCTTATGAAGCAACTGGATTATGTGCCCCACCAAAAGAAGAGAGTAAACTAAGAAATAAAAAGGCACAGGACCCAGGAAATTGAGGTTTCAGCTCAGAAGAGAAGGGAGATGCCAGTGTTAGCCAGACTGGCCCTGAGGCCAGCGCATCCACACTGAAGCACATTGGGAGGATCTTCTAGTCCCACATTTATATAGGAACTGAGCATGGGAGACTCACCTCACATCTTTCTCTAAAACTTTTTGTTTTGTACTGGGGTCCAGTCGATTCACAGCGTTGTGATAATCTCAGATGAACAGTGAAGGGACTCAGCCATGCATGTACATGGATCCATTCTCCCCCAGTCCCCTTCCCCTCCAGGCTGCCACAGAACGTTGCACAGAGTCCCATGTGCTCTATAGTAGGTCCTTGTTGGTTATCCATTTTAAATATAGCAGTGTAGAAGTATTTATTATCTAAAGAGGAGATTTAAAAGATTAATACAGTAGAATGGAATCTGATTGGTGTTTTTCATGTTTAATCAAGCAGCAAGAAATTGAAATTAGTGCACTGGGAAGACCCAGAGGGATCGGGTAGAGAGGGAGGTGGGCGGGGGGGGGATCGGGATGGGGAATACACGTAACTCCATGGCTGATTCATGTCAATGTATGACAAAAACCACTACAATATTGTAAAGCAATTAGCCTCCAACTAATAAAAATAAATGAAAAAAAAAGGAAATTGAAATTAACAGTATTACTAGCCGCAGGAAAAAATAAAAAGTTGTACAGGGAAATAAAAGTATAGATACTCCACGCTCAGCTGTGAAGAGAATTGCCAGTCAAGTCAACACTGACTGTGATGTAACCAATGGTATAAGGAGATAAGATGGGCTCATGAATGGGTTGAGGTGAAAGAAAACTCAATCTTCTTCTTCTATAGAAAAAGTCAGTGGAGAATGCTTACAGTTAAAACATCAGGATGCACAGATACAAGGGTGGTACTTAGAGATGTGGAGTTTAAATGTCAAATACAAACTCAAACTCTGTTGTTTTTACCGCTACACACATGAAGTCCCAATCACAGGTGTCAGGGCCACTGTGCTCCTCTGGGGGGTGGCAGGAAGAAAACAATATTCACACAGTCAGAGATTAACCACTGGGTGCAGCGGATGGTACAGCGGGCACGCTGATGTAAGGAAGGAGAAAGCACGTGACTCGTTTGTTCTTATTTAATCTCGTCTGTCTCTCTGAACACCTCGGCCTGAAGAATAAAGACATGAACCAACTCTTGGTTTATGCCAAAGTGACATTTATTCAAGGTGCTCACCACTAAAGCTAATGTACAGTGTTATCATAAACATCGATGCAGAATGTACAGTTTTATTGGGACTCTGTAGATTCCATAAGTGTTAGAAGCCAAGTTCATGTCAATTCTTTCTAAATACCACTTTATCTATAAATTAAAATTTTGATTTGTACATTCTCATTATCACTTTATTTGATTGGTTAAATTATAGGAAGAGGGTTGGTTAATTTGAAACAGCATTAGAAAGCATAAATATAAGGCAACTGCAAGAATGTACAAGACAAAAAAGAAAGGGAGATGCATGAGACAAATGCTTGGGCCTGGTGCACTGGGAAGACCCAGAGGAATCTGGTGGAGAGGGAGGTGGGAGGGGGGATCGGGATGGGGAATACATGTAACTCCATGGCTGATTCATGTCAATGTATGACAAAACCCACTACAATATTGTAAAGTAATTAGCCTCCAACTAATAAAAATAAATGAAAAAAAAAAAAAAAGAAAGGGAATATTTGGCTAGTTCAAACTGTTCCAAAACTTCTAAACATGCCCTGGGAGAGGACCAAACATATAATAAAATCATTTTGACCTTTAGCCCTCAAAAAAAAGTTCCAGCTTTTGGATCAAACTTAGAATATAATATATAGAGCTATAAGCTTATGAAAAGCAAAACCCTTCATTATATTTTATCTATTCATCTAATATTAGCATGTTTTCTTAAATCACTGGGTTTTACATGCCAGTGTAGGTTTTGTATTCTTTAAAGGCAGCTGAGTTAATCATAAGAAACAAAGTATCAGTCAAACTGAAAATCATAAAACACTTAAAGGGCATGGATTTTCCCAACAACTTCAATAGGGGCTGTTTAATCTAGTTTCAATTTTTTCAGTTCATTTCAATCTCGCTTTGAAGCCCACATTACTCCAACTAGTTCCTGTCACTACATAAATATCATAAAATATAGGTGGCAAAAATTATAAAACTGGGCTTCTATCTTCTTTATTTCCAGTGGCAGAAAATGAAACATACTTCAACAATACAAAGACACAGACAAATGGATATATACACATGTCAACTGTTTCAAGACAAATTTCAAAATGAAAACAGAGGAAATTTGGCCATAAGACACACACACACACCAGGACCTTTAAAAATACTGTTCACTGATACTAGACACACACAAACCTAGAAAACTAAGTTTCATTATTTTTGAAAATTAATGTTTTGCAAATAAAAAGACTTAAAATCTTCTTTAAACTCCTTAGTCTTGAGATGAGAGAACTAAGGCACCAAGAGATCCCTGAGGTCACCTACTAAAAGACACTGAGTTTCAAGTCAGCACATACATAGTATTTGGTTGCTCTCATTGTTTGTTGTTTCATTCAGAAATACTTTTTAAACACCTGTCATAGGCCTGACACTGGAATATAGCAACAAAAACAAAAATCTCTGCATCAAGAAGTTAATTGTCTGGTGGGAAAGACAGAAAACCAACCAAGGGCCAAAACATTTAGCCAGAGAAAAGAAAATGAAGGAAGATTAAAAAGTAGAAATTGAAGGGGAAACGTGACAAGAAATGAAGATGGAGATGGAGCCGGGGGCCACGTCGTGTAGGACCAAGGGCCAAGTCCTGAGTATAATGGGGAGCTTAGAGAGGATTCTGAGCATGCACAAGACATGATCACTTCCATTACACTGTGTTGCTTCTGTTGTGTCTTTATATCACTGAATGTTTGGTGCACTTAATGCTATGGCTATACTGTCTTTTATTTAAAGAACTTAGGTCTACATTTTATTTTTAAAGACATGGCAAGCTGCATATAGAGACCCCCACCCCCCCGCCCCCGCCGCCCCTCGCTTCAATGAAATTGAGGCTCTGCAAGCAGATTAGGCAAATTTGCTGGAGTTGAGGGTCAGATGCTCTATTTCTCTGTCTGCAAAACTGTTTCTTCCTCAAGGTTGCTCTCTTCCACCAAGCTAAGTCCTGTCTCATTTAACCCATTCTAGTGATATTTCATCATAGTGACTTTTCTCAGGAGAGCTTGAAATCCACTATACTTTAAAGATGAAATGGCAGTGATGCTATAGAAACAAGACTCAAAGAGTACAATAAAGCTATAGTTTATCTCCGTATGGAGCATACTTCTAGGACTTTGTGGAATGGTCTTGATTTTGTCTTTATGTCCTTAAAAGATACTTATACTCACTCCATTATTTCTATTTCTGAATAGATGAGACAATACTTATTTCTCATTGTGTGACCAAATCACCTGAGATATGCTCAAAAGAGTCTTCAGTTGATCTCATTAACTATGTAGTCACCTTGGAAATCTGTATCAATCTGCTTCTACATTTTTATATCTTGAATAAAGAGGATATGTCATGAAAAATGCAATTGTTGGGCCAGGATCTTTGCTTCCTTAGTTTTAAGTCTGTAGAAGTTTATCAGCCTTGAAAATACATACTCATGTTCAGTCATCACCTGAAGAGCATTTTTCATGAATATTACTCTATATAAATTTTCAAAGAAACGAACAACTGATGAGGTGGGATGGGACGATGGGGAGAGAGGGGGAGGAAGAGAGGGAGCAGGAAAGGGAGAAAGAGAAAAAAGAAAAAACTGATCCTCCCAAATTTCCTGAAAAATGTTTGTGTTTACTTAGAGGCTCAGTACATCATAATTAGCTTATTTCTATTTGATAAACACTAAAAACTTCAACTTTGTTCTGCTTTTCACTTCAACCCAGCACCTGTCTTGCACCTTGTCTCTAAATGTATTTTGTATGTTGGAATTTGCTCATCTTTTGACGGTTCCAACCTGTACCAATAAAGTCCATGTGCTATGTTACAAAAATATTTCCTCGGCAGGATATACGAGTTGACCAGACTTTAAAAATCCACAACAAAAAATATTTGTTGAGTATAATCTTGACAGAGATCAGAGAGGTCTCTTTAATTTAAATACAGATGTAGATTTAGAGTCAACGTTAATGGCAATAAGATGCTTGGCAAATGTTCTTTTGCACAAGATAGACTCTTATTTTTATATAAATGTATCTAGTGAACAGCAGAATCACAAAGGGACCAAGGCCAGAATCATTAGGATTAGCCTTGGCTAGACCTGTGAGCTTGAGTAAACTAACTGTTTTAAGCCTCTGTTTTTCCATCTGTAAGTGGAAAGGAAACATCACACATAGAGTGTTTCGCACTGTATCTGACACATAGTAATCTCTCCTCAAAGTGAGCTATCTGTTGTCATCAAGGTGGCCCACGAGTCCTCCCCACAGCCGTCCCGTCCAGAGATAGCTGTCCTGATGCACACAGAGGACACCAACTGTCAGGAGACCACAACAACTGAGGTGGAAAGTACCTCCGAGGTCCTTGAGTTCAGCCTCCCACACCTCACAGGCCTGGAGACCGAGACCCAGGTCTGAGACTGGGACCCAGAGCATACAGTCAGTAGTGGATAGAGACGAGAGCACAGCCTTCCTGGCTGCCACATTCACTATTACTTCCTGTAATTCAAGCTGAATCAAATCCTTCCTTAGCAGGTGTTATATGCACCCAAGTGATGCTTCACACAAACATATGGAGGCTAAGCAATATGCTACTAAGCAATCCATGAGTCACTGAAGGTATCAAAGAGTAAATTAAAAATACCTGGAAACAAATGACAGTGAAAATTCAAAATCTATGGGACTCAGCAAAAGCAGTTCTAAGAGAGAAGCATATAGAGATACATGCTTACTTCAGGAAACAAGAGAAATCGTAAACAAGCAATCTAGTGTTCGTTTCTCAATCATGTCCAAATCTTTGCAATTCCCTGGACTATATATAGCCTGCCAGGCTCCTCTGCCCATGGAATTCTTCAGGCAAGTATACTGGAGTGGGTTGCCATTCCCTTCTCCAGGGGATCTTCCTAACCCAGGGATTGAAGCCGGGTCTCTTTCATTGCAAGTGGATACTTTACTGTCTCAGCCACCAGGGAAGCCTAAGGATGCCTAAAGGAAATGGAAGGAAAAATAATGAACCCCCCACCAAGTTAGTAGAAAGAAAGAAATAATGAAGATAAGAGGAGAAATAAATGAAATAGAGACAGAAGAGAACCATGAAGTAAGAGCTAGTTCTTTGAAGAAATAAATACAACTGATAAACCTTAGCCAGGCTCACAACAATAAAAAAGAGGGCTCAAATAAATAAAACCAGAAATGAAAGAGAAGAAGTTACAACAAATGCTACAGAAATACAAAAGATCATGAGAGACTAATAAGAACAATTAATTATACATTAAATAAAGTGGATAAGCTAGAAGAATGTACCTGGAAACATACACTTTTCTTAGACTAAAGCAGAAGAAATAGAAAAAAAAATGAACAGACTCATTGTCAGTAGTGAAACTGAATCAGTAATTTTAGAAACTCCCAACAAACACCTTGATTTAAAAATGTGCAGAGGACATGAAAATACATTTTCCAGAGAAGACATATAGACAGCCAACAGATACATGAAAAGGTACCAGAGAAATTCAAATCAAAACCATCTATCAAAATGTCTATTGTTAAAAAGAACACAAGTAACAAATCTTGGTGAGAATGTGGAAAAAAGGGACCCTTATGTTCTGTTGATGAGATTGCAAATTGATGCAGCTACAGTGGAAAACAGCATGGAGGGTCTTCAAATAGTTAAATATAGAACTACCATGTGATCCAGTCATCATATTTCTGGGTGTTCACTTGAGATAAACAAAACAGAAGCAACCTAAGTGTCCAATGGTAGACAAATGGATAAAGAAGATGTGTACATATGTACATACATATGTACATATGTGTACACACATACATATATATACATACACACATCATGGAATATTACTCAGCTATTTTTAAAAAGGAATTTTACCATTTGCTACAAGAATGACTGCTAAGTGAAATAAGTCACACAGAGAAACACAAATACTGTGTTATTTCACTTATATGTGGAATCTAAAAAAATTAAAAAACCAACATAACACAACAAAACAGACACAGATACAGAAAATAGACAGACGGTTGCCAAAAAGGAGGGGTTGGGAAGCAGGAGAGTACGTGAAGGGGATTAAGAGTACAAATCTTCAGTTCTGTCATGAATATGTCACTGTCATGTAAAGTTCAGCATTAGGAGTGTTGTCAATAATATTGCAATAACTGTATGAGAATAAATGGCTCCTGGGCTTATCATGGTGATCATTTCATAATGTATGAAAATCATTATGTGGCAACTAACATAATATTATATGTCAATCATATTTCAATTTAAAAAAGAATAAAAAATTAAATGAATAAAAATAAAATACACTTTAATTGTATGCTGTATATAAGAAGCTCACTTCAAATATAATGATACAGGCAGGTTGAAAGTAAAAGAAAAAGAGATTTAATGCAAATATTGATAAAAAGAAAGGAGGAATTGCTATATTAAGTGAAAAATGTAGACCTCAGAACAAAAATTACTAGAAGCAGAGAGGGACATCATATAATGAAAAATGATTAATACACCAAAAAGACACAAAACAACAAAAGTCCAAAATTTATGAGTCAAAACTTGCAAAACTGAAAGAGAAAAAGACAAGTCCACAATTACAATAGGAAATTTCAACATTCTTCTTTCATTAATGGATAAAAAATTCTAAACAGAAAATGAGCAAGAAAGAGCTCAACAATACCTTCAATTAACAGAATGTAATCAACATTTATAGATTGCTTCACCCCAAAACAGCTAAGTACACATTTTTTTCAGTGCCCATTAAACAGACACCAAGATAGACCATATTCTGGGCCATAAAATAAATTTTAACAAGTTTAAAAGAATACAGACTATGTCATCTAATCCCAATGAAATCAAACTAGAAATCAATAACTGAAAGATAACAAGAAAATCTCCAATACTTAGAAGTTAAACAGCATACTTCTAGATAATCCATGGGTCAAATTCTCAAGAGTAATTTTAAAAAATGCATTGAACTGAATGAAAATTAAAATACAACATGTCTGTGTGACAAAGTTAAAGCAAGTTTGCAAAGTGAGAAGCAAATTTATGTCACCAAATACATGCATTGGAAAATACTGAAAGTCTTACATTAGTAAGTTCAACTTCCATCTCAAGAACTATGAAAAGAAGAGTAAAATAAACTCAACGCAAGCAGGATGAAGAAAAAATGTTAAGAGCAGAACTCAATGAAATTGACAACAGAAACACAATAGAGAAAAATCAACACAACAAAGAGCTGGTTCTTTGAAATTCTAAAGTTGACAAGCCTTCAGCAAGACTGACAAAATAAAAAGGGGAAACATGGGGACTTCCCTGGTGGTTCAGTGGCTAGGACTCCATGCTCCCAGTACAGGGGGCCCAGGAACCATCTCTGGTCAGGGAACTAGACCCCACATGTCACAACTAAGAGTTCACAGGCCACAACTAATGGCCCTGCATGCTGCAACTAAGACCCAGTGTGGCCAAATAAATAAATAAATAAATTTTTTTAAAGAGACAAACACAAATAACCAACATCAATAATGAACTAATCTTCAGATATCAAAAGGGAATCCTGAAAAGAAAACCTCCACACATGTATATTTGACAAGTTAGATAAAGTGGACCAGTTCCAAAAAATATACAAACAATTCAATACTACAATTCACCCAATATGAAATAGATTATTCAAATAATCCCATTAAGGAATTTGAATTTATAATTTTAAAACACCCCCAAAAGAAATCTTCCAGCCCAAGTGGCTTCACTGGACATTCTATTACACATTTAAAAAATAAACAGTGATTCCATACAACCTTTTCCAGAAAGTCGAAGAGAAGGGAACCATTCCCAATTTACTTTATGAAGCTAGTTCTATTCATATATTAAAAGCAGGAAAAAAAAAAGAAAAAAAAAAAGCAGAAAAAGACAGAACAAAGAAGGAAACGATACTCTTCAGTGTTGGTATGTGAAAGTCAGCAATAAATAAAAAGAATTATACATCATCAACAAGAGTAATTTATTGCAGGGAGCAAAAACTGGTTGAATATTTAACAATTGATCAATGTAACTGACTATATTAACAGGATCAAAGAAACAAATCACTTAACTGTATTGATCAATGCAGAAAAAAAGCGTTTGACAACAGCAAATATCCATTCATGATTATTTTTAAAAAAGCAAAAAAAAAGAAAGAAAGAAACGTAATAGAGAGGAACTTTCTCAACAAAGAATATCTACAGAAATCCTACAGCTAACATTAAACTTAGTGATAAAATGTTTTTCTCCTTAAATCAGGAACAAGGCAAGAATATCTGCTCTCATCATTCATATTCAGCAAAGTGCTGGAATTTCTAACTGATGCAATAAGGCAATAAAGAAAAATTAAAACATAAGCTTGTTTGGGTTTTTCCATAAGATGGTATTGAAAAATCCCAAGTGAATTTTTTAGCCAACCCAATACATACAAAACAGAGACAGATCTGATAGGAAGAAACATAAGTGTCCTTATTTGTGGATGACATGATTGTCTATACAGGAAGTTTCAAAGACTCTACCAAGAAACCCTAGAACTATTAAGCGAGTTTATCAATGTCACAGGATACAATACAAACACACAAAAAATCAACTGTATTTCTAATTATTAGAAATAAATACATGGACGTTATAACTAAAAGTAACTACTTAAAATTGTCCAAAAAATGAGATACTTAGGTGCAAGTCTAACGGAATATGTACAGAACTTCTATGTTGAAAACTGTTCAACACTAATGAAAGAAAGTTTTAAAAATTTGAATGAATAGAGAGATATACTATATTCATGATTAGAAGTGTCAACAAGCTAAAGATATCAGTTCTCCTCAAACTAAAATTCCTATCAGTATCTTGGAAAGATTTCTTTTGTAGATATATACATGATTATTCTAAAATTTCTATGAAAAAGGAAGCAAACTAGGATAGCTAAATACAATTTTGAAAATGAAGAATAAAGTGGGAGGAAGGAATTTTAAGACTTATTCTATTCAAGTTTATAATCAAGGCTGTGTGGCCCTGGTAGGGGAATAGACACATAGATCAGTGGAACTGGCTAAAGAACCCAGAAATAAACTCAAACAAATATGTCTTAATGACTTCTGAACAAAGTGTAAACACAACTATTTGGAGGAATGATGGCCTTCTGACAAACAGTGTCAGAACAATTGGACATCCATAGCCATAGATAGAAAGACAGATAGGTAGGTAGATAGATACTGGATAAATAAGCAAATATATTTTTAAAAATAAAAAAATAAAAAGAACTTCATCCTAAACCTCACACCTTAAAAATTAATTCAAGGTGAATAGTTGATGTAAGTATACAATTATAAAAAAGAAATATGAGAAAATCTTCAAGATTTAGGGCTAGGCAAAGAATATTTGCATGAGTGCTCAGTCGCTCAGTCATATCTAACTCTTTGCAACCCCAAGGACTGCAGCCCACCAGGCTCCTCTGCCCATGGGGTTTTCCAAGCAAGAATACTGGAGTGGGTTGCCATTTCTATTTCCTCCTCCAGGGGATCTTCCCGACCCTGGGACTGAACTCCCATCTCCCACATCTTCTGTGTTGCTAGGCAGATTCTTTACCACTGAGCCACCAGAAGAATAGTTAGATGACACCAAAAAAGTGTGAGTCATGAATGAAAAAATACATTGTACTTCATCAAAATGTAAAACATCCATTTGGGGGAAACCTACATTTTAGAGATCATATCTAATCATTTCGGAGAAGGAAATGGCAACCCACTCCAGTATTCTTGCCTGGAAAATCCCATGGATGGAGGAGCCTGATAGGCTACAGTCCATGGGGTCGCAAAGAGTCGGACATGACTGAGCGACTTCAGTTATCTAATCATTTAATCTTATAATACCAACATTTAACTAGTACTATGCAAATAGGTAAATTCCTTGTGCTAAACAGCATATTCTTATTAGTTTTCTATTTTATGCATAGTATCAATAGTGTATGGGGTTTCCCAGGAGGCACTAGTGGTATATGTCAATCCCAGTATCCCCAAACCTCCCAGTACTCTCTTTCTTCCTTGGTGTCCATATATTTGTGCAAAGTACTTTTTTAAACCATCTGTTGGATGTGATGTGATTCAATTCAGTATTCATTGAACATCTACTGGGAAGCCCTGTGCTAGGTCCTGAAGCATTGGATCTCAGAGAAGAACATGGGGGAGCGAGCAGAGTACAGGGTTGGGAAAACCAGCACCTGCCTCTTAGATAATAAAGATTGCCCTCTGAGAAATAAACCAGAGCAAGTTTTCTAGACTGAAGCATTCTAAAACGTCAGCATTTTGGGGTGGGTAAGTGTATTTCCATCATCTCCACTAGGTTTTGGTTCTATGCCTGTGTGCCTGCTCAGTTGCTAATTTGCCTCCTACTTTTTGCAACGCCATGGATTATAGCCCAGCAGGCTCCTCTGTCCATGGGATTTTCCAGGCGAGAACACTGGAGTAAGTTTCCATTTCCTCCTTTGATTCTATTAACCAACTATAACCCTGTAAGTCATGATTGGCAGGTGCTCCTCATGCCTGTAACTTCTACCCCTACCGTGTAGGAGACAGACATCACTAATCAATCTGAGCACCATAGCGCTCAGTGCCTAGAAACGGCCTTGAAATGCATCTCAACCGAGTGCTGGAGGCAACGCTTAACAGTTTATCGGAGTCAATCTTAGGGGGAAAAAGACATCAGGATTCAGGGTCTGAGGGTGATCCTACCAAGCGTGTGGGTGAAGAGCTCAGGCAACTGCTTCTCAGGGCTCTGGGGTTCAGTGTGAAAAAGAAGGCTTCAGATGTAAGTCTACAACTGGGTCATCTGCCTTCTGAGGACTGGCTCTCACACAGAGTATTTTTCCTAGTCCTCAATAGACACGTCAGCATCTCCCTACCTGCTGGCTCTGGCAGAGAGAAAGGGAGAGACAGGGACGCAGGGCTGCCACGGAGTCCAGGTGCCCTTAATGCGGTCCAGCCTGGCCCCCGCAGGGTGGCTCTGCTTGCCCGCAGATATCCTTTTGAGCGTTCAATTAAAAGGGACATTTGCTGACGTCCGAGGTGGTGCGCGTGGTCCTGGCTGCTTCAACGTTCTGGCATCCAGCATCGATGTTTATAAGATTTGGGAGATATTTTGTTTTTGTTTAAAGGCAAACATGAATGCTTACAGGACCTGGGCGATTTTGTGTTTATTTAAAGCCTCAGAAATGATAGGATCATTTTCTTTAACAATCTAGATAACATTTTGCAAAAGTTTGAGTGCAATGGTCACAGGTGTGTTAGCATTAAAATCGGAGACTCAGAACTAAGAACAAAGAATAACCTTCACAAATCTCCCAGCAAAAAGGATTCAAAGTGACATGGAGAAGAGGAATCTTTCTTTTTTTTTTTTTTCCAGTCCTTGAATAGTGTTTTGAGAAAGCTTAGCAGTACCGGAGGTCCAGATTTGGATTTCAGTATCCTCACCCATAAAACAAGACTAATGACAGGGACTCAGAGGAGTGATGAAACAGTGACTGCAGTAAGTGAATTCTTTCATGAGCTTGGAGTGGAGGAAGGCCTTCTGTAAGCACTCAAAATCCAGGGACCATAAAAAAATGAATACACTTAAATACATTTAAAAATAAGCAAATCAAATCCTAAGAAAAACTGGAAATGATATCTGTGTCTAATATCACGAAAACTCATCTCTTTAACACACAAAGAGCTCCTAGAAAGTGAGAAGAAAATGGCCAAAAGGTTTATAGAATAGACTGTTTATAGAAAAAAAGAGAACTACAAACAGCTGTCACATATATATGCATATACATATAGGTAGAGATATATGTAAATCTATATAGACACACATACATGGAAAGAGGCTCAATTTCACTCATATAAGAGACAAAGTGAAAATATAGTGAAATAACTTTCTTCACCTATCAGACTGGCAAAAATCCAAAAGTTTAATGCCGCTCTGCTGGCAAGGTGGTGGAGAAATGAGCACTCTCATACATTGCTGGTGGGAGTGCAAAATGGTGCAATCCCTGCAGAGGACAATTTGGCAACTGTCATCAAAATTACAAATTCGTTTACCCTCTGACCCAGAAATCCCACTTCTGGGAATTTATCCTACAGATATACCTCAAATATATTATGCAATTGATATACATTGATATGCAGCATTCACTAGCAAAAGATTACAAACAATCCGTCAGTCCATCTACAGAAAATTGATGATATTAACTCAGGGGGCATGTGTACCATGGAATATTATGTGGCTATAAAACAGAACAGAATTTTGAACTCTGCGGGAGAAGGCGAGGGTGGGATGTTTCAAGAGAACAGCATCAAAACATGTATGTTATCTAGGGTGAAACAGATCACCAGCCCAGGCTGGATGTATGACAAGTGCTCGGGCCTGGTGCGCTGGGAAGACCCAGAGGAATCGGGTGGAGAGGGAGGTGGGAGGGGGGATTGGGATGGGGAATACATGTAAATCCATGGCTGATTCATGTCAATGTATGACAAAACCCACTACAATATTGTAAAGTAATTAGCCTCCAACTAATAAAAATAAATGAAAAAAAACATTAAAAAAAAATAGTGTTCAATGTGAAAAAAACAAAAACAAAACAAAAAAAAACAGAGGAGGGTGCTCTCTGTGTAGTGATGTGGAAAAGTCTCCGCGAAAACAGTCAGATACAGCACACAAATGGGTAAGGAAGGGGAAGAAAATATCTTTACATTTGCTTTTCCTTTTCAAAATTTCTGTCAGTTTTAACTTCATCTGCATTATTTATTTTATTTTCTTTGTTTGACCTCCTTAATTTGTTTGAACTAATATTTGCTTAGTTTTCAAAAATAAATATTTGTAGCATCCAGAAGAAACTAGTAGAAACTAGAGTTCTGGGACTTCCCTGGGAGTCCAGTGGTTAAGACTCTGCCTTCCAATGCAGGGGGTGCAGGTTAGATCTCTGGTCAGGGAGCTGAGATCTCATGTGCTTTGCAGCCAAAAAAATAAAACATAAAGAAAAAACTGAAGAAATATTATAGCAAATTCAATTAAAACTTTAAAAATGGTCCACATCAAAAAAATCTTTAACAAACAAATGAACAAAAAGAAACAGGAGTCCTTATGGGTAAGCAAGCTAGAAATATAACGGGTGATAGCAAGGGCAGAAGCAATGCTTTCTGACATTGCCCTTTTTATATTATTTTGACCTTTCACCATGTAAACTTGTTACCTTTTCAAACATAAAGAATTAGAAAAAGAAAAGAATTGATTTGATGAACATAAAACACTTAGCCCATATTCCAGATCCATCGACATATAAATGTTAGTGGTTTATATCATCTAAAAGGTCTTCTTGTGGTTTCTGAATGAGGCTCTGCAGATTTCTAAGGCTGTTTCTCATTGCGTGACCTTCACAGAACCAGCATCAAATGATCTAGGGTGTGTATTAACAGGGAAGTTTCCTGGGCCCAACCCAATGCTTGCCTGCACAATCAGAATATCTAGGGATGACATCTAGAAAGAGGGAGTTTTTAACTCTCCAGGTGATTCTCATGAACTTTGAAAGTTGAGCACTACTACAGTCTACTCCAGGTGGGCACAGTATGAAGGTAGGTGGTAAGCATGTAGGGACCCACTGAGACTGGCTTTTGACAGCAAAGGTAAGTGGCCAAGTTCTGAATGCACATCTTGCCTTGAGCTCCCAGCATGCCCATCCCATGCTCATCGTCTCTTGATCGAGTGGTCGGGACCTCCAGTGTAACACACCCGAACTTGAGCTGGGGAGGACTGCACTGTGAGCGGTCTCCTTCACCCCCTGTTCTCTTCCACTTCCCCCAACTCAGTAAACAACACCATAACCGACTCTACTGTCCAAGCTAAACACCTGGGCATTGTCTCTGATTCTTACCTTAGTCCTTCCCGTATCTAACCCATCAGCAAGTTCTGGCCTCCGCAGCGGCTGGACCAGCTTGCGCTCCCACCAGTCTGTTTCTCTACTGCTTTGTCATCAGAAATTGAAATTGGCATTTTCAATTGCCAAAAAAATTTGGCAGTTTTTATAAGTATAATCTATTTGTATTTCTTTCCTTTTTTTTTTTTTCTATAAGCAATCTACTCATGAACTTTCCATTGCTGGTTTTTTCCCCACTCACTCTTAGGGGTTTTTTAAAATATGTTTCGATGTTTTCCCATCATACTCAGGATAAAACCCTGGGTTCCTCGTCATGTTCGGCTGAGGTCTGGGTGCCCTGCCCCTTCTTCCCTGTCCTATTCACCCCTGACGCTCTTTCTTACCCCTGTGCCCACCCACACAGCCCTCCTTTCTTTCTTTGTCAGGCCTCTTCCTGAAATGTTCTTTCTCCAGAAACACCCAGGCTTATCCCTCTGTGTAGCTGAGGACTCAGCTCAAATCTCACCGCCTGAGAGAGACCCTCCCTGACCACAGCAACCCAAAGTAGCCTCCCACACACCCCATGCCTCAGTGCTCACTCTGTTACCGTTGTTTACATCTAGAAAAGCATGAGAATACTGAAGGACGGGAAAGCTCTCCCAAGATAGAAAAGGGACAGAAAAAGGGACACGGGGGCAAGCTTGGCCTGTTCCACAATCTTCATTTGGAGCCTGGTCTCCAACACTAGGCTTCCCTGGTAGCTCAGCTAGTAAAGAATTCGCCTGCTGTTCAGTTCCTGGGTCGGGGAGATCCCCTGGAGGAGGGGTGGCAACCCACTCCAGTATTCTAGCCTGGAGAATCCCATGGACAGAGGAGCCTGGCAGGCTATAGTCCATGGGGTTGCAAAGAGTCAGACACAACTGAACAACTTTCACTCAATCCACTACTGGGGCCCAGGTCCTTAACTGAAAGAGCAAGCTGGGGTGGGGGAGGCTGGGAACATGACTGAGAGGGAGTGGAATTCATGTCTTTTTTTGAGCATAAGCACAGCCTTGAGCAGTCGGGACCTAGCATACGGGGGGTCATCCACGTGTGATCAGTTGCTCTATGATGTTGCAGCATCTCTGCACTGTAATTAACCAAGGAATCTGGAGTTTAACAGAAGAAGCAATTCTTGCTTTGGTCGGCCAGGGAAACGATTTAAGCTTGATCCTGGCCTCTTGGATTTTCCAGCAGAGGACACATGGCAGACAGTCTCTTTGAGATGAGACCAGCATCTTGTCCCTTTGTTAAGTTCCTATAAAATAAAGCTGCCAGATTCCCAGAAGATAAAAAATCCATTCTCTCCCTCCTGTTCACATAAGTGCATCTTCACGTCGTCACAGGCTTCTGCAGATTTTAATAAGGTCCCCTGTGTGGGTCTCTTCAAATATGGGCAAAAGAGTCAGAGTGAGAAATGTCACATCGAATCAAGGGTGCTATAAATGCAGAGCCTGTGGCAGGCAGACGGCTC
This sequence comes from Cervus canadensis, assembly GCF_019320065.1. NCBI lineage: Eukaryota > Metazoa > Chordata > Mammalia > Artiodactyla > Cervidae > Cervus > Cervus canadensis. Next base: position 56,375,051 of record NC_057407.1, on the reverse strand, counting down.
CTGAGCAGCTTGAACCAAGTCATAGTCTTTGCCTGTTGGTAACCAAAATGGAAGAATCTCATTTGGGGCCTTCCTTTTGGCCCTTCCAATTACATACTTAGAATTTTTTTCTTATTTTTTAAAAAATTAATTTATTTATTTTAATTGGAGAATAATTACTTTACAATATCGTGATGGTTTTTGCCATACCTCAACATGAATCAGCCACAGGTAAACACTTAGAATTGTTTTTTTAAGAGGAAGTTATACTTGAAATGGGCAAACAGCATAGCCTGCTAATGGTGAGAGACCCTCAGAACTTTTATTTCCTGGGGGGAGGGGAAGTGCTTTAGAGACCAATTCCAGTTAAACATAAACACCTAGACACAGAGACACAACCACCCCTAGCTCCCAAACAGTTCATGAACCTACATGTCTGCTTATGTTACTGTAACCGAGATCTCCAGTCTGGATTTCTCTAGTCCTACTGTGTAAAGCAACACCCCACGCTTTTGTGAGTGTCTGAACCCTTCCTGGGCTCTCTGCAGGGTTTGTTGTAGGGTAGCAGTGCTCCCCTGGAGGCTCAGACAGTGAAGAATCTGCCTTCAATGCAGGAGACCCAGGTTCAGAGTCTGGGTTGGGAAGATCCTCTGGAGAGGGGAATGGCAACCCACTCCAGTATTCTTGCCCAGAGAATTCCTTGGACAGAGGAGCCTGGCGGGCTACAGTCTGTGGGTTCGCAAAGAGTCAGACACGACTGAACAACTCACACACACCACACATAGCAGTTCTTAAACAGGGAGATTTTGCCCATGGAGGATATTTGGAAATGCTGATGCTGGGAGGGATTGGGGGCAGGAGGAGAAGGGGACGACAGAGGATGAGATGGCTGGATGGCATCACCGACTCGATGGACATGAGTTTGAGTCAACTCCGGGAGTTGGTGATGGACAGGGAAGCCTGGCGTGCTGCAATTCATGGGGTCGCCAAGAGTCGGACACAACTGAGCGACAGAACTGAACTGAGACACATTTTGGTGTCCCAGCTGGGGAGAGAAGGGTGATACGGGCATTCAGTGAGTAGAGGCCAGAGATGCTGCTAAACTTCCCACAAAGCAAAGGACCGCGCCCCTATCCCCCGCCACCAGCCAGGACGACCAAGGCCCAGACTCCCACAGAACAAGGCTGAGAAGCCCTACGGTAGAGATGCCTTTCTGCTGAGACACTCACACAGTGGTGTGAAGGCAGGGTCCAGTTTGCAGTCCTGGGGTTAGGGGGTCCCGGGCCTCTGCTGGTTTCACTGTCCGCAGCTCTGGGGTGCTGGCCTTTCTTTGTGGGGCGCTGCTGCCAGGCTGGCATCAGCAGAGCTGGAGAGGAAGCCAGCACACCGTCTTCACCGGGCAGCCCATCCCTTCCATTCCGCATGGAGCCCTCTCCAGGTTTAGACCAGAAGTTTGGGGGTTACGGAGGAAAAGGAACCCAGAGTTCAATGGAGGAAACAGTATGCTGCCATCCAAATGTTCTCCAGCTGTTCTTCAGAGACGTTTCCCTGCAAGGACCTTCTCATGGTTTGTCTTATCCACTAAGGCCCCGACACCCATGGGGTGCTTCCCCACACACCATCTACAACCTGCGGCCAGTCCCACCCCTGACACCGAATGTCCTTCTATTACGCTTTGTTCTCTACCTCTGTGATCACCTCCCCCCCCCACCCAACACACTAAGGCTTCAGTGTGTTTCTGCGTTTCAGAAACCTCAGAAAGGTCTGTGCTCAACCAAAGAGTCTCCAAGCTCAGCATGACCAAAAAATCTCACAGAAACTTGTCAACAGCAATAATTTCTCAAACATATTGCAGATCAAAATCATAGGCATGGGTCCCTCTCAAGCAAGTCTTTGGAATCAGAAAGGAGGACAACAGAAAAATGCATTTTCCCCTGATTGAGCAAGGAGTGGGCATGTGGGTTTCTTTTGTTTTCTATTTTCAGATCTATTAGGCATGGAGGGCTGTGGAGATTAATGACCAGAAGGATCAAGAAGTTCTAAATCTGAACCGTGACTCCAATCCAGAAGCCATGAAATCCTGGGCAACTTATTTACCTTCTTCGAGGTTTGGTTTCCAACATGGAGATGACAATGCTATCTATCCTACATGGAGGTTATCCGATTTAAATAAACTGTAAACAGAGTGCATGGCACATAGCAGATCTTCAATGAATGTTAACTATCATTACTACAAATCTCAAATTTCTGACATTAGTAACATCAGAGATTCTGTACCAACTCCATGGAGAAGTTTGACCAATCAAAACTACTAAAAAGCAAAGAGATGATAGACTCAGCCTTTCCACAGCCCCGAGGATAAAACCAGTTTCTGAAGTATGTAACTTGTACTCTAGGTGTGACCCTCAGAGGGCTTCCCAGGTGGCGCTAGTGGTAAAGAACCCACCAGCCAATGGAGACAGAAGAGACACAGATTCAGATTCCTGGCTCAGAAAGGTCCCCTGGAGGAGGGTGCGGCAACCCACGCTAGCTTTCTGGCCTGGAGAATCCCATGGACAGAGGAGCCTGGCAGGCTACAGTCCATGTGGTCTCAGAGGGTCAGACACAACTAAAGTGGCTTAGCACACACACACACAGTCCCAGGAGTAAAATCCTTCATGTTCACACCAGGGGGAGGGGACATCTTGGCCTTCAGCCACCATACCAGGTGTTACAGACAGTAAGGGTCCTTCCACAGTTCATATGTTGAACCTTCAATGTGACCGTATTCAGGGATGCACCTTTTAAGGAGGTGATCCAAGTTAAAAGAAAACTGGGATTCTTATAAGAAGAGGAAGAGACATCAGGATGGCACATTCGCAGAGAAAAAGCAATGTGAGGACACGTCTGCAGTCAAAGACAGTGGCCTTGGGAGAAATCCACCCTGCCAGCACCTTGATCTCAGACTTCCAGCCCCTGGAAAGAAATTTCTGTTACTGAAGGCCCCCAGCCTGTGCAATTTTATTATGGCTGTGCTAGCCAAACAATACACTGGATAATACCAATGAAAAATCTAGCTTCTAAAAATTTTAAATTGGAGTGGTAAGATTCTTGGATGAAGTTTGAAATACTCATATATATGCCAACTGAAACACTTGTATGCCAGCCAGAGGAACCAGGATGCAAGGAAGGATGATGTAAAAACCTATGGATGATGGAGAAAATCACAAGTGAGCAGCACTTAAAACATCAGTGCGCCAAGCCTGGCATGAAGTGCTGTGGAAACACACGGAAAAGGAAAGACAAAGTATCTGAGTGGTACTCAGACGCTCTCATCCCATCTGCTGGGCTAGGAGGATGAAACAGGGTTTAGAAGGATGAACTACGCTTTGTTTGGCTTTGGTTCCTATTGAATATTTGTGATAGCTTGTTTATTGACTGAGTGAGAAAAACACCATTCCAAAAGGAATATTCTGTGAAAAAAAGAGAGCAAGTATCTGAAGGGGAACTGCTCAGAGGGGAAGAAAGAGAACCGATCTGAACTTCACAATGATAGTAAGTTTAATAGAATCATTTTACAAAAGTAGCAAATGTGTTTTGTTTTTTTTAAAGGCATGCACTGATGTGTTAGTTCTAATTTATTCCTGCTCCTCTCACACTGAACTGGTGATGTCTGACGTCTTACAGACGTAGCTTTGAGTGCAAAGTAGCACATTTAGGATGGATAAACAACAAAGTCCTCCTGTAAGCACAGGCAACTGTCTTCAGTCTCCTGGGATAGCCCATAATGGAGAAGAATACTTAAAAAAGAATGGCTATATGTGTGGAATTGAGTCACTTTGCTGAACAGCAGAAATCAGCACTTCTTTGTAAATCAACTATACTTCAATTAAAAAACAAAAACAAAAACCTGTCAGGCGGCCTTCGTGTGGTTCTACTTGGACCTACCATCCTAGAGATAGATTGTTTTTCACTTTTGTTAAAAATAACAAAAATTTTTAAATTTAAAAATAACAAAAAATTGTCTAGTTGGCCTCCGTGGAAATCGCTCACACATTTTAGACACAGGATTGACTTTTTAGTTTTTATTATTCTGGTTCAGATATTAACACCTTTAAAGGAGATACACAAATCCATGATAGTTTCATTTGTGGAAGCTAAAACCTGATCAGGTAAAAATGGAAGGCTCTCGGCTTTCTGCCATGTATTTAGAGATGTTGTCAGGAGTAAGCAGAGATTACAAAATAGACTGAATAAGACAGATTTCCAACCATGATCTGAGACACACTGCAGAACTCGTGAAGGCTGATATAATCACATATGTAGATTGGCCAGAGTTTGTTTGTTTGTTTGTTTTAATTTTCAGAATGTCTTGAAAAAGAAAGGGATTTCTTTTGAAATGAGCTGTGAGAAAGGCAGGCAAAGGTTACCGCATGAACTGTGACTGATTCCCAAGCCTGCTTCTCTCTCTAAGTGGTGGCCTGACCTGGTCTGCGGGGGTTGCCACTTGTTTGATGTGTCTTTGACTCACAGGTTGTGGGTGAGCCCATACTTCAAAGGCACAGATCAGCAAGGGAGCATGTTTCTGGGTGTAAGATTTCCTGCTGGTGCAGGGCGAGTGGGGAGAAGGGCTGCCCGCCTCCCCGGGGAAGTCCTGGGATGGCTCCCTTGAAAGGTGCCCTTGCCTTCCGGGAGACTTTAGACAGAGGCAGCTGATTCCCCATGCAGCTCTTTGCCTTTCCCTCCTCCCAACATCAGTCAAAGTCCTGATCACCTCCACAGCTCACAGGAATTTGTAAGTCTCATAAGCAAAGCTTCATAGCTTTCGAGAACACAGCTTTCCCCTAAGTTTAATTTTTTTTTCCCCAAAAGAAGAGCATTTAGGGATCTCTGAGTCTCTAGGTCCATGACTATTTTCTCCCCAAGGAAGTCACCGTGGATGTCTTATCCATCATCATAACTCCCCTTTTTCCCCCCAGCAGACAGCCCCAGCTCTAACTTTGAGCTGGTACTATCTATCAGTACAGACAGATGAGTCAGTGGGTGAATGAATGACTGAATGTGCACACACACACACACACACACACACACACACACACACACACACACACGCTGGCTGACAGGCGTCCAGGATACAGGCTCAGAGCACTGTCCTCCACCTTCGTCCAACAGCCCCACCAGACATCATCCTGGCAAGTTCCCTGCCACAATCTCTGTCTCCTTTTAGCCATCAAACCTCACAAAAATGAAAAATAACCTTCTGTTCCTGAAAGGTTAGCACCGCCTCCTCAAACAGTGGCGAGGTCCCTAATAAATTCATTATCCTAGCCTCCAGCTACCAGTTTTTGATAGCTCCTTAGTCAGTTCCACAAAGCTTGGTGTACTCCATGTGATGGAGCGTTTTCTCCTATTTTCTGTTTTTCTGATGTCTTATGAAATCTGTCTGTTTTAGGGGCCTGTGTGTTTATGCCACATGAAGTTGTGTGGTAAGTTCAATGCAAGCTAGCCAGAACCATCGATCATATTAAGGGAAAAGGTGGGAAGGTGCTTTTGTTTCTACTCTTCCCTAAACTGTATAAGACACATGGGTTTTCAACCAACATGAGTATTTCTCTCCCTTTCTTGGCACCATGGAAAATCTGTGGCCCACCTCCCACAAAAGCAAGATGCCTGGCGGCTAAGACTCTGCCATTTGCTGTCCCTCTGGGCAACTTTTGAACTGGAAGAGGAGGTTTCAAAGGACTAGTTTCTAGTTTCGCCTGATGGAAGCCGAGTTTGGGAGTCGGAGGGCCAATCCTTCCCAGTCGGGCAGCCTGTGCAGCCTGTGTGTGCGACCACAGGTTGTGTAACAAGGCAATCACTCTGGCCTTGCAGCCAGGGTTTACTTAAGGTTAAAACTCAAAACTAAAGTCGAACGAAACCGGAGCCCATCACAACTGAGAAAAGAAGAAAAGAGAAAACAGAGGGAGCGCATGCGGACAGAAACTCTCAAGTTTCCCATTGCTTGTAATTTGTCAGTATCACATCAGAAGTCCCCGCCCACCCTCCGTCCCTCCCTGCCTCCCTCCCTCCCTCCCCCCTTCCCAAAGTGATGCTGCCGGGACACCCACAGAAGGGCAGGGATGCAGACACGGCCGGAGAGCTTGGGGGCTCCGCCGGGGTGGGCTGGCCGCCGCGGGCCAGCTCCCAGCTCTGCTGCACACGACCGGTCCCCTTCACTCACTCTCCTTAGAAGTAAGTTTCAGCACCTGGCAAGTGACATTTAACTCTGCCTCCTTTGAAAGGGCACTTAGAGGTCATTACCACGCAGTCCCTAAGCTTTTTCTGGACTTGAACTCATCTGAGAACAAAGGGCAAGCCACACGGCCTTCTCCCTCCCCGCTGCCCACACATGGAAAGGCAGCTCAGTCTGGGCTGGTCTTTTGACAGCCCGGTACTTGAAATCTCAAAGTCCAAGGTATCCACTGCCCAGAGAATGAAAGCGGGGTAACAGTCCCTCTCGGGGACAGGACCTGGTATTTACAGGGCACTGGCAACACGCCCGGCAATAAGCCCTGGACACGGATGAGGCCATGTCATCCTCATCACAGCCGTACGATGTACAGGAAACGGAGGCATGAAAGAGTGAAGTGACCGAGATCACACCGCTGCTAAATGGAGAAGCCGGGCTGTCTGGCTCCTGAGTTTCTGTTCTCAAACACACCCCACAGGCCCCTTATAAACACTTGTGTCAGGGTGCGTGTGTCTGTGTCCAGCATGTAGAGAGGTGGGTTTTGGTGGGGAGGGGTTGGAGATGCCATGATGAAAAGAAGGAGCAGGGGAAGAAAGGCATCTTAGGAGACGTGCCACGAGGCTCGATGGGCCACCTTCCAGGCAGTCTAAAGGGGCCCTGAAGCCAGAGTCTCCACAGTACGCTGCTGGCAGGATGTATAACAATTTCTCATGCCTTCCCAGTGACAATTTGAGGAGACCCACTCAATAAACATCATTCACCAATTACTGGAGTTTCTAAGGAATTTCCTTGGGAAAGGTGTGAATTGCAGTAAAAAGTAAGTCCTAACCTTCTCAGCTCCCCAGGCTCACTTTCTGCAGATCCACTCTGAGCGGGGGGATGAGAAAGGGGGGGAGGACGGAAGGGTGACAAAACCCCAAACCCGGGAAAATCTCTCCATCTCACACTGTCTTATAAAAATGAACAGAGCCATCCCACTTTGATGTTTCTCCCCACATGGATACCTCCCATCGCTGAGGCTGCAGAGACAGGAAACAAAGGCATCTGTCTGGTCGTTCAGACACAAGCCCTGTTTCAGAAGGTGGCTCGTCCTGGTACCTTGTTAGGGGATTTGAGGTGCCCATGCAAGAGCAGCATATCCTGGGTGACCGTCACTTTACAGGTCCAGGGCCGTCTCTTGCCTTTGGTCCTCCTGCACGGAACATCCACTAACCCCAAGCGAAGTCTGCTGTGGGTAGAAGTAAAAAGCTGAAAACAGAGCTTGTTGTATTTTATTTTTACTAACATAACCTCAGGAAACCTTCCTGTTAGACGACCTCGGACATCATCCAGTGCCGTTCTCGCTTCTCTCAAAACACAGGTATGAGCCCTGAATACGTCCAACGCCACATGTGACCCGAAGCCCTGATCCCACTGTGAATCTGACTTAATCTCTCACCTTGACCACATGGTATATAGATCGCCATTGATGTAGACAGCAATACATCATCCAACAGGGCAGAGGTGGTTCATAAAGACAAAAATCATGTGATATCGCTTAAAAGTAGAATCTAAAAAAAACAAATGATACAAATGAACTTCTTTACAAAACAGAAACAGACTCACAGGCTTAGAAAACAAACTTATGGTTACCAAAAAGGAAAGAGGGTAAAGGATAAATTAGGAGGTGGAGATTAACATATACACACTAATATATATGAGATAGATGACCAACAAGGACCTGCCGTATAGCACAGGGAACTCTGCTCAATACTTTGTAACGACCTCAATGGGAGAAGGATTTGAAAAGGAATAGATACCTGTGTATGTATCACTGAATCACTTTGCTAGATACTGGAAACTAACACACCATTGTTAATCAACTATACTCCAGGATAAACTAAAAATTAAAAAAGAAGCTTCCCGTGAATCAACGTATTAACTCTGGATAAGCATTCTTCACTGCAGTGTCTTTCTAAAGAGATCTAAACCAAAAGCCATTTGAAAAAATGTGTGACTCTCTTGGCCAACATTCAATTCAACTCTCTTGGTAAAATCCTATGCTGTTCTCATAGGACATAAAGATAGCTTCAGAGTTCTATTAAGGCAGTTGCTCAACTGCATTGACTAGCAGGGTCTCCAAATGAGGACAACTGAGGTAAAAGAGACACACGGAGAAGCCAACGGCTGACGGCAGATGTGACCACAGGCTCCAAAGGGCAGAAAGCCTGCCTATTCTACGTACACGGTGAACCCAGCATTAGCAGAATACACGGTCAAGGGTGGGCACTCAGCACATTTTGGTTAAATAAACTAACAAAAGGGTGATGGAAGAGGGGCTCCTCATGCATTTCCGTCTGCTCCAACCACATTTCCCCAGTCACTCAAGGGCAATGTGCTCTGCTGGCCCATGGCAGGTCTCACTTACCCAGATCAGACCACAAACAGCATCTTCTTAAAGAATGGGACCTTTCCCTTTTTTAAGATTTTTTTTTTTTAATGCGGGTCATTTTTTAAAAGTCTTTATTGAACTTGTTACAATATTGCACCTGTTTTCTGGTTTTGGTTTTGGGGCCAGGAGGCAAGTGGGATGTTAGTTCCCCACCAGAGACCAAACCCGCACCCCATGCATGGGAAAGTGAAGTCTTAACCACTGGATCACCAGGCAAGGCCCTGGGGCCATTCTTCAACAGAGTACCTTTTTTTCTTTTGAAGAGAGTACCATTTAAGAGAGCACCATTGGTGCTTTAAAAGTGTGAAGGAGCTCCGTGCCCACTGATGGGAAAAGACGCGCTGACTCCCAGAATGGCCTTCCCCTCCCCCACTTTGTCAATGCAAGAGCCCCACAGTACCCCTGGATGATACCTCCTCCTTCTCAGGGTTGCCCTCTTGAATTCTCAGGCTCCTGGTCTCTGCAATATCAGTAGTTCTGGTTAAACGTGTTAAGTGAGGAAAGGTGTCATTTCTGGATCACAAGTTTGCGGGTGTTTGGGAAAACAGGAACACAAATGATTTACTGATAGAAACATCAAGGCGTTCATTGACAATGTCAAGTCTTGTGGTGAATGAGCAGGTGTCTAAGGCGGTCAAGCCTTCTCAGTGGAAAGTCCACAAGGGCTGCATCAGTGCTGCACTCAGAGGTAATCAACCGAAGGACAGCCGGTTGTTATGCCAGTTGATCTTCCCCCATCGGTCCCCCTATAGTCAACACATGGTCATGATTTGGGGTCAGGTTAAAACTACAAACACAGTCTCTAAATGAATCAGGGGTCTGCTTTGAGCATGAAAAGTAAGCATCGGGACAGGAAGGCAATGGGCACTGCAACTATGAATTTTGATATAAAATAGAAAGGCATCTCTTCCGCTGAAGTGTGAAATATTACACTCCTACATCTGGCCACCATAAGCAAAGGGACCACGCTCTCCCTACACATTGCAGGAGAAGCTGGGATCCTGTCATTCACTGTTTATTGAAGAGAAGCTTCCCAGAGAAAGCAGAGCCTCACGCAGACCTAAAAACCTCATATATGTTGAGAAAAACTCATACTAGCGTGCTTATGCTAATGAGTCCAGCCTTCCATCTATCCAATTAAACAGACAAACAGGAATCACTAAAGTTTTGAGAGAAAAAAATCATAAATAAAAAATTTCACCTCTGGAACCAAAATAATTCTAAGGAGGAAGGAGGAAATAAAAGGGTGTCAAACACGTGCTTGAAGGGTGTAGGTTATAAATATTTATTTATTCTGAGCAGTAGGAAAATACATGTCAATACATTAAAAATATGTGGCTACACATGAGATAACCAGAAATAAGATGTACAGCTCCCAAAATACTGGAGGCAATGCACAAGACAAAATCATGAAAGGATCAAAGAAAGTCCAACCAATCTAGTGACAGGAGTGAGAAGATCACAGCAGAGATGAGAATCAGATTAAACATGCGTCTTCACAGGAAAAGCAAAGGATTCGAACTTCCCCATAGAAAGAGAAAAGCTTTCAGGTTAGGTTTTAAAAGAAAAAAGCTGCATTCATGTGGTTTCTAAGGGAAATACTTTAAAGTTGATTTGAAGATTGAAAATATTTATGAACATATATCAAGCAGGAGATGGGGAGGCAATTCATAAGGAAGAACTACAGTCTATACGAGAAGATACTCAACCTCTAATAAGAATAAAATGAATTTAAATGCCCATGAGACACCATTTTCCACCTGTAGTAAGATGGGCAAAACTTTTAGCAATTGAGAAATGCTAGTGCTGGTGAGGATGCAGGCAAACAAGTACTGCAGATGGAACTATTTTTCCTAGAAATGGAGGGGGTTACATGGAGAGAGAACAGGAATATATGGTCCCCCTGACTCACCTCCAGGATAAAGCCTGGACCACACGTACACAGGTGACAAGTTTAGTCAACCAGTCATGTCATCGCAAAGGGTGCCAATCTAGACCCATCTCTGAGCCTTCCTTATTTTGTTCTCTTGTGCACATTTCTTTGCTAGATGTCTACATCTACCTTACTGTTCTCATAAGATGAAATGAACTAGTATGTGTAAAATGTTTTGCAGAATATAAAAAAGCCTCACAATGTGTGACACAATCATTTCGATAAGAATTAAGTGCATTGACATGCAACCACAAGGAGCATAGAAAAAACAAAATGGGTATAAGATTAGACAAAATCTGGACTTGCCTGGTGGTCCAGTGGTTAAAACTCCATGCTCCCACTGCAGGGGGCACGGGTTCAATCCTTAGTCAGAGAAGTAAGATCCCCGCATGGCCCATGGCCAAAAAAAAAAAAAAAAAAAAAACGCTAGGCAAAATGTGGCTCCCTGCACCTGAGTGTTTTTATTCTGCCTCAAAAGTTACAGGAAACTTGAAAAGAAGTACCTTCCCCATCCTTGGGTGGATCCAGATTACACGGTCGGGGCTTAGGTTTGTTTTCTTTATAGGAAGGCAGCAAGAAGTTCCCCAGCTCCCCCACAGCTGTGCCTGTCTAAAGCTTTCACAATCACTGGGCTTCTGAGCCCACTTAGGAGAAACCAAGGGAAGTGCTTTTAGCAGCTGGGTCCCAAACCCAGGGACGGGGCTCAGTGGGGCTTGTCAACCCCGAAGTGGGAGGCAGGGACTTGGGGTTTTGGTTATACCCTCCACGGTCTGCCTTTTACTGTCACAGCTGCTGCTGCTGTTGAGGGTGATGTCTGAGCAGGCTTCTGACACTCGGGACAGAGAGACTTCTACCGTCCAGGAATGACAGGGCTTCTCTGAGGGAACGGTTGCTCTAAGACCCTTGATGGCGTCCCCAAAAGTCAGCACTTCCACAGAAAATTTCCACTGACCCGAGACATTCTATACGAGTGCCATCACTCTAGAAGCCAAACAGTTTCCTCTAAAAAATGTTATCAGGCAGATGTCAACGTACTTTAGGAGTAGTCAAAATAATAGGTTGGATCTGGCTCTATGTCTTACCAGGTCTGCAAACTTGTATAAGTTACTTCAATTCTTTGTGCCTCAGATTCTTTTTTTCCTCTTAGCAACTTTCAAATATGCAATAAAGTATTATTAATTATAATCCCCATGCTGTGTATTATGCCCCCAGGGATTATTTCAGTTATAAAACTGAAAACTTCTACTTTTTGACCCCATGACCCATTTTACACACCCCTTACCTCTGGCAACCACCAATCTGTTCTGTCTTTGTGCTTATTGACTTTTTGTTTGTTCTCCTTTTCTTATGTTCCATATGTGAGTGAGATCATATGCTATCTGTCTGACTTATTTCACTAAGTATAATGCCCTCAAAGTCCATTTGTGTTGTTTCTTTTTTTTTTTTTATCTTTTTTTTTTTTAAATTTTTTATTAGTTGGAGGCTAATTACTTCACAACATTTCAGTGGGTTTTGTCATACATTGATATGAATCAGCCATAGATTTACACGTATTCCCCATCCCGATTCCCCCTCCCACCTCCCTCTCCACCCGATTCCTCTGGGTCTTCCCAGTGCACCAGGCCCGAGCACTTGTCTCATGCATCCCACCTGGGCTGGGGATCTGTTTCACCATAGATAGTATACATGCTGTTCTTTTGAAATATCCCACCCTCACATTCTCCCACAGAGTTCAATAGTCTGTTCTGTATTTCTGTGTCTCTTTTTCTGTTTTGCATATAGGGTTATCGTTACCATCTTTCTAAATTCCATATATATGCGTTAGTATGCTGTAATGTTCTTTATCTTTCTGGCTTACTTCACTCTGTATAAGGGGCTCCATTTGTGTTGTTTCAAATGGCAAGATTATATTCTTTTTTATGACTGGGTGTGTGTGTGTGTGTGTGTGTGTATAGATAGATAGATAGATAAATCACATCTTCTTTATCCATCCATTTATCAGTAGACATATAAGTTGTTTCTATATCTAGGCTATAGTGAATAATGCTTCAGTGAACGTGGGATGCATATATATATTTTCAAATTAGTATTTTCAGTTTCTGTGAATGAGTACACAGAAATGGAATTGCTAGATCATTCAGTAGTTCTGTTTTTAATTTTTTTTTTTTTAGGAGCCTCCATACTCGTTTTGTTAGTGGTTACACCAATTTGGATTCCCATCAATGTTACACAACAGTTTCAATTTCTTCACATTGTTGACCTCTGTTATTTCCTGTCCTTTTGCTGTTAGCCATTCTAACAGGTGTGGTTTTGATTTGCACTTTCCTGATGATAAGTGATGTTGAACATCTTTTCATGTACCTGTTGACCATCTGTATGTCTCCTCTGGAAACTGTCAATTCACGCCCTCTGCTCATTTTTTTCGTAGGATTGTTTGGGGTTTTGATATTGAGTTGTATGAATTCTTTGCACATTTTGAATATTAACCCCTGAACAGGTATATAATTTGTAAACATATTCTCCCACTCAGCAGACTGCCTTTTCATTTCGCTGATGATGTCCTTTGCCCTGCAGAAGCTTTTTATTTTCCTGTAGACTGACTTATTTTTGCTTTTGTTGCCTTTGCTTGGTGAGTCAGACACAAGCGTCATCACCAAACCAATGTCAAGGAGCTTATTGCCTCTATTTTTTTCTGTTTTGTGGTTCCAGGTCTTACATTCAGCTCTCTAACCCATTTTGAGTGAATTTTTGTGTATGGTATAAGATAGAAATCTAGTTTAATTCTTTGGCATGTGGCTGTTCAGTTTTTCCAATACCACTTACTAAATTCACTTATTACTTCTTTGTATTAACAGTGGGATAATAATAGCAGCTTCCCATAGACTTGTTGTGAGAATCAGATGAGCCAGTGCAGGGAAGCACTGCACGCAGTCCTGGTGGGTGGCGAGTGCTTGATAAAGAGGAGCGTTGGTTTGCCTTATTGTCTCATTCATACTCTGTTATCCTTTCCCTTCCATTCAGGCAGAGTCACCATTTCATGAGCACACCGGTTAGCAAATGACAGCGCTGGGCAGGATAACATTTGGCCACCCAGGAGGGAGAGACCAGATGGCCGAGGTTGCATTTACAGACACGCACCAGGAAGAACTGGACTAGTAACAGTCCTGCTTCAACTGGGGGGAAACAGCTTGAAAATGCACTAAGTCAGGAACAAGAGGACAAGCTTACTCCCTGTCACTAGACATTGGATTAACTGCGGGGGCATAACTGGGAATTAGATCCAAACTGGACTCACGCTCAGTTCCCATGCTTCTTCAAACTAATCTAGAAGTAAGAGGACAACCCCTCCCTTTCTGACAAGTCAGTTCAAGTTCAGGTCCACGACCCCAAAGTTCTCCAAGACACATGTCTATGACTAAAAGCTTCCCATCCCTTCCTGACCCGTTCCCTACATTCCCTTCTCCAGAGGATCTTCCTAACCCAGGGATCGAACCTTGGTCTCCTGCATTGCGGGTAGATTCTTTACACCAGGGAAGCCCTTGCTACTTTTCCCATCTCCTCCTGACCTGTTCACTACTTCTCTTTTTCTTGATTCAGAATTCCACTGTGACCTGGGCTTTAGAAACTGGAGAGAACGTCCCTTCCAACCTAACAACAACAAAAGCTGAATGCATTACAAAATCATAACTTTTCTTGTACTCTTCAGGTTACTGAGGTCACAGGGCAAAGAAGCAGCCTGAAATCCAAGGAAAGAGAGGCATCTCCAAGGAAATGTTGGGGAAGGGCGTTGGTTCACTTGCAGACACTGGATGAATGAAGACACCAGATATCACACGTGCAGGTGTAAAGACTTCAGCTACAGTTCTTAACAAATTGCTAAAGGTTAAGGGCAACCGTGTAGGATCCTCAGACATTTGAGGATTTCCCCTCGCTCAAACAGTTTCTCCATGACCGCTCTCCCAGGTGCTCATGTGAAAGTCTGGAGAAGAGGGACAGTGGCTTCTGAAGAAAAGAGACCTATCTGTATCCTTCTAACCCACAACATGTAAGCCTTGAGATGTTAGCGGAGAAGCAGCAAGCCTGTCACCTTGATGGCACAGGAGACAACCCACTGCATCTCGGGAAGAAAGTAAAGAAGAAGAAAACACTTCATCCCTGGCGAAGGGCAGGAAACCATTTGGGGTCTGAGTTCCTGTACAAATAACATCAAAGGTCTTCTGTTTTTTGGAGGGGGTACAAAACTCTTCAGCACAAGACTGGCAAAGACACCATTCAGTGCGATTGGCATGAACAGAAGGTGCAGGGTCTCGGAGGATGCCTCCCATACAAGGCTCAGGCACCCGGGATCACTGGGACCGAGGCTAGAGCAGAAGAGTAGGGGACCATGCCACCCCCCATCCCAAGCCGTCAGGCACTGAGGGACTGTCCCAGACAGACCGTGCTGTGGGGCATGATCCCAAAGAAGGCTTAAAGTGGAGGGGAGAAGCAAAACATTAAGAAAAACCTTCCAATACCATAGCCACCACCCCAAGCATAGGAGAGTGCTTGAGTAATTTGAAGCCAGTGTTTAGGAAGATGACCATTGCAGTGACAAAACCTAGACTCAGATCAGCTCCCATGTAAATGGCTGAGAACCCCAAAACGGCCTATTTGCAGGAATCAATAATATTACCTCAGGATATTTTGTCCTACTCACAATGTCTGTAACACAATAAAAAGTGATAAGGTATACACAAGAACAAGAAGAAATAAACACAAAGCAAAGAGCAGAAATGGACCTAGACATGACCCAGGTATTGGAACTATCAGGCTGGGAATTTAAAATAACTATCATATTCATGGGGCTTCCCAGGTGGAGCTAGTGGTAAAGAACCCGCCTGCCAGTGCAGGAGATGCAGGAGACAGAGTTCGATCCCTGGGTCGGGAAGATCCCCTGGGACCTTCCAGTACTGGGAGATGGCAACCCACTCCAGTATTCTTGCGGGGAGAATCCCATGGACGCAGGAGCCTGGCGGGCTATCGTCCATAGAGTTGCAAAGAGTCAGACACAACTGAAACGACTTGGTACACAGCACATATTGTATACATGTTCAAATTTCCATCAGGAAAGAGGCACAACATTCACGAATAAGTGGGGAACAGACACTGTGAGGGTATGTCAAATGGAAATGCTAGAAACACAATCACAAAAAGAGAGATGAAGAATGTCTTTGACAGGCTCAATAGCAAATATGATAGAGCCAAGAAAATAAATAATGAACATGAAAAGAGAGCAATAGAAATTATCAAAACTGAAACACAAAGAGGAAAAGAGCAAGGAAAAAAGAACAATGCATTTAAGAACTCTGAGACACTGTCAGATATTCTAACATACAAGTAATGACAGAAGAAAAAGTTGAAAAGACAGTAGACACAATTTTTTTTAAATAATGAAAGGCGGAAACCACAGATTCAAGGATATCAGAGAACCCCAAGCCAGTTCACTACCCTCACTCATAAACCCAGACTATAGTCTGTATGATTCCATTTATATGATACTGAAAGAGAAAAGATGATACAGAGATAGAAAATTGAGGGCTGGGAGTGTGGGGAGTGGTATTTGACTTGGTTACAGGTTGGGTGAATAATGAAAAACTCACTTATAGACATATGCTTACATGTTTTTCTGTTTGTGGGAGTTACTGAGTTACAATGTGTGCATTTTATTTTATAAGAAAGTGCCTACACATGGCATGAGATGAATTTGGGGGTGGTGGACATGTTCTATATTTTGACAGTGATCCAGTTACATGACTCTGTTTGTCGAAACTGCTAGAAATCTATATTTAAAAGGATAAATTTTACTTTATAAAAATAATTGTTGTTGTTCAGTCACTAAGTCATGTCTAACTCTCTGTGACCCCATGGACTGTAGCACGCCAGGCTGCCCTGTCCACTGTCTCCCAGAGTTTGCTCAGATTCATGTCCATTGAGTCAGTGATGCCATCCAACCATCTCATCCTCTGTCGTCCCCTTCTCCTTTTGCCTTCCAACTTTCCCAGCATCAAGGTCTTTTCCAATGAGTCACCTTTTTGCATCAGTTGGCCAAAGTATTACAGCTTCAGCTTCAGCATCAGTCCTTGCAGTGAACACCCAGGACTGACCTCCTTTAGGATGGACTGGTTGGATCTCCTTGCAGTCCAAGGGACTCTCAAGAGTCTACTCCAACACCACAGTTCAAAAGCATCAATTCTTCAGCACTCAGCCTTCCTTATGGTCCAACTCTCACATCCATACATGACTACTGGAAAAACCATAGCCTTGACAAGATGGACCTTTGTGGGCAAAGTAATGTCTCTACTTTTTAATATGCTATCTAGGTTGGTCATAGCTTTTCTTTCAAGGAGCGAGTGAAAGTGAAAGTTGCTCAGTCATGTCCGACTCTTTGCAACCCCATGGACTATTCAGCCATGGAATTCTCCAGGCCAGAATACTGGAGTGGATAGCCTTTCCATTCTCCAGGGGATCTTCCTAACCCAGGGATCGAACCCAGGTCTCTTGCATTGCAGGCAGATTCTTTACCAGCTGACCCATAAGAGAAGTTCAAGAACCAAGGAGCAAGGGTCTTTTAATTTCATGGATGCAGTCACCATCTGCAGTGATTTTGGAGTCCAAGAAAAGAAAATCTGTCACTACTTCCAGTTTTTCCCCTTCTATATGCCATGAAGTGATGGGACAAGATGCCATAGTCTTAGTTTTTTCAATGTTGAGTATTAAGCCAACTTTTTCACTCTCCTCTTTAAACCTCATCAAGAGGTTCTGGGTTGCCATTTCCTCCTCCAGGTGATCTTCCTGACCCAGGGATTGAACTGGGGCCTCCTGATTTCAGGCAGTCTCCTGCATTGCAGGCAGATTCTTTACCAGCAGAGCCACCAGGGAAGCCCTATATAAATAATTCCTGACTTTAAAAAGAAAAGCTTGGTGATGGTGCTAGGTCAGTCCATCATCTCTAAATAATTCATCTTCAAACTGAATCCCATATTCCTATGTTACCCAATGGGTTAGATGTAAAAATTGACCCAAGACAAGGCCAGACTTAATGATCTCACTTCCCTATGATGGAAGTGGAGACAGATCAGTCTTCATGATAGAATAAATATACATATAGTATCAACAAGCTGTGAATAGTCGGGGTGAATGAGACACTGGGTCTTAATATCTGGTCTTAGATGATGGGCCCCATGAGAGAAAAGATGGACAAAACCAACTGCATCAAAACTTTGCTGCTCCTGCTGAGCACTCTTTATAAAGTCATACAATGGTGCATTAATGGAAATGCCTGGCTTCATAGGGTATCCCCTGGCAGTAAAACTTCAACTTATGTTTTTGGAACATTTTTCTCATAGTTGGTTTCTTCACACCAGTCTAGGCAGGAAGTCCCTGTGGCAAGAGCTCTAAGTTCACATTAAGTCAGAAAGTTTGGTGACTTATTCTCTGGAGAATTTCAGAACTGAGGCTTCCTTTATTATGTAATAAACAATAACCTCTCTAATGTCTATCAGTAAGCTTCTTTCAAAGCTCTACATATCTTATATTTATTTTTCTCATTAATCTCTAAACTACCTGCTTCAAATTGGGGGTGGGGGGGGGAGGAATACATCACCATTTATCACATGTGAAAGTTAAACCAGTAACAAGTTGGGGTCTCAATTGTTTCTCAAACCTAATTAGAGAAAACAACCCCATTTAGAAGAAGAGATGACAGAGGCTTGGATTTTAATGAAAACCCTCTTGTAAAGAGAAGTATCACTCTAGGAGTCAACCCTTTCTCACCAAAAGCCATTTGTTTATGAACAGTCTCATTATTTTTATCTTCTGAAAAGAATGTGGCCATCACATTTATATCAAATACCAAGAGGCTGTCTTTTGGTTTTGAAGGGTGTCTGAGTCACTTAAGAATCACAGAATTTTGTGCTTGAGGAAGACTCTCTTTGGTGTTGAAAGATGTCTGAGTCACTTAGGAGACGCAGAAGGATGGCTCCCTGCCAGCTCATGGGTTATCTAACATCTGAGCAGCCCAAAGTTCATGTTGGCTGTTTGCATTAATCACCGTAATTTGACTAACAAGCCCGAAGTGACAGCTCAACCTCAGGATAGTACTGAGGCCACAAACTGAACAAAGACAAGAAGAAACAGGGGGGAGTGGGGAGGCAGAAACCCCCTGCTCCCTTCCAGGGCAGCTGAGAATCTCCAAAGTGTCAGGACAGACAATTCAAGCCAAAGGAGATCATTATGGGACGCCAGGTGGGAGGGCAACCATCCGCGCTTCCTGCTCACCTAGCCTGGATTTCCTCTTTCTGCAGGTCTTATCCAGTCTCCCTCTGACATGGGCTGTGGCCCTGTGTGTGGCACTGCTATGCCTGGGCTTCAGGGTACCTTGGCCTCCTTCATCATGCAGATCAAAAATTCAACCTGGGCACTTTTGAGTTCAAATAGTCAGATTTGGTCATTTTCTGCTCAAAAAAAAAAAAATAATAATAATCCTTTACCTACAAGGATTAGGTAAAAACAGACTCTTTTAGGATTCTGGCAAAACAAGAATGAACACTTAATTTACAAGGAAACTGCCCCCCTCACAGCAGCACCTCCCATGCAATCATCCAAAGGCATAAAAGACATGACCTCACTGAGCACAGATGACTGATTTCTTAAGGACCTGAAGTCAAGGAATTGATTAGCCTGCTTCCTAGGCTAATCAACTTCCATTAACTTGCCCAGAGTTTTTCTTTTTGTCTCTTCCATTCTGCTTGAAGTAGTCTATCTGGCCAAGTATTACTGCTATACTTTCAATAAAGCTTCTTTACTTCTTTATAGTAAGCAACTCAACCTACTGGTTAAGTCATGACATACCTCTGTGCAATCAAGTACTCTTCCAAAAATTCTCCTCCATTTCCTGAACTGAGTTTCACATAACACTCTTTTCTGAGAAGCCTTTTTTTTAGCAAACTTAGAGCAGAAGCAGGTCCCTCAGAACCACTTGTATATTTGTGCATTTTGAGACTCTTCACAAGCAAAAATGGCGTGCACGGTTTCCTAAACTTACTTGACAAAAGAACCCTTTTAATGCAATGTTGTTCCATACAATACAGTTGGGGAATTTCTGTCAACATCATAAATTAATTTCCCTTCCCAGTAACCAGAGAGACTACTTCTTGTTTGCAAAATTCAACTCTGTGTTTCCCATTCTCTAGTTCAGAGTCCTACCTCCTCTCTGAGCTCATTTGCCAAACAGGCATCATTCACACAGCCTGAGTCCAGGTCCTCTTGCCTGAGTTTACCATCATCTGTAACTCCTCAGGTGCTAAAAATGATTCCTCTCTTTACATAAGAGAGGACTTTCAGAATTGGATTCATTACACTTATGATGATTTCACACATATAACACCAGGAAGAGGGCCCTCTCACATTCCTCCACGTTCAGTCATAGCCCAGGATGTGATGCTATCGATGCTCCCTCCCCGCCCCTCACCCCCAGCCAGAGTCAGCTCGCTTCCTTCTGCTCCACTTTAATCAGCTACAGTTCTTAAACCTGTGTGTTAGAGAGAAGCTATAACTCATACTTCATGACTGATTCCCGATATTTAATAAGAGAGAAATAGATATGTTTCTTTCAAGCCATGTAGGTCTTCTTGTTCACAATTAAAACCTGATGCAAAAGGAAAACAGGTTCTTTTCACAATTATAAACCTGCCTGATTATATCCTAAACATTTGATTTCTGAAAACAAGGAAATACAGTGCTATTCAATTTCTTTCAATTGCTAAACTTTATTTCAGGTTTCATAAGTATACATAAAGAAGATTTGGAGAAATATTTGTTTTGATTAAGTCAGAAGATTTTGTACATAGTTTGTCTTTTTTTTTTTTTCCATTAAAGTGTGGGTACTTGGCATTTGGAAGAAAACAAAGATTACCAAAGGGTGGGAAGAGGTGTCTCTTATTTTCACAGAGATTTCAAAGCTTGAGTCATCCTTGTCATTTTCAGACCCAACTGTCCAAAGCTGACTCAAAAGGGTGGGGTAAACTGGGGGTTAAGTTGAGTTTTAAAATCAATCCAGTAACCTGTGACATCATCACAGAAGCTCCTTCATTCACTGTCACCTCATACATCTGTTCTGGTGCCTTCCCAGGGCTCCCCAGATAAAAGTAAGTTAGGCTCTGTTCATTTCCCACAAATGTCCTCTCCTCTTAGAGATCATGGGGTTTCCCTGGTGGCTCAGCTGGTAAAGAATCTGCCTGCAACTCAGGAGACCCTGGTTCAATTCCTGAGTCAGGAAGATCCCCTGGAGAAGGGATAGGCTATGCACTCCAGTATTCTTGGGCTTCCCTGGTTGCGCAGATTGTTAAACAATCTATCTGCAATGAGGAAAACCTGGGTTTGATCCCTGGGTTGGGAAGATCCCCCGGAGGAGGGTATGGACAGAGGAGACTGGCAGGCTACAATCCATGGGGTTGCAAAGAGTTGGACATGACTGAGTGACTAAGCACAGCACTTAGAGATCGTGTGGTGACGAGCAAAACAAATCCAAATATTTGGACTTGTCTAGCTTAAGACCCATATATTCCGAAGTCCTCAGTACCAGAGATCCCTGACTTACAATGGTTTGGTTTAAGATTTTTCAACTTTACAAAGATACGAGAGTGCTACTCATCTAGCAGAAACTGTACTTTGAATCTGAATCGTGATCTTTTCCCAGGCTAGAGAGATGAGATACATACTCCTATGATGCTGGGTAGCCTCAGCCTCCAGGCAGCCAAGTGACTGTAAAGGCAAACAGTCAATACACTTATGACTATTCTGTACCCAGACACCTACTCTGTTTTTCACTCTCAGTGCAGGAATCAATAAATTACATGAGATAGTCAACACTTTATTATAAATAGGCTTTGTGATAAATGATCTTGCCCAACTGTAGGCTAATGTGTGTGCTCTGAGCACATTAAAGGCAGGCAGGGCTAAACCATGATGGTTGTGAGCATTAAATGCATTTTCTACTTAGAATAACCCACCATAAGTTGAGGAAGATTTGTATAGAACGGTAACCAGCCTATTAAAAGATTGCTGTTGTTAGTAACTCAGTCCTGTCCAACTCTTTGTGACCTTATGGACTGTAGCCTGCCAGGCTTCTCTGTCCGTGGGATTCTCCAGGCAAGAATACTGGAGTGGGTTGCCATTTCCTTCTCCAATCAAAAGACTGATCGCTCTTTATTCTTAGATATCTTGGAGTCATTGTGAGGAGTAAGTGGGTTAGTATACACATCACAATTTGAAAAGGGCCAAGCACAGAGGAAGTGCTCCTACTCAGCCAGTGTAAGTAATAAATGTCAGCTGTCATGCTGCTACTACTTTTTTCCATGATTGTCCATAATAGCTTTATTTGCAGCATTCAAAACTGGAAGAAATCCAAATGTCTATCAACAGGGGAATGGACAAACTGGGGCATATCCATACAACGGGACACCTGTCAGCAACATAAACGAACGCAGTATTGACACATACAACAGTGGGCATGGATCTCGACTTCCTGATGTTGAATGAAAGAAATCAGACAGTAAAGAGGATGCAAGGCTTGATTCCATGTTATAAAATTCTAGAGAACACAATCTCACCTAGAGTAACAGGAAGCAGTGCTGTGGTGGCCTGGTGGGGGGAGTGGGGGGACAACAGGTCATGACGGGTGTATTCACTCCTGGTTGTCAGGATGGCTTCATGTCAAATGTCAAAACGTTAGTTTTCTGCTTACTACTACCGCTATTACTGCTTCTAGTACTTCTATTACTGCTGCTGCTATCAGCGTTTCATTCAAACTCAGAGCATTTCCTTGAAAATTACACTTCAGAATAAGTCAAGTGTTTCTGATCCTTGCTTCTCAAAATGTGGTCCCTGTGGTCTGAGACCACAGAAGTATCCGCAGGGAGCCTGTTAAAAATACAGGTTCTCAGGCCCCTCCCCAGACTTACACAATCGCAACCTGTATTTCAGCAAGATCAATGGTTGACTCTTACATGAACTTTTGTTTGAGAAGCGCTCAACTAACAGAATATTTTGGTCAGTGGGACTTGTCATACATACCACATCTTTTCAAAGATTTCAACCTAGAATCTAACAAGATAAACTCGCTCTTTTAAACTATTAGGGACAAACTGGAGACAACCAAGTTCTGCCTCATGTTCTGCGTTCTCAGGACGCTAAGAAGGGGAACTCAGAGAAGGAAGGGATGAATACCACCTACTACCCATTGGCTATTACATCCTGTATGTTTCATCCACACCTCATATGTCATGTTCAAAACCAAACTTAAGGGCTCTGTCTTAAGTTGCAGTCCCCAGTTGTAGACCCTGAGATGAGCATTCCTGTGGGCATGACTTATTGAGAAGGGCTCCCAGAAAAACCTAGTGCGAGAGAGGAGAATTTGGACCAGGAAGAGAGGGAAGTTAAGCAAGGAAGCAATGTCAACAAAGAGAATGGATCATTTGGTTCAGTCCCTTGGGGCACTCTGTAGACCATGGTAACTCCTTGCGATGCAGAGCGTAGCCCATGGGCCAGCAGCACCCATCACCAGGAGCTGTTAGAGCTGTGGAAATTCAGATCCTCACAGCAGCCCTATTGGGTTTCCCTGGTGGCTCAGTGGTAAAGAATTCACCTGCAGTGCAGGAGCCACAAGAGATGGGGGTTCGATCCCTGGGTTGGGAAGATCCCCTGGAGGAAGGCATGACAATCCACTCCAGTATTCGTGCGTGGAGACTCCCATGGACAAGAGGATCCTGGTGAGCTACAGTCCATAGGGTGGCAAAGAGTTGGACATGCCTGAAGCTACTTAGCACGCACGCACACCAGCCCTACTGAATGTGTCTGAATGTCACATGATCTCTCAAGTGACTCACAAGCAAACCAAACTTTGAGAAACACAGGTGTAGGTCACACATCAAAGTTGTCCCAGTGAGGCGCAAGGATGGAGGAATACCTGTGTTCCCTGAGGTACTAACCCGAGTAAGGGCTGGTCTTGGTCTCCTCAATCCTCTTAATAAATTCCCAGCAGTTTTCTTTCTCTGTGAATGCAGGTGAATGCGTTTCAGTAGCCGAGATCGACTGTTGGCAAAGACGCACAGGTTCCAGCTGCTCCCGAGTGCTCCCGAGTGTTGGCTGAGTGTGAAAATCCACCAGGGCTGGTAAAGAAGTCCCAGGGGGTCATGGGCAGAGACCTAGCCATGCCAGCCTCAGCCTCCAGACAGCCAGCAGCCTCGTCCTGCTTCCTCACCCCGCCCTTCCTTTGGTCCCAGCGCGTTCATCGTCCACCGTGCGCAGAGCTCTGACGTCAATTTCCCTCACGTGTCGAGACCAAGTGCATATCCCTCGCTCTCAGGTCCCCCTCTGCAAAGGTTGTCAGATCCGTTCTTCGTTCTCCATTGCCTTGCCAGGGACCAAGTTCAGAGTCTTACCATCTCCACCCCTGGACACTCCTGGATCTCCATCCCCACCCCACTGCTGGAAACACTAGCCATGTCTCCCGTCTGAATGTATCATTCCAGGTGCACAAGGAAAAAGTCTCTGCTCCTCCATCCTTCTAGGTGAAATGGCTGTCTGCCTTCCATTCCCGATAGCAGACTTCTCTTCAGTCTTTGAGGGAGGCATTTGCCTTCTTATGCTACTATGAGTCACTTATGGACCTATCTATCCAGAAAGACTCTGAGCCACTTGATGATAATGACTGTTTGCGCTTCCTGTGCTTAGCACATATTAAGATACTCAACAAATATTTATTAAATAAGAAAATTGTCCACTCTGAGGTACTTTCAAATACTTAGCATATGCAGAGTTCAGTAAATCTACATTTATGCTGAATAAATGGAAGGATGCAAACACTACACTAAATGAAAGGAGAGAAGGGTGAGAGAAATTATACGTGAACCTTGCATACTTTCCAAAGATGAAACCTTATTCATCCACCACGTGGCCAATTCTCTTAGCTGTTCTGAAAAAAGTGTATTTGGGATCTTGAACGCAAAGAATCCCCTCAAGAATTAGTCACGTGTATCTGACAAAACACATAACAGCTAAGGCCAATCACTCTTATTTCAGCTATTAATCACCAATGTTCATATTCACTTCAGGCTTGAAACTGTTGTTTCTCAAAATGCAAGCCTTGAGAAGAGATGCTGTTTGCTTATACTAGTATCATTTCAGAACAAGTGCAACATTTGTAACCTAAGTAATTAGCATCTGCTCTGTTCTTTCTAAAACATATCTCGCTCTCTCTAGCTAGTCCTGTCTCTTCCTCTCTTTCTCTGCCTCTTTCTCTGGTTTAATTAATGCTAATTCATACTGCCCTACAAGAATTTGCAAGCTGTACTGAGAAATAATGCAGTGTTAGTTTTGTAATTTAGTGCACAGAGCACATTTGTGCAAAAGCTCTGTAAACTGGGCCCGTGGTCAAAGGAGCAATTAGCACTTTGTTAGTATGCAATGATGTACTAATCTGTGCAGTCCCCAAAAGCAGTTGTCTGTTCCATTTTGCCCTCATGTGCAAATTCTTTGCAGTGTATATAGCACCGCTCCAAAAATAACACACTGCATGCCTGCTGCTGTAAATTGGGTTCATGATGATGAAGACATATCAGTTAGAAAATATTTGTTGGGGACAAATACACGTGAGTACAATGTCCAGCAAAAACGGGAAGTGGGTGCAACAGACTTGAAGGGTAGCTTGCATTCTTATTCCTCCCTCGATTTTCACTACCAGTGTTGACTTCATCTGCAAAGAAAGACTAGAGGAAGGACATTTGGTGGGAAAATAAGATCTCACACGAAAATAGTTAACCTGAAATCACACTGATAGCAACTTCATTAACACTGTAGACTGATTTGCATTTAAACAGACACCATCAGTTCCTTTGTTTAAGTAGCACCGGAGAACCAGATAACAATTTGTGTGTTCTTCGGACTTCTCACAGGCTTAGTGAAGAACATGACCAGGTCAGGTTCATGATACAAGTAAAATCACGTCTCACATTTTACAGTGATTTGCAGGCACACAGACTGCTTGCGTCTCCACATCTGTATGTGGGAAGACACGCCATCACCACTAGTTCCGTGTTCCAGCTCCCCATGTACTGAAGGGGACGGCGATTATGGTGTACCTGTCACAGAGGGGTTTGTGAGGATTAAAGTAATGCACTTAGAAAAGTGCCTGATTACAAATGGTGCTATGGAAGGATTAGTGGTTGTTATTATTATTTAGCATAAATGAATGATCAAGCTAGCATTTATTCTCAGATAATAAAATCTCAAAAGATTCAAAAGTATCTAGTTAATGTAACTATCTTTCCTTCTCAAGGGTCAATTTCTCAGGTTGCTTTGTATATACAATATATCAACTATATTTTTGAGGATAAAAGAGAGCTGAAGGGAAAATTAAAGCTATTAACTTGAGGAAAAGCTATGGTAAGGAGACAGTGAATATTTGCCATCATCAAAGAAGAACACAGCAAGCTGGTAGTAAGCTGAAGTGTGATTTTGATTTGACTTAGAGAAACAGTCTTCATAGTAGAGAGAAGGGGTTCTTAAGGCAGATCACAGAACTCACCACAAGCCAGCACATTTCCTGATATCAGTGGCCCTTGCGCGGTAACTTTGCAACTCCTGCTATTGAGAAGCGGAGCCTACTTCCCACCTAGTGACTCTAGGATGGCCTTGGGGTTTGCTGTGTTATAATAGAATGTACAGTCATGCCCCCCCCCACCGGCCTTTATTCTCTGGGAATACACTCCTAGACCCACATGGAGCTGAAACCACAGGTACTACTGAGCCCTACAGACACTGTGTTTTTCCTGTACGTACCCACCTATGGCAAAGCTTATCTTACAATCTAGGTACTAGAAGAGACTAGCAACAGTAGCTAATAAGAGAACAATTATAACAACATTGTGTAATAAAAGTTATCTGAGTGTGGCTTCTCTCCCAAGATATCTCACTGCACTGCACCCATCCTTCTCCTGATGATGTGAGATGATAAAACGCCCTTGTGATGAGATGGAGGAGGTGGATGAGGTAGGCGTTGTGATCTAGCACTGGGCTACTGTGGACCTTCTGATCAGAAGGGGGGCCATCTGCTTTGGCTGCTCCTGGATCACAGGGCCATGGGGGTCTCTGGCAGAATGGAGTGGGACAGGGCAAGGTTTCATGTTACTCATAATGGTGTGTGATTTAAACTTATGAACTGCTGCTATATTTTAAACGGATAACCAACAAGGATCTACGTATAACACAGGGAACTCTGCTCAGTGCTATGTGGCAGCCAGGATGGGAAGGGAGTTTGGGGGAGAACAGTTACATGCATATGTATGGTTGAGCCTCTTTACTGTCCACCTGAAACTATCACAACATTGTTAATCAACTATTTGAATAATCAAATAGTTAATCAACTATTGTTACTGTTTAGTCGCTATGTTGTGTCTGACTCTCTGCTACCCCATGGATTATAGCCCAGCAGGTTCCTCTGTCCATGGGATTTTCAAGGCAAGAATAAAGGAGTAGGTTGCTATTTCCTTTGCAAGGGGATATTCCTGACCCAAGGGATCAATCTCATGTTTCCTACCTGGGCAGGTGGATTCTTTACCACTGAGCCAAAGTTAAAAAATTACATATATATATATATATATATCTCTATATATATATGTACGTATGTATGTATGCTGCTGCTAAGTCACTTCAGTCGTGTCTGACTCTATGTGACCCCATCCCTGGGATTCTCCAGGTAAGAACACTGGAGCGGGTTGCCATTTGCTTCTCCAATGCATAAAAGTGAAAAGTGAAAGTGAAGTCGCTCAGTCATGTCTGACTCTTCGTGACCCCATGGACTGCAGCCTACCAGGCTCCTCCATGGGATTTTCCAGGCAAGAGTACTGGAGTGGGGTGCCATTGCCTTCTCTGATATATATGTATATATATGTATATGCATATATTTATATATATATATACAAAGTGGTGTGTTATATCTGCAAAAAAAAAAGAAATAAACTTTCAGTTCAGTTCAGTCGCTCAGTTATGTCTGACTCTTTGTGACCCCATGGACTGCAGCACACCAGGCCTCCCTGTCCATCACCAACTCTCTTGAGTTTACTCAAGTTCATCTCCATTGAGTCAGTGATAACATCCAACCATCTCATCCTGTTGTCCCCTTCTCCTCCCACCCTCAATCTTTCCCAGCATCAGTGTCTTTTCAAATGAGTTAGTTCTTTGCATCAGGTGGCCAAAATATTGGAGCTTCAGCTTCAGCATCAGTCCTTCCAATGAATATTCAGGATTGATTTCCTTTAGAATGGACTGGTTGGATCTCCTTGCAGTCCAAGGGATCCTTAAGAGTCTGCTCCAATCCATGAACACGGTATGTTTCTCCATCTGTTTGTGTCCTCTTTGATTTCTTTCATCAGTGTTTTATAGTTTTCTATGTATAGGTCTTTTGTTTCTTTAGGTAGATATACTCCTAAGTATTTTATTCTTTTTGTTGCAATGGTGAATGGTATTGTTTCCTTAATTTCTCTTTCTGTTTTTTCATTGTTAGTATATAGGAATGCAAGGGATTTCTGTGTGTTAATTTTATATCCTGCAACTTTACTATATTCATTGATTAGTTCTAGTAATTTTCTGGTAGAGTCTTTAGGGTTTTCTATGTAGAGGATCATGTCATCTGCAAACAGTGAGAGTTTCACTTCTTCTTTTCCTATCTGGATTCCTTTTACTTCTTTTTCTGCTCTGATTGCTGTGGCCAAAACTTCCAACACTATGTTGAATAGTAGTGGTGAGAGTGGGCACCCTTGTCTTGTTCCTGATTTCAGGGGAAATGCTTTCAATTTTTCACCATTGAGGGTGATGCTTGCTGTGGGTTTGTCATATATAGCTTTTATTATGTTGAGGTATGTTCCTTCTATTCCTGCTTTTTGGAGAGTTTTAATCATAAATGAGTGTTGAATTTTGTCAAAGGCTTTCTCTGCATCTATTGAGATAATCATATGGTTTTTATCTTTCAATTTGTTAATGTGGTGTATTACATTGATTGATTTGCGGATATTAAAGAATCCTTGCATTCCTGGGATAAAGCCCACTTGGTCATGGTGTATGATTTTTTAATATGTTGTTGGATTCTGTTTGCTAGAATTTTGTTAAGGATTTTTGCATCTATGTTCATCAGTGATATTGGCCTGTAGTTTTCTTTTTTGTGGCATCTTTGTCAGGTTTTGGAAACCACTTGCAAAAGAATGAAACTAGAACACTTTCTAACACCATACACAAAAATAAACTCAAAATGGATTAAAGATCTAAATCTAAGACCAGAAACTATAAAACTCCTAGAGCAGAACATAGGCAAAACACTCTCCGACATAAATCACAGCAAGATCCTCTATGACCCACCTCCCAGAATATTGGAAATAAAAGCAAAACTAAACAAATGGGACTAATGAAACTTAAAAGCTTTTGCACTACAAAGAAACTATAAGTAAGGTGAAAAGACAGCCGTCAGATTGGGAGAAAATAATAGCAAATGAAGAAACAGACAAAGGATTAATCTCAAAAATATACAAGCAACTCCTGCAGCTCAATTCCAGAAAAATAAATGACCCAATCAAAAAATGGGCCAAAGAACTAAACAGACATTTCTCCAAAGAAGACATACAGATGGCTAACAAACACATGAAAAGATGCTCAACATCACTCATTATCAGAGAAATGCAAATCAAAACCACAATGAGGTACCATTACACGCCAGTCAGGATGGCTGCTATCCAAAAGTCTACAAGCAATAAATGCTGGAGAGGGTGTGGAGAAAAGGGAACCCTCTTACACTGTTGGTGGGAATGCAAACTAGTACAGCCGCTATGGAAAACAGTGTGGAGATTTCTTAAAAAACTGGAAATAGAACTGCCATATGACCCAGCAATCCCACTTCTGGGCATACACACTGAGGAAACCAGATCTGAAAGAGACACGTGCACCCCAATGTTCATCGCAGCACTGTTTATAATAGCCAGGACATGGAAGCAACCTAGATGCCCATCAGCAGATGAATGGATAAGGAAGCTGTGGTACATATACACCATGGAATATTACTCAGCCATTAAAAAGAATGCATTTGAATCAGTCCTAATGAGATGGATGAAACTGGAGCCCATTATACAGAGTGAAGTAAGCCAGAAAGATAAAGAACATTACAGCATACTAACACATATATATGGAATTTAGAAAGATGGTAACGATAACCCTATATGCAAAACAGAAAAAGAGACACAGAAATACAGAACAGACTTTTGAACTCTGTGGGAGAAGGTGAGGGTGGGATGTTTCAAAAGAACAGCATGTATACTATCTATGGTGAAACAGATCACCAGCCCAGGTGGGATGCATGAGACAAGTGCTCGGGCCTGGTGCACTGGGAAGACCCAGAGGAATCGGGTGGAGAAGGAGGTGGGAGGGGGGATCGGGATGGGGAATAAGTGTAAATCTATGGCTGATTCATATCAATGTATGACAAAACCCACTGAAATGTTGTGAAGTAATTAGCCTCCAACTAATAAAAAAATTTAAAAAAAAAAAAAAAAGAGTCTGCTCCAACACCACAGTTCAAAAGCATCAGTTCTTTAGTGCTCAGCTTTCTTTATAGTCCAACTCTCACATCCATACATGACTACTGGAAAAACCACAGCCCTGACTAGATGGACCTTTGTTGGCAAAGTATTGTCTCTGCTTTTTAATATGCTGTCTAGGTTGGTCTTAACTTTTCTTCCAAGGAGCAAATGTCTTTTAATTTCATGGCTGCAATCACCACCTGCAGTGATTTTGGAGCCCAGAAAAATAAAGTCTCTCACTGTTTCCCCATCTATTTCCCATGAAGTGATGGGACCAGATGCCATGATCTTAATTTTCTGAATGTTGAGTTTTAAGCCAACTTTTTCACTCTCCTCTTTCACTTTCATCAAGAGGCTCTTTAGTTCTTCTTCACTTTCTGCCATAAGGGTCATGTCATCTGCATATCTGAGGTTATTGATATTTCTCCTGGCAATCTTGATTCCAGCTTGTGCTTCATCCAGCCCAGCACTTCTCATGATATACTCTGCATGTAAGTTAAATAAGCAGGGTGACAATATACAGCCTTGACGTACTCCTTTCCCTATTTGGAACAGTCTGTTGTTCCATGTCCAGTTCTAACTGTTGCTTCCTGACCTGTATACAGATTTCTCAAGAGGCAAGTCAGGTGGTCTGGTATTCCCATCTCTTGAAGAATTTTCCACAGTTTGTTGTGATCCACACAGCCCAAGGTCTTGGCATAGTCAATAAAGCAGAAATAGATGTTTTTCTGAAATTCTCTTGCTTTTTCGATAATCCAACAGATGTTGGCAATTTGATCTCTGGTTCCTCTGCCTTTTCTAAAACCAGCTTGAACATCTGGAAGTTCACGGTTCACATATATTGAAGCCTGGCTTGGAGAATTTTGAGCATTACTTTACTAGCATGTGAGATGAGTGCAATCATGTGGTAGTTTGAGCATTCTTTGGCATTGCCTTTCTTTGGGATTGGAATGAAAACTGACCTTTTCCAGTCCTGTGGCCACTGCTTTTTCCAAATTTTCTGGTATATTGAGTGCAGCACTTTCACAGCATCATCTTTTAGCTCAACTGGAATTCTATCACCTCCACTAGCTTTGTTCATAGTGATACTTCCTAAGGCCCACTTGACTTCACATTCCAGGATGTCTGGCTCTAGGTGAGTGATCACACCATTGTGATTATCTGGGTCATGAAGATCTTTTTTGTTTGATTCTTCTGTGTATTCTTGCCAACTCTTCTTAATATCTTCTGCTTCTGTTAGATCCATGCCATTTCTGTCCTTTATTGTGCCCACCTTTGCATGAAATGTTCCCTTGGTATCTCTAATTTTCTTGAATAGATTTCTAGTCTTTCCCATTCTATTGTTTTTCTCTATTTCTGGAATTTTTCATGAAATACTTTTGGACCAAAGTGGGTAACGGAAACTTCAGAAAGTGCACCTGCTTATAAAGGGGTAACTGATGGAAGTGACGGTGTACCATCTCTGAGTCCAAGCCATGGGACACTACAACTTCTGCCCTTGCTCATGGAGAGCTGCCCAGCTGGGCAAAGCTAGCTCACTGGAGGGTGGGGGAGAGGGTGTCCCCATCACCCCGGGGCAGCCAGTTCTCTCACTGGCACCTGAGTCCTGAAAAATAACCCAGTTGAGCCCAGGCCAAATTGCATACACATAGAAACATTTTCTAAAATCAATATTGTCATTTCCAACTGCTGGGCTTGGGGTGGTTTGCTGCACATGAAGCTGATTGGCCCTGAGAGACCATAGCACCTCTGCCTTTAAAAATCCCAGAAGACAGGATAGATATTTCCCATTGGGAACTACTTAGAAAAAATCCTATATGGGATAAAAAAATGAAATGGGAGTCTTTAGAGATTTTGTTCCACACACATTTTTCTTTGAATGTTAGATGGAGCTTTAAGCTCCAGCTAAAGGATTATTTTCTGTTCATGAGTAAACAGCATAATCTCTTCATCATTCAAGAAACCTTACTGTGCACCTACTATGTGCTTGATGCTAAGAGAATGAAATTATTTCTTTCCCAGCAAAACCAAAAATTGTGACAAGTGGAAATTTGCCCACGTTTGTTTACTAGATGATATTCAAAATCAAGTTTTTTTGAAGTTAATAGATTACATTTCCATAGTAATCAGGTCAGCTTGAAGATAACATTACTAAAAAAAATTATAAACATGTTTTAATAGCATATACAAGTCATTTATGTATTATTAAGTGTAATAATGATAGATTATGGTGAATGGTGCTGGATTCATGGTCTCCAAAGAGAAAGTTTCGCTCCAGGACCAAAGACGCAGTCTAAGTCACTGAGAGCCCTGGGCAGTGAAGTTTTATTAAAGTGAAAGGGAGAGAGGAAGCTTCCAGTGAAAGGCCCTGGAAGAGGGTAAGAGAGTACCCCTCCCCCCAGTTCAGGCAAGGCACCATATACTCTGTTAGCTGCTGAGAACAGAGAAAAGAAAACCTCAGTGCTATGAAGTTTTACCAGGCCTTTCTCCCACAACATATATCCTGAGATAACATTGACACAAGATTGGTCAGGGAGCACGGGATCTGATCAGGACATCTCTGGGTGAGAAAAATCCTGCCACTTTCATCAGGGTCTAAGTTTTGGAGAAAACAGATTCCCAAACAAAATATATTGTTTCAATAGTAATCATTAACATAGAGCCTAAGAAAATCATTTTTATGAGTAATATATATTGTCTTGCTATGTAATTATCAGCTCCAGGATTAAAGAAGGCTAGCTCCAGGTGAACTAGATTGTTGCCATAGCAACACAGGGTTCAAGAAAGAAACATGTCCTACTTGAATAAGGTAAAAGAATGTATGGAGAGAAGTGTTTACCTCCTCCTTCTTCTTGGGGGTCCCTGGACTCCCTATCAACCTGATTAAGTATCACTCTCTCAATAATACCTACTTGTAAACAGCTGAAAACCTAGAATCAGGCATTTAAGCAGATGTCAGGCCATCATTTGATTTTCCCCAGTGAAACTTGGTAAGATCAGATCTACCCTTGTACCGTGCCCTTATACTCAACTTTTGCCAAAAAGTGTACGTACCAATGAATACTTCCTGTCTTGTGAATTCTGAGCAGCCTCCTTCTCTTTCTTCTCTTCGGCATTTGGTACCCACATCGGTAATTTTATTACAACCCTCATCTCAAGCAGTTCCTCCCCCACCCTCCTCCTCCTGCACCTGTCAGCTCTGGCGGGCCCACTGCCCTCTCTCCTCCACTCTCAGCACGGCTGCCACTCCAGTGGTGAGTGGCCCGGTACTTGTTCAGTTCCATGTGGTTAGCGTGGTGCTCCTTGTGGTCACAGGACACCTTCTCGGCCTTTCTAATTGCCCGCAGCAACACAAAACGCAGTCTTTTCTCACTACTTCACTCATTCTTTCTGTTGTTCCTTCACTCCACAGATGGCTGTGGTCCGGGCACTATGCTGGGCATGGAAAACACAACTGTGAGCTGAACATCAGCTTAACCCCCATCCTTGTGGAGCCCAGAATCTAATGCGAGAGACAGGTCTTACCCAGTAACAAGTGTCAAGACTGCCCCTGTGACATATACCACCTGGTACGTGGATACTTTATAAAGCTGAGGTCAGAAAGAGCTTTCGCAAGGAAAGGTCACTTGAGTGAAATGTGAAACCTATAGAAACATCAGCTGAGAGGAGGAAGAGGAGGCAAAGGGCAACAGGCAGAGGGGCCTGCAAGTGCAAAAGCCCCGTGGCAGGGAGAGGCAGAGAGAGGAAACGGGAAGAAAGGCAGCCAGGGTGAAGTCAGGTTCAAACATGGCTGGGATGAGGAACCACACTGGGCAAGCCTTGGTGAGTTTACCTCTATGCCAAATGAAGAGGAAATCAACGAAGGACTTAGCAAATATTGACACGGACAGGGTGGCGTTTGTTGTTTTGCTGTGCCTTTTTTTTTTTTTTATTTAAGTACAGTTGGTTTGCAACATTGTGTGAATTTCTTTTGTACAGCAAAGTGACTCAATTACACATGAATATGTTCTTTCTCGCATTCTTATTCATGATGGTCTGTCACAGGCTACTGAATACAGGTCCCTGTGCTCTACAGCAGGAGCTTGCTCTCCATCCACCCTATATATGACAACATCTGCTAACCCCAAACTCCCAGTCCTTCCCACTCACCTCCACTTGGCCACCTTGGGCCTGTTCTCGATGTCTATGAGTCTGTTTCTGCTTCATGGACTTACTGATTTGTATTGTATTTCAGATTGCAGTCTGACATTTTGAAAAGATCACTTTGGCTGCAGCGGACGTTAACATGCACTAACCTTCTGTTCTATAAGCTGTACCCCCAAAAGAAGCCACCCCCAAGCTGTAGTTGAGTCTTTAGGCCAAGGCATGAGAAGGAGCAACAGATGGAAGATGGTCGAAGAAGACAGAAGCCAAGGTAGAGAAGAGAGTACTCAGTATTCTGCCCACCAGCTGTAGAAACCCCATCAGTCCACCCTGGCTGGCTTGTTGAACATGTAGATTTCAAGACCCTCTTCTACAACTTCTTAGTCAGCATCTGAGAACTCTGCCTTACTGTTCTGAGTCACCCAAGACAAAAAAGTTATATAGCAGAAAAGTAAGTTGGATAATGAAGCTGAAACTATTCAGGCTGAGCTACGGTGTGTCCCTGTGCCCAAAATTATTCTGTGCCTGGCTGCCAGAACTCTCAGTTCAGTTCAGTTGCTCAGTCATGTCTGACTCTTTGCGACCTCATGGACTGCAGTATGCCAGGCTTCCCTGTCCATCACTATCTCCCAGAGCTTGCTCAAACTCATGTCTATCAAGTTGGTGATGCCATCCAACCATCTCATCCTCTGTCATCCCCTTCTCCATCTGCCTTCAGTCTTTCCCAGAATCAGGGACTTTTCCAATGAGTCAGTCCTTCACATCAGGTGGCCAACATATTGAAGCTTCAGCTTCAGCATGAGTCATTCCAATGAATATTCAGGACTGATTTTCTTTAGGATTGACTGGTTTGATCTCCTGGCAGTCCAAGGGACTCAAGAGTCTTCTCCAACACCACAGTTCAAAAGGATCAATTCTTCAGCACTCAGCTTTCTTTATAGTCCTACTCTCACATCCATACATGACTACTGGAAAAACCATAGCCTTGACTAGACGGACTTTAGTCACCAAAGTAATGTCCCTGCTTTCTAATTTCTCTCTTTGTTGGTCATAGCTTTTCTTCCAAGGAGCAAGCATCTTTTAATTTCATGGCTACAGTCACCATCTGCAGTGATTTTGGAGCCCAAGAAAATAGTCTCTGTTTCCATTGTTTCCCCATCTATTTGCCATTAAGTGATGGGACCAGATGCCATGATCTCAGTTTTTTAATGCTGAGTTTTAAGCCAACTTTTTCACTCTCCTCTTTCACTTTCAAGAAGAGGCTCTTCAGTTCTTCTTCACTTTCTGCCATAAGGGTGGTGTTATCTGCATACCTGAGGTTATCGAAATTTCTCCCTGCAGCCATGATTCCAGCTTGTGCTTCATTCAGCCCAGCGTTTCTCATGATGTACTCTGCATATAAGTTAAATAAGCAGGGTGACAATATACAGTCTCGACGTACTCCTTTCCCAATTTGGAACCAGTCTGTTGTTCCATGTCCGGTTCTAACTGTTGCTTCTTGACCTGCATATGGATTTCTCAGGAGGCAGATAAGGTGGTCTGGTATTTCCATCTCTTGAAGACTATTCCACAGTTTGTTGTGATCCACACAGTCAAAGGCTTTGGAGTAGTCAATAAGGCAGAAATAGATGTTTTCCTGGAACTCTCTTGCTTTTTCGATAATCCAACAGATGTTGACAATTTTTATCTCTGGTTCCTCAGCCTTTTCTAAATCCAGCTTGAACATCTTTTCTAAATCCAGCTTGAACATCTGAAATTTCATGGTTCATGTACTGTTGAAGCCTGGCTTGGAGAATTTTGAGCATTACTTTGCTAGTGTGTGAGATGAGTGCAATTGTGTGGTAGTTTGAGCAATCTTTGGCATTGCCTTTCTTTGGAATTGGAATGAAAACTGACCTTTTTCAGTCCTGTGGCCACTGCTGAGTTTTCCAAGTTTGCTGGCGTATTTAGTGCAGCACTTTCATAGCATCCTCTTTTAGGATTTGAAATAGCTCAACTGAAATTCCATCACCTACACTAGCTTTGTTCGTAGTGATGCTTTCTAAGGCCCACTTGACTTCACATTCCAGGATGTTTGGCTCTAGGTGAGTGATTATAATTCTTCTGTGTGTTCTTGCCACCTTTTCTTAATATCTTCTGCTTCTGTTAGGCCCATACCATTTCTGTCCTTTATTGTGCCCATCTTTGCAGGAAATGTTCCCTTGGTATCTCTAATTTTTTTGAAAAGATCTCTAGTCTTTCCCATTCTATTCTTTTCTTCTATTTCTTTGCACTGATCACTGAGGAAGGATCAGAGCCCAGAGCCTTTCCAGTGATGAATGTTCAATTCCAAGCTGCACTTCTGTGTGGAAGCCCCCTCTCCAGGCGCACTGTACTAGCAGGCATCTTAGCTTCATCCCTCTCTGATTGCTCATCATACTTTAAATCAAAGGTTGGCAAATTAGAATTCCTGTGCCAAATCTAGCCATCCCTTGGGTTTCATATAGCCCCAAAGCTAAAAAACCATAAGACTACTGTGAAACATAATAAAATCATATGAAATTCAAATTTAGCAGCCACAAATGAAGTTTTATTGAAACACATGTGTATGTATTCATTTATTATTCACTGCTGATTTTATTTTACACATACTTCATCAAGGCAGAGCTGAATATTGTGATAGAGAACATAAGTAACATAAAAACCTAAAATATTTCCATTTTTTTTAAAAGAAAACTCATGCCTTCAGTTAACCTCATAGCCTCTTTGGTCAAATTACTAATAAATTACAAAACTCCTGTGAGGCAAATAATTAACTTGTAATGCAAATAATTGCCCCATAATTTAAATCCATCATGAGCTTGACTTTTTATATTGAATTTTCTTACAATTAGACTTACCCTTACCCTATATACCATGATTAACTTACTGCCAGTCGATTCAGAAAATGTTTGATTTCACAAAGGGTGTGACAGGGTTCTCAGTTCACTGTACTGCACATACTTCTCTAGAAGCAATAAAACAAAACCAGAATAGTAGTCTCTACTCAAATTCTAATTGATTTATCCAAAACAGAATTAATTTTCTTTGGCTTAAAATGTACTCTGGGTTAATATGGTATGTTTGAATGATAACATTTTATGAATATGCAAAATGCCTTTGAAAACAGTAAAAATCAGATAATTCACACCAATGACAAGGAGACCCAGTACAGATTAGCACATTTC
This sequence comes from Cervus canadensis, assembly GCF_019320065.1. Lineage (NCBI taxonomy): Eukaryota > Metazoa > Chordata > Mammalia > Artiodactyla > Cervidae > Cervus > Cervus canadensis. The sequence continues at coordinate 56,337,490 of NC_057407.1, read as the reverse complement.
TTGGGAGGGAGGATTAATTGGAAAAAAAAAATGATGCACGTTTACAGAATCACCCTGTAAACTGTGCCCAGAGAGACACATACTGTTGACAAGGCTCTTTCAGTAAAGATACCATAACATGTTTGGTAAACAGGATGTGAGTTACACTAGTCGGAGACCTCATTACAGCTCTTGGCTATGAAATCTTGGTGGAAAAGTGGGGTGAGACTGCTGGGTTTTCTGTGAGAAGTATTGAGTTTGCGGATTATTAAGGAGGTGAGAAGCAGTAAACAAGTGGGGTTAGGCGGCACAGCGCTTTTCAAATCTCATCCTGTTGCTGATGCTTTGACTGCTGGAGACGTTCCTTCCTGATTCAAATAAGCCCAGGAAATCATTGTTTAAAATGTGGTTATTATCTTGTTTGGTTTTGATTTTTCTATACTAGATGCCACTCCTACGGCAGTGAAATATTTTAAAAGAGAGGCACTGGACTCTAGTAGAGAAAAAACAAAACGGCTGCTAATAAACAGCCTTGGATGTCACCTTCTCAAGCTTTCCCAACTCTTAATAGGCCCACAAGAGAACAGAAAAATTTAAAACCCAGGGAGCAAGGAAATTAAAATCATTTCCTCTACCATGGGTCAACCCTGAGCAATCTGATAGGGAAAGCAAAATATTTTTTCCTTCCTCCACTTCTCAACTCATACCTTTTATTTTTCCATGTCAATTATCGGTTTGCTCCTTGATCATTAACTCAGTAAGCACTTTCTGGACACCTGAGAAGCAACAAACACGGCCAGTGTCTCACTGAATGAACGCGATCAAGATCAGCTTCTCACCTGTGTACATGTTCGGTGTAGAAATCGGCTCACAGGTTCTTCCTCCTTACTGCTCCATCATACTCAGGGTTTCAGGGCCTCCGTTGTACATCAGACCAGCAGTTGGAGGGAAAGGCGCCAAGGACCCCGTGAGCAGGGCTCCAGGAGCCAAGCATTTAAGGAACACATGTCACTGGGCTCTGTTCTACAGTCAGAGCCCAGTCGCTGGGTCACAGGTAACAGTAATGGGAAATGAGAGAAATGTGGTCTAAATCTCTTCCTAGGGGATGAGTGAAGGGGTCTGGGCAAGAGCTAGCAAGGCTTGGCTGCTCCTGCCTTCAGAAAGCTTAACTCTCCCCCAACACTAGCCTGAAACCACCACTGCCACCATGGACTGACACCCCAGGGCCTAAAATCATTCCATCTCCAGACCCCTGTGGGCAGGGAAAGGAAATGTTAACTTGATTTAGATATGAGACTAATTGAGAAATTGCTCTCTGCCACCATTTCATTCTTATTAAAATAAGTAAAATATTTTAATCTTGTGGAATCTTCTCACCCACTTTGAAATGAGGTCTTACCATCGACATATTTATGATGACAAGCAGATTCAGAGAGGTTAAAATCCTTCTAGAGTGACAGGGATTCCATCCCACAACACTGAAACCCCAGTCTAGTACCGCTGCACTGCACCACTGGTCCCCAGACTTGAGTCTTATGGGCCACTCTCCCATGTCTCTTCCCATACTGGCATGCTAGTTATTGTTCAAAACATCCACTCATTAAAACTTAGGCTCCAATATCCTATGATAAACCATAATGGAAAGAATATTTTTATAAAAGAATGTCTGTATATATATAAATGTGTAACTGGATCACTTTGCTATACAGCAGTAATTAATGCAACATTGGAAATCAACCTTACTTTAAAACAACAACAAAAAAAATCATAGTCTCAGCCAAAGCAATATTCTCTGTGAACTAAGATGCAGGATGTGGCAGAGACTTGGACTACCATAATGTTGAATGGCTTGCCTTGGAAGCAAACCAAAATGATTCTGTTGTTTTTGAGATTGCAACCAAGTACTGCATTTTGGACTCTTGTTTGCTGTGAGGTGTTCAATCTTGCCATCTCCTGCTTGACCATGTCCAAACTACATGGGTTCACGGACCTTGTGGAAAAGGTCAGTTTTCATTCCAATCCCAAAGAAAGGCAATGCCAGAGAATGTCCAAACTCTGCACAATTGTGCTCATTTCACATGCTAGCAAGGTTATGCTCAAAATCTTTCAAGCTAGGCTTCAGCAGTATCTGAACTGAGAACTTTCAGATGTACAAGCTGGGTATGGAAGAGACAGAGGAACCAGAGATCAAATTGCCAACACTCGTTGGATCATGGAGAAAGCAAGGGAGTTACAGAAAAACTTCTGTTTCATTGACTATATTAAAGCCTTTGACTGTCTGGATCACAACAAACTGGAAAATTCTCAAAGAGTTGGGGGTACAAGGCCATCTTTCCTGCCTCCTGAGAAACCTGGATGCAGGTCAAAAAGCAACAGTTAGAACTGGATATGAAACAATTGACTTGTTCAAAATTGGGAAAGGTTGTATATAGTCATCTAGCTCATTTAATTTATATGCAGAGTACATCATGAGAAATGACAAGCTGGATGAATCACAAGCTGGAATCAAGATTTCTGGCAGAAATATCAACAATATGCAGATGATACCACTCTAATGGCAGAAAGTGAAGAGGAACTGAAGGGCCTCCTGATGAGGATGAAAGAGGAGAGTGAAAAAGCTGGCTTGAAACTCAGTATACAAAAAACTAAGATCATGGCATCCAGTTCATGGCATCCATCACTTCGTGGCAAATTCAGTTCAGTTCAGCTCAGTCATGTCTGACCCTTTGCGACCCCATGGACTGCAGTACGCCAGGCTTCCTTGTCCATCACCAACTCCTGTAGCTTGCTCAAACTCATGTCCATCGAGTTGGTGATGCCATCCAACCATCTCACCCTCTGTCATCCCCTTCTCCTCCTGCCTTCAATCTTTCCCAGGATCAGGGTCTTTTCAAATGAGTCAGTTCTTTGCATGAGGTGGCCAAAGTATTGGAGTTTCAGCTTCAGCATCAGTCCATCCAATGGATATTCAGGACTGATCTCCTTTAGGATGGACTGGTTGGATCTCTTTGCTGTCCAAGGGACTCTCAAGAGTCTTCACCAACACCATAGTTCAAAAGCATCAATTCTTCAGCGCTCAGATTTCTTCATAGTCCAACTCTCACACCCATAGAAGGGGAAAAAGTGGAAACAGTGACAGATTGTATTTTCTTGGGCTCCAAAAGCACTGCAGATGGTGACTGCAGCCACAAAATTAAAAGATGCTTACTCCTTGGAAGGAAAGCTATGACAAACCTAGACAGTGTATTAAAAAGCAGAGACATCACTTTGCCAACAAAGACTCATATAGTCAAAGCTATGGTTCTTCCAGTAGTCATGTATGGTTGTGAGCGTTGGACCATAAAGAAGGCTGAGCACCAAAGAATTGATGCTTTTGAGTTGTGGTGTTAGAGAAGACTCTTGAGGGTCTCTTGGACTGCAAGGAGATCAAACCAGTTGATCCTAAAGGAAACCAACCCTGAATTTTCACTGGAAAGACTGTTGCTAAAGCTGAAGATCCAATACTTCAGGCACCTGATGCAGTCAATTCATTAGAAAAGACCTTGATGCTAGGGAAAACTCAGGGCAAAAGGAGAAGGGGATGGCAATGGATAAGATGGTTAGATAACATTACTGACTCAGTGGACATGAATTTGAGCAAACTCTGGGAAACAGTGAAGGATAGAGGAGCCTGGTGTGCTATAGTCCATGAGGTCGCAAAGAGTCAGACATAACTTAGCAATTGAACAATAACAAGATGCAGATACCATATTTCCTAGTACATATATTATCAGTGGTCAACATCTCACACCTTGGCAATCACTTAATTTCCTTTATCCTCATTATTTGTCTTCATGATGATAACCTCATAAGTAATTCCAAGCAAAGACAAAAAACAGGATTGATGGTTCTATGACACTTTCTCTCTGGCATTTGCCTTTTAAAAAACAAATACTGGGTTTAACCCAGAGATAAGGCTTTGTAAAATGACATCCTTCACATTACACCACCATGGGTTTTCATTTTAGAGCCACTGGAATGACTAAAAATAAAAAGGCAATTTTAAAAACGCAACTTCAAATTCAACCAGTTGAGACTTTAAAATTTTGAAAAAATAATTCCAGAAAGTTCTAAAAACTAAAACTTGAGTTTGCCACAGACCAGCAACTATTTCAATAGCATTTACATTGCATTTACAGCTATTTACATGGCATAGTGCATAGTGAAGTTGCTCAGTCATGTCTGACTCTTTGTGACCCCATGGACTGTAGCCCACCACGCTCCTCTGTCCATGGGATTTTCCAGGCAAGAGTACTGGAGTGGGTTGCCATTTCCTTCTCCAGAGGATCTTCCCAACCCAGGGTTCGAACCCAGTCTCCCGCATTGCAAGCAGATGCTTTACCGTCTGAGCCACCAGAGAAGTCACTTATACTAATATTAGGTATTATAAGTAATCCAGAGATGATTTAAAGCATACAGAAGTATGTACACAAGTTACATGCAAATATGTCACTTTTTATATAAGGGGCCTGAGCATCCACGAACTGTGGTGTCCACAGGGGTCCTGGAATCAACCCACCTCAGCCCTGGATGCTGAGGGACTGTGTACCTATGGCTTCATCCTGACTCAAGAACTTAGCAACCTGCCTTCTACACCCCCCCAGTCTCATTCTCTGTCTATCCACACTCCTTGATTATATGGAGTCTCAATTACCTCAAAGGGAACTTCATATGGCAATGAGTGTTCCATTTTATAGACAGCTAAGCAGAGGCTTAAACTTGCCTTCAGTTGAAATAGTTATAGAATAATTGACTAAATTATCCATGTAGCATGAAAAGATTTCAATATTGCTAATTATTAGAGAAATGCAAATCCAAACTACAATAAGCTTATTACCTCACACCAGTCAGAATGACCTTCATCAAAACTGAACAAACAATAAATGCTGGAGAGGGTGTGGAGAAAAGGGAATCCTCTTATACTGTTGGTGTAAATGTAAATTGGTATAGCCACTATGGAAAACAGCATGGAGGTTCCTTAAAAAACTAAAAGTAAGGACTTCCCTGGTGGTCCGGTGGTTAAGAAACTGCCATGCAGTGCAGGGGACAAGGTTCAATCTCTGGTCAGGGAACTAGGGTCCCACAATCCCTGACCACAATTAAAGAGTCCTTAAACCTGTATGCAGGTCAGGACACAACAGTTAGAACTGGACATGGAACAACAGACTGGTTCCAAATAGGAAAAGGAGTACGTCAAGGCTGTATATTGTCACCCTGCTTATTTAACTTATATGCAGAGTACATCATGAGAAACGCTGGACTGGAGGAAGCACAAGCTGGAATCAAGATTGCCAGGAGAAATATCAATAACCTCAGATATGCAGATGACATGACCCTTATGGCAGAAAGTGAAGAAGAACTAAAGAGCCTCTTGATGAAAGTGAAAGAGGAGAGTGAAAAAGTTGGCTTAAAGCTCAACATTCAGAAAACTAAGATCATGGCATCTGGTCCCATCACTTCATGGCCAGTATATGGGGAAACAGTGGAAACAGTGACAGACTTTATTTTTCTGGGCTCCAAAATCACTGCAGATGGTGACTGCAGCCACGAAATTAAAAGACGCTTACTCCTTGGAAGGAAAGTTATGACCAACCTAGCTAGCATATTAAAAAGCAGAGACATTACTTTGCCAACAAAGGTCCGTCTAGTCAAGGCTATGGTTTTTCCAGTAGTCATGTATGGATGTGAGAGTTGGATGGTGAAGAAAGCTGAGTGCTGAAGAATTGATGCGTTTGAACTGTGGTATTGGAGAAGACTCTTGAGAGTCCCTTGGACTGCAAGGAGATCCAACCAGTCCATCCTGAAGGAGATCAGTCCTGGGTATTCATCGGAAGGACTGATATTGAAGCTGAAACTCCAATACTTTGGCCACCTGATGTGAAGAGCCGATTCATTTGAAAAGACCCTGATGCTGGGAAAGATTGAGGGCAGGAGGAGAAGGGGACGACAGAGGGTGAGATGGTTGGATGGCATCACCAACTCAATGGACATGGGTTTGGGTGAACTCCGGGAGTTGGTGATGGGCAGGGAGGCCTGGCGTGCTGTGCTTCATGGGGTCGCAAAGAGTTGGACACGACTGAATAACTGACCTGAACTGACTATGCCTAAATGAAAGATCCTGCATGAGAAAACTAAGACCCGATGGAGCCAAATAAATAAAAATTTTTAAAAAACAACTAAAAATAGAGTTACCATATGATCCAGCAATACTATTCTTGGGCATATATCTGGAGAAAATCAGAATTTGAAAAGATATATGCACTCCAATGTTCATAGCAGAACTACTTACGATAGCCACGACATGAAAGCAACCAAAATGTCCATCAACAGATGATTAGATAAAGAAAATGTGGTACATATATAGAATGGAATACCACTCAACCATAAAAAAGAATGAAATAATGCCATTTGTAGCAACATGACAGACTTAGAGATCATCATACTGAGTGAAGTAAGTCAGAGAAAGACAAATAGCATTAACTTATATGGGAAATCTAAAAAGACAATACAAATGAACTTATTCATAGAAGAGACTCACAGACTTCAAAGAGAAACTTATGGTTAACCAAGGGGAAAGGTAATGAGGAGGACTAAATTAGGAGTTTGGGATTAACATATACATACTACTGTATATAAAATAGATAATCAACAAGGACTTACTCAATATTCTGTAATAACCAATATGGGAAAAGAATCTGAAAAAGAATGGATATATAATTCATATATGTATAATTCAATCACTTTTCTATACACCTGAAACTAACACAACATGATAAATCAACTATGAAAGTGAAAAAAGTGTTAGTTGCTCAGACGTGTCCAACTCTTTAAGACCCCATGGTCTGTGGAACTCTCTAGATAAAAATACTGGAGTGGGTTGCCATTCCCTCCTCCAGAGGATCTTCCTGCGAACCTGGGTCTCCTGCACTGCAGGCAGATTCTTGTCTGTCTGAGCCACAGGGAAGCCCTAAGAATCCTGGAGGGGGCAGCCATTCCCTTCTCCAGGGGATCTTCCCAACCCATACACTGCAATAGAAAATAAAAATTAAAGTAAATAAATAGCGCAGGAAGGTCTGTCCTACAGGCCCAATGACATCACTAGATTCCGGCTGGAGGCTGAAGACCAAAGTCCAGAACACACTTGCTCTCCTGTCAAAGCCCATTCCCAGTGAGCCCCACACACTAGTCTCCCTGCTGCTGCGTAGTCTGCTTAGAGGCTGGACTGGGCTGGGCCTGTGACCCCCTCCAGCTGGTGGGATGCAGGAGGTAACGCAGGACAGCACCAAGGCACGGCAGCCTGAGTCAGAGGCCGCTCTGCACACACCCCGTGCAAAGGCCGATGCCAGCAGAGAAGGGAAAGTGAGCCCTCCCCTCAGCCCCTGACTGCTGAGCCCAGCTTTGACCTGGAGGGAAGGACCCTGGACGCCCAGCCCCATCCAGGCCGGGTGCAGCGTCAAGCAGAGCCCAGTGAGGCCAGCAGGAGAGCATCTGACAAGGCCCCTTTAACACAAGAAACAGCCCCACGTGTCAGGTCAGGGCTGGACAAGCCACAGATGGCTCCGGTCATTTAGGGGTCCCGTCTTTGGGGTGCCAGCTCCTAGAGCACAAAGAATAAGAAGATGCCTGTCAGTGTAAGCCACTAAACGCTGGAGTGGTTTACGTGTAAGCGGAACACAGGGTGAGGCAGACATGGGGGGTGAAGATGAGGACTCACCCAGAGACTTCTTTCCAGGGCTGGGTTCTCTGTTTTGTTCAGTGGATGTCTCTGAGCGAGCCTCTGTCATCTTGTTACACTTAAGATACTTAAAGGATTTCATGGGGAAGGATTTTAGTCCTTCGTGATACCTGGGGATGTAAAGAGTGTTTGTCTGTTGTTGTTGTTTTTCATCTAAATGGAAGCTTCCTTGGAACCTACAGCAAAGAATGGCGATAGAAGCAGCCTTCCAATCCCACATATCTGTCTCCATGCCCCAGAGCTCAGAAACCTGTGCATTTTCTCAAAAACCTGAGGCTCTCTGAATCAGGCCTTCAATCCAGTGAAGCGTCTGGAGGAGGAAAATAAAGCATGCTCACACAGGCTCATGAAATCCTAATGGCAATCACCCTACCCCTAACCCTGGACTCCTTCTCCTTCTTCCCTTTTTTTATTTCTTCAGCCGTGAAGCACAGCTGCCATGAGCTGTGGCGGTGCCTCTTTTCATATTGTCTGACAGTAGCAGTTGGATCAGGCTGGAGCCAGTGTGACTGAGAGGCAGACTCCCCGCTTCCACAAAGCTGAATTTAATAAGCTGAGAACAGCATGCCAAGATGGAGACCTCCCTCCCCATCACTTATCCTGACACCAGCCCCTCGGCGGGGGGCGCCTTGCTGCAGTAATCTGGGTGAGGCCGGCCTAGCGTCCCGCTTACAAGTTCAATATAATGGAACAGCAGGGGACGAAGGGCTGGCAAAAAAGCTTAGCGAAGTTAAAGCCTATTACTCTATGCTTGAGGAAAAATGAGTCACAAAATATTACACCCAGAGCAAGACTTGAACCTGCCAAAGGCGGCAGTGACACGGGCTCGGCCTGGTTCCGTAGCGGTGCATTCACGATTCTGCCATCAAGGGGGAAGCAGATTTCAGTGTCTTGAATTCTGATGGAAATGCATATGCAAATTCCCCCTGAAGCTCACCCCTCCCTCAGTCTAACAGGCAAAATGACTGCACGCTGCATGTGTCAAAGAAAATGATGCCTTTTTAATCTGCCTTTAGTGGGAAGCAGAAGGCAAGAAACTGGAGAAATCTTTCAGCTGCATATTGTGGTCTTTGCTGTTTTTTGATGCCTCTCATGATGCTGAATTTAAAACCAGTGGGAGAATTAAGAGGCAAATAAATGGTCTCTGAGTTAATTTGAATATCATCTTTCCAATATAAGTGAGTTCTAACACAAACTATTCAACACAAGTGAATCAAATCCAGCTCTAGGACTCGGAATCAACTTGCCTCATGCCTTCAATCAGTCACTGCTGTGGACCCAATCTTGTCTCCATCTAACTAAAAAACTCAGTATTTTTGAAAGAACAACAATAGAACTAAGAAAGACTTGTGATTTTTTTCTGCTCCCCCTACTACTGATCCAGCTACTACAGGTTCTTATGACAACAATGGCCAGTCCAATCAGGTGTGATGCATACATTATATAGCATATAATGTCAAATCCCATAGGATTTAATGCTAACAGCGACCTCTCATGTAAGCTATGAACTTTGAATGATAATGATGTGTCAATATATATTCCTCAACTATAGCAAAGGTATCACACTGGTAGAGGATGTTAATAGTAGGGGAGGCTGTGCTTGTGTGAGGACAGGGGTATACGGTAAATGTCTATATTTTCCCTTTAATTTTCCTGTGAACCTAAAACTGCTTTAAAAAAATAAAATCTACTTAAAATTTTTCATAGAACTGTACACACATTAAAAAATTACTATATGTGAGTTTCATATATAAATGGGAAAGAAGTAAGAAGGGAAGGAGGGAGGGAGTGAGGAAGGAAAGACAGAAGCGGGGAAGGAAGTTAGCTTTGAGATTAGAAAGTGAACAGTAAGTTGTCAGATCCAGGCAGGACTTACCCTCTCCTCTGATGAGATCAGTCTCCCAAAACAACCTTGAAAACCAAAAGATCACAAAAGAGCATGATTGAAAGGGGAGACAATCACTCTCTCTGCTGCATTCACAAATCCGGCCAGGTAGACACTTGCTGTCCTCATTTTATACACAAGGAGCCCATGGAACAGTGGTTGAATGACTCCCGTCTGTTGGTAGCTGCTGAATCTGTGAGTTGAATCCAGGTCTATGTGCTCCTGGTGGTCTACAGTCCACGGGGTTGTAAAGAGTCAGACACAACTGAGTGAATAACACTTTCACTTTCCATTTGGTCCCAAAGTTGAGGTTCTGATCACAAAGCACTAACACAAGTGTCCAAGACCAGCTGTAGACCACCAAGTAGTCCCTTATCTGGAAAGCATCCTCCAAGGTGAATGGGGAGGGGGCACGTGAAGGAGAAAGGAGGAGGAGATAGGGACCAGGGACCGCCATCAAGCTACCAGCTTTGTTGTATATGTCGCACATAGCAAGAATGAACCGGGAAGTTTGTAAGCTAAGTCTTCATCAACTTTTAGGGAAGGAGTGGTTAAGTTTCTTTCAAAGACTGATGAGAGCACAGATATTAAATTTCTCCTTCCACTGATCCTGCCCAGATGCTGAATAATTAGGACATTTGTTCTGCATTCATTCCAAAGAAAAGCATTTGTTTTCCCAACTGAAGTATGATGGAACATCACTTACTTGCTGTTGCTTCAAGCAAAGCCACTGGATCCTAGCAGGGGCTGATCAAATTCTAAATGACATTAACAGTTAAATCCTGACATTTTGGAGACTTGTAATTTTCCGAAAAATTATTCCACAGACTTCATGACCTTCCACCTTCTACCCCTTGACTGAAAAACAAACAAATGTACAGATGTCATTTCAGTGATCATGCTCGTTCAGTGAAAGCCACGCATGCAAACAGAGAGTCATCTGGTAGGGTGTTAATATCACAGGGAATTCATTATTTTGGAAGAACAGGAATAGCTTTTAAACAAAAATCCAATTAATATGTTTGATTAAACTGAAGCAGTTGCAAAAGGAATTTAAAAGTGATTCTGTTGGTTATAAATCAAAGTAACATTCTAGCCACCTCAGGGTCATACTCCATTTTGTCTCTGGGCTTTGAATACACAAGCCCCTCTCTCTCTCTCTGGAACATTCTGCCAGCCCACCCCACCCCCCATTCTTCAGAGTCATCCTTCAGGGGTCAGTTTATGTGTAATTTCTTCCAGGGATTGTTTTTCCCATTCTGGTACCCAACATGCCAGTTCCCAAGAAGGTATTCAAGCTCACAGCTCAAAGGAGGCATCCTACCACAGAAGGCATCCATCTGTGTAATAGATGCCAGCTTCTTCTCTCAATCCTACTAGCTCATGAAGACAAGGACTTCTTGACTTCTTTTTTATTTTAACGGGAGTAAAATTGCTTTACAATGCTGTGTTATTTTCTGCTATACAACAGCGTGAATCAGCTATATGTACACACACGTCCCCTCCCCCTTGAGCCTCCCTCCGGCCCCTGGTCCCACCCATCTAGGCCATCACAGGGCCCTGAGCTGAGCCCCTGGGCTGCACGGCAGCTTCCCACGAGCTCTCTGCTTTACACATGGTGGTGTGTGTACCTCAGGGCTACTCTCCCAACAAACACCACTTCTGGATGGCTGTAGCTGGACACCTAGCCTACCTTACATGCTCACAATGGCTGTGGAATGAGTGGATGGCACGTCTGTTTATTCCCTGTGAAGCCTAGCCTAGTTTAGGAGATAACACGTGGATCAGAAAGATGGAATCTTGATTTACCAGCTCTGTGACTTTTTGAAAATTGCCTAATCTCTGAAATCTTCCATTTCCTCATTTGCACTATGGGAACGTTAATATTTACCCGTCAAGGATGTTATGCCAATAAATGAAATTTTGTGAGTTGATTGTTTGACATTTCTACCTAGGAAACAGTAAGCACTCAATAACTGGTAGGTGGGTTCTGCTGGGAAACATGTTACTATCTGCAGGGTATCTACTCCTACCACTGTGCCGCTGTGAGATGCTAAGTATAGAAAGCAGAGGCTCTCACGTATTGGTGCACAGGGTGACCATGTGGATGGCTCTCTGCCATACGGACTGCTGCGCCGAACTAGTTTCCCATTCAGCTGTTCTAGGGTACAGTCCAAGAACGTGCGTCTCTAACAACTTCCTGGGTGAGGCTGGTCCTGGGACTGCACTGGGAGAACTGACTCCCTCTTCCCTTTCATTCCTCCCCAGCCCAGGCCACTGCACGCTTGGATCATACAAGCAGTTTCCAAAACTCCTGACTCCTGGGCTCACCACCATGGCTTCTGATTTACAAATATGTCTAGAAATGTGGAGCTGGAGAAGATTCTTGAGAGTCCCTTGGATGGCAAGGAGATCAAATCGGGCAATCTTAATGGAAATCAACCCTGAATATTCCTTGGAAGGACTGATGCTGAGTCTCCAATACCTTGGCCACTTGATGCAAAGAGCTGACTCATTGGAAAAGACCCTAATGTTGGGAAAGATTGAAGGCAGGAGGAGAAGGGGATGACAGAGGATGAGATGGTTGGATGGCATCATTGATTTAATGGACATGAATTTCAGCAAACTCCGGGAGATGGTGAAGGACAGGGAAGCCTGGTGTGCTACAGTCCATGGGGTCACAAAGAGTCAGACACGACTGAGTGACTGAACAACTAGAGTAAGGCCTGGCTATTGGGTTTTTGAAAGCTTTCCAGATGATTCTGAGAAGCCAAGGCTGAAGACTTTGCCCCCGAGCCTTTGCCTCTGGAAGTGTGGTCCTTAGCGTCAGCATCAGTTGCTTGTCAGAAACTCACACTCAGGCCCCACCCTGCCCCAACCAAGAGGCACCTATGTCTGTAATACCATCTGCAGAAGATCTCTGTGCATATTAAAGCATGAGAAACCCTAAAACATGGTGCCTCCCACCTGATTCACATTGGAGGGAGCACCCCCAGGTCTCACCTTGGCCCCACTCAAGAGTCTCCTTCCTAAGATGCTAAGATTCAGGACAAACTGAGGAATGTACCACCTCTGTCCTTTCCCCAAAGAGGGGGGCAGTCCTTACCTCCCACTCTGTAGGCCTGACCCTGAGGAGTCTGTGCTCTCTGCCCATCTGTCTCCCCAGATTCAGTCTCATCTACAGACGCAAACTTCCTGCTCTGACGATCAAGGCCAAGGCTTCCTACTTGGCTTTCAATGAAGACAGGAAGCAGGATCCATGTCCCAGTGGGATTCAGAAACAGAAAACTTTCTTTTAAAAAAAGTGTTAGCACCTGGCTTCTTCCCAAATTACCCTAACACGCAAATGTGTTGAAATGGTATTAAAATAGAATCTTTATCCACTACAGGCTGAAAAGTGAAAAGTAAAATGGAAGAGATGCCTAATGATTTGGAAAAAGAAAAGATCCAACTGCATTAGTGAAGAAATTAGGAGGTATCTACAAGCAGAGAGACCTGGACGTGCTAATTGAATGCCCTCATCCATTATCAGCAGAGCCCCTTCAGAGCAAGCAGCACAAGCGCGTCTGAGCAGAAGCCTGAGCTAGCTGCAAAAAGAAACGTCCTGATGGCCCGAGGAGTGGATGAGTCACGGGGCAGCATCCTTGTGTAGGTGCTTCATCAGGAATCCTCCACAAACAAGAGGAAAATCTCCCCCGGCCATGCCGTGTCGAAACCCAAGACGAAGACAAGTCTGGTTTTCAGAGGGAATGGTAACATCTCTGTTAGGAATATGCACTCAGGTACACAAACAGGTCTTCCCTGATGGCTTAGATGGTAAAGAACCTTCCTGCACTGTAGGAGACCCAAGCTCGATCCCTGGGTTAGGGAGATCCCCTGGAGGAGGGGATGGCAATCCACTCCAGAATTCTTGCCGGGAGAACTCCATGGACAGAGGAGCCATGGGGTCACAAAGAGTCGGAGCGACTAACACACATGAACACACCCACTCCAGACCACACCTCCTCCTACTCAAAATGAGGTCCATGGACCAGAAACAGCAGCATTGTCTGGCCCCAGTTCCATACCTACTGTTTAAGAGTCTGCACCCCACCCCCCCTTTTTAAATTGAATTTAGCTTTTTAAAAAAATTTTATTGGGGCATAGTTACTTTACACCGTTGTGTTAGTCTCTACTGTACAGTAAAGTGGATCAGCCATATGCGTGTGTGTGTGTATTTTTAGTTCCCTTCCCATTCAGGCCGCCACAGAGCACTGAGCAGTCCCCTGTGCTACCGTAGGTTCTCATTAGTTATCTACATTATGCATAGTATCAATAGTGTATATATATCAATCCCAATCTTCCAATTCACCCCATGCCCCTCCCTTTCCTCCCTGATATCCACACGTTTGTCCTCTACATCTGTCTCTACTTCTGCTTTGTAAATAAGATGATCTATATCAATTTCTTCAGGTTCCACATATATGCATTAATATATGATATTTCTTTCTCTCTGACCTATTTCACTCAGTATGACAGTCTCTAGATCTATTCACATCTCTGCAAATGATCAAATTTCACTCCTTTAGTTGATTTACAGTTTTTTGTTAATTTCTGCTGTACGGAAATTACAGAGTGATTCATTTATACATTTATATACATTCTTTTTAAAAATTCTTTTCCATTATGGTTTCCTGTAGGATATTGAATACAGTTCCCTGTGCTATATTTTAACAAGAACTCCAGGTCATTTATAGGCACATTAAAGTTTGAGAAGAATTGCTCTAAACCAAAGAATCACAATTCTAGCTGCACACTGGTGTCACTTGAAGATTTCAGTTAGCAGCCATTTTTAGGAACCATAAATCTAAAATGAAATATAAAATATGACCTCTCTTTTCCCCTCAGACTCAGTTCTTTGACTAGCTGGAAAACAAGACATTGATGCGTAAGACAAACACTTTAAAGTAGCCGTTGGAAGACCTGGCTTATAACTCTCTTAAAGACTAACTTTATTCTGTTCTGGTAATGAATTCTCTCTCTAGCTATGTGCTTCCTGAGATCAGGAGCCAAACTTATTCTATTTTACATTAGACCTCAGGCCAATCAACCAAACGGCTTAGGCTGGAATAGGTGTGGCACAACCATGTGTGTAAATTATTGATAATAAAAGAGAGGTCAAATTCTGGCTTCTCTGTGTACATTTTTTCCTTTGTACATTTCAATTGTTGATGGCATTATTAGGATTATGTTTCCACATTAAGACTATAAACAGAACATATTTAAAGTTTTCTATTCCCCTTTCCATCCAAATATGTAGCATATTAAAGAGCACAAAGGATATATTCAGTACAGGTAAATTTCATTGAATAGCCTCAAATTTTTATGTAACTTAGACACAAGATTTTCCATGAGGAACAACTGAATCTGTGTAATCATGAACTATGCTTTGCTGGGAATTTGATGTATCTTATATGAGAGATATTGATTAATGGCACAAAACAATCTTGAGGAAAAAAAGAACAAAGCTGGGGGTATCAAACTTTGACTACAAAGCTACAGTAGTCAAAACAATATGATTCTGGCACAAAAACAGGAACATAGATCAATGGAACCATATAGAAAATCCAGTAATAAATTCATCCTCACTCTTATGGTCAATTAATCTTTGACAAAGGAGGAAAGAATATACAATGGAGAAAAGACAGTCTTTTCAATAAATGGTGCTGGGAAACCTGGACAGCTACATGTAAAACAATGAAATTAAAATGTTTTCTAAAATAAAAAATAAACTCAAAATGGATTAGAGATCTAAATGTAAGACCCGAAACTATAAAACTCCTAGAAGAGAACATATACAGAAGACTTTCACATAAATCATCAGAGTACTTTTTTTAGATCTGTCTCCTAAGGCAAAGAAACAACAGCAAGAATAAATAAATGGGATCTAACTAGACTGAAAAGCTTTCGCACAGCAAAGAAAATCATCAACAAAATGAGAAGACAACCTACTGAATGGGAGAAAATATTTGCAAATGATATGACTATAAAGGGTCAATATCCAAAATACATAAACAGCTCATATAACTCAATATCAACAACATCAAAAAACAACCCAATTAAAAAATAGGCAGAAGATCTGAATAGATATTTTTCCAAAAAAGACATGCAAATGACCAACAGGTACATGAAATGATGCTCAACATTGCTAATAATCAAGGAAACAGAAATCAAAACCACAATCAGTTATCACCTCACACCAGTCAGAATGGCCATCAACAAATAATGAATAGAAATAATGAATGCTGGAGAGAATGTGGAGAAAAGGGAATCCTGAACACCATTGGTGGGAAAGTAAACTATTCCAGGTACTGTGTAAAACAGGATGGAGGTGCTTCAAAACTCTAAAAATAGACCTACCACATGATCCAGAAACTCTACACCTGGGTAAATATTCAAAGAAAACAAAAACACTAATTTTAAAAGATACATGCACCCCAATGTTCATAGCAGTGCTGCTTACAATAGTTAAGATATGGAAGCACATTAAGGAAGCAACATTAAGTGTCCAAACATAAGTGAACTGAGAAAGAAGGTGAAACAGATATAGACACAGATACAATGGAATATTACTCAGTCATGATAAGGATAAAATTCTGCCATTTGCAACAATATGGATGAACCTAGAGGGTATTATGCTTAGTGATATAAATCAAACAAAGACAAATATTCTACATTATATATGGAATCTAACAAATAAAACAAATGTATATAACAAAACAGAAAAAAGCTCACAGACAGAACAAACTAGTGGTTACTAATGGAGAGAGAGAAAAGATAAAAACAGAAGATTACAAGGTACAAACAACTGTTTATAAAATAAATGAGCAACAAAAGTATATTGTATAACATAGGGAATATACCTTATATTTTGTAATAATTTTAAATGGAGTATAATCTATAACAATATTTCACTATGTTGTAAACCTAAAAATAATACAACATTGTAACCAACTATATGTCAGTTAAAGAAAGGAAGGAAGGAAGAAATCTTGATTAATGGGAACTCAACAAGCAAGGAAAAATAAAGTTGATGTTAGGAATAAATTCTCTCGATCCTAAGGTATGTTCTAGGTTTAGAACATACTCAGCAGAATACAGCTCACTTTACTTCTATAAATCTGTCCAGTGACCATCAGTGTTTAGAATGATCGTACTAGAGAAGGGGTCAGCAGATGTTTTCTGCAAAGAACCAGATAATAAATACTTTTGGCTTCACATGCTATGAAGTCTCTGCAGGAACTGTTTAACCCTTATGTTACAGTGTAAGAAATAGTCATACACCATGAGTAAGCAAATGGTTGTACTTGTGTTCTACTAAAACTTTATTTGTAAAAATAGGTGGATTTGGCCCAGCGGCTGTATTTTCCAACCCCTACATTACAAGACTGTAAGAAATTTACTATTTAAGAGTAAAATGGGATAAGCTTACTTACAAAGGCAAAAGAGTTTTGGGGGAAAAAATAGAATAAAACAACTGCACAAAAGTGATACACACATACTTAGGTAATATTTTCAGATAGAAAAGTGAAGTCCTGGCCAGAAGTTTTAGAGGCAGTGTTATTAAGAGGAAGCAGCAGAAAGATGCTCTGTTAACCTGCAAGCTAATAGAATATGTAATCAACCAGAGTGTGATATTCCTCAAATAAATCAGGTTACCCACAATTACTTTTTAATACTTGTTACATCTAAGATGAGTTTTCTGTTTTTGTTTTTTTTTTTCATTAAAGAAAGAACATGTGATGCCTTGAGCAGCTGAACTGAAACCAGAACCCTCTCTAGTTTCTGGAGGAATTCAGAAAATGGTAAAGCCAGTCAGGAGACAATGGAAACACAGATAACCAAAATAATACCCATAACATTTTACTAAAAAGGCTCTTAGCCTTTTGATCTATGAAGTAATGTAAGAGCATTTCAGGATTGTGATTGCTGAGTCCTCAGTGAATAGGCAAAGAACATCAGCTTCCCTGGTCATTTCAGGCATCCTTCCCTCAGATAAACAGAAGCTATAGCAATTAGCCCCAGATGAAACAGCCCAGCCTGGGATGCTGTGGTAGGTCCCTTAACAAGTTCTAAACCACTTGCCTTCACCACCTGTTTTCAAATAAGAATGTACTCACATAAAAATATGTTTCTTAAAATTTCTCAAAAAAATAGGAATAAAACTACTATATGACCCAGCAATTCCACTATTGGCATATGCCCTGAGAAAACCATAATTCAAAAAGAAACAGGTACCCCACTGTTCATTGCAGCACTATTTACAGCAGCCTGGACATGGGAGGAACCTACATGTTCATCTACAGATGAACAGGTAAAGAAGTTGTGGTACATATACACAATAAAAAGGAATAAATGTGAATCAGCTGAAATGAGGCAGATGAATCTAGAGCCTGTTATACAGAATGAAGTAAGTCAGAGGAAAAACAAGTACATACATTAACACATATATATGGAATCAAGAAAAATGATACTGATGAACCTACTTGCACAGCAGGAATATAGACACAGACATAGATGATGGTCTTGGGGACACAGTGGGAGAAGGAGCGAAAGGGATGAATTGAGAGAGCAGCGCTGACATATGTACAGTCTGTAAACTAGGTAACTAGTGGGAAGCTGCTCACAGAGAGCCCAGCCTGGGGCTCTGTGCCAGCCTCGCTGTGGGATGGGGTGGGGAGGGAAGCTCAAGAGGGAGGAGATATACGGACATATATGGCCGTTTCATGATACTGTATGGCAGAAAGTAACACAACTTTGTAAAGCAATCATCTTCCAATTTAAAAATTTTTTAACTTAAAAAATACACTTCTGTAGCAAATCAAGTACATTTAAATACTAGCTTGGTCTAAGGCAGATAGTCCTCTAACTTTGATCTGGTTTGATAATTTTAGAACACATAGGTTTAGGCTTGGTGAGCAATGACTATTAGAGTGTACTCTGGGGAAATATTATGAATTTGAAAAAGAAATTTTGTTTCGCTCAGGAATTCAGCAATCTGGTTGCTGTTTTGCTGCTGTGGTCATGACGGTGATGTTGGCTTTCCTTGGGGTTTGGCTTAAGATTTGGTTATTAAGTTCTTTGCCAGCTCCTTCCTCCTCCTCCATCTTAAAAGGATCCTTTCTCCAATGCAATAGCTGTTTAAATGATACTTGCTAATCCCAAAGAAAGGCAATGCCAAAGAATGCTCACACTACCACACAATTGCACTCATCTCACAGTCTAGCAAAGTAATCCTCAAAATTCTCCAAGCCAGATTTCAACAGTACGTGAACTGTAAACTTCCAGATGTTTAAGCTGGATTTAGAAAAGGCAGAGGAACCAGAGATAAATTGCCAACATTCGTTGGATTATTGAAAAAGCAAGAGTTCCAGAAAAACATCTACTTCTGCTTTACTGACTACTCCAAAGCCTTTGACTGTGTGGATCACAAGAAACTGAAAAATTCTTCAAGAGATGGGAATACCAGACCACTTGGCCTGCCTCCTGAGAAATCTGTATGCAGATCAAGAAGCAACAGGTAGAAAAGGACACAGAACAACAGACTGGTTCCAAATTGGGAAAGAAGTACGTTGAGGCTATATACTGTCACCCTGCTTATTTAACTTACATGCAGAGTACATCATGCAAAATGCCAGGCTGGATGAAGCACAAGCTGGAATCAAGATTGTGGGGAGAAATATCAGTAACTTCAGATATGCAGATGACACCACCCTTATGGCAGAAAGTGAAGAAGAACTAAAGAGCCTCTTGATGGAAGTGAAAGAGGAGAGTGAAAAAGTTGGCTTAAAACTCAGCACTCAAAAAACTGAGATCATGGCCTCTGGTCCCACCACTTCATGGCAAGTAGATGGGGAAACAATGGAAACAGAGACTATTTTCTTGGGCTCTAAAATCACTGCAGATGGTGACTGCAGCTTGCTCCTTGAAAGAAAAGCTATGACCAACCTAGACAGCATATTAAAAAGCAGAGACATTACTTTGTCAACAAAGGTCCATCTAGTCAAAGCTGTGGTTTTTCGAGTAGTCATGTATGGATGTGAGAGTGGGACTATAAAGAAAGCTGAGCGCCGAGGAATTGATGCTTTTGAACTGTGGCATTGGAGAAGACTCTTGAGAGTCCCTTGGACTGCAAGGAGATCAAACCAGTCAATCTTAAAGGGTATCAGTCCTGACTATTCATTGGAAGGGCTGATGCTGAAGTTGAAGCTCCAATACTTTGGCCACCTGATGCAAAGAACTGACTCACTGGAAAAGACCCTGATGCTGAGAAAGATTGAAGGCAGGAGGAGAAAGGGACGACAGAGGATGAGATGGTTGGGTGGCATCACTGATTCTAAGGTCATGAGTTTGAGCAAGCTCTGGGAATTGGTGATGGACAGGGAAGCCTGGCGTGCTGCAGCCAGTGGGGTCACAAAGAGTCAAACACGACTAAGTGACTGAACTGAACTGAATGAACTAGAAAGGAGCATCTCCCAGTTCAATACTGGGCAAACTGGATTTGCACATTTCAGCCTGAGACTTGGATTTTGTTTTAGAATATATGAAATATCTCTAAGAAAATCTCTTAAGTTTAAACCTCTGTTAGGATGCTGGGCTTGTGTAGAGCATGCAACAACTCCCCTTCCATGGCATTCTATTAAACTGGTGATCAGAGTGCTTCCCTAGAGGGTCATTTACAAAGCAGGATGAGGCAAACACATGTTCTGATTTAGCTGGGACAACCTCTTTCAAGCCTGTGCCCCCAGGATACACCTTCTATCCCAACAAAATTATGTGTGCAGTGTCAGGTTGCAAACAAATTTATATCAATTATATGGTCATTCAAACGAAAGGTGACCCTAATTGACCATTGACATCAGCTAAGCACTCTGCTCAGAACTTCAATGCAAATTATTTCTTTAAATCTGCATAGCATCCCTCAGAGAGTCTACCAGAATTATATTCACTTTACAGATGAGCAAACTGAGGTTACATAGATGGTACATAGCAAAACATAGATATTCACCCATGAGAATGATTCTAAAAGTCAGGATGCTTGACCACAAACACCACAACAGAGCTAGATGTCAGGGAGCTGTCTTCTTCTGGTTGGGAAAAATCATGTTTAGGAAAAAGTAAGGAAAAAAGAAGAAAGATAGAAGCTGCATGGTTACTTCACAAGCAGTATCAAAGTTTCCACATCTTTTTCTTCCTTAGCTGGCTTAGTCTAATCTATGAGGTTAGAATGTACATTTCTATGGATTTTTTAAAAAATATTTTTTCTTGATGTGGACCATATTTAATGTCTTTACTGAATTTGTTACAGTATTGCTTCTGCTGTTTATGGTCTGGTTTTTTGGCCTCAAGACATGTGGGATTCTAGCTTCCTGACCAGGGATCGAACCCACAGCCCGTGCAGTGGAAGGTGAAGTCTCAACCACTGGACCACCAGGGAAGTCCCCTCTGTGGAGGTTTTAACCTGTATATATACGTGTCCAGAACTGTGGATGGAGAAAAATTCTAACAAGAGATGGACTGGCATTTGCTACACAGTCTATGACGAGAGTTCTAGTATGTTCCAGTTTTCACCTGTTGTAGATGAAATACTGTCCTTTATTTCTGTGCCTCTTCCCCCTTTCAATCTCAAAGATTTCCCAGTTTGGGCGACAAATTGTATCACAGTCTCATCTATAATAAAATATTCATACACATTCATTTCTGTTTAAGGACTTTCAATGTTTAACTGATATCCTAACGCATATCTTTTCATACTTCTGGGGATATTTCATTTAGAGGGCAACTGATGTGATGATTTATTTAAAGACTTATCAAAAGCACTCCACCCCAGCACTGGAAGGTGGGGATGAAGCCATGGAGGAAGATGGCAGCCTGTGAGCCACACACAGCTATAAGAGCATCGTAACAACGTCTTATAACAGGGCTAGGTGAAGCTGCCTCTGAAAAGAAGACTCTTTCAGTTGAGGGAGCTTTATTCTGGACATGAAATACAGGCACACATTTGGGGATCAGTGTAACAAAGGAATGTTCCAGAAGCATACAGGCTGTCTGCAAATTAAAGGCTATGAGACAAAGAGTGAAGGACCAGTTCTTTCTGCTTCCAAGGTCAAGCAGTGGATGGAGAAGGGAAGCATGTGAATTCTTCTCTCACCTTGTCAGGTAAGAGAAGGTCTCTTCTTCGGAGCTTGGGGTCCCTGACGAGCCACCACTTCCACAGGACTTCCTGGGAGCTGGGGCAGAAGGAACGGAAAAGAAGAATAAAAACAGGGGCAGGGCTTTCCTCCCTCTCAGACGCCAGGGCCCCCTTTCTCCTCCCTCAGACCAAAATTAAAGAGCTTTTCCTGGAGCTCTTTCTGCAAGCCCCGGTGCAGGGTTCTGGGTTTCCTGCCGCCTCTGGGTCTGAAGCGGGAGCTGGCTGGTGGGAACGACGGCTGCAGCCAGCTCGGGCTCAGCGGTGCTTGAATCCTGGCTTCCTCCCCTATCTGCCGGCCACTGTTTACCATTCAGGCTCCTTAGGGAGTTTAACATCCAGGATGTCCCACTGCATTCACTGAGACAGGATGGAGTATATGGACTCTCTCTGGACTGGAAAGAGATTAAGGAAGAATGTTTTAATCACCGTGAAGAGACCAGCTTAGTGACTGAAAAGCGTCCTGAAAATGTCTTACCTGAAGTTTGAAAAAAAGTCCTAGGACTTATTAGATTTCACCCAAAGGTTAAGGAACAAAAGAAAGCTTTTTTTTTTTTTTTAATCAGTGGTCTTTCAATCTTGCAGTTACCTACGCTTAAATCTTCACGAAGAATATTTATAGGTATTTCACCTTTGGTCATCCATTCTACAAAGCTGGCAGGAAAAAAGGAAAATCTGAAAGCACTTGAAATATCTTGTTATTTTTCAGCATAGAGAGTATGAAAGAAAAATCTCCAGTTCCCGACGTTGGCTGTTGGCTTCACCGAATCACCACACTATATAGGGAAGTCCTGAATCATGGCTTCAGATGGAGACAAGATGGGAACTTCATCGTGCCTGCGTGACTGTGGGGGATGGATTCAAAAATAAAAGACCTAAGTTTCAGCTGGTCCCAAACCACGGAGAATTTTACTCACACAAAGCGCCCATTTGCCAATGCAACTCTGGTAATTGGACACTTAATTACCCTATTTGCACACATAAATAAGGGGTGTGCCTGCAAGAAATCAGAGTCCACTCGTAAGACGTTGGCCCCAAGCAATGAAACCACATGCTTTTGTCAACAACTAAATTGATTAGAATCGTGTTTATTTCTGCTCGTGTTAGTCCACATGTATTTTCACTGGAGCCTGATGTCTATTGAGTTAAAAGCTCAGTGAAAAAAACCTATGTTATGCAGAAAACCTAGATAGTAATTGCCAGCTATGTGCCAAGAATCTTTTCATTTTATAGAGAATGCAAGGTCTGAATCAAAAGAAACACTCTTTGCAATCTCATATGCTCAGGCAGACTCAGCAGCCGTACAGTCATAATAAAGACAGAAGGGCCTTTTAAAAGAATACTTTAAGCAAAATTTCCAGCATGGATTATTCTCTAGGGTAAATTGTTCAGGCATTGAATTTTCCCATTTCCCTAGGGCAGGTAAAGGAGTGAATTTTCTCTGAATATCTTCTAGCTGGACAGTATCCTAACAATGTCCTTGGGGGAAATGTTCTCTGATTTAGAAGCATGTATTGTGCGCTGGGCCATCTGGGCCGCCTCCCCATGAATAAAATCACCAAGATGTGCTTGCCTCTTGATCTTTGATTTCATACAGACCTGGGCTCCAGCCATAGTTCTAACTTACGCTAGTCATGCCCTACTGGGGACAGATTCAATTCCTTATACTTGCTAAATAATGGTGAAGGGGAATGAGAAAGCTTGCCATGAAGAGTCCACTAAAGTGTCAAAGGTGAAGAGACAATGAAGGCTCACCGCGGCCCTATTTACAAGAGCCAAGACATGAAGCAACGTAAGTGTCCATCAATGGATGAACGGAGAAAGATGTGGTGTACTTGATGAAATATTACCCGGCCATAAAAAAGAAGGAAATACTGCCATATGCACCAACACAGAGGGACCTAGAGAATATTATGTTTAGTGAAATAAGTCAGAGAAAGTAAAGCACCGTATGCTGCCACTTATATGTGAAATCTAAAAATAATACAAGTCAATGTATAAGCAAAACAGAAACAGACTCACAGACATAGAGAAAATAAACTTACGGTTACCAAAGGGAAGAGGAAGCAGGGAGAGACAAATTAGGGATGTGGTATTAACAGATATAAACCTCTGTACGCAAAACAGATAAGCAACCAGGATTTGCTTTTTAGCACAAGGAATTGTAGCCATTCTCTTGTAATAACTTAGAATAAAATCCTCAAAAATACTGAATCACTATGCTATACACGTGGAACTAACATAACATTGTAAATCAACTAGAGTTTGGTTAAAAGAGAAGGCAAAGGAGGGGCGAGCAGGAAGGAATGATCAAAATATCTGGTGATTTGAAGGTTACAAGGACACCATCTTTGTTTTGGTCACTGATGCTCAGTAAATCCTTGTTAAGCGACTTGTCTGCACCACTTCTGCCTACAGAACTATTGCACAGTATTCCTTGACAAGTAAAAACTCATCAAGGTGAAACAATATTGAACAAGACCTAGTCGAAAGACTCAAGGTGAGGCTGAGGGGTCAAGACTGACCTTTGAGTTCTTCTCTAGCAATAAGAGAGGCTTCTCAAGCGGCAGTAGTGGTAAAGAACCCGCCTGGTATGCAGGAGACGTAAGAGATGTGAGTTTGATCTCTTGGTCTGGAAGATCTCCTAGAGAAGAAAATGGCACCCCACTCCAGTACTCTTGCCGGAGAATCCCATGGACAGAGGAGCCTGGTGGGCTATAGCCCATAGGGTCGCAAATATTCGGACACAACTAAAGCAACTTAGCATACAGCAGTAAGATGCCTACTGGTATTCCATAGAGGGATTCCCCTCCAGGCTTGGGCCCCAAGGGCTCCAGCTGTGGAATGGTTGGAGCTGGCTGGCTGCTATCACTGCTGTGATGTCCTTAGGGTCAGCAGATTCCAACCAATGTAAAGGAGCTTGCACCAGGGGTCTGACCCGTCTTAGCACAGCGAGAACCAGACCTAGAATCAGGCCAGGTGGGATGCTTAACTTCATCACTTCTTTTGCCTGTCTGGACTGTGGGACATCTGGTCACTCTTGCTTGGGCTCAGATTTCTTCTGTTATCACTCATATAGAGTATCTATCCATTTATTTATCTATGCGTGCATTTATGCTAAGTCGCCAGAGAAGGCAATGGCACCCCACTCCAGTCCTCTTGCCTGGAACATCCCATGGATGGAGGAGCCTGGTAGGCTGCAGTCCATGGGGTCGCTAAGAGTCAGACATGACTGAGTGACTTCACTTTCACTTTTCACTTTCATGCATTGGAGAAGGAAATGGCAACCCACTCCAGTGTTCTTGCCTGGAGAATCCCAGGGATGGGGGAGCCTGGTGGGCTGCTGTCTATGGGGTCACACAGAGTCAGACACGACTGAAGCGACTTAGCAGCAGCAGTAGCAGTATGCTAAGTCACATCAGTCGTGTCCAACTCTTTGTGACACTATGGACTGTAGCCCACCAGACTCCTCTGTCCATGGGATTCTCTGGCAAGAATACTGGAGTGGGTTACCATGCCCTCCTCCAGGGGATCTTCCTGACCCAGGAATCGAAACTGTGTCTCCTGTGACTTCTGCATTGCAGGCAGATTCTTCACTGCTGAGTCACCAAGGAAGCCCCTACATATATATTAATATATAGCATCTCTTTCCCTATGTATATATTTATCATATATAGCTATATCTCCATCTCTTTTCTATCATTTATCATCTCTCTCTCTATGGCTCCCCTGTCCATGGCAGGAATACTGGAGTGGGTAGCCATTCCCTTGTCTAGGGGATCTGCTTAAACCTGGGTCTCTGGCATTGCAGGCAGATTCTTTACTGTCTGAGCCAGCAGGGAAGCCCTGTATATATATCAAATATATCTATATAGGTATAGATAAATCATCTATCTATTTATATCTATCTACCAATCTATCATCTATCTGTATCTCAGATATGAGAGGGAATATTCATTTATTTTCCCCTTTCACATCTAAAACAGAATACAAATACATCACTACTGAGACGACTATGCTTCCATTCATTGTTCTTTTCCCAGTCTAATTTTCAAAAAAAAAAAAAATCATTCTGCCACTGGGAAGAGTTATGCATGAAAATGACCGGATTGAGGGCAGAGCAGAAGGCCGGGCTCTGTCACATTCATTATCAAAACCAATCTCCTCACCACCCTTTGTTCAAGTGCCACGGACATGTGCTGTCCTGACTTAGTGGGTTTTCTTGAGTAAATGTTGCCTCATTTGCTGAAAGACCTCCATACAAGTTCAGCAGTAAATTGCTGCTCCTTTTTAAAACACATTTGCCACATCTGTTTCTCTGAGGAAGGAGCCCGCAGAGGTCCCCACACTGCAGTTCCAGAAGTGGAATGACAGTGGGCATTTTTACCTACAGTTTGGTGGAAAGAAAGAGGAAGGAGATGTATCACATATAACACGACACATTTTTCTTAAAAGCCTCTTGAAAATCTTTCCTGTTCTTGACAGTCTTCCATCCCCATTGCCAGCTGCGGTGGTTCCCTTTCTTCTTCCTCCTCTTACTGTCTCCCTGCAGCCTCCCTGGCCCTCACCATCTCTGCTTCCCCCACCCACCACTCCAATCACTGTCCTCATCTGATGCAAGTGGATGCAGCTTTCTTATCCTCACCCTTTCGCGACACATCCGAGGTCCCAGGCAGCAAACTAAAGACTCTGTTTGGGATGCATTTCCTTGCGGGCCTTGAGAATGGGAAGAGGCAAAAGGCAATGCAATGTTTTGGCTCAGACAGTAAAGAATCTGGTGGCAATGCAGGAGACGTGGGGTTCAGTCCCCGCGTCAGGAAGATCCCCTGGAGAAGGGAATGGCAACCCACTCCAGTATTCTTGCCTGGAGAATTCCATGGACAGAGGAGCCTAGCGGGCTACAGTCCATGTGGTCGCAAAGAGTCAGACACAACTGAGCAACTAATACTTTCACTTTTACTTTGAGGTCTTTCAATTTCATAAATGCCGTTTTCACTAACTATGGTTGATAAGCTATCATAACCAAGGAGATTGTTAACACCTAGAAGGAACTGGTAAATGTCTGAGGCTTACTTTTTCCCCAGTCAGCATACATTTAAACAAATAAGTATTTATCAAGTGCTTTCAACCAAAGTGCCATCCCTAGACCATGGCAGAAACAGTACCTGGAAATGGTTAGAAATTCAGAATCATGGGCTTCATCCCAGACCTAATGAAGCCCAAATTTTCATTATTGATTCTGAATTTTAATATGCCCTGCCACTGATTCTAATGACTGCTCAAGTCTGAGAGTCACTGATTTACTCCATGAAGAGGAATCGTGATAGAAGCTCAGGAACGCACCCTGAGCCCGACTTGAGTCCTCAGGAAACAGTAATGGTCTGTCAGGGAAGGTAAGCATGTACACAATGACTCAAATAAGGGGGAACATATGGCATGTTAGAATCATTATTCACACATGGCAGAGAACTGCGGAGAGAAAAGAAAGCTAACTCTGTCAGTGAGGGCATTGCTGAGTGTATTTTCCCACTGACTAGGTGGTACTTATGACTTATTTTAGTTAGTTGTCTCTCTGCGCCTTAACTTCCCCATTTCTAGGTTGGAACCAATGATACCCATTCTGATGAGTTATACTTGTTCTCAGTCCTAAGTTGTGTGTGACTCTTTGTGACCCTATGACTGTAGCAGGCCAGGATCCTCTGTCCAGGGGATTCTCCAGGCAAGAACACTGGAGTGAGTTGCCATTTCCTCCTCCAGGGGATCTTCCCTGATGAGTCACACCAATTAAATAAAATCATGGAAACTGAAAGTATCCAGCATAGAATCCGTGGCTCAAGCAGCAGCAGTTTCTCCTTAGTGCCCCTTATCTAAACTTCCTCAGGACACAGGAGGTTAAAGGAATATGTAATAAGACATCAGAACGTGGAATCCCAAGCTTCACAGCAATAACCATTTTCTTCCCAAATCTGCTTTACTGGCTGACAATGAGTATCAATTACAATCTAATGCCTCATTTCTGCTTTCCAGACTCACTGGCTATCAAGGAAGTTCCAGGATGGATTTTGTCCAACATTAGCGCATATCAGGTTGGCGTCAAACGTACCAGGGAAAACAGCTTCACCGTGGGCAGTCACTACCATAGTCTACCGCCAGCACCTATCAAAATCTTATCTCCCCTGAAAGGAAAAAATACAACATTAATCATGTAGTGAACAATTTTTGAGTATCAATACTGTGTTCCAGGGCTTCCCAGCTGACTCAGTAGTAAAAAACTTGCCTGCCAGTGCAGGAGATGTGAAGAGTTGCAGGTTCAATCCCTGGGTTGGGAAGATACCCTGGAGAAGAGAATGGCAACCCACTCCAGTATTCTTGCCTGGGAAGTCCTATGGACAGAGGAGCCTGGCAGGCTACAGTCCATGGGTTGCAAAGAGTCGGACACTATTCGGCAACGAAACAACAACAACAGCATGTGTTCCAGGGCAGGAAAGATGCTCGAGACAAGGAATAGCAAAGACAAATCTTGCTCTAGCTTTATGAAGCTTATATTACAATAGTCACCGGGGATCAGTTTATTCTGGAATTACAAAACTGAAATTTTCCTCAAGGATAGAGATCAAATTATATTTGCATGGTACTGTCTTTATGGTCCTAAATAATGCTTGTAAGCTATAAGCATTTGAAAGTTATAGTATGATTTTTACTTTCATCGAGGTCTCAAAAGGTTTTAAGATTCACAGGTGAGTGACATACACTGTCTCTCCAGGAGATCTGTCCTCAGTGGATAGCCAGGTAAATAATGCATAAAGCATGTGTGGAGGAACCCAGTTCAGCCCTCTGGGTGCTCAGGCCAGGTGGAATACCACCAAACATGGCCCCAGGCTCGAGAGAAGCAAGATTCCTCTAGATCTGCATTCAGTGGGGCCTCAGGCAAAGATAAAACTGCCTGCTTTTAAGGTGGTTGTGCTAATGAAAGTGCAGTCCTCAGGATGAAGGACTCAGACACCGGCCAATGGGATTTAAATGCTGCTCCTGTCAACAGTAAGCTTACTGGTTGTAGCACCTTTAAGACTTCCACTGCTCGGAGCCTGTTTCCTTTTATCTGTAAAATTAGAATAAAAATTACTTTCCACTCAGAGCTGTCCTCAGGATTAAGTGCAATAATGGATTTTAAAGTAGTGAAAAGTATGTTATGCAAATATGAGGATTACTGTTGTCTTCTGGGAGGAGAAATGCTGAGACCGTTTCACACCCGCTGGGCCATCTCCTAAGACCTGGACTCTGCCTGCTCATGGGGAGGAAAGGTGTTGTCTCATCAAAGGTGCTGTCCCTTCTGACCTCTGGCTTGTCCTGCTCTCCCCAGCTGAGACAGGCTGGGACCGGGGACCTTTGCTACAGAGCTTGAATCTGGACAAATGCCTCCTCCAAGCAACAAAATACAAAGAAACTAAAAGGGACTAGAAATAACTGCGTGCATGTGCAAGTTGGGGCAAATTAAGGGACCACAAGATACAAAATGACCAGCCCCTCAAAAAAATAAAATAAAGCCTCCTACTGCCATTTCTGAAGCAAAAGCAGGGTACTGTACATGCCACGTGCACTCAGCGCCATCTAAGGGGTGGGCAGACCACCTAAGCCCCCGCTCTAGCCTGACCCTGGACAAACCCCTAACCTCGCCCCATATAAGGATCCGGCTCACAGCCTCTCCGTACGTGGCCAAGCCAGGGAACCTGTCGTTTGTTCTCGCTCCCCCTGCCGCAGCAGGGGCCCCAGTAAAGCTTTGCCTGAATTCCTTGTCTGGCCTCTGATCAATTTCTCTTGATTAAAGAGGCCAAGAGCCCTGGTTGTTCTCACAATGGAGGTAACCCCAACATTGATTATTAGATGAATGGAGGCTAAGTGCCTTGCATTTTCCCCACTGGGAAGCTTGGGCATGGCTAGTCCCACATTCACCCCACACTCCCCAACCCCAAGCCCCTTCAACCTCCCCCCAAAATTGGGTGTAATCCTTCCCATGTTAAAGTTTCACCCCACCAAATTATCTGCTCCCTAAAGAGCCCCTCTCCTGTGGCCTTCACCTTTTCGTCTCCCAGGGTACATCGCCGAGTGACTTACGTTGAACTTATACTCAATATTACTCTTAACAAAGAGAAAGAAAACTTCATTTTAGCTGTTTATTCCCAACATTGTTTGGTTAAAAACCAAAGCTTCCTGTGCTTTCCGGTCTTTCCTAACTACTAGCCAACATTATCCAGAGGGATAACTCATTGGTTCTGATCATATTTTTGAGTTGAGATGGCATCAGTGTTGGAGACACAAGAGTAAGCAAAGACATCCATGTTTCTGTTCTCATAGGGCTGGTTGCTATTAATCGTAAATGAGGACACTGTAAATTATAAATGAACCCAAAAAAACCCCAGAGGCTTTGGCATTCTGTGGGCATGCTCAGGTCCAACAGTGTATACAGCCAGAATCCATTCTGGTCAGTTTTTCAGCCAAAACTTTTAGAAATGAGTTTTTATTATCACTTCTAACCAAATACAGACTCTTTCTCTTTTTTAGTATTTATGTATTTATTTATTTGGCTGCATCAGTTCTCAGGTGCATCATAAGGGATTTCTGTTGCAGTGCTCAGGTTCAGTAATTGCATTGCTCGGGCTTGGTTGCCCCTCAGCATGTGGGATCTTAGTTCCCCGACCAGGGATCAAACTCACATCCACTGCATTGCAAGGATCACTGGACCAATAGGTTAAGTCCTCAAATACAGACTCTTTAATTCAAAATATTAATATTTACTGGAAAGGAGCTAAAAAAAGAAACAATGCCACTCCTGTAGTCACCTGAAAAGAGTTTTTTAGTATTTTGATTTTGATTATTAGACGTAAGCTGATTGGTCAGTGGTCAGCCATTGCTGACCACAAGCTTCAGCCCAGATGCAGACCCATGTCCACTGTAGACACACCCACACAGAAAACCTCCTTGGCAGGGACAAAGCCCCAGACTCTGCTGCCTGATCTGAGTCTCACTCTGTTTCCTGATGTATGTACTCTGCAAAGTACCCCCAAGAAATACATTTAAAAAAAGAGAGACTCCCTGGGAAAAAAAAAACTAAAGAAAAGCTTCATACATTAGCGAGCACACAATGGTCCTGAGAAGTCCTGCAGTTAAAATAAAAAATCTATTTGGCGTTTAACTCAGGTCTTCCCTCATTCATTCACCATAGGACCATTTCTCCAAAATATGTATAAATATACTGAAAGAACAATATTCCAGGGAAGATGTCTTTGGAATGCTCTGATTTAACTCATTCAGATCCTACTCAGGTAGCTGTTTGGTTTTGTTGATTGTCATCATAGGAACTTTGTAAAGGTATAGCATTTTCCTAAGTCCATTCTGATCAATTACATCATGTGCTGAACTGACAACCAAAATTCTGTTTTGTCCTTTAATAGAGAAAGCAACCCAGATGAGAGGCAACAGTGGCTCTTTACCCTCCAAAGAGCCACAGAGTGACCGCCTGGGGCCTGTGAAGGACTCACCCCACAAGCTGACACACAATTCATTGTGCTACCTTTGTTTCATGTTGATTTTCCTGGCGTTTGTCTCTGCTTTGGCAATCTCAGATAAATTTCTAATTTTCCAAGATTGCCTGCAGTGAAGTTCTATCCCCTGAGATGGCTTTTTTTTATTAGTCTCTTAAGCAAGTTATACAATTCAAATCACCTCTCCCTGTCCACCCATCTGCTTGTTTTTGCTTTTCTTCCTCTCTGCTGGACGTGGGGGTGAAATCCTCCAGGCCTCCTCTCGCCCCTCCCTGTCCACTGCCCTAAACTCTCCCCCACCGCTCTGTCTATCCTCTCTGTCAGGAGCCGGGGCCCCTTCTGTTGGGATGGCTCGGGGCCCACCTGTACCAGCCCCATCTGTCAGCAGAGCAGCCCCAGCATCTCGTGAACCTGGTGGAGGAAATTCTCCTCCGAAGAATTGACGTCACTAGGTGTTCTCCTGAGAGTTGTGTCCTGAAAATGTAGCTACATTGAGGAAGAATAAAGGGCACTGCAGCGTGGAGTACATGGGCTCACCACGCTGGCATGGAGAAAATGCTTCTGCCACTCAGCACGCCTTTCACCATTAGAAGCACTGCCAGAAAAACAGGAACAGAAAAAGATCTTCAGGCTAACTAGAAAGGGCACAGGGTTTATATTTTAATGCATAAGAAGATCCAGTGGATAAAATCTGTCTTCCTAAACATGGTGTGAGCAAACATATTTGCAAGGTTATCCCCTCCCATTTGTCCAATTCAAGCAGTGCGGCAAGCCTTTGTGGAAGACACCATTCTGATTCCATTCCTTGGCACTGTTTGTAAAGAAGGCAGGGAATCATAACCCAAAGGAACCATTTCCTTGAAAGGAAAGTCTATCTTTAATATTTAAAAGCCCTGATCTCCTAGAAAAGATATATAATAAAAAAGAGAGAGGCTCTGTACTTGAAGACTATAGTGATGCTTGGCTATTTTTTCTCGTCTGAAATTTGGTTCATATTCAACTCAGATTCATGTGTTGGTTTTAGAGGCGAACAGAATGGACTCAGCCAGCCACTGTGCAGTGCGTGTTGTGCCAGGACTGGACGTGTTCTGAAATCTGTCGACGGCCCCTGAAATTCATAGAGCCCTTGATGTCCACGCCGCCTCTAGTTTTGATGCTGCCTTGCCTGCAAAGCACCACAGCGACCCTGTTTATCTGGCCCCCGCACAACGTTGTCAAGACACATTTCCATTTTCCAAGTGACTGCTGCCACTGGGCCACAGTCTGTGCTCATTTCTCGAGTAGCTAAACCCTTTGACACTGTGGTTTTTAATTAAAATTACATTAAAGTTAATCAACCAGAAAGAGGCCGCTGTAGAAGGCAGGTTTGATTGCAACCTGCGAAGGGCACGGAGGCTGCCAACTCGCTAAAGATGTGCCTGCAGATGCCAATCTGCCTGCGTGAGCCCCACGGTTACAGAGCCGCTGCCGAGGGGTCAGGTCTGCGAGCGTTTTCCTGGGACTGTCAAACTGCACTGTGATGGCAGGAGCTCGAACAGAGTGGAAAAAGCAGACCCACTTCTTCAGAGCACACCGTCCCCACACCTCTGCTATCGCCTCAACCACGGATAGGAAACTGACATCCCAACCGTTTCACGGTTAGACACAGATGGGCCCCCCCGAGAACCTGGGTTTGTCGTTTGGGGAGGCTCCTGGGTGCCCATGTTCTTCTGCAGGCTGAACTCCTGGTGTGTTGCGTTGTGTTTGGTTTGCTCTGTTTTAAAAGGGACAGAGGAGACACTTGAATGCTCCAGGACACCTTGTTTGTCTCCAGGTTCTTTATAAAAGGGCTTCACTGAAAAATGGCAGCCCAGCATTACCTTCCTAAGCTGAATCAAGAGACTAGCAAATCAAACTTCACATCTAGGACTTGTTATTTCATGCCTACTGAATGTGGGAGTGGTGTGGAGCTGAAGATTTAATTTTCATCTTCGTTCCTTTCTTCTACGATTAATTTACATAATATACCTGGGCCTTAATAAAGTACCTGGGACTTGGTAAGAGATGGGTTTGCTTTCAATAGGTGTGCATTGCTTATCACAGTTATCCCTGTTTAAAGCTATAAAACTACCATTAGGACAAAAGTCAGGTGTCATTTTATCCTGAGTACCAACTCTTGTCTCTTGGAAATTGCTGCCTAAATCACCATGTTGAGAAACAGTCCAAGGCAGCATCCAGGTAATCAAGCAGAGAGGTGATCTTAGTCAGAAACAATATCCTTGTTCTATGTATTCATATATGGATATGAGAGCTGGACCATAAAGAAGGCTGAGAAAGAACTGATGCTTTCAAATTGTGATGTTGGAGAAGGCTCTTGAGAGTCCCTTGGACTGCAAGGAGATCAAACCAGTCAATCCTAAAGGAACTCAACTCTGAATATTCACTGGAAAGACTGATGCTGAAACTGAAGCGCCAACACTTTGGCCATTCAATGCAAAGAGCCAACTCACTGGAAAAGATCATGATGCTGGGAAAAATTGAGGACAGGAGAAAAGGGGGCGACAGATGATGAGATGGTTGAATGGCATCACCAACTCAATGGATACGAGTTTGAACAAACTCTGGGAGATAGCAAAGAACAGAGAAGCCTGGCGTGCTGCAGTCCATGGGGTCTCAAAGAGTTGTACACGATTGAGCAGCTCAACAACAACAAATGTTCAGGGAGTAATATCAAGACTATGTCAGAATTCTGTGGTTGCTTCACCATAAACTGATAATGCCTCGGGATGATTTACAAGGAAAGAATGAACTTTGAAGAGGAAAAGTAACTAACTTTACTGAGTTTCAAACTGTCCTTAAAAGCTGGCAAAATTTTTATATTATAGATCCCCGAGTGGCCTCCTAAACCTAGCAGCTGATTCTGACCCAGCTTTTGGTCCTATAGTTTGTACCCATGTCCTACACAGGTCTGCCCACATGCTCTGCTCAGAGGCAAGTTTCTTGAGGCAGGTGAACCTCAAGTGCCATGTACATCCTAACTGTGAACATTAATGACTCCCTATAAAAAGTTATTTATAAAAACAGAATTTTATTGCTTTAAAAGTTAATTCTGTTTTCTATAATGAGATCTAAGGGCAAGTCTGCTAAGGAGGTTCTTAAAATATTTTCTCTTCTCTAATAAAAGGAGAAATAAACCCTGCAATGAGTTTTTTGTTTGTTTTGCTTCTCTGGCCACCTTACTTATTATTTCTTTCCATTAAATGTAGCCATGATGACTGGAGCCACAGCAGCTATCTTGTGACCATGAGGCACAAGAACCAAGACCCAAAAGTAATAATTCTGAGAATAATAAAAACAGAAGGATGGAAAAGAATTTGGAGCTGTAAAGACATTTTTTGAACTGCTGCCCTAAAACTGGAACCTCTATATTCCTTGCTATGTGAAATAACTGTCATAGTACTTAAGTCACTGTTAGCTGGGGCATCTTTTACTTGCAGCTACAAGCTTTCTAATTCATATATTAGTCTTGTTTTCCCAACATAAAGAATAAAACATCACAATTTCATTCCTTCCACTTTAACATTTTACTCATGTTACATCTTTGTGTTTGGTATACATCAAAACTCTGTCTATTCCTTGTAGAAGTCCTTCATAGGGAAACATATCAAAGGTTAGCTTTTCTTGCCTAGTCAGATATTTGGGATAATATCTCTCTTCTGGCCTCTGTGAGACCTCTACAAAACTTTCTCCAGTCAATATTTAAGTGTTTTCTCCTCTAGCTTTAAATCAAACAGGAGTTCTCTTATCCGCTAGAATGCAGTTTTCCTGTGAGAAAGTGAACATTTGTTTGGTGTCTGCCTGTGGATGAACCATCAGATCATCCCTTGATGCTTGGGGAAAGGCAATAAAGAGGCTGAGGCCACGGGCTGATTAGCTGGACAAGCTGAGATCTATGAAGATAACAGAGAAAGATGAGGCTAAGGCCTCCACAAGCAACCTCTGAAAGCCCCATGACTGCTCCTGGAAAGGCAGTGAGCCCCTACTACTCACATATGCCAGCCACAGAATTGTCTGGAAAGCTGGCCAATTCTGCTACCTACACTGACAGACTGAATGCAAAAATATCCACCTACATGCTTTTCACAAGAGATATCTCTAGGGGATAAACATGCCGAAAAACTGAAAATGAAAGAATATAAAAGATAGACCACACAAATACTAAGCAGAAGAAAGTGAAAACAGCTCTAGCACACAGGATTCCAAATTAAAGATTCAGCTGGAGTGCTCAGATATGGTAAATGTCCAATACCCTGTGAGCGTCCAGGAGGTGCCTGCATTGTTCCAACTACTGGAGCAAAAGGCAGTGTGTGCCCTGGGACAGCCCTTTCCGGGCCTCGGCCCTGGAGGAGGCTGAGGCTCCACGAGCCCAGTGGAGAAGGAAGCAGAGAAACAGACCCTCCTTAAAGAGAGCCGGCCTATCTGCCATTGCCCTGGAGAGGGTGAAGGAACAGGGAGAACTCTTGTTTTGATGACAGTTCAGAGGAAGATTTAAGTATGGATTAATACTCTACAATAAAATACAACACAACACAACAACAAAATCTACCACGATGCTATAAATAGAGCCCTAAACATTCAATGGGCTCAAACATACGGCTGAATCACAGGAACGTTAATAACGTGGTGAGAGTGAGTCTGCACAGCTGAACCTTTGAAAGTTCATGGGCTTGTGTCACATCTGAATTTGTCGGGGGAAGGGGAGTCACAGTTGGGATTCTCTAGAACAGCAGATGCTAAGGCAGATTGTGGGGTACAAGGTATCTATGAGAGTCACAGTCAACATGTACCAAAGGAAGGGGGAGCAGCAGGGTTGGGCAGAGAGACGGCAAACCTGGAAAGCAGGGGCTGTGCTGTACTGCCCAGGGTCAGGGGATGCTGGGCCCATACAGCCTTGCCTGGCTCAGTCCCTGGGTACAGGTGACCCCAGAGGGTGTGACCTCAGTCAGGGCAGCTCTCTGCAGCTGAAGCCCACCCTCCAGCAGCTGCCAGCTAGAGGCAAACCTGACTTGTTAGACACTACTTGACTGTGCTGTCTGACCATAACTGTTTCTGGTCTCCTGTCTTTATTGGGGTAGACAAGATGGCCCAGATCAATGACCAATAATCATGCTTCTCAGATTCTATTAAATCTGCTGTAGTAAAGATGCCCCATCCATCACAATGGCTGTACTTACAACTGGTGTTTGACTGAGCTAATAAGCATATACAGACTCCTAAACCCAAGGATTAAAATGTTCATAAAAGATTATCACATGCTGCTCAAAAAAGCAAATCTCAACCTTTTTGGATACCAAGTCTGACACACAACACGTTCTCTAACCACAAGGCAAAAGAGGTAAAAATTGAAAGTTCACTTTTGAATCTAAAAAGGCAATACATTAATATCTGCAAAATAAAAACACGTATCTAAGTAACTCGTGACACAAAGAAGAATCATCATGGAAATGAGATGGATCATCATGGACCACTGTAAACCCATGCCTTCATATTAAGTGTGGAAAGGGGGACCTCCCTGGTCGTCCAGTGGCTAAGACTCTGAGCTCTCAGTGCAGGGACCCCAGGTTCAACCCCTGGTCAGGGAACTAGATTCCACATGCCACAACTAAAAAAAATATCCTGTGTGCAGACACCAAAACCCAGTGCAGCCAAATAATTTTTTTTTTTAATGAAGAAAGGGAGACCCAGGATAGTTAAACTTGCTCACCGCTGATGAGCACTGCCTGTTGGTACAAATAAGGGAGCAGCAGCATGTACCTGAGTGCACGGGGATCTCGGGTACAGGCTATGGGGTCAGACTAGCTGTAAAGTGAAGTGAAAGTCGCTCAGTCGTGTCCAACTCTTTGTGACCCCTTGGACTATACAGTCCATGGAATTCTCCAGGCCAGAATACTGGAGTGGGTAGCCTTTCCCTTCTCCAGGAGATCTTCCCAACCCAGGGATCAAACCCAGGTCTCCTGCATTGCAGCTGAGCCACAAGGGAAGCTCAAGAATACTGGAGTGGGTAGCCTATCCCTTCTCCAGCAGATCTTCCTGACCCAGGAATCGAACCGGGATCTCCTGCATTGCAGGTGGTTTCTTTACCAGCTGAGCTATGAGGGAAGCCCCAGACTAGCTGTGACTCTCCATTATTTACTTCCTGTGTGACGCAGGACAAGTGACAGGACCTCTCTGAACCTGTGTTTTCAGGTAAAAAAATATCTCCTTTGGAGAGTTGCTTTGAGGATAACGTGAGACACTGAGGATAAAAGCGTGAGTCGGGGGCGGGGCGGGGGGATGCATCAAGAAATAGACCTGAGTTAGCAAAACCCTAGGAAGGATGGAACAGTTCCCAGTGATCCAGAGCCAGGCTTTAAAACTCAGGCCCAATGAGAGGTGTGAGGATGCAGAGGAGGCAGTGAGCAGATGCCAGGAATAGGGTGTGGGTGGCCTGATACTCCTGGGAACCACAGGGACAAGGAGTAGGATGAATCAGAGCAGTCACAGTTCCAGCGGCACCCACGCCAACCCCGCTTAGGCTCTGAGGAAACGGAGAGCGGGGGCATAACTCCATCTCCTTTCTGGAAACTGACAGGATGTCTTCCAGGGTCATTCGTAGGGAGAATTTCTCCTAATTTCTAATATGTGTGGAAATATAACCTTCTTAAGCCAAAGAAATGTCTCTCACACAACGCCAGTTAAGAGCATGCTCAGTATATTAATTGACATTTGTAAATTCAGTAAACAATTAATTGTGAGCCCTTACTATGGGTTAGAAATCATGTTTATGTTGCTTTGTGAAGTGAGTGTAGTCACTCAGTTGTGTCTGACTCTCTGTGACCCCATGAACACCAGGCTCCTCTGTCCATGTGATTTTCTAGGCAAGAGTACTGGAGTGGGTTGCCATTTCCTTCCCCAGGGAATCTTCCCAACCCAGGGATCGAACCCAGGTCTCCCACATTGTAGATAGACGCTTAACTGTCTGAGCCACTTTACACCATATATATTAGGCACACAGAACTCAATACTAGAGGCTTGAGTAACACTACCCTGCAAGATTCTTTGCAGCCAATCAGACGAAAACAATATTAAGAGCTGTGTTACTTATCTGTTGCTGCAATAATGCTGTGAAACAAGCAGCCAGCAAACCTCAGAGGCCTATCAGGGAAAATGTTTGTTTTGCTCACTAATCTCCGGCAGGTCTGGTATTCTGCTTGGGTTCACCTGATCTCAAAGGGAAACAGAATCCACCTCCTGAAGAGAGGAGCAGCTACAGAGGGAGAAGTGGAGAATTTTGAAACATTTTTTCAATCAATCCACCACAAGAGCTAAACAGACCCCTTGGCAGAGGCTTGGCAGGGTTGGATTAGAAATTTAAATGGATGAATTGATGCTTTTGAACTGTGGTGTTGGAGAAGACTCTCAAGAGTCCCTTGGACAGCAAGGAGATCCAACCTGTCCATCCTAAAGGAAAGCAGTCCTAAATTTTCATGGAAGGACTGGTGCTGAACCTGAAACTCCAATACTTCGGACACCCAATGTGAAGAACTGACTCATTGGAAAAGACCCTGATGCTGGGAAAGGTTGAAGGTGGGACAGAGGAAGAGATGGTTGGATGGCATCACCAACGCGATGGACATGAGTTTGAGTAAGCCCCAGGAGTTGGTGATGGACAGGGAGGCCTGGTGTGCTGCAGTCCATGGGGTAGCAAAGAGTCGGACATGACTGAGCAACTGAACTGAACTGTACTTTCTTAGAAGAAACAGTATCCCCTTTAAAAGCCACATCTGTTTTTCTCTTTACAGGAATCCATACTATGGAGTCCTGCCCCAGGGCCACAGGTCCAAGGCACTGCACCAAGGCCACAGAAGTGGAGCCTAGAACCAAGTCACCCCCTAAGGTAACTGAGTCCCTTTGCAACCATTTTCAAAGGCCCCCTAATCATCACCAGGAAGCTTCCTGACCCCAAATTAGAGGGAAATCCCCACCCCCATAAGCAGCTTACAGTGCCCTAATCAATCAGCAGGAATTTTCTTTGTCTTGAGGCTGTAAAAATTGGCTACTAACCCACAAAATGTGTCAACTCTGCCTGATCCGTTAGGAGGTCAGCCTACTGTGCTTGCAGTACCCACATTATCTCCGTTCTTTGTTCTTAATAAATGCACTTGCTTCTGAAATGCTGTGTGTGGAAATTCTTTTCCAACCTGGACACACACCTTCAAATAAGAGTTGCATACAAAAGACCAAGTTGACACATCGAATGATAATTGATGAAAGAAATATAACAAAAATTGCCAAGGTTCCATGAGCTGAAACAAATCTAACTTCACACTAAAAGATCTGAACCAAATTAGTCCACACAGAAATTTTATTTATTTATTTATTTACTTAGCTGTGTTGGGTGTCAGTTACAGCATACAGGATCTTTAGTTGCAACATGTGGGATCTAGTTCCCTGACTAGAGATCAAATCATGGCCCCCTGCATTGGGAGCACAAAGCTTTAGTCACCAGACCACCAGGGAAGTCCAAAAATATTGACAGGAAAATTAATGACTGTTAATGGCAGTATATCTAGGGAAAATATTTTCATTTGGACTACATGGCTCCAACATTCAAAGAGTAGGAATCTTTCAAATACTGTTCCTTCCAGTGAAGAAAATGAAGTTTCTGCTTTTTTGATAGGGTATATGAATTATATAGGGCTTCCCTGGTAGCTTAGCTGGTAAAGAATCCGCCTGCTATACAGGAGACCTCGGTTCAATTCCTGGGTCAGGAAGAGCCCCTGGAGAAGAGACAGGCTACTCACTCCAATATTCTTGGGCTTCCCTGGTGGCTCAGATGGTAAAGAATCCATCTGTAAAGCGGGAGACCTGGGTTTGATCCCTGGGTTGGGAAAATCCCCTGGAGGAGGGCATGACAACCCACTCTAGTATTCTTGCCTGGAGAATCCCCATGGACAGAGGAGCCTGGTGTGCTGCAGTCCTGGGTCATAGAGAGTCAGATGTGACTGAATGGCTAAGCACACACACATGAATTGAATATTATATCTTATCCAGGTTTTAAGAATGTTGATCTTTTTTGTACTGTATGTTTGACACAGAGACAAAGAACATTTATTACAGCATGAGACAGTGGAGGTAGAAATCCTTATAAATATGAAAATGTATGAGAAATGTGCTTTTCACTTCTAGCGCACTGAAAGCTATAAAATAAACAAATGTTGTTGATTCCATCAACCATGGATCCAAGAACCAGAATTCCATAGATGCAATCTGTAAGTCTAAAGAAACAAACTCCAATTAATTCATTAGTGCATTTAAATTTCTGATAAGCAAGACTTCTGTTTGGAGGAGCTCAAACACCTTTATTTTTACAGCAATAAAAAAACACCATGAAATTTTGTTTGGATTCTTGCACTTTTGTTGAAATTTCACCCCATTCCACACCTGTATGCAATGAAAGTTACTGAACAGGAGTTATTTAAAAAATGCTTATACAACTCTTTTCAGAAACAACAGTAAACAGTATTATTGACAGAATCAGCAACTTAATTAAAAAGTCTGTTAATGATGGTGTTAACAAACCTGGCATATTTTCAATTTAGATTGACACTATTCAAACTGATATGTCATAAAATCTGGATGAGAACACTGGCTATCTAAATTAAGAGCATTTATTATTTGAAAATATTGGCAGCTTTATTACAGATTATCAAATTATATTTTTTCATAAAAATATTTTTCTTAGAAGTCAAGATGAAGTCATGGGCTGTGTGCTATTTACCCTTGGGCTAGAGAAAAATCACCAACGCATAATTATCCATAACAGCAAAGCTTTAAATAAATAAACAAATTTACTGTTTTAAAGAGGAGTATGCATACTGTTTGGACTTCAAACTTGAATGAGTTTTTTGCTACTTTCATTCCTTTAGCAAATATATTGAGCTCCTGATACGTGCCAGCTTCTGTAGGAGCTGAGATGTACAGAAGATGCTGTTGCATGATTTTATTACAGAATTTAATGTGTCTTATTAAATGGTAGTGACACAATAGCTTCTTGAAAACTGTGATGACCTAAAATTAAAATTTTGATAAGGTTCAAGTGTTCCTAAAGGGCTACATCAGAGGAAAACATACGTTATTTAGTGTCTCCTTGCCCCTGCATAATGAGACCACAGTGGCTTCAGCGCTCAATAGTTCCTTTTCTTCAGAAGTCCCAACTAGCCCCTCAGTTTTCTGGGATGGTGTAAGAAGATGATGACTTATACTCTCAAAGCTGGTACAACTTTCAGGCCCCTCAGTCCTGGAAGTTTCTTCCGTCCCACTCATTTCACTGCAGAGAACACAGATGTTTCCTATTGTCCATAGCAATCACGCACATCACGTCCTAAAACTCGTCCCATTTTCCACAGCTCTCAAGGCACACGAGGCTACTTTCTACTGAACACACTGATCTGACTTCTTCTTCCTCAAAGACCTTTACACCTGCTGGTCTCCCTGTCTGGAATGCTATTCTTCCAGATTGCACCCTCGCATCATGCAAGGCACTGCTGGGATGTCACCTCCCCCAGGCCCTACCTAAAATAACACCCCCCCATCTCAAGTCTCTACCTCAATACCCTGCTTTAATATTTTTCACCATGTCTGAGAGTTGTTGATATATATTTATTCATCTGTTTGTCACCCAACTAGCGTATAAGCTCCAGGAGATCACTGGACTCAGACAATGTTCAGAATATACTGAGGACATAA
The DNA here is from genome assembly GCF_019320065.1 of Cervus canadensis. Lineage (NCBI taxonomy): Eukaryota > Metazoa > Chordata > Mammalia > Artiodactyla > Cervidae > Cervus > Cervus canadensis. Next base: position 56,295,317 of record NC_057407.1, on the reverse strand, counting down.
AAGTTGATCAGTCAAAGACTGTTGAATGAACATATGAAAACCATGAATGAACATGTTTCTTTTCACTGAAGAGTTTTGGGCTAAGATAAAGAGGGGCTCAAACTACAGCAATATAAATTATCTTAAGAGGAGCCACAAGCATCCACCTTCTCAAGAGATTCCTCTTTGAAATGAAAACAACCAACTCCTGCTCTTGTTTTAGGAAGAGGAGTTTTCCCTTCTTCAGGACTTCTGGCATCAACTTATATTCATTTTTTGAGGATTCACATTCTGCCCCAGCATTTCCCAATATGTTTTTCCAAAGACAGTTCTTTCCCTTAGAGAAAAGTGGTAGAGAATCCACCTGCCAATGCAGTTAGATATAAGAGATGTGGGTTTGATCCCTGGGTTGGGAAGATCCCCTGGAGGAGGATGTGGCAACCCACTCCAGCATTCTTGCCTGGAGAATCCCCATGTACAGAGAAACCTGGTGGGCTATAGCCCATGGGGTCGTAGAGTTAAACATGACTGAAGTGACTGACCACACACGCACTTATCTACTCTTCAAAGGTAAAAATTTCCCCATTTCTTTAGGTCATTAAGTAAAAGTGGTATAAAATCAAAATCTTAAGTTTTCTTAAATTAAGAAAACTTAATATTTAATTCTTCTATCCCAGATAGAATATATTTATTTCGTTAACAGATATAAGTCAAGGACTACCCTAATCCCAACAAGTAGGAGCTTCCTTTAGTTTTATTGAGTAGTTGACTTGTAATATTATTTTAATGTATATGATATTTGATATGTTTAGAGATTACACTCCAAAGTTATTATAACATATTGCCTATATTCCCTATCCTATATTTGTTAAATACTAGCAGTTTGCATCTTAATCCCCTTCACCTGTTTTGCCCCTCCCCCTTACCCCTCCCCTTACAGGTAACCACTAGTTTATTCTCTATATCTGTGAATATGTTTCTGTTTTATTTTTTATATTTCACATAGAAGTGAAAACATAGGTATGTGTGTTTCTCTGTATGACTTATTTTACTAAACATAATACCCTCCAACTCTATCCATGTTGCTGCAAATAGCAGAATTTTGTTCTATTTTATGGCAGAGTGGTACTCCATTTTATATATGTACCACATCTTCTTTATCCATTTATCTGTTGATGGATATTTATGCTGTTTTCTTATCTTGGCTATTGTGCATAATGGTGCTATGAACTTTGGGTTACAATGTTCACCCCAGGGCTGGAGTGTCAAATATGGGGCTTGAATCCACTAGATAGATGGCTTCTCCTCCCCTCCAACCAGACACTGTGTGGTTCTTTCTTATTAAGGAGAAGAGCCACTGGTAGAGCCATTCTGTTAGTCTTCAGGTAGTGCTCAGAAAGAGAAAGACCAGCGTTTTACAGAGGTCACGGTTCACCTTTCTGGGAGCACGATGACTATGACGATGGAGGACTCACAAGCACCCTGTGAAACTCTGCAGGACGCTTCGTTTTTGTTAATTCTAAGTTTGAAATGTGTCATCTGTACTCTAAAAACGCATCAGGAATAAGAGAAAGAAATGGACTGGGGTAGAAGAAAACTGAAAGAAAAGAAAGCAACCAGTGAACTCAAATGAGTTCTAAAATTGAGTTCATTGTTCCAATGTCAACTTCCTGGTTTAGGAAATACAATGTTGATATAGGATGTTATCTTTGGGTGAAGCAGCCTAAAGGATACCTTGAAACTAATTGTGCAAATTCTTGTGAGTCCAAAGACTTTCAAAAAGAAAAGAGCAATATTCTTTTCAAAAAGGAATCAGAGGTTGGAGAACAAGATGGAGGAGGAGTAGGTGGACGTGGAGTACATCTCTCTCCACAGATACATCAGGAACACACCTTCAGACACAGAAGTGTGTGCAGAACATCAGCAGAGAGTGGACAGGAGGACCTGATCAGTGGAAAAGAATATACAGAACCACGCAAAACTCGGTAGGACAAAGGAACTAGGGGGAAAAACAGAAGTGTTAGTAGGACTGGACCTGCCCACAGTGGGTAGGGGAATTGAAGCTGGGGTCCGATCCCCACAGTGGGACAACTGTCTGAGTCAGAGGGAAAACACTTAAGGCTTAGAGTGAAACAGCTGATCTGCAGCAGACTAAATGGAATGAGAGTCAGACAGTCCTTGTTGCAGCCATACATACCCCGGACAGGAACGCTGGTCTCTGGGAAGGCACAGAGGCTGGGAGCTGGAGTTTAGGGATTGTGGAGCAATCCCAGGGCAAGGGCTGCTGTTGACTGCAGACAGATGGATCGAGGGGGTGTGAGGAAGGAGATCGTGGTGGGAAATGCCGGTGGAGGAAAGCCAGGCAGCCACAGAAGCAAGGCCATACTGCTGAGTCACGTGTAGAGGGTGGAGTCATCATCATAGCCTCTCTCTCCCCACCCGCCAGCATCAGGTAGCTGAACAGTAGAGAGGCTGGGCCATCAAATGCTTGACGCACTGAACTACAGAGTAGGGCCCCAGCCAGCGGGGGGGCCCTCTATGTGGCCAATGTGCCGGAAAACAGAGAAGGACCCCAGGCAAGGGAGTCCTCTAAGTGCCTGAATGGGCAGAGCTATGGAGAAAGACTGGCCAAGGAGGCCTTCTGATCGCCAGCTACAAGAGGCTAAAAAAAGACAGACAGGGCCATGACTCCTGTGGTGGAGGCAGTCCGTGTCCCTGCACACTTGGCGCCGCCAGGGTCCCCACAAGCCCAGCAGCTGCGCCACCTTCACGCTCAACTCTCCCGGGGGCAGAGCTGCCACAGGCAAAGAAAGTCTCGAGTCTATGCACGTAGGATCACTTCGGTCATGTCCGACTCTTTGTGACCCTGTAGACTGTGGCCTGCCAGGCTTCTCTGTCAGGGAGGGGGGTTCTCCAGGCAAGAATACTGGAGGGTATTGGCCAATTCTGGTTGCCATACCCTTCTAGAGCACTACATTTCCTGCCGCCCTAGCTGCCAACCCCCCTGAGTACCTGGTGCTGCCAGAGCCCCTGCGACCCAAGCAGCTGCACCACCTCCACACCTGGCCCTCACTGGGGCAGACCCTAGTCCTCCAGGGCAGCCTCAGGAGCAAATCCCAGTGGTCGACTCTCATGGAGAGGTGGAAATAAAACCAGAATTGAAACCCAGGGGCAGTGTGGCTAAGGAAGAAGACCCAAAACCTTCCCACCAGCTGTACAAACTGCAGATTAAGTCCACACGATCAACTAAGCAGACCCTGTGTCTATGGAATATATAAAAGGCCATCGAGAGCTCCCACAAAAGAAAACGCACTAGCTCTGATAGCTGTGGACACTGGAGGCAAGAACACACAGGAGCAGGACCAGATTCGAATCTGAGCTGCCCCCACAGCAGGTCCAGAGATCAGCACAGTGTCGGAGGGCATCCTAGGGAGGTGAGCGAGGGAAAGGACTCTGAGAGCAGTGACTCAAGAAAAACATTTATTCTTATTTTTTCACTTGTTCTGCAATTCTTTTGGATTTTTTCCTTTTCCTTTTTTCCCCCGCTATAGTTGTTGATTTTACTGGCACTAAGAAATCCAATTAAGCTTTTGAGCTCTTTTTCCCCCTCAGTCACATTTTTTATTGTTGTCATAAACCTCTGCTTCTACATTGGGCTTTTGCAATTCTGTGGAGCTTTCCTCTTTTTTTCTTTTCTCTTTTTTTTAATTTTAATTTTTTAAACCTATAATTATTTTTTCTACATTTATTCCTTTGCTTGCCTTTGCTACAGTCCTTTTCCCCCTGCAGTTAATCTTTAATGTATATAAATCATCTTTATCTACCTCTATTTAACTTTGCATATCTATTCTTTTTCTTTCCTCTCAATGTATTTGTTAGTTTTATTTTCATTGCCTTATTCCTCAATTGGCACCTTGCTTTAGTTTTGTTTTCCAGATCTGTGCTTTAATTAGTTTTGTTCTTAGCTGGTAGATATAATTTTTGGTTTCCTTTGTTCACTGGGTCAGTCTATTGTACTTTATTTTTGTTGGACTGTTTTGATTTTGCTTATGGGTATATGTGTATATTCCATTATTTTAATTATTATTTGCCTGACTTTGTAATTCCCATTTGTCTGGGTTCATATTTGGGTTCTCATTTTTGAATAGTTGTTTTAATCTCACTTAGTGCAATAACAAACCACTTGTGGAATCTTCATTCCTGAGCAGAGACCAAGCCCTGAGCCTTTGGAGTAGGAGCACTGACTCAAAGACCCTAGACCACCAGAGAACTAACCCTAGGGCATATCAAATAGTGAGAACTCACACAAAGGAAACCGCTTGAATACAAGACCCAGCATCACCCAACCACCAGTAGCACCCTGTGCAGGACGCCTCGTCTAGACAACAGCAACAACAAAAATACAGACCCAGTCATCAGCGGACAGGATCACCACCTCACTCAGCCGTGCCCATCAGAGGAAAAACAAACAAACAAAAACTCAGCACAAATCTCACCCTATACAAAGCTCACTCAAACCACTGGACCAATCTTAGGAGGGCAGAAACCAAAGGAAGAAAGAATTCAACCTTCTTCAAGGAAAGAATTCAACTTTCCTTGAAGCCTGGGAAAAGAGACCTCAAACACAATAACTTAAAAAATAATAATGAAAAGACAGAGAAATACTGCACCAATGAAAGAACTAACTAGGAACACAGAGTCCAAATAAATGAAGAAGAAATAAGCAAACTATGTGAAAAAGAATTCAGAATAATGATAGTAAGGATGATCAAACACATTGAAAACAAAATGGAGAAAATGCAAGAATCAATTAACAAAAACCTAGAAAAATTAAAGAATAAACATACAAAAACAAACACAATTACTGAAATTAAAAATACTCTAGAAGGAATCAATAGAATATCTGAAGCAGAAGAACGAATCATTGAGCTGGAAGACAAAATGGTGGAAATAACTTCTGAAGAGCAGAATAAAGTAAAAAAGAATGAAAAGAGCTGAGGACAGTCTCAGAGGCCTCTGGGACCATATCAAAAGCACCAACATTTGAATTAAAGGAGTCCCAGAAGAAGAACAGAATAAGAAAGGGTATGAGAAAAATTTTGAAGAGATTATAGTTGAAAATTTCCCCAACATGGAAAATAGACAGTAAGTCCAAGAGACACAAAGAGTCTCATACAGGATAAACCCAAGGAGAAACATGCCAAGACACATACTAATCAAACAAATAAAGACTAAACACAAATAAAGAATATTAAAAGCAGCAAGGGAGAAGCAACAAGTAACATACAAGGGAAACCCATATGCTTAACAGCTGATCTTTCAGCAGAAATTCTACAGGCCAGAAGGGAATGGCAGGATATATTTAAAGTACTGAAAGGGGAAAATCTACAATCAAGATAACTGTACCCAGCAAGGATCTCATTCAAAATTGATGGAGAAATAAAAAGCTTTTCAGACAAGCAAAAGTTAAGAGAATTCAGTACCACCAAACCAGCTTTACAACAAATGTTAAAGGGACTCATATAGTCAAGAAATACAAGAGAAGAAAAAAGATCTACAAAATCAGCACCAAACAATTAAGAAAATGGCAGTAAGAACATATATATCAATAATTACTTTAAATGTAAATGGATTAAATGCTCCAACCAAAAGGCACAGACTGGCTGAATGGATAAAAAAATAAGACCCATATATATGCTGTCTACAAGAAACCCACTTCAGACATAAAGACACATATAGACTGAAAGTGAGAGGACGGAAAAATATATTCCATGCAAATGAGAAGTGAAAGAAAGCTGGAGTAACAATCCTCATATCAGACAAAATAGACCTTAAAATAAAATTTAGAAGAGATAAAGAAAGACACTACTTAATGATCAAGGGATTGATCCAAGAGGAAGACATAACAATTGTAAATATCTATGCAGCTGACACAGGAGCACCTCAATACATAAGATAAACACTGACAGACATAAAAGGAGAAATTGACAATAACATAATAATAGTAGGAGACTTTAACACCCCACTCACACCAATGGACAGATCATCAAAACAAAAAATTAATAAGGAAACACAAGTCTTAAATGATACATTAGTTGAAGTGGATCTCATTGATACCTTCAGGACATTCCATCCAAATGCAGAAGAATACACCTTCTTCTCAAGTGCACATGAAATATTCTCCAGGATAGACCACATCTTGGGTCACAAATCAAACCTCAGTAAATTTAAGAAAATTGCAATCATATCAAGTGTCTTCTCTGACCACAGTGCTATGAGACTAGATATCAAATACAAGAAAAAAATGTAAGAAACACAAACACATGGAGATTAACCAACACATTTCTAAATAACCAGCAGGTTACTGAGGAAATCAAAAAATTTCTAGAATCAAATGACAATGAAAACATGGCAACTCAAAACTTATGGGATGCAGCAAAAGGAGTTCTAAGAGGGAAGTTTATAGCAATACAATCCTACTTCAAGAAACAAGAAAAACATCAAGTAGACAACCTAACTTTACACCTAAAACAACTGGAAAAAGAAGAACAAAAAAACCCCAAAATTAGTAAAAGGAAAGAAATCATGAAGATCTGAGCAGAAATAAATGAAAGAAACAATAGTGAAGATTAATAAAACTAAAAGCTGGTTCTTTGAGGAGATAAACAAAATTGACAAACCTTTAGCCAGACTCATCAAGGAAAAAAGAGAAGAATCAAATCAACAAAATTAGAAATGAAAAAAGAGAGGTCATAATAGACAATGCAGAAATACAAAGGATTATAGGAGACTACTAAGAACAACCATATGGCAATAGATAGATAACCTGGAAGAAATAGATTCCTAGAAAAGTTCAATCTTCCAAGACTGAACCAGGAAGAAATAGAAATTATGAACAGCCAATTACAGACACTGAAATTGAAGCTGTAATTAAAATATCCCAAAAAACAAAAGCCCAGGACCAGATGGCTTCATAGAAGAATTCTATCAAACATTTAGAGAAGACCTAATGCCTATCCTTCTGAAACTCTTTCAAAGAATTGCAGAGGAAGGAACACTTCCAAACTTATTCTGAGGTCACAATCACCCTGATACCAAAATCAAAGAAAGAAAACACAAAAAAAGAAAACTACAGGCCAATATCACTGATGAACATAGATGCAAAAATCCTCAACAAAATTTTAGCTAACAGAATTCAGCAACACATCAAAAAGCTCATGCACCAGGATCAAGTTTGGTTTATTCCAGGGATGCAAGGATTCTTCACTATACGTAAACCAATCAATGTAATACACCATATTAACAAACTGAAAGATAAAAACCATACGATAATCTCAATAGATGCAGAAAAAGCCTTTGGCAAAATTCAGTACCCATTTATGATTAAAACTTTTCAAAAATTGGCATAGAAGGAACCTACCTCAACACAGTAAAGGCCATATATGATAAGCTGACAGGAAATATTATTCTCAATGGTGAAAAACTGAAAGCATTCCCTCTAAGACCAGGAACAAGACTAGGGTGTCCACTTTCACCACTATTATTCAATATAGTTCTGGAAGTCCTAGCTACAGCAGTCAGAGAAGAAAAAGAAATAAAAGGAATCCAGATCGGAAAAGAAGTAAAGCTCTCACTGTTTGCAGATGACATGATACTGTACATAGAAAACCCTAAAGATAGTATCAGAAAATTACTAGAGCTAATCAGTGAATTTAACAAAGTTTCAGGATACAAAATCAACACACAGAAATCACCTGCATTTCTATATACTAACAATGAAAAATCACAAAGGGAAATTAAGGAATCAATCCCATTCATCATTGCAGCAAAAAGAATTAAATATCTAGGAATAAACCTACCTAAGAAGACAAAAGAACTGTACACAGAAAATTACACTAATGAAAGAAATCAAAGACAACATAAACAGATGGAGAGATAGTCCACGTTCCTGGGTAGGAAGAATCAATATTGTGAAAATAACTATACTATCAAACTCAATATACAGATTTAATGCGATCCCTATCAAATTACCAATGACATTTTTCACAGAACTAGAACAAAAAATTTCATAATTCATATGGAAACACAAAAGACCCCAAATAGCCAAAGCAGTCTTGAGAAAGAAGAATGGAGCTGGAAGAATCACCTTCCTGACTTCAGATTATACTACACAGCTACAGTCATCAAGACTGCATGGTACTGGCACAAAAACAGAAATATACACCAATGGAACAAGATAGAAAGCCCAGAAATAAACCCATGCACCTTATTTTTGACAAAGGAGACAAGAAGATACAATGGGGCAAAGACAGCCTCTTCAATAAATAGTGCTGGCAAAACTGGACAGCTACATGTAAAAGAATGACATTAGAACATTCCTAACACAATACACAAAGATAAACTTAAAATAGATTAAAGACCTAAATGTAAGACCAGAAACTATAAAACTCTTAGAGGAAAACATAGGCAGAACACTTGATGACATAAATCAAAGCAAGATCCTCCATGACCCACCTCGTAGAGTAATGGAAATAAAAACAAAAATAAACAAGTGGGACCTGATTAAACTTAAAAGTTTTTGCACAGCAAGGGAAACTATAAGCAAGGTGAAAAGACAACCCTCAGAATGGGAGAAAATAATAGCAAATGAAACAACTGACAAGGGATTAATTTCCAAAATATACAAGCAGCTCATACAACTCAATACCAGAAAAACAAACAACCCAAATCAAAAAGTGGGAAAAACCTAAAGAGACATTTCTCTAAAGAAGACATACAGATGGCTAACAAACACATGAAAAGATGCTCCACATGGCTCATTATTAGAGAAATGAAAATCAAAACTACAATGAGATATCACCTCACACTGGTCAGAATGGCCCTCATCAAAAAGTCTACAAACAATAAATGCTGGAGAGGGTGTGGAGAAAAGGGAATGCTCTTGCACTGTTGGTGGGAATGTAAATTGATACAGCCACTATGGAAGATGGAATGGAGAAAAACTAGGAATAAAACCATCATATGACCTATCAATCCCACTCCTAGGCATATAACCTGAGGAAACCAAAATTGAAAGAGACACATGTATCCCATTGTTCATTTCAGCACTATTTACAATAGATAGAAGATGGAAGCAACCTAGATGTTCATCAACAGATGAATAGATAAAGAAGTTGTGGTACATATACACAATGGAATATTACTCAGCTAAAAAAGGAATGCATTTGAGTACGTTCTAATGAGGTGGATGGACCTAGAATCTATTATACAGAGTGAAGTGAGTCAGAAAGAGAAAGATACTGTATTGTAACGCATATATACAAAATCTAGAAAAATGGTACTGAAGAATTTATTTACAGGGCAACAATGGAGAAACAGAGATAGGGAATATACATATGGACATGGGGAGAGGGGAGGAGAGGGTGAGATATATGTAAAGATTAATATGGAAACTTACATTACCATATGTAAAATAGATAGCCAACGGGAATTTGCTGTATGGCTCAGAAAACTCAAATAGGGGCTCTGCATAACTAGAGGGGTAGGATGGGGAGGAAGATGTGAGGAAGCTTCAAAAGGGAGGGGATATATGTATACCTATGGCTGATTCATGTTGAGGTTTGACAGCAAACAGCAAAATTCTGTAAAGCAATTATCATAATTAAAGCAATTATTTAATTATTTATAAAAATTAAATAAATTTAATAAATAAATCTTTTTTAAAAAGGAATCAGAAAGAAAAGGAACTAAAAATTCAGGGCAGATCCTCATCGTAGATTAATTAACACAGGTTTAGAAACTGAAAAAAGCTTTCTCTACCACCCTTAGCTGCACACAAGCCCTAAAGCAGATTTTTATAGTACTAATAACAACTATTATACTGACCTCCTATTATGTGCCAAACACTATGTAAATGCATTGTGTATATCATCTTATTTAATCTCCACAGCATTCCTCTCACAGGGTCTGTTAGTCCTCCAAGGGACTATTCTTGTCATCTTTGTTCTGTCAATGAGGAATTCAAAATCTAGACAAGTTAATGCTCCAAAGTCATGTAGCCAACAAGTGATGGGGGTGGGACCTAGGGCCAGTTTCTTTGACTTCAAACTCTTACGTGCTTCATGGCACAAATGACCATGCTTTCTTACACCTGCCCTACAGCACAGATACAGTACATCTGGTTTTTCCATGAGGGATAAGTAGATATATTCAGATAGGCACCAGCCAGTCGTCAGTTCCCCTGACAGGTCTGAGTGAGAGGGCAGGGAATGTCCCCTTTGAAGAACGTGACACGAGTGGTCCTATTCTCATACGCTTCTTTTCTTTGTGTTCTACGATCCACTGACCACAGCCTGACTTCATGCTAAAACATAGAATATTCTCTCTGCTATGAATTTACATATGAATTTGTATATGGTTGATACGGATGCGCATTGAACTGGGATCCTGAGCGTGACAAGGGGAGTCCTTTGAGCCTTTGAGATGCTCTGCAGAAAGGCCCCTGCCCAATGGCAAGGCTCAATATTAGAGGGTGACTAAATGACCAACCAAACCTCCCTCTGAAAAATTTTGAAGGTAAGACACACAAGGAGAAACAGATATAGTAGAAGAGATCAGTGATACAAAAAAAAAAAAGAAAGCCAACTCCTGAGAATAGAAATAACATATACTTTAGGTAAGAGATCAGTGGCTACCAGCTGCTAAGGGGAAGTAAAGAGAGCTGGCTTTCCATAGATGCTTTTGAATCATTCATTACCATGATTGATGTTCCAGGCTTTCAAAGGCCTAATTGTGTCAATATTTCTAGTATCCTTTACTGACTTTATAGAGTCTCACCTATTTTGTCTTGTTAAATAGGGGTTTCTCTGCAACTGAGGAGTACATATACAAGTTTCTCGCAGTTAAGAAGTATAAGCTAAAGGAAGGACAGACTTCTTATTGAGTATTTTAAAAAGCTTTGTCACATTCCAAAATAGTAATAAATGTCCAAGATCATAAAATCATATATTCTTTTTTATGCAGAACAAGAGTTGAATTGTTTTAAAAATAATTTCAAACTTAAAAGAAAAATTGCAAGAGTAGTACACGAGCCTTTTATCTGGACTCACCCATTCTTAACATTTTGCCACACTGCTCTTACGCACTTATCATTCTCATAACTGAATATATACGTAAACTCTTTGTTCTGAACCATGAGAGTAGGTTGCCTACATCATCCTGCATTGCTCATTAGTACCAAGTATATGTTTATTAAATAATGATATCCTCCTCACATGACCACAATGCAAGTTATCATATTTGTGAAATTTAAAAGTGATACAATATGATTGTCTAATCCACAGTCAACATCCCAGTTTCACCAGTTGTCCCAACTAATGCCCTTTATAGTGAATTTTTCTGGTTTTGTACATTATCCAAAATTACATATTGCATTTAAATGTTGTTTCTTAGTGCTCCTTTAATCTGTAATATTTCTTTGGCCTTTCTTTTTCTTCCACAACATGGACATTTTTAAGATTACATGCCATTTCTTTTGTAGAATATACTCAGTTTGGACTTGTCTGAGATTTTTTCAAATCAGATTGAAGTTACACATTTTGGGTAGGAACAACCACTTATGTGATGTATTGTCATTATTAACGCATTACAGAAGGGACACCTGAACTTTTGAAACTCATCATGGTAATAAGTGATCCAGGCGACAATTATCAACTGAAACTAATATGGTCAATTAATCTATGACAAAGGAGGCGAGACTACACAATGTTAGAGAGACAGTTTCTTCAACAAATGGTGCTGGGAAAACTGGACAGTTACAGGGAAAAAAATGAAATTAGGTCCTCCTTTAACACCACACGAAAAAATAACCTCAAACTTGATTAAAGATCAAACTGTGAGGCTGGACACTCTAAAAATCCTAGAGTAAAACATAGGCAGAACACTCTCTGACATAAATCACAACATCTTTTTTGACCCATCTCCCAGAATAATGGAAATAAAGACAAAAATGAACAAATGGGACCTACTTAAACTCAAAAGCTTTTTCAAGCAAAGGAAACAATAAACAAAAGGAAAAGACAACACACAGATTGGGAGAAAATATTTGCAATTGATATGGTTAAAAAGGGATTAGTCCCCCAAATTTACAAATAGCTCGTGATGCTTAACAACATCAAAACAAACAATTCAAGCAACAAATGGGCAGAAGACTTACACAGACATTTCTCCAAAGAAGACATGCAGATCGCCAAGAGGCACATGACAAGATGTACAACATCACTAATTATTAGAGAACTGCAAATCAAAATTACAATGAGATGTCACCTCATACCAGCCAGAATGGCTATCATCAAAAGAAATCCACAAACAATAAATGCTGGAGAGGGTGTGGAGAGAAAGGAACCCTCCTACACTGTTGGTGGAAATGTAAATTGGTACAGCCACTATGGAGAACAGTATGGAAGTTCCTTAAAAAACTAAAACTATAGCTACCATATGACCCTGCAATCCCACTTCTGGTCACATATCTGGAGATAAACATGATTCAAAAGGATACATGCATCCCAGTGTTCACTGCAGCACTGTTTACAATAGCCAAGATATGTAAGCAACCTAAATGTCCATTGACAGAGGAGTGGATAAAGAAGATGTGGAACATTTATACAATGGAATATTATTCAGTCATTTAAAAAATGAAATAAGGCCATTTGCAGCAACATGGATGGACCTAGAGAGTGTCATACTGAGTGAAGTAAGTCAGGCAGAGAGGGAGAAATATTGTATGACATCCCTTATACATGGAATCTAAAAAGAAATGATACAAATGAACTTATTTACTAAACAGAAAGAGACTCACAGACTTAGAGGATGAATTTATGATTGCCTGTACACACTGCTTTATTTAAAAAAGATAACCAACAAGGACCTACTGTATAGCACATGGAACTCTGCTCAATGTTATGTGGCAGCTTGGATGGGAGGGAACTTAGGGGAAGAATGGATACATGTATATGTTTGGCTAAATCCCTTTGCTTTTCACATGAAACTATCACAACCTTTTGTTAATTGGCTATATACCCTAGCACAAAATAAAAAGGTTTTTTTAAAAAGTCTGATGAGAAACAGAATATTTATATAGTCTCCAAGCATCTCCATAAGAATACTGATTAATTACAAAAGGATAAATTGCAGCTTTGCAATGAGAAAGCTGATGGATACCATCTTAACGAAGTGATCAAAATCATGTATTCTTAAAGATAATTGAGTACATAGGAGATTCCTTGAAATGTTTCTTGTTTTATTTTTTATCACCTACATACAAAACTACATACAAAAATGAAAAGTAACAAGGTGTAGTGAGACAAAATATAGCAGCAAAGAAATAACACTTTCCTTTCACTTAAATCCTAAGTAAATGGATCTTATACGGTGAGATATTTCTATGTTGAGTTTCTGGACTAACTAAAAAAATCAGTACCCAAAATCCTGCCTGACAGATTTATCAACAAGAAAGAATGTGAATATGACTCCTGAATTATTCACATATAATAATAATTCTAGACACAGAGGAGGTATGGGGAGGGGGGTTTGCAGATAAGATGAGACAATCAGAAACTATTAGGTTTCTGAGAAAAAGATTTGAAGAGAACTGAAAATTGAATTATTCTATGATCCAGCAATCCCACTCCTAGGCATATATTCAGACAAAACCGCAATTCAAAAATACATACACCCCTGTGTTCAGAGCAGCACTATTCACAGTAGCCAAGTAATAGAAACAACCTAAATGTCCTTCTACACGTGAATAGATTAAAAAGGCGTGGTACACATATTCCATGGGATACTTGTTGCCGCTCAGTCACTAAGTCATGCCCAACTCTGTGAGCCCATGCACTGCAGGAGGCTAGGCTCCTCTGTCCTTCACTCTCCCAGAGCTTGCTCAAATTCATATCCATTGAGTCAGTGATGGTATCTATCTAACCATCTCAGTCTCTGCCACTCCCTTCTCCTTTTGCCTTCAATCTTTCTCAGCATCAAGGGCTTTTCAAATGAGTCGGCTCTTTTCATCAGGTGGCCAAAGTACTGGAGCTTCAGCTTCAGCATCAGTCCTTCCAACAAATATTCAGGATTGATTTCCTTTAGTACTGACTGATTTGATCTCCTTGCAGTCCAAGGGTCTCTCAAGAGTCTTCTCCAGCACCACAGTTCAAAAGCATCAATTCTTTAGCACTCAGTCTTCTTTATGGTCCAACCCTCACATCCATACATGACTACTGGAAAAACCATAGCTTTGACGAGACAGACCTTTGTGAGCAAAGTAAAGTCTCTGCTTTTTGATATGCTGTCTAGGTTAGTCATAGCTTTTCTTCCAAGGAGCAAGCATCTTTTAATTTCATGGCTGCAGTCACCATCTGCAGTGATTTTGGAGCCCAAGAAAATAAAATCTGTCACTGCTTCTAATTTTTCCACTTCTATTTGCCATGAAGTGATGAGACTGGATGCCATGATCTTAGTTCTTTGAATGTTGAGTTTTAAGCCAGCTTTTTCACTCTTCCTCTTTCACCCTCATCAAGAGGCTCTTTAGTTCCTCTTCACTTTCTGCCATTAGAGTGGTATCATCTGCGTATCTGAGGTTGTTGATATTTCTCCTGGCAATCTTGATTCCAGCTTGTGATTCATCTAGCAGGGCATTTCACATGTTGTACTCTGCATAGAAGTTAAATACGCAGGGTGACAATGGAATACTATTCAGCCATTAAAACATGAAAAAATGCCGTTGCAGCAACATGGATACAACCAGAGATGATCACACTAAATGATGTCAGAAAAAGAAAGACAAATACCATATATCATTTATATGTGGAATCTAAAATATGACACAAATGAACATATCAATGCAACAGAAACAGAATTGCAGACAGAGAAGAGAGTTGTGGTTGCCAGGGGGGAGGGGGATGGGAGAAGAATGGAGTAGGAGGATGGGGTTAGCAAGTACAAGCTTCTATATATGGAATGGATAAACAAGGTCCTACTGTATAGCACAGAGAACTATATTTAATATCCTATGATAAACCATAATGGAAAAGAACATTTAAAATGTGTATATATATACACACACACACATATGTAACTGAATCACTTTGCTGTACATTAGACACACATTAACACAACATTGTAAGTCAACTATACTTCAATAAAAACTATTAAAACTAAAAAAAAGTAGAACAAAGGCATCCAGAAGACCTGTAAGTAAAGGCTACAGTTACAAAATCTAGAGTTGAAAAGTACATGGAAAGATCTCCTGGTAGTATTCCATAAAAACAGAAACAGCATACCACTGTTCAACAAATTAAGTGCCTTTTATGTGTCAGACAGTGGAATGGCCTTAGGAATCCAAATACCAGTAGAATATAAACCTGTCTCCTGGATTTTACTCTACAATGCGGAGAGTAGACTAGGGGCATTTTTAAGGCAATATTTGATTATAGGTTCTGTAATGAGAAAAAGTAGTGTCCAAAATGATAGAGTATCCCAAAAGTCCACAGGGTGTTGGTAATGGGTCATCTAGCCTACTGGACACATTCATAGCAGTTTGATGTGGCTTTTTTGTGAATTACTTTTCTCCTGACTTTTCTCAAGCAATTATTATGAGGCATCGTCCTAATCAATTAACATGTATTAACACCTATAATTCTCATAGCAACCTAGGTGGCAGATACTATTATCATCTATTTTGCAGGTAAAAGTGCTAGAGGCAGAAGGCAGGATAAAATGAGTGTTGTATGTAAAGTTTTAATCAGAAGCCAAACTAAAGGAAGATCCAGGTTTCATGCTAAGAAGTTGAAATTTACCCTGCAGTCTGTGAGGTATTAAAGATTTTTCAGAAGTGTCACGTTGAGAGTTGCATTCTAGAAGTTTATTCTGGCAGCTGTATGAGTGGTGAAGGGGAGCTGGATAAGACTGGGAAGAGAGGAGGCAGCTGGCAGAGAAAGGAGCCAGTGAGGAGAAAATACGACGTGTCTAACAAGGCCGGGTGAGGACATGAACCCCTGCAGGAGGGGGCTGGACACACATCCACGTGTGTCAGTGGGGTTGGTGATTGACTGGATACACGTTAGAGTTTGGGTTTGGGTTAGGTGGCGGGATTAGGTTAGAGTTAGGTGGCAGATTTAGGGTTAGACGGCAAGGTTAGGGTTAGGTGGCAGTCACAGTTGCTCCCTGTGTCTGGCTGAATCTAACAGATGCTTTCTAGCTCAGATTCAAACTGTTGGTTTAGTGCCCATCCATTCATGAGCTTGGATTCATGTCTGACCACCAACACCATCATGAACCAGACTTCAATTACAATTTTCATAGGTGAAAATTTAGACCTTGCTGGGCAAATAACTGCTTCTGATAGGAAGGAACACTCAAAACACTTAATTACAAGTGGACTGCACCTGAAATTAACACAACACTGTAAATCTACTATACTCCAATATGCAATAAAAATAAAACTAAAAATAAACACGTGGGTGTGGATTTGCCAGGTCAGTAAGATTACCTTATTAGGGGAGCACACACAGATCAGGAACTTCAAGGAAAGGTGGGGAGACGGTTCTCCTTGGGTCATTCGCTGCTACATGTCTTACAAGTCTTTTGCCCAGAATATTCTTCTAAAGAAGTGTCTACAGTGAAAATCCTTGGAAGACAGAAGCAATGCCTCCCTCCAGAGAAAGAGATGTGCTTGGAGCCTTGAAGCTCGTCTTCCTCAGAGGACAGTGCTGATCTGTTCCCTAAGCACTGAATTAAGGTCTATCTCCTGCGACGGGTCTCCTCCACTCTGCTTTCCTCCTGTGTTTTCCTGCGGGGTTCAGGCACAAGGAGACTGACGCGTACATGTTCACACCCTGTGCTTGCTGAGCTGAATAACAGCTGAATAATCTTCCTCTGATCCTGGAGTCTCCAGCTTTCCACCTGCACCCATCAACTTCTGACGGTTTCTTTAGCATATAAGCAGAACAAAATCCCAGACGCCTCATGGTTTTTTTTAATTTTAAAGACATTTTAAAACTTTATTTATTTTTTAATCGAAGGATAATTGCTTTACATAATTTTGTTGTTTTCTGTCAAACATCAGCAACAATCACCCATAGGGATACACATGTCCCCTCCCTCTCAAACCTCCCTCCCATCTCCCGCCTCACCCCACCCCTCTAGGTTGACACAGAGCCCCTGTTGGAGTTTCCTGGGTCATAGAGCAAATTGCCATTGGCTATCTATTTTACATACGGTAGTGTAAGTTTCCTTGTTACTCCCTCCATACATCTCACCCTCTCTCTCCTCCCCTCCCCCTGGGTCCATAAGTCTGTTCTCTATGTCTGTTTTTCCATTGCTGCCCTGAAAATAAATTCATCAGTACCACCTTTCTAGATTCCATTTATATGCATTAGTACACGATATTTATCTTTCTCTTTCTGACTTACTTCACTCTGTATAATAATCTAGGTTCGTCCACCTCATTCAGTTCAGTTCAGTTGCTCAGTCCTGTCCGACTGTTTGTGACCCCATGGACTGCAGCACGCCAGCCCTCCCTGTTCATCACCAACCCCCAGAGTTTACTCAAACTCATGTCCATTGAGTCAGTGATGCCATCCAACCATCTCATCCTCTGTTGTCCCCTTCTCCTCCTGCCTTCAATCTTTCCCAGCATCAGGGTCTTTTCCAATGAGTCACTTCTTCACATCAGGTGGCCAAACTGACTCAAATGCATTCCTTTTTATGGCTGAGTAGTATTCCATTGTATATATGTACCACAGCTTCTTTATCCATTCTAAAAGATATTTTTTGATATGGACAATTTTTAAGTCCTTACTGAATTTGTTATAATATTGTCTGTTTTTTTATGTTTTGATTTTTTGGACCCAAAGGGATGTGGAATCTTAGTTCCCTGTCCAGGAATCAAACCTGCACGCCTGCATTGAAAAGCAAAGTCCTAACCACTGGACCTCCAGGGAAGTCCCACTTCACAGTGCTTAATAAAAAGTCACAGAGATTTCTGTGATGTGCTTAATACAAAGGAACAACTAAATTGAGCAGTTTTGAATTAAACTAATTGTAATTTTTTTAATCTCCTCGAAGATTGTATCCCCATTCTTAGCCCAGAATCATGCCTAAGATTTAAATGAACTCACTCTCTTGGTGACTGACTTGCATTTTCATAATTTTTGAAGAGAAGTGTTAATGATGAGTGAACTTGACCTGCTAGAAATCCTCACAGAAAACAGGAGATGGTTGCAGTGCTCAGATGTCTATTTTAGGATTCAACTGGGAGAGACTTTTTCCTTTTGTAAAGAAGCAAATCCCAGAGGGTCTGACAATGACTTAAAAGGTGCAAAAATCGCTTACTTTGAGATTAAATGTACAGCGGCTGTTGTCTGAGATGAAATTCCTCTGAATTGCAGCTAATACAAATAGCTACTGAGCACCGAAAACCACTCTTGGGTTTCTGAATCACGTTATAGGTATAACAAGGTAATGGGGACTGAGTGAGCCCTATGAGGGTCTGAAACATTAATGAGCTGAGTTGTTTTTTTTTTTTTAATATTATTTAGACGCTCAGTTGTATCCAACTGTTTGTGACTGCATGGACTGTAACAAGCCAGATATTTAGAAGTTTTGTGTTTTATGAGCTAAGGGCTCCAATTTATTTTTGAAGCCAGCAGACCTCTTGTTTGGGGTAACCCATACCAGTGGGCTTTTAACCGTACATGTGAGAAAAAGATTTCTGAAATCTAGACATCTGAGAAGGGTAGATCCAAGGACCTACACTGTTCTGAGAAATAATGTGAAACCTGACCTTTATAGTGGTAAGAGTACATCTCTATAGTTTAAATTTTTAAATAATTAATGAAATTTATTTTTAGAGCAGTTTTAGGTCCATAGAAAATTGAGAGGAGGTACAAAGTTCCCTTATACCCACTCACTCCCCCAGTACACAGTTTCCCCTATTATTAACATCTCACTTTAGTGTGCACATTTGTTACAAATGATGAGCAAATGTTGGTAGATTATCAATTGAAGTTCACAATTTACATTAGGTTCACTCTTCCCATTTTACATGGTAAGGGTTTTGACAAATGTATGATGACATGTTTCTATGGTCACAGTGTCAAAGATAGAAGTTTCACTGCCCTAAATATCCCAAGTCCTCTTCATCCCTCAGTCCTTCCCTTCAACCTTTCAGGAACCACTGATCTTTTTACCATCTCCATATTTTTGCCTTTTCCAGACTATCTTATAGTTGGTATCATACACTATGTAGCTTTTTCAGATTGGCTTCTTTTACTCGGAAATATCCGTTTAAATTTCCTCTATATCTTTCATTTTCTTCACAGCCCCTTTTTTATCACTGAATCATATTCTATCTTCTGCATGTTCCACAGTTGGTATATTCACCTACTGAAAGATATCTGTTGCTTCCAAGCTTTGGCAGTTCAGAATAAAGTTGCAAGTTTGTGTGTGGTCACAAATTTTCAATTCATTTGATTAACTATCAAGGAGCATGATTTCTGAAGCATATGGTAAGCGTATGTTTAGCTTTGTAAGAAATTGTTACACTATCTTCCAAGGTGGCTGTATATTTTGCATTCCCACAAGATAGATTTTCTTAGATATCAATTTAGACCATCTTATATCCATAGTTCATTGCTTTTCATTTGTGTGTGTGTGTGTGTTTTCAAACAGTTGTTTCAAAGGATTAGGAGCAGAGACTAAGCCAGCTGAAGAGGTATTGTGGTAGGCAGAATTACCCCCCCCCACAATGATTTCTCTGCAAATATTTATGAATATGCTGTGTTACGTGGTGAGGAATTAAAGTTGCTAATCAGCTGACTTTAAAATAAGATCATCCTAAACTCTCCAGGCGGGCCCAGCATAACCACAGGAGTCCTTTAAACGAGGAAAGAGGCAGAAGAATCACTGAGATGTGACGAGAGGAGACAAGGAATGCAAACACTTCGTGCAGTGCTGCGCTTAGTCGCTCAGTCCTGTCTGACCCTCTGTGACCCCGTGGACTGCAGCCTGTCAGGCCCCTCTGTCCATGGGATTCTCCAGGCAAGAATACTGGAGTGGGTTGCCATGCCCTCCTCCAGGGGATCTTCCCAACCCAGGGACTGAACCCAGGTCTCCCGCATTGCAGGCAGATTCTTTACCATCTGAGTCACCAGGGAAGGCCTGCAAACAACTTGTAGAAGTCAGAAAAGAAACCTGCCAACACCTTAAGTTTGGCCTCAGGATCCATTTTAAACTTCTGAACTCCAGAACTTTTTATAAATTTGTATTGTTTTAAACCAAAGTATGGCAATTTATTATACCAGTTACAGGGAATTACTACGGACGTGTAGCTTCACCATCTCAAACTAGGATAAAGATTTTAAAAAGGGACAAGACTGTTTAATACATGTCCACATGTATTAATAATTCTAAGATTGAATGATCCGAGATAGAAAACATATGTCTATACAAAAACTGGTGCACAGATGTTCACAGCAGCATCATTCTTGATAACTGAAGAGTGGTAACAGCCTAAATGTCCATTATCCATTTTGTTTAATGAATAAAGTGTGGTACATCTATACAATAGAATACTATTCATCCACAAAAAAAGGAAGTACTGATACCTGCTATTACATGGATGAACCCAAAGACATTATGTTAAAAGGTCAGTCACAAGAGGCCCCATAGGTTGGAGTCCCATTCATATGAAATGTCAAAAATAGACACTCCACAGAGGCAGAAAGTAGATTAGTTGTTACCAGAAGCTGAGAGCAGAGGGCAGAAGAAAGGAACAACTGCTAATGGGAACATGATTCCGTTGCACGACAGTAATAATGTTCTAAAATTAGATAGTACCAATGGTTGCACAACTCTGTGAATATACTCTATGTGTGTGTGCTGAGTTGCTTCAGTCATGTCCGACTCTGTGCAACCCTATGAACTGTAGCCCACCAGGCTCCTCTGTCCTGGGGATTCTCCAGGCAAGAATACTGGAGTGGGTTGCCATTCCCTTCTCCAGGGGATCTTCCCAACCCAGGGATCGAACCGGTGTGTCTTACATCTAACCTGCACTGGCAGGCCGGTTCTTTACCACTAACACCAGATGGGAAGCCAGAGGCCAATATACTAAAAAGCACTAAATTATATATGCTAAAACACTGAATGTTAAGGTATGTGAATTACATTCAACTGTATCTTAAGAAAGCTGTTATTAATAAAAATATTAAAGAATCCGTATTTGGGGACATGTACTGGTGATCAGTTATTGAATTCTGATGTGAATTTTGGAGATACAATTTTCCCCGGGAGAAATGAACAATGGAATTTCCCTTTTTTAATCATTTGGGAGGCTGAGATTTTTCTAATGAATTGAACCTGAATTTCCCATTTTACAAAAGGCAACAAGAATACCAATCACACAAACGCACACTCACATACTAGCGGGCAGAACTGTTACAAACTCTCCAAAAGGTGAATAATACAGGACCCAAACAAACACTTCCCAATACAAATGGGCCTCAACCTCAGACACACGTCAGAACCAACTGGCAAAAATGCCCAAATAGCACTTCGAGATCAAGAGAAGGTGGCTGCGTGCACACCGGTGGACTTACTGGATCTTGGCGCTCACCAGCTCGTCCAAAGGCATCTTTCCGTTCCACCAAGGAAAAGTGTATCTTGGCCACCAGTGCCAAGCAGGGGAGAAACAGGGAGGATCCCCAAACGAATGGTTTTAGAAGCTGCTAGGAACACTCTCCCAAACCCGTCCAGGGCCAGCAAGCCACAAGCAGCGGCCGACTGCAACCATCCGGACGCAACGCCATGGCGGCAGCTCCGCTCAGAAAACTCCGTAAGCCAGATATCGCGAGAGTGCAGCCTCACGTTGGCGCCAATATCTGTTAACAAAAGTGAGTCCCTCAGCTCACAGTTCAAAAGTCAGTAAAGAGGGGAGGTTGGTGGAAAGGCAAGTTTGCTTTATTTTGGAGACTGGCAACTGGAGAGCGGGAGTGGAATGGGTAAGATGGACTCCTGTCCAAAGGCTGACACCCCTCCCCACTGACATTCAGTGGGCAAGAGATTTTTTTTTTTTTAAAGAGATTTTTTAGATGGAGGCAAGGAAGGGGTCCATGAAGAAACAGCACAGTCAGCTCTGATGGTCATGTTGAAATTGGTCGTGCAGTGGTCTGATCAGCGTTATCTTGATTGTTTCAAGAATAGTTAATCATCAGTTCCCGAGTCCGTTTGTTCCATTTTTTTGAGGCCAGTTCTTGGGATGTGGTGGCTTATGTCATGACTGGTCATCACGTAGTTAACTTCTTCCACCTGATGGGAGTTTCTGTATCTAGAAGACAGCTCCCAGCATATAGCTCAGAGGATTATTGATAGCCCTTGGGAAGAAAGTAAAGATCCTTGATTTTGTTTAATGACAAAACTGTTACTGTTTGGTCTAGTTTGACCAATTTCCTTTGTTTCGCTAATTAAACATACTGTTTGGCTAAAGTTTTTCCACAGACAAGGTCAAGCTGAGAGCATGGCAGGCAAGGATCACAGGGTCCTGCTCCATTTTACCTGTATGTTCAGTTCAGTTCAGTTCAGTTCAGGCGCTCAGTCGTGTCCGACTCTTTGCGACCCCGTGAATCGCAGCCCGCCAGGCCTCCCTGTCCATCACCAACTCCCGGAGTTTACTCAAACCCATGTCCATCGAGTCGGTGATGTCATCCAGCCGTCTCATCCTCTGTCGTCCCCTTCTCCTCCTGCCCCCAATCCCTCCCAGCATCAGGGTCTTTTCCAATGAGTCAATTCTTCGCATGAGGTGGTCAAAGTACTGGAGTTTTCAGCTTCAGCATCAGTCCTTCCAATGAACACCCAGGACTGATCTCCTTTAGGATGGACTGGTTGGATCTCCTTGCAGTCCAAGGGACTCTCAAGAGTCTTCTCCAACACCACAGT
Organism: Cervus canadensis; assembly: GCF_019320065.1. Classification (NCBI taxonomy): domain Eukaryota; kingdom Metazoa; phylum Chordata; class Mammalia; order Artiodactyla; family Cervidae; genus Cervus; species Cervus canadensis. The sequence continues at coordinate 56,272,352 of NC_057407.1, read as the reverse complement.
TCAAAAGCATCAATTTTTTGGCGCTCAGCTTTCTTCACAGTCCAACTCTCACATCCATACATGACCACTGGAAAAACCATAGCCTTATGTTAGTCAGGTAAAAACTCTTGCACAGACCTAGAAGTAGATGCCTTTCAGACTAAGTGATCCACAGAAGGATTGAAGCTTTCTCTTCCCAACTCTGGAGGTACTTTCAGTTACAATTTAGGACATTTTACAGTGATACTGTGACACTACAAATTGTAATTGACTTTCAGATAACAGATTTCAGCTTTTTAATGCCCCCCAGGCATGTGATCATACATTAATACACACTTTGTGGAATCTGATTGCCTAATTAAAACCTAGAGTTCTGTGATAGTCGAAAACTTCTGAGTTTTTTCTCTGGCAAAAACCATAATACGACACGAGCCACACAATTTCATGAGAATCAGTTCAGGATTGCAAATGTTATTAATGCATTTTTATGGTTGCTGTTAACATATAATTAAGTACTATGACTGATACTCATCAAGTGAATTTCCAACAAAGATTGACTGATTGATTGATGCATCCTCTGAGATTATAGTAGCAAATTCAAGAAGAAAAACTTTTGAGAAAACAGTGGAATAATCTAATTAAAGTGATAAAATAAAGTTACACTGAAAAATACAAAACCTCTGCATTAATTTTTGTTTTGTATGTATCTGTCTTTTTCTACTTTTGGTATGAAACCACCCTAACTTGCATCCAGAAGGTCTGATACAGCTTACTAAAATTTCCCTTTTCTGGCAGAAGATGTGAGCTTCTATTGCCCTCTTAGCAAGGTGCTTTTTCAGAACTGGGCTCCCACTCAAATATTTATACATGTCATTGTTAATGGTGTCTCATCTATATAGGAAAGGGAGGCAGCTTGGTCAGCTGGCAAAAGTTCATGCATTTCTTTAACAGCACAGAATTATTGCAAAGAAGGGATTTCTAGCCATTGATATCATTGCTCAGTGCATTCTGCATCTAGACAGGGTCACACCACCGACTTCTGACCAATGAAAGGTGCATGGAAGACAGGTGTATCCCTTCCAGACTTGGCTCATCCTCCATGCTCTCTGACCCCTCATCTGCTAACTTAGGACCTTTTGGAAACCATGGCCAGAAGATAGCAGATCCTCCATCATCCTAGTCTCCGAATCACTCGTGGAGCAGAGAACCCCCTCCCTTTCCTGCATCATGGACTTTACAGAAACCAGAAATACATGTTTGTTGGCTTAACCCATTGAGGTTTGGAGTTTATTCATTACAGCAGCAAGTATTCCCGTAAGAAATACTAAGGTTCACTATTATACATTGAGGTCCGAGAAGAACATCTGGCACCTGGGAGACCCTCTAGAAGGACAAAGAAAAGTGCCATGTAAGCACAATTCCTTTGTCTTGTGGGGAAGTCATTGCCTTTCCTCTCAATCAACCAGAACTCAAATCCTCCCTATATTATTCCCTTTAAAAAAAAAATCTTTTATACCAGGTGTCCTCAAACTTTTTTCTGTGAAGGGCAGATAATAAATAGTTCAGGCTGTGTGGGCCACACAATCTCTGTCCCGACTATTCAACTCTGTCCTGGCCATAAACAGTCTTAAATGAATAAGTGTGGCTGGGTTCCAATAAGACATCATTTTCAAAGATAGTCTGTAGGCAGGATTTGGTTCATGGGCTGCAGTGTACCAAGACTGATCTTATACAGTCATCATTTTCTATGATTAGATTGAACTTTTCCCCAAACATTGATCTATTCTTCAATTTTCCTGTTTTGGAGCCTTAATATGGATATATAAGGACAAGTAGATACTCTATTGGAATATTTTATGACTGTTGGAGTTTAGGCATATGCAGAAAAGAAATGGGGTAAGGGAACTTTGGATTTAGGAAATATTTCCTAAGAAGGAAAGGAAGAAAAAAATGATTCCTGACATGGAGTGGAGGATGCACTAACATAAGGAGAAAACAAAATCAACATTGGATAATTAACAGGCAATAAAGTGAAGACATTTGCTACATTTATTCATCCACTGAAAATATTTGTTTTTGTCTCTTTACTCCAGACCTAGGGATTATAATGTGAAAAAGACAAACGTGATGCCATTTCAGAAATGATGGTTTAATTGGGAGATACACATTTAACAAGTAATTACTACAAAGGGTGAAGAATGTAGGCACCTGGGGGTTTACAGGGTAAAAACCAGAGCCTAACTAGGAAGAAGGGATTGTGAGAGTGAAAAGACGCTGGAAAGTGATGGCGGTGGGAGGAAACCGACAGATGGCTTTGGAGTCTGGAGAAGACCGCTGAAAACAAATGTATGTAACTTTGAAAGGCCAGTGGCAGATCTTGAGCTAGGGAATGACAGTCGAAAGATTGGGAGGTTTTTAAGAATATTTTAAAAAATTTTAATGACCTGTCAGATTAATTAAGAGGGTGAGGTGGGGAATGGATGGACGGAGGGTGGAGAGCAGCAAAGGGTGGAAGGTAGCTGTAACGAGGTAGCAATTTTAAATGAGGATTTTGGTCGTGTTTAGAAGAGGAAAGACCTCTCTAGGTAATGCAGTTTGAGCTGCACAATGAACTCGTGTAGATGTCTAGGCACCCTCCAGATAAGAAGGTGTAAGGTCACAAGGTCAGGATAAAAGCCTGAAGGAAAATCGTCTGTTACTAGAGAAACAGCAATAATAACAGGAATGTTCTGTTGGAGGTTTGTGTGAACTCACTAACAAGTATCCAAAAGATCCATAAGGAATCACCTCATCTGGGGCACGGGATGCAGGACAGAGTGACTGAGTGGATCCAGGGCCAGAAACTCAGGTTGGAGCCAGAGGGCAGGAGGCTTTGAATGCCTGGATCAGAGGCAATATGGTCAGGAACAACTGTGGGGTCCTGAGTAGCCCAAGCAGGATCTGAGCCGACAAGTTTCAGGAAACTAAGAATTAGAGAGGAATAGCCTCGAGGCAGGGAAAACAGGTAAGAGACTCCGTGAATAAGAGACTCCATGAATGGTGCAGGTAATGAAGGGCTGGGAGAGGGGATGAACAGGGCTACATTGCACTGTGAAACGGCTTCCCTTCTCTGCAAACTCCTCAGGGTTAAATGCGGCGTCTGCTCAGCTGCCTGTGGCCCCGTTTTTGACTAGATGAAAAACAGCACTGTATTCACCAGCTGCTGACAGTGTCTTTCCCTGTGCTCCACTATGTTTTAATTATGCTTGACATTCATCCCACACTGTTACCCAGCGGCAGCAAAATGAAGAAATGCCACTTCACTGGAAGTCAAGCGAAAGTGAGGACACATGCAGTTATACAGTAATAGATTATTACCTAAAAACCAGGAGCTTTCTAGGTTTAATGTGCCGGTGGCTCCCTACCTACCACCCACTCCCGGATCTTGTTTTGATTCAACTGTAAGAAGCCTTAGCCCATAATTTAATTACAGACATCCACCGTAAAACAGTAACAGTTTAAAAAGAACAAAGAATCCAAAAACTACACTAGGAATCAAGTGGTATCTTTTTATTATGGAACATTTCAACCATATACCAAAGTAGAGAGACTAGTATAATAAACCCCTGAATGCATCACTCACTTTCTACAATTATCATCACATTGTGTAACTTCCTTCATTTATAATCCCACCTACTTTTACCATTCATCCCCAATCTGGATTATTTTAAAGCAAATCTTCAGCATCCTTTTATTTCACCTATAGAGACTTCAAAATGTATCTTTTAAAGAGAAATTTTTATTTTAATGCAGGCACAAAACCATTACAATGCCTAAAATAAAAATAACAATTATTCTTCTGTATCATTAAATATGTAGTCATGGTTTAAATTTCTCCAGTTTTCTTATAATATTTATATGATATATTTTCTTTCTTATTCAAATGAATATGCAATGAGACACATGTGGCAGAGGTCAATATAGCTCTTGTCTCATTTAATTTATAGGTTCTCCACTTTTTTGTTTCCTAGTTATTTATTGAACAAACAAGGTCATTTGTCATGTATAGTTTCCCACCTTATAGATTTACTGACTAGTCATCTGTATCATTTACTTTAGTGCCTGGTTTTCCAATAAACTGATAATTAGACCCAGAGGCTTGATCAGAATTGGTTTTACTATTTTTGCAAGAGTATTTCATGAGTGGTACCGAATTTTTTCATATCACATCAGTAGGCTTTAATGTCTTGTCTCTTCTTTTGGTGATATTAAGAGAAATAAATGGGTTAATGGGTTTTCAACCTGATCCAACTATTATAAAGTTCTCCACTGGTTACCTCAAAGCAAAAGCACATAAAATAAAAATAGAACAAATGTTTGATGGTTTTAAAAATGCCTGTTATTAGGAACTCATGGATTAAAAAAACAATTTGATGTGTTTCAATACATAGAAATCATATATTTTGAATGGATAAATTATCCCACCTTTCTCAAAGTAAGATGCCTCAAAATATCTTCTTCTTTTTCACTTTCCTCTAGTTTTTTTTTGATAGCTTCCTTGATTTTTGGCAGAAGAGGCTTTTTTGGTATTTACTTGAGTCTGGATTCAGCCATTTACTCCAACAACCCTGTTTCCGTTTAGTGGGAAATGGTATTTAGAAACCACAGTCTAAGCATAAAGGTGCTTATTGCCACAGGCCTTTCAAAGGACAGAACTAGGATTTTTTTTTTTCAAGAAAAAAATGTTTCATGAGTATGAACTAATATTATAATAAATTTACAATTTTTTATTTAACTTATTTGCTTTTATAGTTATATCTACTTTCTCACATACTGTGAATTTTGGTTTCTAATGTTATTCAATTAATAAAATTATCTCTTTGCCTGATTCTAACAATATATAGTTTCAAAATAATCATGATTATTACTAACAATATGAATTAATATTTTACCCTTGTCTTTCATCAAAGGCTGAGATAAGACACAATCATATGCATGCGCAGTGTTCTTTGCAGGGTGATAGTCCTTACGTGGGCTTCCCTGGTATCTCAGCTGATAAAGAATCCACCTGCAATGCAGGAGACCCCAGTTTGATTCCTGGGTTGGGAAGAAACCCTGGCAACGGGAATGGCTACCCACTCCAGTATTCTTGGGCTTCCCTGGTGGCTCAGCTGGTAAAGAATCCACCTGCAAAGAGGAAGACCTGGGTTTGATCCCTGGATCGGGAAGATCTCCTGAAGGAGGGCATGGCAACCCACTCCAGTATTCTTGCCCATGGACAAAGGAGCCTGGTGGGCAATAGTCCATGGGGTGGCAGAGAGTTGGACCAGACCAAGTAACTAAGCACAGCATAGCATTCCTGATCAGGTGGTATTTAACCTGAGACTTGAAGCTGGAGGAGTGAGCTAGACAAAGCTCCAACGTCTACTCTGAGAGAAGAAACAGCAAGTGCAAAGGGCCTGAGGCAAAGAAGAGGCTGACACGTTAGGTCAGCGTGACGGAAGCTCAGTCAGAAACAGCAAGAATGACTGTGATGTTGAAAACATTGCCAGGGTTTGGAATGTAAAGCACCTCTAGACCCCAGTAAGGAGTCTGGATTTTATTTAATCGGTGGTAAGAACCCTTTCAGAGTTTTGAGTAGGGGTATATGATCCTATCTTTGACCACTGGCTGAGAATAAGTTACTGGGGAGCCAAGGAAAGAAGCTGAGAGCATTGCTAGGAGGCTGCTGCATCACACAAGGTGAGGGATGCTGGTAGTTAGACCAGGTGCGGTGGTGGAGGTGGAGAAAGTGAGTGGATGAACATGATACAAGTTTGGAGGATGAACTAACAGGAATTGCTGCTTGGCTGGTAGTGAAGGCACTAGAGAAGGAGTATTAAAGGATGATTCCCAGGTTTAAGGAGCTATTAACTGAGTGGGTGATGGTACCATTTTCCAGGAAAGGTGGGGGTGGGGGGTGGGACATGAATTAAGTCACATGATGGTAGTGGAAGAAGGGAGAGCCTGACTCATTCTGCAATTGTCTGGTGTGAAATCCACTGGTCACTCATGGCGGTGGGATTCAGAGAAGCTCCTCCCTGGAGACAGGTCAGCGTTGGCTAAAGATGAAATGTCAAGACTTAGTGAGAGTGTGGACAGAAAAGAGGAGGAGGAACACAGCTGAAGATCAGTGGCCTGCAATAATATGAGCTGGAGTAAAGCAGGAAGAGTCAAGAAAAGAGCCCGTTTTCGGGGGCTCCAAAATCACTGTGGATGGTGACTGCAGCCATAAAATTAAAAGATGTTTTCTTCTTGGAAGGAAAGTTTACGACAAACCTAAACAATGTGTTGCTTCCCAGGTGGCGCTAGTGGTAAAGAACCTGCCTGCCAATGCAGAAGACATAAGAGATGCTGGTTCGATCCCTGGGTTGGGAAAATCCCCTGGAGGAGGGCATGGCAACCTACTCTAGTATTCTTGCAAGGAGAATCCCATGGACAGAGGAGCCTGGTGGGTTATTGTGCATAGGGTTACAAAGGGGAGTACAGGGTGTGATGAGCTGCTTGGACGTTCCTGCTCAGAGGAGAGGCTCTGCGTGGAGCATGGGGATGGCCCCGCTAAGGTACCCCTGTGCTTTTATTTCCAGCTGTCTGACATTGTGAATGAACAAAGAATTGGACATGACTGAGGCAACTTAGCACACAGACAGTGTATTAAAAAGCAGAGACATCACTTTGCCAGCAAAGGTCTGTATAGTCAAAGCTATTGTTTTTCTAGTAGTCGTGTATGGATGTGAGAGTTGGACCATAGAGATGGCTGAGCGCTGAAGAATTGATGCTTTTGAACTGTGGCGTTGAAGAAGACTCTTGAAACTTCCTTGCCGAGCAGGAATAGAGACGCAGACATAGAGAACAGGTTTGTGGATACGGGGGTGGGGAAGGGGAGGGTGGGGTGAACTGGGAGAGCAGCCCTGACATATACACGCCACCATGTTTGAAATAGAAGCCGCGGGAAGCTGCTTACGGCGCCGGGAGCTCAGCTACGCGCTCTGTGATGGCCTCCAGGGGTGGGATGGGGGCCGTGAGGGGGAGGCTCCCGAGGGGGATCGCAAAGAGTCATACATGACTTAGCAACAGAACAACAACAACAGCCAAGGAAAACATCTTGAGGAGGAACAGCTGGACTGGAAGAAACAGCACAGGGAGAGTGTGACATCACCAGAGCCACACAGGAAGAAGGCATCGTCACCCTCATTGAATGATGCTCAGAGGACAAGGAAGGTGAAGATAGAAAAACAACCATAGAATGTCACCAAGTGTGGGTCCTTGGTGCCTCGAACAGAACAGATTTGGTGAGTGGCAGCATGGAAACCAGACAGAAAGAGTTTGAAGAGAACATGTGAGGAGAAGACGATGTTGATGATGGATGAAGCAAGTACCTGAGCTTCTCAGTAAGTAACTCTGCACATCTGCTGTGAGCTCCTCGGATAGCTTAGAGAAGCATGAAATAGCGCAGGGAGAGTTTATGTTACTTTCAGCACCTCTTTCCATTTGAGAAAGTCACCTTTTCCCTGGTTGGGTCACTGCTGGTGTTTTTTCAACCAGCTACTCTTGTCAGAGATAGTTTTCCAATGTCACCGTCATTCTGCTCATCCATGTACTTCACGGCCCAGGGTTATAGCAAGATGGTATGTTGGCATCTGTACAAGTTTAATTGATTTAAAACTTGGGCTTGGCAAGAGAGTCTCTCGAGATATAATACCTGCCTTCTCCTGGCAGGCTTGAGGCAGGGGAACAAACCATACACAGCAAATATCATTTACACCATCCTAACACGTTCATAGTGCACTCACAAAATCCTAACAAAGGGATGGATAATGCACATGGGGCAGAGAAACTCATAAAACGGGAAATATATCATCATTTTAAGAATGGATGATCACTGTAATCCATCAGCAGGCTACATGACACACCCTCAGGCAGCATGACAGTTCCAAGCCTGGCCACCAAGGACCAAAAAGTGGGCGGTGGCCCAATTCCTGGAAATTCCTGCCTCTTCCCCAAACGGTTGGCATACTCCTCCCATTCATCAGCCTATGAAATTACTCAACCCATAAAAACTAACCACACCGTACTTCCAGGCTGTTCTCAGCTTCTGAGATGGCCCACGCTCTTGTCTGTGGAATGTGTTTCTCTCTAAATAAATCCATTTCTTACCTTAAAAAAATGTAGATGATCCAATTTAAAAAGTGTGGGAAAGCAACTGATCCTGTGCTCATTTTTAATTGGAAGAGATAACAGTGTTTGGAATTTCAAGATCTAGAACTAAAATGAGGTCTGTACCTCTCAACATAAAAAAAAAAAAAAATGTTACTTTGTAGTCGTCAGTATCTAGGCAAAGGTTCTCCTGATAATCATGAAAGAACTGCATCTCTCACCACAGTTGTGGACTTTTAATCATCCCTTATGTCCTCATATTAGGAATTCTGGACCCAGCCAGAACACTGCAATTTAACCCCAAGCATAAAGTGTGTGTGTTAGTCACTTAGTCATATCTGACTCTGTGGGACCCCATGGACTATAGCCTGCCTGGCTCCTCTGTCCATGGAATTCTACAGGCAAGAATACCAGAGTGGGTTGCCATTTCCTTCTCCAGGGGATCTTCCCAACCCAGGGATCAAACCCAGGTCTCCTGCAGACTCTTCACCATTTGAGCCACTAAGGAAGCATAAATTAAGTCCATTTTAAGCTAAGAGAAACACGTGTCTTGAGCCTCTAGTGGTTGCAGTGTAGAATTGTAGAAGCTTACACTAGAAGGAATCCCAGACTTCACATTCCCACCTAAAGAACAGAGATCATTTTCATCCTGCTTGAAAGCTGTGTTGATGGTGCACTGACCATCAAAGCCAACACCACTTTGAAACAGATCTAACGGAAACTTACTATGATTTCAATCCTGCTCTCATCCCAGATATCACAACACTCAAACATGTCAAGGAAGCAAAAAAAAAGTCTCTCCATTAAAATGCTCTCTCTTCAAGGCAAATAACAATAGCAACTAAGTGTTGTTTTCTTGTTGAATATTCACAACTTGTGCCTGTGAACATTGTTTTACATGTTTTATCCCATTTAATATTCATGGCTCTGGTCTGAGGTGGCCAGCTCTGCCTGTCTCCATCTCTCCTGCCCCAGAGGATGGCAAACCAGATGCTTTTTTCCAGCCCTCTCTTGCAGCGAGAGAATTGTTTTGGCCAAGGAGACACAGGAAAATCTGCCCAGGGGGGCCTTGGAAGACATTTTCTCCTTCTTGAAGGGAGATGGGCAGTTTGGGGGATTTTCTTTCCCTCATTCCCCCACCTGCTCGCACTGCTCCCAGCTTGAAACTTGAACTACAAAGTGTGAGAATGAGGCATCTGGAACCACTGTTGCTGTTTCAACAGGGGTGGGGAAGTCAAGGAGGGCCAGAGGACCTGCACACCTCCCATCAGGAAGCTCCTGGGGTCTACAGCCGTACCACCATGAACGTGGCCAATCCTGACTGATCTTGGGAGCTAAACAGGGTCGGGCCTGATTAGTACTTGGATGGGAGGAAACTGCTGGGGTAGCCCAAGAATCACTCACCTTCACCGGCAGGCTTTTTTTCCTGCATGAACAGGCGATGCCTTTATGGACTGAGCCCAGATTAGCTGGCTCTTCAGTCACCTGCAGGCACGGTCATCCTCACTGATGAGTGCACAGGGTTTATTAGCCTCAAATTTCACAAATGACTTGAAACAGACAGGAAGATGAATATCCTGAGAGGTATCCCAGAGAGCAGAGGGCAGAACCCTGACTCAGAATGATACAGAATGATACAGAACAAAAACTTCTTCTCCTCCAGTTCCCTGAATCAAAATTTTCAGGTTCCGCCTTGTGCTAAACAGAGAGACTATCAGCTTGTTCTCTGTTTCTCTCCTTTGAGATTCTTGGGACTTACCCGGTAATCCAGTGATTAGGACTCTGAACTTCCACCGCAAGTGTTCCTGTTTGATTCCTGGTTGGAGAACTAAGATCCCACATGCTGCATGGCACCACCAAAAAAAAAAAAAAATCTTTGTCTTTTTGGGATCTTGGAGCAAGTACAGCCCCTCCATAGTGTGACTAGTGTGGACATCAGTCATCACATTTGGAACAGATCCATGAATGCAGGCTGGAGCTTCTGCTTGCTCTCATGTTGACTCGTGTTAAGATTTATTACTTCTCCAACTTCCCTCTGATCTTCCAATATCTAGATAATGACTAATTTTAGACAATTAAAAGAGTCATGGAAGAAGTATCTCCTTTCATCATTTGCTATCATATGCACATGTGGGATAATGTAGAATTCTTCTTTTTCCAGCTTTATTAAGATACAGTTAACATGTAACACAGTATAGGTTTAATACACACATGTATATATTGCAAATTGATTACAGCAATAAGGGTCATTAATTCCCCCATCTTGTCACACAATTACTGTTTCTTTTTGGTAGTGAGAACATTTAAGAATGCCTCTGAGCAACTTTGAAGTATATGATACTGTGTGAACTATAACCATTAGGCAGTACATTAGGTGCCCGGAGCCCATTCATCTCATAACTGAAAGTATCCACCCTGAGCAACATCTCTCATTTCTCTCACATCCTCATTTCTCTCTCATACCCTTGACAGCCATCATTCTGCTCTTTATTTCTATGATTCAGCTTTTTAGAAACAAAATTTTAATGTAATTTTGATTTTATACTTGCATATGGGGCTTCCCTGGTGGCTTAGGGGTAAAAAAATCTGCTTGCAATGCAGGAGCCACAGGAGACATGGGTTCGATCCTTAGGTTGGAAAGATCCCCTGGAGAGGGGACCAACCCACTCCCGTGCTCTTGCCTGGAGAATCCGTTGGACCGAGGCGCCTGGCAGGCTACAGTCCATGGGGTCGCAAAGAGTTGGACACAACAGAGCAACCAACACTTTCACACACTTTTCACTGCCCTGGAACAGGGCGTGGTGGGGTGAGGCATCAAAACTGAAGTGACTTAGCACACATAGTTGATGTACAATTGTGTTAGTTTCAGATGTGCAGCAAATTGATTCAATTATACATATACATGTATCCATTCTTTTTCAGATTCTTTTGCCATAGAAGTTATTACAGAATATAGCACACAGTTCCCTGGATGATTCAGGTTTTTTATTTTCCACATATAAATGAGAGCATTTAATATTTGTTTTTCTCTCCCTGAGTTTTTCACTTACCACAGTGCCCTCAAGGCTCATCCATGTTGTCACAAAAGGCAACATGGATGCCTTTTTTTGTGTGTATGAATATAAGTATCTTCCTTGACTTATAATGGGGTTATGTCCTGATCAACCAATAGTACATTGAAAATATCTTAAGTGCATATCAAACCATTTACCACAACACTCAGTCTAACCAGTTATTTTTGGACATTATAACTGCTAATGTGCCCAGAACACATATGACATAGGAATAAATACCGTGATTAGAACTGAGAGCTGTGTTGGACCCAGTGACCAGGTGGAAGGAAGAGAAGAGAAAAACAAAGATCTATTGTAGTTACAGATTCCCTCTGATCAGTCAGTCTTAGCTCCTTTCCAGGAGGGGAGATAGAAGGATTTATTTCTAGTTAAATCTTTGGGGTGTTTTCCGAACACCCAAATGTTCTCCTGCTTCCCATTGTTTACATAAGAATCAAAATTAGTCTTTAAGGTCTGGATTTTCTGTTTCCCATAACCCATTACTTCTAAAATCTAATCTTAAAGAATTTCACTAGATCTCCATGAATACCTAATCACCCTGAGATTAGCCATGGACTCAATTCTTTACATCGAATTTCAGAAGAAACTGTAAGCGTGAATCCATTTACGTTTAAAACATATTTGTTTATTTTCTGCATCTGGCCATAGCTGTGGTGTGTGGAGTATCTTCACTGGGGCATGCAGGCTTCTCTCTAGTTGTAGCTCAGGGACCCAGAGCTTGTGAGCTCAGTAGTTGAGGCACGCGGGCTTAGTCGCCCTGTAGCAGGTGGGATCTTAGTTCCCCAATCAGGGATCAGACCCACCTCCCCTCCATTGAAAGTGTGGAACCTTAACCACTGGGCCAGCAGAAAAGTCACTAGGCTTCCTTTTTAAATCTGTCCTCATTAAAATCCCAACAACTTCTGTGCCATTAAAGTCTGGAGGCATCACCAGTGTTCCAAAGGGTGACCTGGTGTGAAGCAGGAGTTCCAGGGGTTCATGATAAGGTTTCATGATTATTTGGGTTTTTGTATTCCTTCTTAGGCAATCTCAATCTCCTGAAAAAGAGTATTCTAAGGATTTTTATATAATTTGACACAATAAATGTGGTCAAGATGTTAGGCTAACTAGTATTGGTGCATTTTTGACAAACTTAACCTGAAAGAGGATTCCTTGTCAGTCAATTAGGCTATTTTCTGTGCTCACTAATGATTTCAGGAGTCCTTATTGTGAATTCTGAGGGTAAGACTAGAAACGTGGCTATAGTTGCTTTTAACAAGGCACTGTTGTGTTGCATCAATGATGTCTGTGTATTTTATATCTTCAAATCCTCACAAAAAAAGAGGGTCCATATACTAATTTATTAGCTTATTCACTTCATACAACTTACACTTTGAAAGTATATAACTGATACTCTTCCCGATTTGAATCCAAAAGTTTGTTATTTGTTTGCTTTCTTATTCTTTCAACAGGGAGTTTGATTTTTTAAAAAATTGGATATTAAATAATTTGCAGTTATTTTCTTGGACCGGGTTTTATTTTGCTTTAAATTTATTTTTTATCATATAGTACATACAAAAGATTTTTGTTCATCAAAACAAATGAAAATCTCTGAAATGATTGAAGAATAGACCATTTTTGTGATTGATGAGGACTACCTAAGTTTTATATTAACATTGTCCAATAAAGGTTTTTGAGATGACAGGAGTATTATCTTCCGGTACCATTCAATAGGGTGGCCACCAGCCCCTGTGGATACTAAATACTTAAATATGGCTGAGGAACTTAAGTTTTCATCTTATTTAGTTTTTCAGGGAAAAAAAAAAAAACAACCAGAATGGATGGCAAATGGCCCCACCAAAGAGTGAATGAACTCTCCTACTGTAGAAATATATTAAGTCTTAGAAGCAATATGCTAAAAATAACTTTTTAGTTTGAGAATAATTAATAGTCAGTCCTCTTACAGCAGTTACTGAAACAAATCTTTGTCCTCTGAGGCCCCTCCATATTCACTGTGATGAAAACGTGTAAACTTGGATACAGAAGAAGCATTGTTTGTTCTACTTCTTATTGCTAAGGGGCATTTCCTCCAGAGCATCCTAGTCACTGGGACACAGGATGAAAAGAAAGGAAAAAAACACAGCTCCATCGCCAGCTTAAAGAACAGACTGTGTCCATGGAGTCTGAGTCTTATGCTGATACATCCTGAGCAGGCTTCAGAGTTCGAAGTACCTGGGTGTCAGGATGAGTCTTTGCTGAGTAAACCATCATAATTCCTGTTTCTTGAGCTAAGCACTAAGGAAGCGCAGATGAAAGCTGAGATCCACATTACATGACGTCTATCAGCTTTCTCCATGGGATTAAGAGCAGAGAGAATTTTTCCCAGGTTCACTTCTCCTGTGCAAACTGCTGTTGAGAAGTAAACCAGAATGATGTCCGGCTGGGAAATCCATCAGATTACGAGCTCCACATTTGGAGGGGTGTGAAACATTACTAAAAAGAGCCGTTTCCTATTTGAAATAGGAAAAGTGAGTCCTCTGATAAGATTTGTTGTTGTTTAGTTGCCAAGTCATGTCTGACTCCTCTTTGAACCCATGGACTGTAGCCTGCCAGGCTCCTCTGCCCATGGGATTTTCCAGGCAGGAATACTGGAGTGGGTCATCATTTCGTTCTCCAGGGACCTTCCCAGCCCAGGGATTAAACCTGCATCTCCTGAATTGCAGGTGGATTCTTTACCACTGAGTCACCAGGGAAGCCCCTGATAAGATTACAACCATGGAATACAAGCTATGCTTATTATTCTTTAGTAAAAAAAAAAAAAACTTTAATCACAGTTGTTTACAGTGATCATTTCTGACACAAGGGTAAACAAAATGCCAAATTTTCCTTTTTGCATTGCGAGTGCTGGTAAAGATTGCTTTGATTTGAGTCTATGTAGCACATGTGTTAAAGCTGAAAAGTGGAATTGTTGTTAGTTTCTGCAACTGAGAATATGACCAAATACCTAAATTTTAGTTCCATCTTTTTAAACTATTATTCTATTGTGAAGAATAATAATTGATTGATCTAAAAAAGATTTATGTCTACATCCCAGAAAAATATGGCCTAAGGATGGCTCCCTTTGCAATGTGTGTGATGTATAAATCAAACACTAGTGAACCCAAGTGTTCTTTATGTACTGAAGGGTACTAATGACTTTAATAAGAGTGAAATGTTGTGCTTAAAGCAAACTGATTAACCTTGACAACAGAAGTGTAAACAAGAGTCTAATGAATATTAATTTTTCTTCTTCCCTGCATTAGCTGTAGCTGTTGACTGATTAGCTCTGACACCTACATGGTCAAATTAGCAAGCATATTTGTAAGATATTTTCTATTGTTTATAACAGGAACAATCTTCCTGAACTTTCCTGGGTTAATAGCAAGTCGTCATGATTCCTTAAAAAATCAATTGGATTACCTTTTAAACAATCCTAGATATCCGCTCCTATTGTAGAAGATGCGTATTTTGGAAGGAGTGCATCTAGTTCCAGTCATTTATAATGGGATTTCAGAGGCTAAACCTAAATGTAAGGGTGATTCCATTATTAGACTTTCACATGAGCTGGATTACTCACCAACAGCACTGAGGCAGGGGCGGGCGGGCTGGAGCCAGAGCTGCCATATTGAACTAAGTGCCACTTCCCAGTGTGGTCTTGCCATCTGTATCATGACATCAAAGGAGAGAGGCAAGAGCAGATGGCGCCAAAGGCAGACAAGAGCAGAAGTCACACCCACAGCATGCACTGAGTAATGAAACTGAGGGGACGCGGGGCAGGGAGCAGAAGGAAATTAAGGAAGGGTCGTGGCGGAGGTGCTCAGCCCCCACCATCACTGAGGGAGCACAGTCCCACCGGCTCCAACCCCTGTTGGGGGACACGCTCTCCCACCAGCCCCAGCATCCTTAGCTGATGATTTCAGGGGCCTCGCAGCTGACCCAATGCAGACCCACCTTGCCCAGAATTTGAACTAAGTAAAAAGAGATCTTCCTTCTCCAAGCATGATGAGAAGCGCAAGGTGAGAAACTGAACTGTCAAGAAGTGATGTCTCCAGCCACCGGGAGGAAAGTAGCCCACAGTCAGGGAGGATGACAAATCCTACAACACGAAGCGAGAAATAAGGAGGAAGATGTTTGAGGCTGAGTCTCGGAGGACAAAAATCTCTGAGATGGAAGAGAGGACAGTCTGACTTTACTGTCCCTAATTATGCAGATAAAGGTACAAACTGTGACAAGTCGTTGTTGGAGTGTGTAAAGACCATGGTACCCAGCCTTGGCAGCAACAGGCAAGACTGGCCAGGGAACACTGAGATCATTTGCTTTTTCCAACCTAAACCTGCAGAAGAAGCAGGGCGGTTTTACAGTCAGTCACCTTCTCCATTTGAGAAACCATTTTGCTTCGGCCCAACAATTCCTACCCCTCTCTACTTCCACTCCATTCACAAAGCACCTTAAGATGCTCAAAGTGTTTCCTGCTCTTAATCCTCTTAATTCTAGTGGGAGCCAGAACTCGCTCATAAATTTATCCTTAGAGATCACACCACTGGGAAGGTTGGGTTCTTTGCTGTGAGTCTAATCTGGGTCATCCCTGCAGAGGGGGTTGGAACTGGGGAGACGGTGAGCAAGGGAGATGTTCAGTGAATCTACATTGGTTTTATAGTCATGATGATATTGGTTCCTTAAAAAATTTTCTAATTGAAGGATAATTGCTTTACAATGTTGTGTTGGTTTCTGCCATAGGACAATCAGCCATAAGTATACATACGTCCCCTCCCTTCCTAGCCTCCCTCCCACCCGACCCATTCCACCCCTCTAGGTCGTCACAGAGCACTGAACTATGCAGCAGTTTTCCACTAGCTCTCCATTTTACGCAGGCAGGGTACATATGTCAGTGCTACTGTCTCAGTTCATCCCACCCTCCCTCCCCCGCCCGCCTCCACAAGTTCATTCTCCATGTCTGTGTCTCTATTCCTGCCCTAGGAATAAATTCAGTTATGATGATATTGCAATGATAATATGTCATTTGCTACTAAATACTTTACATATATTAATTCGTCTCCTTCCGGCCACAACCCTAGGATGCAAGCACTAAAATCATCACTACGTTACAGATGAGGAAGCTGAAGCACAGGAAGATAAACTTACTCACGGTCACACAACTAGTAACTGGCAGATCCTAGATGGTAACCAGGTAATCTTGGGTCTGTGCCATTGATCAATATACCGTACTATGTCTAATAGGAAGAAATGTTGCTCATGTATTGACTGTGCTATGAAAACTAAACTAGTAAATACTTGAAATTTTAAGTTTGGGGAAGTATACATCAAAATATTAATAGTGAGAGTCAACCTTTAAATATTGGGGACAATTTTCATTGTATTTATTCAATATCTTATTATTATTTTTAAATTTAAAAATTAAAAAATTTTTAAATATTTTATTATTATTATTTTCAAAAAGTTTGGGGAAGTATACATCAAAATATTAATAGTGAGAGTCAATCTTTACATACTGGGGAAAATTTTCATTGTATTTATTTAATATTTTATTATTATTATTTTCAAAAAGGGGAAGTATACATCAAAATATTAATAGTAAGAGTCAATCTTTAAATATTGGGGACAATTTTCATTGTGTTTATTTAATATCATATTATTTTTTAATTTAAAAATTAAAAAATTTTAATATTTTATTCTTATTATTTTCAAAAAGTTTGGGGAAGTATACATCAAAATATTAATAGTGAGAGTCAATCTTTAAATGTTGGGGACAATTTTCATTGTATTTATTTAATATTTTATTATTATTTTCAAAAAGACATGCTTCGTTTTTCAGTTAAAAAGCCACTAGTTTTCAAGGTTACAGAGCTCAAACCGTTTGCGGGACTCCCCACGTGATCAGAAGGAAATGTTCCAGAAAGCATGCAGTCGCTTCCTTTCTAACTGGTAGCTAGGTGGGACGGTTCTGTGGCGACTGGCAGCAAGAGTTCGGTTTTGCAGAGAAGTGTCCTACATGTTTTCCACAGTTCTGACACATGTTGTAACCCAGATCTCCCGCATTGCTGGCGGATTCTTTACCAGCTGAGCCACAAGGGAAGCCCTGAGGAGGTGTGTGTTACACCAAATCAGTATGACAATGGGTCCAATAAGGCTGATTTGTAATGATATCTGAGCGACAGTGCAGAATGAGGGCCAGGAGAACTTCCTCATAGTGTGGTGAACACAATACTTGTCATTTTTGTCTGGGAACTCTCATACCTGAGGAATGCCAATATGGAACGGCAGCATAATACTGATGAAAAGAACATGAGATGGGGCTGGCAGGCTGGGGTGTGAGAAGAAGAGGCAGTTTATCCCATTAGAAAAGCTTTTTACCCCAACTTCTCTTTTTTCCTGTTATTTTACTGAAGTATAGTTGATTTACATTGTTGTGTTAGTTTTGGGCATACAGCAAAGTAATTCAGTTATATTAATACATATGCATATCTTCATTCTTTTTTAGATTCTTTACCCATATAGGTCATTATAGAACATTGAGTAGAATTCCCTGTGCTATACACTAGTTCCTGGTTAATTATTTTATAAATAGTAGTGTGTGTGTGTTAATCCCAAGCTCCTACTTTTTCCCTTCCCCTGACAGTTCCCTTTTCATAACCAGAAGTTTGTTTTTGAAATCTGTTTCCGTTTTGTAAATAAGTTCATTTATATCATTTTCAAAATTAGATTCCACATATGATTGGCATCATACAATATTTGTCTTTCTGTCTAACTTCACTTAGTGTGATCATCTCTAGGTCCATCCAGGTTGCTGCAAATGGCACTGTTTCACTCTTTTTTTATTGCTGAGTAGTATTTCTTTGTAAACATGTACCACATCTTCTTTACCCATCCATCTGTCAATGGATACCTAGGTTGCTTCCATTGTAAGTAGTGCTGCAATGAATATTTGGGATGCATGTATCTTTCTGAATTACAGTTTTTCTTCTGGATATATCCCCCGCAGTATCCCAACTATTCCTTAAATAGCAGGACCTTGTACCAGCCATTTCACTTAATTTTGGCTTTTAGTTTTCTTGTACATAGATGACCATTTAAAGTTATAATATTCCATAATTACACACAAGTTTAGTTGGTCGTGTCTATAGAATTTATTTTTATACTTGGATTAAAAGTGACATTTCCTGATCATTCAACAAGTGAAATTTCCCATCTTTTGAACAGATATACAACACGCCTCCAGAGAAACAGGCATTATAGCTATTTAAGTGTTTTCTATATAAAAATGAAAGTCAAATATACACATGCAAAAAGTCAGGACTTATGGTGGGCGTGGCCATGAAACATGAGAAATTTAGGCTTGGTGTCAAGAGCCCAGTGGATGCATGCCTTCAACTCACTTAGTGAAAGCAGTTTTAATATTGACAGCTTCAAGTCCATGCTTTCTGACATGGATTCTAGCAGAAAAGAAGGCAGACAATTACAAAAATTAATTTCTACCTGGAGATAGTTAATTTGGGAATGAGATGGCCTGTTTCCAAAGAGTTTATCTCTCTAAACAGAGCACTTCAAGTAAAAGGAATCAGTTCTCAAAACTTGCAGGATGTGCAAGTGGGCACAAGGAAACTTCTGGGGTTGCTGGAAACGTTCTATTTCTTGATTATGGTTGTGGTTACATGGGTTTACACGTGTATACATTTGTCAAAACTCTGAACCATATAATTAAATTGGATACTTTTTACTGTATGTCAAATTAAAAAAAACCTCATGGGGACACATTGTCAGTACACTCAAAAGGAGTTTTTCTTACTTTCTTGAGCTAAAGATAATTTTTTAAAAAATTACAAAATACTTAATTTAAAATATGCTTACCTCTTAACTCAAAAATTCATTTAGAGAAATGGTCCTACAAGAAAATACTCATCGGTGAGAACTAAAACTAATGTTCGGGGCGCTCACTGCAAAGCTGCCGACAACAGGAAACAAGGACGCGGGTAAAGGTTTGGCCTTGGAGGACAGGTACCAGCCAAGAGCCTGAGCTCGGAGCCCAGGGTGTCAGGGCAGAGCCCAGCTCTGCCAGCAACTGCGATTTCAGAATGCAAGTTCCTTAAGCCATCTTGCCTTAGTTTCTCCATTTCCCAAATGAAGTTTACAATGACACTTACCTCATAGGGTAGTCATGAGGATTATGATGTTTTTGATTAATTTTTATTGGAGTAGAGTTGCTTTACAATATTGGGTTAGTATCTGTGTACAGCAAAGTGAATCAGACCTTCACTTTGCTTCCATATACATCCTCTTTTTTGGATTTCCTTTCCCTTTAGGTCACCACAGAGCACTGAGTAGAGCTGCCTGTGCTGGATGAATTGGGATGGACACATATATACTATCAACACTATGTGTAAAATAGATCGGGGCTTCCCCGGTGGCTCATCAGTAGAGAATCCACCTGCAATGCAGGAGACATGGGTTGGATCCCTGGATCAGGAAGATCCCCTGAAGCAGGGCATGGCAACCCACTCAAGTATTCTTGCCTGAAGAATCCCAGGGACAGAGGAGCCTGGCGAGCTACAGTCTACAGAGTCACAAAGAGTCAGATACGACTGATGTGACTTAGCACAAGTGCACATAAAATAGGTAGCTAACGATGATAGCATGAGGATTAATAAAACGGTACCTGGCATATAACGAACGCTGAAAATATAATCATTGACTGAACAAAATGTTTCTCCTCACGTTACCAGAGTTCTAGCCTAACAGTTGTGATTTTATACCAAATGTACTGAATTTTAATAATAAAAATAACTATTTTTATAGGAGTTGCAACTGAAGACCTGGAGAACTTTCTCCTGTAGCCTTCTAAGCATGATCCTCTTTAGATCAGTGTTTATACTATGCTACCTTTCTAAAAGATAAGGTGTATAAAAGTACATGGGATCTTTTAAATGGAACCATAGACCAATAATAAAAATAGATAGTTATGTATAAAGGGAAGGAAGGCACAATGTGAAAATGAAAGAGATGGAATCCCCACTTATCTGAGTGCAATCAGTTTCATAGTTTTGTCTTTGAGTTCATGTAAATGTCTTATGTTAAAAGAAAACCAAATTAGCCCAAAAGTGATCGTCAATTTTGTGTGCTCATTTTTCTGGGCTAAGGGATTCCCAGATGGATGGTTGAACATCCCTTCCAGGTGTGTCTGTGAGGGTGTCTGTGGATGAGACTAGCATTTGAGTTGGTGACTGGTCTGAACCAGATTCTTTACCTCCTTTGTGCAGGTGGGTGTCAGGCAGTCCACTGAGGGCCAGAGAACGAGAGGTGGAGGAAGGGTGAATTTACTCTCAGTCTGAACTGAGCATCCACTGTCTTCTGCCCCCAGCAGTGATCCTGGTTCACAGGTCTTCAGACTCAGATGGGACTTCTACCATCTGTCTCTTCAGGACTTTGGACGGAGAATGAACGACACCTCAGCTTTCCTGGTCTCCAGCTTGCAGATGGCATATCATGAGACTGCTCAGCCTCCCTAATCATGGAGCCAATTCCTATAATAAATCTCTTCTTGAAAAGGAAAGAGTGAGTCGCTTAGTCATGTCTGACTCTTTGCGACCCTGTGGACTGTAGGCCCCCAGACTCCTCTGTCCATGGAATTCTCCAGGCAAGAATACCGGAGTGGGTAGCCATTCCCTTCTCCAGGGGATATTCCTGACTCTGGGATCAAACCTACAAATCCCACATTGCAGGCAGATTCTTTACCATCTGAGCCACCAGGGAAGCCCAGTAAATCTCCTCTTATATATCAATAGATTTTCTCATGGTTCCCTTTCTCCGGAGAACCCTGACTAATACATCAGGTTTCTTTTAAATCCCTAAAAATAAAAGCAAAGTGAAACATAATTGTTTCACATAAGTCACATAATTATAGCACATCTAAAAGGACCTAAGATAATAACAGATAGACCTTACTTTCTTATGATCACTAGTGTAGAGAGAGAACTTTAAAAACCTAGGAGATAAATAAACATGTCTCTTAAATCATGTTTTTCAAACTTCAGATCATGACCTAGTAGGAGTTGTGAAATCAGCATAGTAGATGAAAAACAACACTTTTAAAATGAAACACTAGATTTGAATAGAAGATGGGATAGTTGTACTTAGCAAGGGCAAGTGCCAGAACACACACCTTGTGTGCGTATGAGTTTGTGTGTATACAGGGCCCAACACAATCCATACTGCAGGTCATGATACACACAGGTTTGAAAAGCTCTTCTTTACACAGCCCTCCAGAACTGACTCATCTCAGCTGTGATTCTGAGATCACTGTAAGGTGGAGAAGGAGGAAGATGCCGGGCTGTTGGATAAAAGCAGTGCATGCTAAGTTGCTTCAGTCATATCTGACCCTGCAACCCTATAGACTGTAGCCTGCCAAGCTCCTCCGTCCATGGGATTCTCCAGGCAAGAATACTGGAGTGGGCTGCCATTTCCTTCTCCAGGGGACCTTTCCAAGCCAGGGATCGAACCCATGTCTCCTGCAGCTCCTGCATTGGAAGCGAATTCTTTCTTTACCACTGAGCCACCAGGGAAGCTCCACATAAAACAAGAGCTGAATCAACCATCCTTAGATACGTGATAAGAAACTGATGCCATCCTGGTTCTACCTGGTTAACATCCTGAAGCTAACCCCGCTAGCACCAGCCTCTCTTCATAAAATGCTACCAAGGAAATCAGGTGGCTGAACCCCCATCTGTCTGAAGCTGCACCATGCCCTGGTGGAAGCTGCTGAGTTCTGTTCCTTCAAGCTCAATTTGTCTAAGGCACAAAGCTGGAGTTGGAGCAAGCGTGCCTCTCGGGCGACATGCCAGAATGTAGTGAGCTGGGTGCTGTCAGGACTAACCCTCTGTTGCTTCTTTGTATCTCCGAGTTCTCTCCTTACAGAACACCTCAACTCTGGCCACAGATGTGCGGGGACTGGTGACCGGATGAGTTCTGACTTTCTAAAGGGGCAGCCAGCGCTCAGCTTGGGTTATCTATGGGAATGAGATCCCAGTGTTTTCAGTTCTCCCCAGTTGTCAAGAGACCCAGAAATCCAGATTTTTGTGTAAAATGACTTGTCTTTAAATATTGGCAACACAGTTTTAAAAATTTAACCATGGGCCAAAAAATACGGTCAACATTCGCTCTCCTTGCTCCTGGTTTGCCTCTTTTCAACTAAATCAGGTTTTTTGTTTGCTTTTTTACTCCTGTTCTGGTTGTTTGTTTTGTTTTGTCAAGGAGTGGGAAAAGATGGGAATTTGCGGTTGGTAGATGCAAACTATTGCATTCAGAACAGATAACAAGGTCCTACTGTACATCTGCTGGTGCTACTGCTGTTTACTCGATCAGTCCTGTCCAACTCTTTGCTCCCCATAGACTGTGGCCCGCCAGGCTCCTCTGTCCATGAGACTTTCCAGGCAAGAATACGGTAGTGCGTTGCCATTTCCTTCTCCAGGAAATCTTCTCAACCCAAGGATCGAACCCGTGTCTCCTGCTTGTCAAGAGGATTCTTTAGCACTGAGTCACCTGGAAGCCCACTGTATAGCACTGGTAGCTATATCCTATCTCCTGGGATAAACCATAATGGAAAAGGATATTTTGAAAAACAAATGTATGTATGTGTAAAACGGAGTCACTTTTGCTTCACAACTGAGATTGACACAACCTTGTAAATCAACTATATGTCAATAAAAAATAATAAAATAAAATAAAAAGCTTTTGTAACATTAAAAACAGAGAAATGGGAAAAGAATTTGAGAGACTTCCCTGGTGGTCCAGCGGTTAAGACTCTGTACTCCCCTAGTAAGGGAACTAGGATCCCACATGCCACATGCGGTGGTAAGGCCAAGAAAAAAAAAGGAGAGAGAATTTGAAAAAGAAGAGATATATGTATATGCATAACTGAATTACTTTGCTATATACCTGAAACTAATACAACATTGTAAATCAACTCTACTCCAATATAAAATAAACATTAAAAAAGAAATCTTTTTCTTTAAATGAATTTTATGTACAAGTCCAATTAATAAAACTACCACCAATGAAAATGCTCCTCTTTGAGGGTGGGCAAGGCCAGAGTTGTTTCTATTTGTCTCTCAGTCTCTCTAGCTCTGCCCTGATGAGCCCCTGGCTCTAGAAAAGAGAGAAACCACAGATCTATTAAATAAACACCAAAAGTATGGTCTTTTTGAGTACAATTCATTTTTCTTTTTGTTTAAATTAGCAATTTGCCAGCAGGTGCCATTACTCCTTGTGTATGTTAGTTGTTCTGTCATGTCCTACGCTTTGTGACCCATGGACTGTAGCCCACCAGGCTCCTCTGTCCATGGGATTCTCCAGGCAAGAACACTGGAGTGGGTTGCCATTCCCTTCTTCAGGGGATCTTCCTGACCCAGGGATCGAACATGGGTCTCCTGCATTGCTGGCAGATTCTTTACCATCTGAGCCACTTGGGCAGCCCTCATTAGTCCTTGAGGCCATTCTTATATTGTAATATTAAGATTATATCATTAACATATGGAAAGATGTCTGTCTTTTTTAAATTTTTATCTATGTTGGGGCAGAAGGGAATACATAGATCATTTAAGTGAGCAAGATGAAACTATTTAGGTGCAAGTTATAAATGAAAACTTCTAGATTCAACCCTGTTGCAAGCCATTTTAAGGTAGAACTGACACTTTCAATATCCATTCTGATGTTGCCATTTAGATTAAGGAAACCACTTAAAATCTAAAGGCGACCTCAAAATCCTATAAGATGCCCATACAGCAACTTGGAATTTCTTCTGGAATAAGGTGGGTATAAACAAAAGGACCTTTGCCAACAAAGGTCCATCTAGTCAAAGCTATGGTATTTCCAGTAGTCATGTATGGATGTGAGAATTGGACTATAAAGAAAGCTGAGCACTGAAGAATTGATGCTTTTGAACTGTGGTATTGGAGAAGACTCTTGAGAGTCCCTTAGACTGCAAAGAGATCCAACCAGTCCCTCCTAAAGGAAATCAGTCCTGAATATTCATTGGAAGGACTGATGCTGAAGCTGAAACTCCAATACTTTGACCACGTCATGCGAAGAATTGACTCATTGGAAAAGACCCTGATGCTGGGAGGGATTGGGGGCAGGAGGAGAAGGGGACGACAGAGGATGAGATAGTTGGATGGCATCACTGACTCAATTGACATGAGTTTGAGTAAACTCTGGGAGTTGGTGATGGACAGGGAAGCCTGGCATGCTGCAGCCCATAGGGTCACAAAGAGTTGGACATGACTGAGCGACTGAACTGAACTGAAACAAAAATTACAGAGATAGCATCTGACTATGGAATCAAAAGCTGTTAATAGATCACTTGATACTGAGAAAAGTAGAATTTTTCATAATTAAGTTCCCATTATAGTGAAGGAAGCAGGACACTGAGCTTCATAGTCACATGACACTCTGAAAATCTCACTGTTAATTGATCATGAGGTAGGGCTGGAATCCAGCCTTTTCTATTTTGAGGCTCTGTTTTGTATTTTTCCCTTCCACTATGCAAATAACACAAGATCTTAAAGGTGTTCATAAAAAACATTTCTGGTATCTGATTTAAGATATGTCAACAAAAGCAATAGAGACTGCATATTTTGCTACTGGGGTTTCCCAGGTAAAGTGGGTAAAGAATCAACCTACATTGCAGGAGACACCAGTTTGATCGCTAGGTCAGGAAGATCCCCTGGAGGAGGGCAAGACAACCCACTCCAGTATTCTTGCCTGGAGAATCCCCATGGGCAGAGGAGCCTGGTGGACTACAGTCCTTGGGGTCACAAAGAGTAGGACATGACTGAGGCGACTGAGCCCCCCACATTTTGCTACTAAATAATTTCATTTTAAACATATTTTTAATATTACTTTTGTATAAAATCAGTTGACAGCCTTCGATAGAGGTAGACCAGACTGCTCGATATACGTGTAGCAAAAAAAGCATTCTAAAATGGGGGTTATTTACTAAATTTCAAATGCTTAACCTGTTTTTCATCCACTCAATAGTGTCAGATGTGGAATTTGACATATATAGAAATGTTATTTATATCCATCCTTCTATCATACTATATATTCCACACTATTTATTGCAGAACTATTTTTTATCTACTTTCCAGAGCACAAACCCCCTCCAAGAAAAAACAGATTCTGAACTGAGATAATCTATCCATATTTTCTGTTTCTATTCTTGCCTTCTGCCCGCAAATCCTTTGTGTGTATGTGTGCGTGTGTGTGTGCTCACTTCTACTGAACTCATGACCTTGGGTAGAGATTCAGCTTTGCATGAATATTTGAAAATGACTTTTGCTGATTTAGCTGCTAAATGCATATGATAGAAGTCCAGCTTACCTTGGAGGCTCTGGGGGGTTTTAACTCACCGGTGCCAGAAAGCAGACCAGTCTGGAGAGATCAGCTAATGTCTCCCAGCTGTGGGAAAAGTGTGAACAGCTCTGTCACAAGCGCTGCCTCTGTCTCTTGTCTCCCAGACAGTACTTTCCATGCAAACCATCACTTCTTATTTGCTACTTGGACACTGGTACCAGAAATTGCTGCTTCATTGCCCACGGAGAAGCTAAGTGGGGAGTGGGGGGCCGGTCTGGAAGTTACCCCAGCACAAAGGAAGTTTCAGGCTCAGGCTTGGTCCTGGAGCAGACACACAGGAGGCTGACAGAAAATATATATTCACAGCTGTGGCCTAGAGGTTGGTGGTAGACCAGTAGGTAATACAAGGAGAAATGGCCTTTTCTGGAGGGGTTCTTTCCAGGTGAGAAAGTGACATGCCCTCGCTTGGCCCAGGAGCAAGCTAGCATTTCTTGACCAATTTCCAAAGCAGGTTTGTCAGAAGGCAGAAACAACAGGCAACAAAAGCCTCAGCAATAAATAGTACATTTTAGCAACGAGGCGGTAATTCTCAACCTTAAAGTTTTATAGGAAAGCAGGTATTGGGGACATCCCTGGTGGTCCACTGGTTCAACCCCTCACTGGGGAGCCAAGATCTCACAGCCAAAAAACCAAGATGAAACAATATTGTAATAAATCCAATAAAGACTTTAAAAAACAAAACAAACAAAACAAAACCCTAGAAGCCTGGATTAAAAAAGAAGAAGAAGAAACAGGTATTGAATGACTGTCTACACTCAGCAAAATTTGCAGCAAACACTTGGGTCACTGTCCACCCCGCTCACCCACTCCCAGTCAATCCCTCCACCAAGCAGAACATTAATATGATCTTGTCTACCTTCCTGACTTTAAAGACCGAGAAGCTGAGACTCTGACTCCTGTGAGCTGACTCTCTTTGTTAGTATAATGAGATCATAGTGTTGTATGTTTTTCCAAGCTTTGTAAGGACTGTGATTTTAAAATTTGTTTTCTTGTCACATTTCCTTTAAATGCCAAGTCACGGTGGTTTGTGTCTCCATCAGTTTGATCTCAGGAATCCAGGTGCCGACTAGATTTCCTTCCCCCAGGAACACCTGAGAAGCGCCCAGACCCCCCAGAGATCTTCCCTGGTTGTCATTTGCCAGTTCAGCCAGTTGACTTTCTCCCAGACCGCAGACCAGAGACTCATCTATTGCTGTCCTCTTCTTGCCAATTTTGGGCCAGTTTCTTGCACACATCTGCACTCCCCTGGACTACAGTATTATTATTATTTTTTGAAAGGCTATCCACAGATAAACCTCTTTCTTTCTTTTTTTTTAAAAAATTACTGGAGTATAACTGCTTTACAGGGCTTCCCTGGTGGCTTAGAAGATAAAGAATCTGCCTGCAATTCAGGAGACCCAGTTTCAACCCCTGGGTAGGAAGGTATCCTGGAGAAGGGAATGGCAACCCACTCCAGCATTCTTGCCTAGAGAATTCCATGGACAGAGGAGCCTGCCCTGCTACAGTCCATGAGGTCACAGAGTCGGACATGACTGAGTGACTCACACACACACACACACACACAATTGCTTTACAATATGTTAGTGTCTGCTGCACAAAATGTGAATAGGCTATATATATATACATATAGTCCCTCCCTCTTGGACCACCTCTGCTGCATCCCACCCCTCTAGGCCATCACAGAGCACCAAGCTGAGATCCCTGTGCTATAAAACAGCTTCCCACTACCTATTTTACATATGATAGCGAATATATGTCAATCTCAAGCTCCTAACTCGTCCCACCCTCCTCTTCCCCCTCCCCCACCTCAGATCCATGCGTCCATTCTCTATGTCTGCGTCTCTAGTCCTGTCCTATAAACAGGTTCATCGGCACCATTTTTCTAGATTTCACATATATTCATTAATATATATTTATTTTTCTCTTTCTGACTTAACTTCATCCTGTATGACAGATTCTAGGCCCACCCACATCTCTACAAATGACCCAGTTTTGTTCCTTTTATGGCTGAGTAATAGTCCATTGTATATATTAATATGTACCACATCTTCTTTATCCATTTATCTGTCATTGAAAATTTCAGTTATTTCCAAACATAACTTGTAATGAGAATTTTCTAAGGTTTTGAGGATAGTGCAGTGCAAACTGTTGCAGAATGATTCTTTCAGTCCTGTGAGTCCCTGAGTCCATGTGTCTCTCCTGATGCCTCTCTGTTTAGCAGCTTAGCATCTTGGCTTGCTTTTAATGTGGTCATGGTCATGTGACTACTCAAGAGACCGGTTTAGCTGTCCCAAAGTGGGTCTAAAACACATTTACAGCACCCCATGCTTTCGTTCTATTTGTTACCCACGGCAGCTGTAAGCGATTACTGCAAACCTGGTGGTGCAGAGCAACAGGAATTTATTCCCTCAGGTTCTGAAGGCCAGAAATCCAAAACAGTATCCCTGGGCAGAAACAAAGGTGCCGTTGGGGCAGGGCTCCCTCTGGAGGCTCAGGGGAGAATTGCTTCCAGGGAACACCAGGACCCTTGGCTTGTGGCGACATCCCTGCACCCTGCCTCCAAGGTCACACTGCCTCCTGCTCTTCTGCGTGTCAAATCTCCCTCCGTCTCTAAGATTTCCACACTGATTCCAATGTCTGTTCTTATTCCACACCGCCAAGCACCTCTCTGTTACCAGGGTGTCCTGGAATTGAACTCAACTCTGACACCATCTATCTGGGAGGTGTGTTAGATACTATAGGTCAAGGGCCCCGTCCTGCAGGATGGCCATTCTCCCCCTCCCCCAAAGCCGTGCTAACTGCAAGTCCAAGTTGCCACCGGCGCTTCTGATGAACCCCCTCCTTGGGTCTGATTACCTTGCTAGAGCAGCTCACCAAATTCAAAGAAACATTGTGCCTACTGGACCACCCATTCACTGTGGAAAGATAGCGCTCAGGAACAAACAGAGGGAAGAGACACACCGGTCAGGTCTGTGGGGAGGAGCCCAGAGGCTTATTAAGTCACTCATTAACACAACAGAAGATACCTTGATAGCTCTCATCACAGGAAATTCCAGGAGCTTTGGGAGCTCTGTGCGAGGAACAGGATTGAGATAAAATATATATTTCCTATAATAAATTACAATATCACAACCTCTCCATCTTATTTGAATACATTTTGTGTCATTTAGGATCTACCTCAGGATCTTCAGCTTAATCCCATCTGCAAAGGTTCCTTTCCAATAAGGTGACTTTCACAGGTTCTAAGTATTAGGACCTTATATCTTTGGGGCCATTATTCAGCCTACCTCGGTAGTCTTTGCTGCTATTCATCCAATAGTTTCAATCTGTAGTCTTCTGCACAATGACTTGACTTCCTCTGGTTGGGCAGGGGTGTCACCAATGAGTGAAAGTAACTTCTGTCACTTCTAGGCTAGAGCGTTAAACTACTGTGCAAGGCCTCCGGAGCTCCTGTCCCTCTGCTGTGAGCCCAGCGGTTTTTGGAATGATGGGTATCAAACCAGGTTAGAAGCAGAGAACCTGGCTGAACTGTGATGACAAGGGTGGGCAAGGAATATACCTCTGCTGTTAAAAGTCACCAGATTCAGGTTTTTCGGTTTTGATTTTCAGCAATATAACTTTTAAAAATTGGAGTATAGTTGTAAACACAAATATTCAATATTGGGCTAGTTTCAGGTGTACAACATAGTGATTCAGTTATGTATATACCTATAAAGTCAAGAAACACCTGGAGTAACAGGAAAATTTGGCCTTGGAGTACGGAATGAAGCAGGGCAAAGGCTAATAGAGTTTTGCCAAGAGAATGCACTTGTCATAACACACACCCTCTTCCAACAACACAAGAGAAGACTCTACACATGGACACCACCAGATGGCCAACACCAAAATCAGATTGATTATATTCTTTGCAGCCAAAGATGGAGAAGCTCTATACAGTCAGCAAAAACAAGACCAGGAGCTGACTGTGGCTCAGATCATGAACTCCTTATTGCCAAATTCAGACTTAAACTGAAGAGAGTAGGGATGACCACTAGACCATGCAGGTATGACCTAAATCAAATCCCTAATGAATATACACTGGAAGTGAAAAATAGATTTAAGGGACTAGATCTGATAGACAGAGTGCCTGATGAACTATGGATGGAAGTTCATGACATTGTACAGGAGACAGGGATCAAGACCATCCCCATGGAAAAGAAATGCAAAAAGGCAAAATGGTTGTCTGAGGAGGCCTTACAAATAGCTGTGAAAAGAAGAGAAGCGAAAAGCAAAGGAGAAAAGGAAAGCTATTCCCATTTGAATGCAGAGTTCCAAAGAATAGCAAGGAGAGATAAAAGCCTTCCTCAGCAATCAGTGCAAAGAAGTAGAGGAAAACAACAGAATGGGAAAGACTAGAGATCTCTTTGAGAAAATTAGAGATACCAAGGGAACATTTCATGCAAAAATGGGCTCAATAAAGGACAGAAATGGTAGGGACCTAACAGAAGCAGAAGATATTAAGAAGAGGTGGCAAGAATACACAGAAGAACTGTACAAAAAAAGATCTTCATGACCCAGATAATCACAATGGTGTGATCACTCACCTAGAGCCAGACATCCTGGAATGTGAAGTCAAGTGGGCCTTAGAAAGCATCACTACAAACAAAGCTAGTGGAGGTGATGGAATTCCAGTTGAGCTATTTCAAATCCTGAAAGATGATGCTGTGAAAGTGTTGCACTCAATATGCCAGCAAATTTGGAAAACTCAGCAGTGGCCACAGGACTGGAAAAGGTCTGTTTTCATTCCAATCCCTAAGAAAGGCAATCCCAAAGAATGCTCAAACTACCACACAGTTGCACTCATCTCACATGCTAGTAAGTATGCTCAAATTCTCAAGGCCAGGCTTCAAGCAATACGTGAACCGAGTACTTCCAGATGTTCAAGCTGGTCTTAGAAAAGGCAGAGGAACCAGAGATCAAATTGCCAATATCCGCTGGATCATCGAAAAAGCAAGAGAGTTCCAAAAAAACATCTATTTCTGCTTTATTGACTACGCCAAAGCCTTCGACTGTGTGGATCACAATAAACTGTGGAAAATTCTGAAGGAGATGGGAATACCAGACCACCTGACCTGCCTCTTGAGAAACCTGTATGCAGGTCAGGAAGCAACAGTTAGAACTGGACATGGAACAACAGACTGGTTCCAAATAGGAAAAGGAGTACGTCAAGGCTGTATATTGTCACCCTGCTTATTTAACTTATATGCAGAGTACATCATGAGAAACGCTGGGCTGGAAGAAGCACAAGCTGGAATCAAGATTGCTGGGAGAAATATCAATAACCTCAGATATGCAGATGACACCACCCTTATGGCAGAAAGTGAAGAGGAACTAAAGAGCCTCTTGATGAAAGTGAAAGAGGAGAGTGAAAAAGTTGGCTTAAAGCTCAACATTCAGAAAACTAAGATCATGGCATCTGGTCCCATCACTTCATGGCAAATAGATGGAGACACAGTGGAAACAGTGTCAGACTTTATTTTGGGGGGGCTCTAAAATCACTGCAGATGGTGACTGCAGCCATGAAATTAAAAGACGCTTACTCCTTGGAAGGAAAGTTATAACCAACCAAGATAGCATACTAAAAAGCAGAGACTTTACTTTGCCAACAAAGGTCCGTTCGGTCAAGGTTATGGTTTTTTCAGTGGTCACGTATGGATGTGAGAGTTGGACTGTGAAGAAAGCTGAGCGCCAAAAAATTGATGCTTTTGAACTGTGGTGTTGGAGAAGACTCTTGAGAGTCCCTTGGACTGCAAGGAGATCCAACCAGTCCATCCTAAAGGAGATCAGTCCTGGGTGTTCATTGGAAGGACTGATGCTGAAGCTGAAACTCCAATACTTTGGCCACCTCATTCGAAGAGTTGACTCATTGGAAAAGATCCTGATGCTGGGAAAGATTGAAGGCAGGAGGAGAAGGGGACAACAGAGGATGAGATGGCTGGATGGCATCACTGACTCGATGCGCATGAGTTTGAGTAAACTCCAGGAGTTTGTGATGGACAGGGAGGCCTGGCGTGCTGCAATTCATGGGGTCGCAAAGAGTCGGACATGACTGAACGACTGAACTGAACTGATATATATTTCAAATTATTTTCCATATAGGCTATTACAAGATACTGAATATAGTTCCTATGCTCTACAGTAAATCCTTATTAATTATCTACAGTATGTATACTAGTGTGTATCTGTTAATCCTAAATTCCTAATTTATCCTCCCCTCCTCCCTTTCCTCTTTGGTAACCATAAGTTTGTTTTGTATGTCTGTGAGTCTGTTTCTATTTTATACATAGATTCATTTGTAATTTTTTTTAGATTCCACATACAGGTTATATAATATGATATTTGTCTTTCTGGGTCTGACTTACTTCACTCAGTATGATATGCTTAGGCTCATCTATGTTGCTGCAAATGGTATTATTCATTCTTTTATGGCTGAATAGTATTCCATTCAGTTCAGTTCCACTCAATGAACACCCAGGACTGATCTCCTTTAGGATGGACTGGTTGGATATCCTTGCAGTCTAAGGGACTCTCAAGAGTCTTCTCCAACACCACAGTTCAAAAGCATCAATTTTTCGGCGCTCAGCTTTCTTCACAGTCCAACTCTCACATCCACACATCACCACTGGAAAAACCATAGCCTTGACTAGACGGACGTTTGTTAGCAAAGTAATGTCTCTGCTTTTTAGTATGCTATCTAGGTTGGTCATAGCTTTCCTTCCAAGGAGTAAGTATTCCATTGAGTGTATATATATATATATATATATATATATACACTTAAGAAGATGTGTGTATATACACACACACACCACATCTTCTTAAGCCCGTTGTTTGTTGATGGGCATGTATGTTGTTCCATGTCTTGGCTACTGTGAATAGTGCTGCTGTGAACGATGGGGTACATGTATCTGTTCAGGTTAGAACTTTTCATCTTTCCCAGATATATACCCAGAAGAGAAACTCGTACAGAGCAGGACTCTATGGTCCTTCCCTTCCATGTCCTTCACCAGTCTTTTGTCTGTAGAAAAACTTTGGCCAAGGAATAAATTTAGTCAGAGAGGTGAGAAAATGCAGAAGCAAAGAAAAACAGTCCCAATAAGACTAAATAGTAATAGTTTAGTCATTAAGCATAGTGAAGGACATTTAGTTCTTTTTCAAAGGCTACGGATAATATTCTGAGCCATATCCTGTGAGCTGTCTTAGAGAGACCAAAACCTTCACCAGGTGGAAGAAATTAACTACATGATGATCAGACGGTAGCCATTACATAAGCTCCCGCAATTCTGAGAATTGGTCTCAGAGACATGGGAACAGACTGATCCTGGAACTGAAGATGACCTGCACCTAAAATAATCAGAATGACACTGGTCAGATAACTGATGACCAGTTTCACGATGGCTGTCGAGCTGACTGTGCTGTGTCTGCATAGAGCCCTTCCCTCCACCTACAGAAGCTCTTGCCCACCGCCTTTCAGCATGGGGAGGAAGGAGCGGGCCTTTGAACACGTGTCCTCCCCCCCCACCCCCCCCCCCCCCCCCCCGGCCCTTGGTTACCAACCTTTGAAAACAAGCAAACTTTCCTTTCCACCATCCTCGTCTCTTCGTTGGCTTTTGAGCTGTGAGCACCTGGACCCACCTTCAGTAACAGATTTTGGCGCCAACATGAAGCTGCGTTTCTCGCGGGATCTGAAGCTGCGTTTCTCGCGGGATCTCGCTCCCGAGGTTTTCCCAAGTGGAGCCCCCGCCATGATGACACCTGGGAAGCCAGTGAGAAGCCTACTGCTCCTGCTCCTGGCTTACTGGCCGCAGGAGTGGACTTGAGGGCCATTCCTAGCAGCAGCCAATGCTTTGTTTCTGGGATCCTCTCTGTTTCTCCTCTGCTCAGCACTGGCGGCCAAGGTATGCTTTCCTTCGTGGAGTGGAAAGACGCCTCTGGACGAGCGGACAGTAAGTCCACCATGTGCACGCGGCTAACTTCTCCTTTGAGCACCAAATGTGCTGTGTGCGCATTTTTGCCCGTTGGTTCTGACGTGTGGCTGCCATCGAGGCCCATTTGTGTTGACAAGTGTTTGTCTGCGACTCCTTATGGGTCCTCCTCTGGAGGGTTTGTGACAGTTCTGGTGTGTGAGCGTGTATTCCATTTGTGGGATTGGTATTCTTGCTGCCTTTTGTAAAATGAGGAATTCAGGTTCAACTCAGAAAAAATTAAGCTGTGAAACCATGACTAAAAAAAGAAAGATGACTTTTTACCCATGTATTATTTAGGCTCTGGAGAAAATTGGCTAAGATGAAACTTTCAACACTCCAAAACTGGTTCTCTCTGCATACACAATTAAAGAAAGTTAGGTTGATACAATATTGCTTTCAGAATTCTGACCCTGAGAGAACAGAAATATGACTAAGAGAAAGCTTAAAGTTAACTCTTATCATGTCCTTAAATGCAAACAACCCACTTTGTGGAGACTTTAGCTTTGGGGTAATAAGTAAAACTACAAGCCAAGAAAACAAAAGACGAAAGAGGGCTAGGTTTATTAAACACACATCTTGTACCATAAAAGAGACATTGTGTTATGAAAAAACTATATATCTTAGAGTTTATGAAATATGTTCTTAAGTTTTCCAGCCAGAAAGTTCTGGTATAACCATTCAATTACTTGTTTCTTGATTTTGTTAAGGTTTTCAAGGGTTAAAGATTGTAATATGTAAAAATGACAAGGGAAGCGTTTCACTGTGTAAAGGAAGTAGGATATGTGCTGCCAGCAAGAGAAATTATAAAGACTGGACATATTTTTGTTGAGAAAAAAAAAAGAATAATTTTGTCCTGGGGCTGGCTGCTTATGTATAGGAAAATAAGAGATAAATTAATATGGATCCAAAAAATGATAAAATATTTGTGAAAAAGGAACTTTGAGAAAAAATTCTGTACATTGTCAAAATTAAGATTAGATTGAATTTAATTAGATAAGTAAATGAATTGTGTCATTAACAGAGAAATGATCCAAGACAATTTTGTTTTCTCTCTCTGTTAAGAGAACAAAAGTTCTCCTGGAATATTGAGCTGCTTTTGATAAGACTGTAAGTTTGTTTCTCTAGCTAACATAGAGTTTTCCAGAGGGCCCCTGAGTCATCTCAGAAAAAAATATTAGTAAAAAAAAATTTTTTAACTCTAATGAAAAGATTTTTTTGTTTTACTTTTGACTCCCATGTTCAGGATAAAGAAATTGTCTAGTGAAGTTGTCAAAGTATAACTGCTTATAATGTGTATCACTGCTGGCTTTATGTTTATGGCTTAAAATACATTTCAGAGCTGACCATTTTCTGCATGTAGCCCCCTCCCTCTGCCTATAAAAGCTCTTGCTCACTGATCATCAGTGGTTGAAGATTCAGCCTTTAGACAGAAGTCCACCCACCCCCAGTTGCCAGCCTCTGAAATAAATCTAACTTTCCTTTCCACCATCCTTGCCTCTTTGTTGACTTTTGAGTGGTGAGCAGCCAGACCCACTTTCAGTAACACGAGTATGTAGTTATTTCTTGGATGTCCCCTCTTGGTTTGCATTCCACTCAGTTATGTCACTTGTTAGCCTTAATGATGAAAGCTAAAATGATGAAAACCTAACTTTGCTTTTCATATTAACACAAAGTACATTTAGCATAACTTTTAGGTTCACTGACCTTCCCAGATACATTTCTATCATGTAAATCCATGGGAGATGGCCCTTTGTTTTGTTCATAATTTTACAAAGACATGTTTTCCATTTTGAAATATCGTGCTTCTAACTGCAAAGTTGGTTCTGGTGTTTCAATCCCAGACAGTCAGTTTTGTAGCTCTCAATCTAGTGTGGATTCTAATTTAAGTAAACATGTGGCTCTTTCATTATAAACTACTTTCTTTTTCTCTCTCCTTTATTTATAGATGGGGTTTCTTGGTTTTTGGGTTTTTTTGTTTTTTTTTTTTTTCTGTAACCTATGAGTATCAGGAGCCTGATATTCATCTTTGTGGCACTGAGTCTGGGAGGGTTGTGAACCACTATTTAGGACAGTGCAGGTTCTCAGGATTGCAATGAGATTATAATTATAATGATAGTTACCATTTATTAGGGCTTCCCTGATTGCTCAGTTGATAAAGAATCACCTGCAGTGGAGGAGACTCCAGTTCGATTCCTGGGTTGGGAAGATCGCCTGGAGAAGGGATAGGCTACCCACTCCAGTATTCTTGGGCTTCCCTCATGGCTCAGCTGGGAAAGAATTTGCCTGCAATGTGGGAGACCTGGGTTCAATCCTTGGGTTGGGAAGATATCCTAGAAAAGGGAATAGCTGCCCACTCCAGTATTCTGGCCTGGAGAATTCCATGGACTGTATAGTCCGTGGGGTCACAAAGAGTCGGATACCACTGAGCGACCATTTACTGGGCTGTTTTCCATGCACTAAAGCAGTATGCTAATCGCTTTGCAAATATCTTTTCATTTGATTTTCACAATAAATATTTCAGATAGGCAAATTTTTTATCTCCAGTTTTACAAATGAGATAAGTGAGCCTACAAAAGTTAAGTAATTTAGCCAATACCATTAGTAAATGTAGTTGGCACTCCATACCTGCAAATGCAGATGAACCCCCAACCTGGGGGTGTAGAACCTATGGGTGCAGAAGGCAGAGTTCACTAAGCCATTTTATATGAGGGACCTGAACATCCACTAATTTGGGTATCCACAGGGGTCCTGCAGATACAGAGGGAGGACAATAACAGCATCATTTGAATGCGAATCTGCTTGACCTGAGAGCCGGAGTGTTTACCTACCCAGGTAAACCACTGATTTAGAAAAGATTCCTGTACTCGCTGAGGGAACAACCAAAGGCAGGCAGGTCATATTCTGTATGTCTAAATCATCATTGCTTCCAATACAGCAAAACCAGTCTCCCAATTTCAGGAGAGGAAGCAAGGCTCAAACATATCAGAAAAGACAGAAAGAAGAGCGGTATAGAGTTAACAATTTCAACTATATCTACTGCTTCTTCCATTTGAACAGTGAGAATGCTACAAAAGTCTCCAAGGTCAACATATCCTCTGTTCAGCTTTTCTTCATGAGCAACTTCATACATTCATGAAAAACCTTTGACCTCTAAGAAGCCAGCAGCATTGATAATTATATGTCAAAAACAATTCTTTATGTGGTACCCACTCTATAATGGATTCAGAGACATGAATAAAACATCTTAATTTTCAAGTATTTCTTTTTAAATTAATATTTGAAAGAAAAAATGTCTTGTAAAGAAAGGAGATTTTTGTCAGGCGTGCAGCTCTTGCATAGAGGGATAGAGTTTTCATGGCCTGTCTTGTTAAAAATGTTCTAGTACCAATCTGATGCACACTTATTTATGGATTTTAGACTAAAAGCTCTTTTTTGCCAGTTTTCTTCACAAGCACTTATCTCGACATCCTCATTAGGTGATTTTTCTCTTTTCTTTTTTGTTGAGGCCTAGCCATGCCCTTGGTACTCTCTTTTGTTCCTTGCTGCAAAAGGAATGGTTTTAAAGCCTCCCTCTCCAACAGTCCCACCTTTTTTTTTTCCCCTTTGTAATTAGCCTTATTTGAGGACCAGAGAAGCAAAAGACTGGAAAGAAATAAAAAAAAAAACTGTTGAACAAAAGACGACGTTCTTTACCCCAACCATATGCTGTATAGTTCGTGTGCAACCTGGGTCAGATGACTCACATGTATGCCTTTAAAATGGAAAGAGAATGAAAAAAGAAAGAACAAGAAAAAGCACTGACTTTCTCAGCAGCCACATTGGCATAAACAGCCTGGGAGTAAATGTCACGGTGAAGGAGAATAATACATCCTTACCTTCACTGCAGAAGTAACTCACTTTAAAACCAAAGAACATGATGAAATTACGTACCTGGTCACAATGCTTACAGACAGTCATTTGAAATCCCTTAATATTAATTTTCTTTACTTGAAAGGAAAGAAACACTTTTCTTTTTTAAAACTCCTGGCATCTTTTCTCATTCGAGCCCCATGAAAATGGACTTGTTCGCTAGTTCCTTTAAAATAGGTTCATAAAAACAGTTTCAATGCAGTGGTGATCAGTGAAACATTTTTCCTGCCTCCTCTTTTCTTATATCATTAGTTAAGAGGACCAATGGATTTATGCTTTCTTTGTCTCTGGAAGTAAAACTCTAGCTTTCAAAATATTAAAATTCATAAATGCCACTGGCTATTGGGCCTGGAATAATGTTATTTCTTAAAAAGTGTTTTGTACCAATAGATTTCAGAAAAAAAGACCATCAAAGGCGGTTTTAATGAAGCAAATGTTACTGTGTATGAAGACTCAGGGTTCCAAAGATGCAGCTCTCAAGAAACTAACTTGTCTTCCTCCCCACTCCACCCTCTAAAATGAACATATTAAATTTATTAGAATATAGGCTTTGATTTTTTTGTTGTTGTTTTCCATTTTCATTGAGCAAGTACCAACAGGAATGCAGGGAACACTCTATCTGGCGGTTTTTTTATTGGAATATAATTGCCGTACAATGTTAGTTTCTATTGTACAGCAGCATGGATCAGCCATAGGTATACGTATGTTCCCCTCTGTCTTGCACTCCCTCCCACCCTTTCACCCCACCCACCTATGCCATCCCCGAGCACTGAGCTGAGCTCTCTGTGCTGTCTAGCAGCTTCCCACTAGCTAGCTATCGTACAATGATAGTGTGTGAATGTCACTGCTACTCTCTCGGCTCATCCCACCCTCTCCTTCCCACCCTGTGTCCACAAGCCCGTTCTCTGTGGCCTGCAGCTCTATCCCTGCCCCACAAATAGGTTCATCACTACCATTTTCTAGATTCCACGTGTACCCTGATGTTCATATCAGCACTGTTTGCAGTAGCCCAGAACAGGGAAACAACTTAGATGTCCATCAGTAGATGAATGGATAAAGAAGTGGTACGTATATACAATGGAATATTACTTGGGCATAAAAAGGGATGAAATTGAGTCCATTGTAATGATGTACTTGAATCTAGACCATGTCATACAGGTTGAAATAAGTCAGAGGAAAACAAAATATCATATATATGGAATCTACCTGAAAATTTAAGGAGCATTAGGGGAGTAGAGTACAGTTGACCCCCTATCACAGGAGTTGGGGTGCCAACCCTCCACATAGTCAAAACCTGAGTATAACTTACTATCCTCGGTTCCCTGGTATCCTTGGAGTCAACCCACTGCAGACCATATAGATTGTAGTATTTAGTACTGAAAACAATCTGTGTGTAAGTGGGCCCATGCAGCTCAAATTGTGTTACTCAAGGATCAGCTGTGTTTATAAAGGTGTGAGAGGGTTTTAGGAAAATCATCCACACGCAGTATTGGTAACCACTGTCATCCTCGGGACTGAAACAGCAAACAGAAAGAACCGTTATCCAAACCTATGAAACACTCTGGCTTTTTGAAGAGCCTTGCAGCCAGCCCAGAATGACCTGGCAATGCAGAGGTGAGAGGAGCCCACACCCTACACTGCCCACTTCCTGTCCCTGATTTTCCGCAGGGGCTGCCCGTAAGCTACGCCAGTGGGAAACCAGAGTGGGGAGGAAGCTGTCGGTGCCATCTTGGTGCAGGGCCAGGGCACAGTGAGGCAGGAGGGCACAGGGACGCGATCTCAGATAAGTACCTTTCTCTCTCCACTTTTAGCTACGAGAGACAGGCATCCCTTCCCCTTGAACTTTGTTTTCCTCTTACAAGAAATCAGTTACATGGAATGCTTTTTTTTTTTTTTTTAATGTGAACCAGTTTTTATAAGTCTTTATTGAATTTGTTACACTATTGCTTCTGTTTTGTCTTTTGGTTTTTTGCCTGCAAGGCATGTGGGATCTTAGTGCCCCAACCAGGGATTGAACCAGCACTCCTTGCATTGGAAAGCAAGGTCTTAATCACTGGACTACCAGAGAAGTCCTTCATGGAACTCTTTTAAAGAAACAATTCCAAACAGCAAACTTTGTCCTCTTAATTCTGTTAATAGACCTTCAGAGAGCTCACAATACCTGAAGAAAGATCACCGCACCTTCTCCACCTGCTGCTGAGTAGAAAGTAGTTAATGAAGGTGGTTGCCGGGAGCCAGCACACGAGATCCCACCATGACAAGGTCATGAGGAGGAGACCTGACAAGCAAGGCAGATCAGGACTTCAGGGATTTCGAAAAGCTGCCCCGGCACTCACCTTAAAGATGATCTCTGTCTTTCTGATGCTTGCTA
Organism: Cervus canadensis; assembly: GCF_019320065.1. Lineage (NCBI taxonomy): Eukaryota > Metazoa > Chordata > Mammalia > Artiodactyla > Cervidae > Cervus > Cervus canadensis. The sequence goes on along the minus strand of NC_057407.1, from coordinate 56,232,402 downwards.
TATTAGACTACTCCCTAATTTCTGTGACACAGGTCGAAGGCCTTCCCCGATCTCTTTCCAAACAGAATCAACTTAGAACTTTAATTAATATGTCCGCTGGACGGTGGTATCCTATAAGATTATCCAGGATGAAAGCAGTGTTTCAATTTAGACTCCTTTGCTGGCATTCTGGCCTGCTTGGCAAATGCCTACTAATGCACATGACTGCTCACAACACCTTAATCATAAACAGCATAAAGAACCTGATCACACAAAAGGCCGTAATAGGCACAGAGCCCTTCAGGGGTGAGGAAGCCCTATTAGAGAACACAAAAAATATTATTCTAAAAGTGGTTATAGTTAAAGATTTAGAAAAATAAGAGTTTAGAATTGTTAATTTTAACCAGGAATGCTAAACAGGGGCTGCCTCACTGGAGCTGCAGTCTTTGTGTGGTAAACCTTTTAGATAAATTTAACTGATAACTTCTGCAAAAGGACTGACCTTTGTGTTCATTAAAGAATAGATTACAGAAAACAGCTTTGCATTCACTTAGGTCATAAAATGTCAATAGGCCCCAAGGCCAGAAGATAATGTACAAGACTTTCACAAAGAAGTATGGAGAAAATACCCTGGTTTCATGAAGGATAAGCTGATGTAATATTAAACTATCTTCCCCTTAAAAATGTACTAACTTAGAATATAAAAGCTACGGTCAAAAAAATAAAGATTTGCCAGACTCTGCTGCACCCCCCGCCTGGTTTCTCTCTCTCTCTCTCTCTCTCTCTCTCTCTCTCTCTCTCTCTCTCTCTCTCTCTCGCCGACGCCATTCACCCTGAGGGTACCCCTGGGTCCTGCCGAGGCTGGACCCCGGCAGGTGGTCATTTCACACAGTAAATTTGTATCGAGTACTAAGCAAGTGCACAACAGGGTACCACCTGAGAACCATAGATGACCCAAAGTCAGATGAGGACCCATCACCAGTGCGTCTCTGGATCCCTGGCATCCACTTCTGCTTTCTTCTCCAGCAAGTACTCAGGCACAAGTTGGTAACCATGACCCAGGCCTTCTATCAACACATTCTTATCTTCTCCTCTGTGTAACAGGCTCAGGACAGATCAGCTACTGAAGATAGACCAGTGAGAGTCTTGTTTGGGACTGTTTTGCCAGGTTTATCAAGAAAGAGATGCTCTTTCTAAAGGAATTTTTCAGTGAAAAGGATGTGAACAAAAGCTTATGAGAAGGAAGAGGCCCTGCTGAGAAAAGCAGATCTTAGGAGAGAAGGAGGTGGAGGCCCTGAACCACCATGCCTGAAGCCTGCTGGACTTGGAGTCCTGAGATAATACTTGTCTCGTTTTGCTTAAGCTGTGGTTGTATCTCTTACAGCAGGATGAGTCTTGACCCATACATTATCCTCAAGAAGTTTTTGTGTAACAGGGAAGATTGGTGTGTAAATAAAACACTAAATGTAAAGTTAGAAATAATATTTTTAAAAGATAAAGACTTCAGGGAACCCAGGTTTACTTACAGAAGTAATTATCTAAACAATCAAGCAAATTAAGATGCCGTTTGAATTGGGCCCTGAGTCACAAATAAAATGGGACTTGTTGGTTTTTAGGAATGAGCACATAGAGAGACAAACAGAGACATATAAAAGGATATACTGTACACTTCCAAATGTTATCCATGGTAATTCCTAGGAGTTGGGATTGGAATTGAGCTTCCCAGGTGGCACTATTGGTAAAGAACCTGCCTGCCAATGCAGGAGACATAAAGAGACTCAGGTTCAATCCCTGGGTCAGGAAGATCCCCTGGAGAAGAACATGGCAACCCACTCCAGTATTCCTGCCTGGAGAATCCCATGGACAGAGGAGCCTGGTGGGCTACAATACATGGGGTCACAAAGAGTCAGACACAACCGAAATGACTTAACATGCAAGCATGGGATTGGAATGGAAAAGGTTTATTTTTAATTGCTTGGTTTGGGCTACAATTTTTATTTTCTGTTTTGTATTCTTTAAATTTGTTACAGCTAGCATGTGTTACTTGTGTAGTTTTCTTAAAAAGAAAAAGTATTCAGAAATTTCCTTTAGTTCACCGTACAGACCTGTGAGCAGCTGCAATAAACCACCTGTTGACTGCGATCTGCCAAAACAGCGTGCTGAGGAAGGGGGACAGGTAAGCAGAAATAGAACAGGGATATGAATTGTGGCAGGGCAATTTATTGTAATGACTTTTTAAATAGCTTTAAAATGTGATGAGATACTTTCACATCCACCGAATGTGATTTGTCCTAGGCCAAATGCAAGCGTGATGTTGGTAGTAATTAAAATTTAATCTGTTTTCACACACACACACACACACACACACACACAATCTACCAGATGGATGTTTCTCTGCTTTTGTTGCCTGAGTAATAACCAGAATGAAGTGATGAGCAGGAAGAGGAGGATATATTCCATCATACATGGGTAACACATCACCTGTTCAGGAGCCCTCCAAATTATCTACTTCTAAAATTTGTACTTTGCAAGCAAGGAAACTCACCCTTACCCTGGGTCAGGTAACAAGCGTGTGAAAGTGAAAGTCACTCAGTCTTGTCCGACTCTGTGATTCCATGGAATTGTCTAGGCCAGAATACTGGAGTGGTAGCCCTTCCCTTCTCCAGGGGATTTCCCCCAATCCAGGGATCGAACCCAGGTCTCCCGCATTGCAGGCAGTTTCTTTACCAGCTGAGCCACAAGGGAAGCCCCAGAATACTGGAGTGTGTAGCCTATCCCTTCTCCAGTGCATCTTCCCGACCCAGGATTCAAACTGGGGTCTCCTGAAGTACAGGCAGATTCTTACCAACTGAGCTATCAGGGAAGCCCTGATAACAAGCATGTAGGGGCTGAGATCTGACTCATACAGTCCTGGTCCAGGGCTTCTAATACACGGCTTCTCCACAGGAACGATAATGAATGGACTCTGTATATACAAACATCCTTAAAGAATTAGATGTCCTCCCTGACTACAAATAAGAAAGTGAGAAGTTAAAGTTTCCACTATTTCACACCCATCCTCCACGATCATCTGGTGTACAGCTGGCAGAGGTCAGGGCTACATGTATGCCCATAATCTTGACTTCAGCATCAGACTAATTCAGAGATAGTCAGGACATCTAGCTTGCTTCTGGGACAGTGTATCTGCTGCCCTGTGCCAGGCAGGATGTGATCTACCAATATTCTAACGCCAAAATGAGACAGGTCAAGCAACAGCTGATTGCACTCCATGAGAACCACTAAAATCCGACAGCAGGTGTAGTCACCAATTTTGACCATAATGACGGCAATAAGGAGACTTTCTGTTAAAGGGACAAGAGAGCAGATACCTGGCACCAGGCACTGGAAAAAAAGCAAGACAGTTTTAAACAAGTACCGCATGTGGTGACTCATTAGATGTTGAGAGCTAATAAGAGGCTGCAGATTTTTAGCTTAGCACTAATGCTGTGGGCAGCAGGATCTCCTAACATCTAGAAATTGAAGATGAATCAGGAGGTGGTGATAAATCCGGTGCTGATGCCTGGTGTGTAGAACTGTTATATTTTTAGGATAAAGGCAAAGATGTAAAAATCCAAGAGAGTGAGGAGTGAAGCAGATATGTTGAGAGATCTACATGCTTGTGTATTCATTCATTCACTGAGCAAATGCAATGCCCCGGGTAGCATCTAGGTACAATTAGCCAGATAAAGATTATAAAATGTGGTGGGTGCTGGCGTCATAGAAATGCAGGACACAGTGCGGGTGTAGCTTAGAGAAATAAAAAAATTGCAGTGGAGGTGCCAGCCCAGGACAAGAAGAAGGAAAGGTGTGATAATGAAAGAGGAAGGGAAGTCCCACCGGGAGGGACTATAAGAAAGACTAGAGCTGGCAGGAGCCGGATGGTTAGTGAGGCTGGAGAGGCAGACGGGCCCAGATCCTTATGCTCCATACAAAAGCATCTCTGTTCTTCCAGACAGGAGAGTTATTTGCATAGCTGCCATTTCTAAAAGGCAGCCAGCTAAGCCACATGTGTGTTTTGAGAAACTGCTACCGGTCATGCAGTGAATAAGACTAAGTACCCCCTTCCCCAGAAGCTTGTCATTGGTGGAGGAACTCAGACAGTGGACCCACAGAAGAAGAAACATGCCAACTGCTGGGGAGAAGATGAAGGAGGCTGTGATGGAAGTGGGTGAGTGAAGGGTGGGGATGCAGAGCCCTGGACATCCACCATGGTGGCTCTTGTGGAGGGAATATTTGAATTGAAGTCTCAGCAGTGGCAGGCTTCCCAGGAGGCAATAGTGGTAAACAACCCAACTGCTAATGCAGGAGATGTAAGAAACGCAGGGTCAATCCCTGGGTTGGGAAGATCCCCTGGAGTAGGAAATGACAACCCGCTCCAGTATTCTCCCAGTATTGTCCTGGGGAATCCCATGGACAGAGGTGTCTGGTGGGCTACAGTTCATGGGACCACAAAGAGTCAGACGTGACTGAGCACGCACACACACTCAGCAGTGAGAAGGGAGGCCTGTGAAGGTTGGGAGAAGCATTCCAAGCAGAAGGACAGCCAACTCCTTTAGACAGAAACCAGCAGCCATGTGCTCACCACCCAGAAATGGGGCCCATGTGGCCAAGAGGGAGCCTGGAGGGAGGTTTAAGGGATATGATGTGGGAGAGGTGAGGAAGACCAGGGGAAACTTGAAGGAAGAGGACCAGATGTCCAGGTTGGCCCCAAGTAAACCCAGTTACCACTGAGCCCAGGGTAACAGTGTAACACCCTCCCTCCCTCTCTAATGCTTATGGAGTAGGGCAAGGAGGTGAGATTTGCCATTCAGATGACTTTGTTTATAGTCCCTTACATGTAAAAATGCCTTCTACCATAGTTGGCACTTAGAGCTGGCTTTAATGAAACTCAAACAAAAGACTACTATCAAGGAACTTCCCTGGCCGGGGTTAAGACTCTGCACTTCTAGTGCAGGGGATGAGGGTTCAATCCCTGGTGGGGGAACAAAGATCCCACATGCTGCAGGGTGCAGTCAGGAAAAAAAAAAGACCACTATCAAATAAAGGAGGCAGGAGACTGAAAATAAGAAGAACACAGACTTCAGAGCAAGACAGAGGCAGATATGAGTCCTGACCCTTTATGTGCTTCGTGACCTCAGGTAAATTACTTAGCCTCTCTAAGCCCTTGATTTATCATCTGCAAAGTAGAAACAATAATAACCACCTGGGTGCCTTTAAAGCATTAAGAGCAAGAAATGCAAAGCATTGCTCGGTGCAGAGTATTTCAATATCATAAACAATGGGTGCAGAGTATTTCAATATCATAAACAATGTGTGCGTGCTAAGTTGCTCAGTCGTGTCCAACTCTTTGTGACCCTATGGACTGTAGCTCTCCAGGCTCCTCTGTCCATGGGATTCTCCAGGCAAGAATACTGAAGTGGGTTGCCATGCCTTCCTCCAGGGGATCTTCCCGACCTGGGGATTGAACCCACATCTCACACATCTCCTGCATTGGCAGATAGGTTGTTTACCACTAGCACCACCTGGGAAGCCTCAATAGAGTTTCTCTAACAGCATTTCAAAAAACCAGTACTACCTGACAAAGAGATTTTCAAATTATTGTCAACATCACTTTTTCTGCTTTGCATTGAACCTCTGCTGAAAACAATACATTCTCCCCCCAGAGTAGCACACTTGATATGCACATGAAGTTTTGCATAAACATTTATTGAATGGGGGCGCTGAATAATTTTTGAGAAGCCATTGAAGGATTCCTTTTTTTTAAAAGTCACTTCTTCTTTTAAATATTTATTATTTGATTGTGTCAGGTCTTAGTTGCGGCTTTCAGGCTCTCTAGTTGGGGGCTCGGGCTCCAGAGCGTACTGGGTTTAGTTGCTCAGTGGCATGTGGGGGTCTTAGTCCCTCACCAGGGATCAAAGCCTAGTTCCCTATGTTGGAAAATAGATTCTTAACCAGTGGACCACCAGGGAAGTCCCAAAGATTCCTTTTAAAACAGAAATTGAGCTGAATCACAGAACTGTAATTCATCTTCTCCCCAACCCCCACCCCCAGCCCCAGTATCCCAACTTTCCTGGCAAGGTGACCTAATCCCCTCTCTGAGGCTCACACGCCTTCTCTAACACTGGTCTAACCAGCCTCACTAAACAAACAGGTCATAAGTGGTCATCAGTCACAGCAATGGAGGGGTTACGCAGCTTCACAAAAGAAAATTACTAAAGAAAATTATTGAGAGTTTCCAGCAATCACTATAGAAATGTTTTTCCTGTAATGATTTTAGTCCTGAAAAATCTGCACAGGTCTGACTACTCCTGAAATATGTATTCACACAGTCTCCTTCACACCTGCAACTAGGGTGAGGTGACCCAAATCTTTTTGATTAATTGCTGGAACCAAGAGACTGGGCCCACATCCGTGATTGAGAAACTGAGATCCCACCAGCCACGTGCCCTGCCCCTCCCCCAAAAGAGTGACCAGGAACACCAACACTTGGCCACATCTGACAGGACAACCTTGCTCAAAAATCTTGAGTAGCAATTACACTAGCTCTAAATGACATTTTCCACAGACATTGTGTTAGTTTTCTAGGGCTGCCATAACCAAGTGCTATAAATAACAGAAGTGCATGCTGTCACAGTTCTGGAGGCTGGAAGTTCAGGATCAAGGTTGGAGTAGGGGTGGTTCCTTCTGAGGGAGACCTTGCTCCCGGCCTGTCTCCTGGCTGCTGGCAGCTCTCTGGCGTTGCTTGGCTTCTAGATGCAGGCTTGTCTCCCGCACCTTTGCCTTCATGTTTACGTGGCCTTCTTGCTGTGGGTCTGTCCCTTCACGACTTATTTTTATAAGAACACCAGTTCTATTGGAGTAGGGGCTCACCCACTCCAGGATGAGCTCATTTACCCTAACAAGTCACAGTGCAACAACCCTGTTTCCAAATAAGGTTACACTCTGAGGTGCTGGGGTTAGGACAGGACACCAACATATAAACATGGGGGTGACACGGTTCAACCCATCACAACACTGAAATGAATCTTCTCATTTCACAGTTTTTTATGCCCTCTCCAGAAAGAGATTCCATTTGAACTTTTCTAGTTTAGAAAAATGTGAAAGAGTAACTTCCTCAACTTGATAAAGAATATCTATTAAAAAATCTATACCTAATAGCCTGTTCAAAAATATACTTCATGGTGGAAAAACTCTTAAGTTTTCCCACTAAGATCAGGTACAAGATAGGGATGTTCCCTCTTACTACTCCTTTTCAACATTATACTGAAAATTCTAACCAATGCAGTAAGACATACAAGGGTATATATGTATTATATATAAAGGATACATATATATAATACATACACATATATAGAGAGAATGAAAAATAAAATTTTTTTGTTTGACGATGATATGACTGACTGTGTAAAAAATCCAAAGAGTCAACAAAAACCTATAGGAACCAATAAGTGATAATAGTCAGGTTGAAGAATACAGTATTAATATGCAAAACCAATCACTTTCCTATATACTAGCAATAAACAGGTGGAATTGTAAATTAAAAACACAGTGTTGTTACATTAACACCCCCCAAGATGAAATACTTTGGCATAAATCTAACAAAATATGTACATGAGATATATGAGAAAAACTATAAAACTCTGATTAACAAAATCAAAGGAAAACTGAATAAATGGAAAGGTATTTCAAGTTTGTGAATAAGAAGGCTTAATAATATTATTAAGATATCAGTTCTTTCCAACTCCATCTATATAATCAGTGCAATCCTAGTCAAAATCCCAGCTTGTTATTTTGTGAATATTGGCAAATTGGTTACAAAATGTATATGGAAAGGCAAAACATTCAGAATAACCAATATAATATTGAAAGACAAATATTGTGGAAAGGAGAAAATAAAAAAGGTGAATCATGACCCAAAGGAAAATAAGAAGGAAAGACAAAAAAGTTGGAGTATCAAACCCACCCATCTTCAAGTCTTATTTTAAAGCTACAGTGATCAAGACAGTGTGGTATTGATGAAAAAATAGTTAACTAGATCAATGAAACAGAATAGAGAGCTCAGAAATAGACCCCTATAAATATATAGTCAAGTAGTCTTTGATACTTCAGCACAGATAGATGGGGAAACATTGGAAACAGTGACAGACTTTATTTTTTGGGGCTCCAAAATCACTGCAGATGGTGACTGCAGCTATGAAATTAAAAGACAGTTGCTGCTTGGAAGAAAAGCTATGGCCAACCTAGACGGCATGCTGAAAAGCAAAGACTTTTCTTTGCCAACAAAGGTTCATCTAGTCAAAGCTATGGTTTTTCCAGTAGTCATGTATGGATGTGAGTTGGACTATAAAGAAAGCTGAGCACTGAAGAATTGATGCTTTTGAACTGTGGTGGTGGAGAAGACTCTTGAGAGTCCCTTGGACAGCAAGGAGATCCAACCAGTCCATCCTAAAGGAAATCAGTCCTGAATATTCATTGGAAGGACTGATGATGAAGCTGAAACTCCAACACTCTGACCACCTGATGCAAAGAACTGACTCATTGGAAAAGTCTCTGATGCTGGGAAAGATTGAAGGCAGAAGGAGAAGGGGACGACAGAGAATGAGATGGCTGGATGGCATCACCAGCTTGATGGACATGTGTTTGAGTAGGCTCCAGGAGTTGGTAATGGACAGGAAAACCTGGTGTGCTGCAGTCCATGGGTTGCAAAGAGTTGGACATGACTGAGCGACTGGCCTGAATCTTTGACAGGAGAGCAAAGGCAATATACAGTAAAGATACTCTTTCAACAAATACTGGTGGAACAACTGGACTTCCACATGTAAAAAATAAACACAAAAAAGTGAAATTAGACACAGACCTTATCCCTTCACAAAAATTAATTCAAATCAGATCATAGACCTAAATGTGAAATATAAAGCTGTAAAACTTCTAGAAGATTATATAAGAGAAAATCTAGATGACCTTGGGTATGAAAATGACTTTTCAGATAGCAGCAAAGAAATAATTGGTAAGTTAGGCTTCCCTGGTAGCTCAGACGGTAAAGCATCTGCCCATGATGTGGGAGACCTGGGTTCGATCCCTGGGTCGGAAAGATCCCCTGGAGAAGGAAATGGCAACCCACTCCAGCATTCTTGCCTGGAAAATCCCATGGACAGAGGATCCTGGTAGGCTACAGTCCATGGGGTCGCAAAGAGTCAGACACGACTGAGCGACTTCATTTAAACTTCATTACAACTAAAAGATTTGCTCTGTGAAAGATGTTGTCAAGAGAACAGAAACATAAGCTACAGACTGGGAGAAAATATTTGCAAAAGCCAACTGTTACCCAAAATATACAAACAACTCTTAAGCCTCAACAGTAAGAAGCAAACAACCTGATTTTAAAACTGGACCCATAGACCTTAACAGACTCCTCACCAAAGAAGATATATAGATGACAAGTTAGCATATGAAAAGATGTTCCATATCATATATTATCATGGAAATGCAAGTTAAAACTATGAGCTACCACTATACAGCTATTAAAATGGCAAAATCCAGAATACTGACAACACCAAATGCTGGTGAGGATATGGAGCAACAGGAGCTGTCATTCATAGCTGGGGGGATGAAAACTGGAAGAGCCATTCTTGAAGACATTTGTACAGTACAAGAAAAAGTATACTCTGAAACAATTAAGCAATTATGCTCCTTAGTATTTACCCAAAGGAGTTGAAATTAAAACCTGCACGTGGATATTTATAGAAGCTTAATGCATAATTGTTAAAAACTGGAAATAATCAAGATGTCCTTCAGGAGGTGAATGGATAAATAAACTGTGGTTCATCCATACAATGGAACATTATTCAGGAATAATAAGAAATAAGCTATCAAACCATGAAAGGCCATAGAGGAAACTATAAATGCATATTACTAAGTGAAAGAAATTTGAAAAGGATATATATTGCATGATTTCAACTATGTTCTGGAAAAGGCAAAACTATGGAAACAGTGAAAAGATTGGTGGTTGCCGGAGATTGGTTGAGGATAAAGAGATGAACAGAGCAGTAAAAATACTTTGGGTACCGTAATGAATACATCACGGTCCAAACCCATAGAATGTATAACACGAGAAGTGAGTGGTAAGGTAAACTATGAACTTGGGGTGACTATGATGTGCCACCCCCCTCCACCCCAAGGTGGTAGGGTTATGAAGGGGGGATGTAACTTGATAATGGGGGAGGCTATGTTTGTGTGGGGTCAGAGGTATACAGGAAATCTCTACCTTCCCCTAAAATTTGCTGTGAACCTTAAACTGCTCTAAAAGTATCCTCTTAATTTTTAAAAACTGAGTCTTTGAAAAAGTTCTTAAAGCTGCTTGTCATTCCTGTTTAAAAAGATATTTCCTTTGAAAACATTATGCCTTGTTAAAAAAAAATATACAGCATTATACAAAAGAATTAAAAATGGAAAAGCGTCTGATGCAGGCCTCCCCACAGGCCCACCCCTGCCACCGCTTGTTCTTCAAGTTGACATCTGAGTCTCAGGGGTAATCAGGAACACGGAATTCCTTCCAAAAATCTCTGCGGCTCAGTAGGAACAACTGTTCCTGTTTATAAGGCACATGGTTTGATGAAGATTACATTTATTTTAGATTAGACTGGGGTCTGGTCCTGTGGTTCCAAAAGTCTAAGAATGAAATTGCAAATTTAAACAGCTAGTGTTAGTGGCACAGCCTGCCCTGCACTGGAGCAGATGCTGTCAGCACCCCTCCCACATCCGGTGGGCACCGGTTCTACCGGAAGCATCCGCAACTCCCAGCCAGAGGGCTTTCCTTAGGCCTCCCCCGGCATAGGCTGGAAGTGGGGGGGTGGGGGTGGTGAGCACCCCTGGAAGGAACCCCCAGCACAACCTGGTGGGGTAACTCTGAGAAGTAACCAAATCCACCCCAGCATCCCTAGCCTGGTGAACGTCACCGCCCATTCTTGTAACTTGACCTACAATGTGCCGTTTATTAACGACCTCCCCTTCTTTCGCTCACTTCCCTTCTTCCCCAGTGTTTCCTGGTTCCTTCTCCTAACTTATACAGTGCTTTAGAATCTGCTTCTGGGATAACTTAACTAAGACCATTGTTTTCCCAATGCTTACTCCCTTTTTCCTTGCTAATGAGAGGTCAATTCTCCTGGAGTTCCCAGCTTTAAGTTCAAGTTTAAAAGACTTCAAGGGAGTCTGTCTCTCCCAAGCCCCAAGGAAGGGACTTTGGTTGGTGTAGACCCAGTGCAGGGCTCTGGTTCTCCTACATAAATGGGTGGTTCAGTGAGGACACTGGGGTGGTGGGGGGAGGTCATGGGGAAGAGCCAACACAGAGGAGGCAGAGCCCTCATCGGATCACACCCAGAGCTGCTCTGCCTCTGGAATTCTTATTCTGGGAAATACTGATAATTCCTGCTGTTTAAAGCAATTGAGTCAGGGTTTATTGTTACTCCAGGCAAAAAGCAAGCTACTTAGTACATTTTAGTGACTAGGGAATACAAAAACCACAACCCTTAGAGCGTCAAGAAATTAGATGTGGCTGCTAGAACATGAAAAGGCAAAAAGATATGACACTGAAAGATGAGCTCCCCAGGTCAGTAGGTGCCCAATATGCTACTGGAGAAGAGTAGACAAAAAACTCCAGAAACAATGAAGAGACGGAGCCAAAGCAAAAACGATGCCCAACTGTGGATGTGACTGGAGATGGAAGTAAGGAAAAATATTGCATGGGAACCTGGAATGTTAGCTCCATGAATGAAGGTAAATTCGAAGGGGTCAAACAGGAGATGGCAAGGGTGAACCATTGACCTTTTAGGAATCAGTCGACTAAAATGGACTGGAATGGGTGAGTTTAACTCAGATGACCATTATATCTACTACTGTGGGCAAGAATCCCTTAGAAGAAATGGAGTAGCCATTATAATCAACAAGAGAGTCCGAAATGCAGTACTTGGGTGCAGTCTCAAAAATGACAGAATGATCTCTGTTCGTTTCCAAGGCAAACCATTCAATATCACGATAATCCAAGTCTATGCCCCAACCACTAATGCCAAAGAAGCTGAAGTTGAACTGTTCTATGAAGCTCTACAAAACCTTCCAGAACTAACACCTGAAAAACATGTCTTTTCATTATAGGGGACTGGAATACAAAAGTAGGAAGTCAAGAAACACCTGGAGTAACAGGCAAATTTGACCTTGGAGTACAAAATGAAACAGGGCAAAGGTTAACAGAGTTTTGCCAAGAGAATGCACTGGTCATAGCAAACATCCTCTTACAACAACACAAGAGAAGACTCTACACATGGACACCACCAGATGGTCAATTCCAAAATCAGATTGATTATATTCTTTGCAGCCAAAGATGGAGAAGCTCTATACAGTCAGCAAAAACAAGACTGGGAGCTGACTGTGGCTCAGATCATGAACTCCTTATTGCCAAATTCAGACTTAAACTGAAGAGAGTAGGGATAACCACTAGACCATGCAGGTATGACCTAAATCAAATCCCTTACGATTATACAGTGGAAGTGAGAAATAGATTTAAGGGATTAGATCTGATAGAGTACCTGAAGACCTATAGACAGAGGTTCATGACAGTGTACAAGAGGCAGGGATCAAGACCACCCCCAAGAAAAAGAAATGCAAAAAACCAAAATGGCTGTCTGAGGAGGCCTTACAAATAGCTGAGAAAAGAAGAGAAGTTAAAGGCAAAGGAGAAAAGGAAAGATATACCCATTTGAATGCAGAGTTCCAAAGAACAGCCAGGAGAGATAAGAAAGCCTTCCTCAGTGATCAGTGCAAAGAAATAGAGGAAAACAAGGGAATGGGGAAGACTAGAGATCTCTTCAAGAAAATCAGAGATACCAAGGGAACATTTCATGCAAAGATGGGCTCGATAAAGGACAGAAATGGTATGGACCTAACAGAAGCAGAAGATACTAAGAAGAGGTGGCAAGAATATACGGAAGAACTGTACAAAAAAGATCTTCATGACCCAGATAATCACAATGGTGTGATCACTCACCTAGAGCCAGACATCCTGGAATGCGAAGTCAAGGGGTGCTTAGGAAACCTCACTAGGAACAAAGCTATGGAGGTGATGGAATTCCAGTTGAGCTATTTCAAATCCTAAAAGATGATGCTGTGAAAGTGCTACACTGAATATGCCAGAAAATTTGGAAAACTCAGCAGTGGCCACAGGACTGGAAAAGGTCAGTTTTCATTCCAATCCCAAAGAAAGGCAGTGCGAAAGAATGTTCAAACTACCACACAATTGCACTCATCTCACATGCTAGCAAAGTAATGCTCAAAATTCTCCAAGCCAGGCTTCAACAGTATGTGAACCATGAATTTCCAGATGTTCAAGATGGATTAGAAAAGAGAGAGGAACCAGAGATCAAATTGCCAACATCCTCTGGATCATCGAAAAAGCAAGAGAGTTCCAGAAAAACATCTACTTCTGTTTCATTGACTATGCCAAAGTCTTTGACTGTGGATCACAGACTGTGTGGAAAATTCTTCAGGAGATGAGAATACCAGACCACCTTACCTGCTTCCTGAGAAATCTGTGTGCAGGTCAAGAAGCAGTAGTTAGAACCAGACATGGAACAACAGACTGGTTCCAATTTGGGAAAGGAGTACATCAAGGTTGTATGTTGTCACCCTGCTTATTTAACTTATATGCAGAGTACATCATGTGAAATGCTGGACTGGATGAAGCACAAACTGGAATCAAGATTGCTGGGAGAAATATCAATAACCTCAGTTATGCAGATGACACCACCCTTATGGCAGAAAGTGAAGAACTAAAGAGCCTCTTGATGAAAGTGAAAGAGGAGAGTGAAAAAGTTGGCTTAAAACTCAACACTCAGAAAACTAAGATCATGGCATCCAGTTCCATCATTTCATGGCAAATAGATGGGGAAACAATGGAAACAGTGACAGACTTTATGTTCTGGGGCTCCAAAATCACTGCAGATGGGGGCTTCAGCCATGAAATTAAAAGACACTTGCTGCTTGGAAGAAAAGCTATGACCAACCTAGATAGCATGCTAAAAAGCAAAGACAGTACTTTGCCAACAAAGGTCCATCTAGTCAAAGCTATGGTTTTTCCAGTAGTCATGTATGGTTGTGAGAGTTGGACTATAAAGAAAGCTGAATGACAAAGAATGATGCTTTTGAACTGTGGTGTTGGAGAAGACTCTTGCAAGTCCCTTGTACTGCAAGGAGATCCAACCAGTCCATCCTAAAGGAAATCAGTCCTGGGTGTTCATTGGAAGGACTGATGCTGAAGCTGAAGCTCCAATACTGTGGCCACATGATGCGAAGAACTGACTCATTTGAAAAGACCCTGATGCTTGGAAAGATTGAAGGCAGGACAGAGGGTGAGATGGTTGGATGGCACCACCGACTTGATGTACATGAATTTAAGCAAGATACAGGAGTTGGTGATGGACAGGGAAGCCTGGCAATCTGCAGTCCATGGGATCACAAAGAGTCAGACATGACTGAGCAACTGAACTGACTAGAACAGTAATCAAGAGCCAAAGAGGACAGACAGACATCAAGACAAATGATTCAGGGGAAGGGTACAGGGGATGGAGTCAAGTTCACTGAATAAGAGTGGCAAACAGTGCCAGAACGTGCAGGCCTGAGAAGCAGGGCAGTAAGAATGGATAATAAGCTTATCTTCCTTCCTCCTTCCCTCCCTCCCTCCTTTTTTCCCTTCCCTGCTTTCTTCCTTCTTTCCTTCCATCATCTGTTAGCACACACTCTATTCCAGGCATTTCTAGGAGCTGAGCGCTCAGTAGTGAGCAGGACTTGGGAAGTTGCACCAAGAGAATCACTAACAAGTTGAAGTCCAGCAGTGCATTTTGGAGCAAGAAGAAGGTGGACCCATGTAGGGCCTGACTCAAACTCCATGGAGGCAATTGGATGCTCTTTCTGCTGATCTCTTCCCCAAAACATGGACATCTCAACTCTGGACTTCCAAGGAGCTGAGATTGACTCTAGGCCTCAGGCAGTATCAGTAGCTAAGTGTCCCCCAAAGAAAGAAAACTCCTCCAAATCCTCACTGGAACCCTGTGAACTGGGCAATGTTTGGTAAAATGGCCCTTTAGAAGAGAAAAATCACTATTATTAAAAAAAAAAAAACAAAAAAACAAAAAAAACGCCAGTGAGATGGAGACTGGTGTTAGGCAAATGACATTTTTCCTCAAGTAAGAAACAACCTAAGTTGAAGATGTCAGGTAAGATCAGCAAAAGAGTTACCTGGAAGTCTGTATTGATAAGTCTGTGCTCATTTGGGGAAAAAGTATTGTGGTATTTTCCCAGGCATGGGAAGGATGTTAGCCAGATACCCATGTGCTATAGCCTAGTGGCTGAAGCGACTTAGCAGCAGCAGCAGTGTCAGGAAGCGGGAAGTCTTGACATCTCTCTATACCTCAGGAAGAACTTATTTTATAACTAAAGGAGAACAGAGACAAAGTGTAAAACTATACTTGTTTCTCCTGGCGTTTGTGCCAGAAAAACAGAATCCTGAAGGAATCGCTCATTTCTGAGTGTCAGTCTTATAAATTGATCCAAACGTCTTTTAAATGTGAACTGCAATTTTACTTACACAGTTTGCTTTATGTAAAGTACATTATGCTTTATTATTTTTGAGCCATTGAGATTTACTTAACATGTTTATCATTTATACATTTAACCTGTAGCACCCTTTTTTTGGCACTGACCTACAGATGTCTGAGTTACCTACTACTATTCTGCTTTGTATATGCTCTGCTTTGCTTTCAAACATATCAAAAATATCCACACATTTATACTCTCTTTTCAAGGTAATATGACTGGTAATTATGTTACAAAAATGTGTGATTATTGCTAAAAATATGTGGTTTTGTGCATATTATGGAAGCTTAAAGACTATTTTTGATTCATTTATTTATTCATTCATTCAAAAAATATTTGTGGAATGCCTATGACAGGCTAGATGCTAGAATCCTGAGCTAGAAGCTATGTATGTCATTACAAGTTTGTAGAAACTGCTCTTCTGTTGCATTATTTGGAGCCAGTTAACTGAGTTATTAATTGTTATTGTTCAGTTGCCCAGTCATGTCTGACGCTTTGTGACCCCATGGACAGCAGCACACCAGGCCTCTCTGCCCCTCACTGTCTCCTGATGTTTGCCCAAGCTTGATTAATTGCACCCAGTTATTAATACCAAGATCTAAATAACAAATAAATACAAGATGACAAAAAAAATGTCAACAAATAGAAGAGGAAGAGCAAGGTCAGATTCAGATACAGAATTCATAGAATGGAATATATAAGATAAAGACTGAGAGAGAGCGTGAAGATTGCGAGGAAATCTGAGACTGGGAACCACAGACGCTGACACATAACAAGGAAAGCACTGTCTAGTCAGTGCTCGGTTGGCCAGCCAGTTCTCACTGGCAGAGAGCTGTGTTGACAGGCTTGAGCCTCATCCCAGTCAGCCCTACGAGATCTACCAAGCACTATTTTCCACCACCTGAGCTTCCATCACCTCATCACAGAGAGCCAATCCCTCTACAATCTCTGCTTTATGTCCCCCCACAGGGTTCCAGTTGCGCCCTAATTCTGAAAGCAGAAGTCCAATACTGTACCATAAGAGACATGACTTGGATTCATCCTAACACAGCATGTGGCTTTGCTTCATGACAAAGCAGTCAACCTGAACACCCTTCTCTTTGCTTCATGACAAAGCAGTCAACATGAACACCTTCTCTGCTAAGATGCAGAGAACAGAACATCATGTCACCGAACCCATCAAGTTATAAAAAAGAGAGAAATAAGACAGCAAGGGACGAACTAAGATAAGCCCCCATGCGTGTGCAAATCTTCACAGGAGAATGGGGAGGTTGGCAGGTGCATGCTGAGAGCCCTGGGACCCACAGAACAAACTCTGATCACTGGTATAGATTCAGAAACTCAGCCTCACTATTTTTCTCAGAACCAGTCAGGCCCGGTACACTGATTTAAATCAACTATCTAAGTGGAGATAACAGCATGTATCAGTAGGTCAATATTTACATGTGGTCAAAATCCCTGTAACCTTTCCCAGTCTCAAGAAACTTCTAAAAGCCATCAGGAGTTTTCTTGAAGACCATGGACTAAAAATAACCAAGTACTATATTCAGTATCCTTTGATAAAGCATAACAGAAAAGAATATTAAGAAGGAATATATTTATGTGTATAACTGAATCACTTTGATGTACAGCAGAAATTAACATTGTAAATCCACCATAGTTCAGTTTTTAAAATAACCAAAGTAGAAGAGTCTTGAAAGGTTTGTAACACAGGCAGGGGTAAAGCCTGGTGTTCTGACTATATTCCATGTCATCCAAGTGTTCATGCCAGGCATATAGAGCTGTGGGGTCTGAATGTCTTTTTCAGGATCTGCAGTTCTGACTCAGACAAGCCCTGGAGTGGATCAGAGCTGACCCAGAGTTGAGTCAAGGATCCTTGAAGCAAAGATGAAGACAAGACCAAAATAGTCAAAGGAAGTCTGACTTTGGGGCTATATCCACCAGGCTGATGGATTCTCCCCTGGCTCCCACTTCTATTTCACTGGTGGGAACCACCCCTAGGACAGCAGAAAGTGGAAGAAAGATGGGATTTTGGCAACAGACCTCAAATATTTTGGTCTAAGGACTCATTTACACTCTTTAAAAATTATTATGTCTGTTGATATAAAAAATTAACACAAAAGTTGTGCCCATTGATTTTACCATATTAGAAGTTAAAACTGAGGAAATTATATCTATTGACATAGATACATGATAAAATAGATTGATATTGATATAGACAATGATACAGAGAAAATTACATCTATTGGGAATTTTTACATTAACTTACTGATGTAGTTGAAAATAATAATTCCAAAATACAGTAAAATAATTAAAATGCTTTACAAAAAATATATTTTTCCAAACAAACAGTCTCTGCTCAGTCACTCAGTTGTGTCTGACTCACTGTGACCCCATGAACTGTAGCCCACCAGGCTCCTCTGTCCATGGGATTCTCCAGGCAAGAATACTGGAGTGAGTTGCCATGCCCTCCTCCAGGGGATCTTCCCAACCCAGGGAT
The DNA here is from genome assembly GCF_019320065.1 of Cervus canadensis. NCBI lineage: Eukaryota > Metazoa > Chordata > Mammalia > Artiodactyla > Cervidae > Cervus > Cervus canadensis. The sequence goes on along the minus strand of NC_057407.1, from coordinate 56,214,245 downwards.
CCAACCCACATCTCCTGCATTGCAGGCAGATCCTCTACCATTAGCACCACCTGGGAAGCCCAAACAAATAATAATTAGTGGTAAAACTTATAAGGTTTACATTTTTGCAAATCTCCTTAATATCTGGCTTAACAGAGGACAGCTGGATTCTCATATCTGCTTCTCCATTCAATCTGTTATCACATCACATCATGCAGTCCCTGAAAGTTTCACTGTATACTCAAGACAAAATTAGAGAGAACAACACAAGTAGCTGTGAAAGTTCTTAGGATACCAGAGAGTCCCCACACCGCTTTGGAAACTGCTGGCTGAACTATTTATGCTCCTGACTCTCTCCCTTCTAGACGGCAAGTTGGCAGTGGCTGTGCCGCCTGGTTGCACCTCCCATTGGGTAGCCAGCCCTCTGCACCCATTGTTTTTCCCCTCAGCCCTTCCCTGAGTCTGGGAGTGATGGAGCCTCCTTGGTGTTGGTGCTTCACATGCCCTCTTGGCCACTCTTAATCTTGCCCATACCTTTCTTTGTAAATAGACCTTTCATTGAACTCTGATCAGTCATCTTTTTTCTCATGTGTGCACATGGTGGGCAGATTCTAAAGTGGCCCCCACAGCTCCCCTTCCTGGCATTTGTGCCTGTGTGCAATGCCCTCCCCTTAACAATGTGGCAAAAGTGTTGGGACATCACTCCCATGGGTGCATGATGTTATGCAAGACACTTCTTGCTGACAAGTGTATCCTAGAGTCTCTCCTTGATGGAGGAAGTGGTCACGTAGGAAAAGTGATCATGTAACTAGGACTACAGGCAGCCTCTGCGTGTGCACATAGCCTCCACTAATAGCCAACAAGAGCTAAACCCCACCCTACCACCATGGGGAAATGAACTCTAAGCTTCAAAGGGATTCTCCCCCGTTTGAGCTCCCAGATGAAAGCACAGCCCAGGCCACACCTTGATTCCAGTCCTGTGAGACCCTAAGCAGAGGATCTAAGGTTTGGCAAGATTCCTGATCCACAGAAACTGAAATAACACAGGCATGTTGTCTTAAGCTGCCAGTGTTTGGTAATTTGTTACACAGTAATAGGTAACTAATAAAACAGTGCCATTTTCCTCCCAAATCCCTGGCTCATAAACCATCTACACACTAACTAAAAAGCTTTTTATCACCGCTGTCCAATTTTTAGCAGCCTTCCTGGTATTCATTTTCATGTCACATGACAGCTACAAGGGAAGTAACAACTAATATGTGCAGAAGAGTCTAGTGTACACTTGGGGATTTTGTTTTTTAAAACTCAGCACCAGTTGACTTTTCTCTGGGTCAGTAGGATGTAGTATGTAAGGTTTATACATGCAGGACTCATGCTTTTAATTCCATAGAAATTTATATTAGTACAATGTACACAAAATAGTTGCATATGGCACAATATACAGTGTACATATGGTTTAAAAAATTACAGTATCATATATGACCCACCACCCAGGTCAAAAAACTTGTATTACAAAAACCTTTGATGTTAACAGTCTGGGTGTTCATCTAAAAGCATATTTTCTTGCCTCCCCAACCAAGTAACCAGTATCCAGTATTTTGTACTGATCACTCTCTAACCTTTTGTTGACAGTTATGAACTATATATGTTGCTATATATCATTTTTTTAAATGCCTTTGTGCATCACTCATACATATAAGTGCATGTGTGTGAGCTCAGTCACTTCAGTAGTGTCCAGCTCTTTGCAACTCTTTGACAGACGATAGCCTGCCAGGCTCCTCTGTCTCTGGGATTCTTCAGGCAAGAATACTGGAGTGGGTTGCCATGCCCTTCTATAGGCCTAGGGATTGGGCCTTCCCAACCCAGAGATTGAACCCATTTCTCCTGAGTCTCCTGCATTGCAGGCAGACTCTTCACTTTTGAGCCACCGAGGAAGCCATACTTAGTCAGTCAGTCAGTAGTCAGTCAGTTCAGTCATTCAGTCGTGTCCAACTCTTTGTGACCCCATGGACTGCAGCACACCAGGCCTCCCTGTCCATCACCAACTCCCGGAGTTTACCCAAACTCATGTCCGTTGAGTCAGTGATGCCATCTAACCATCTCATCCTCTGTCATCCCCTTCTCCTCCCACCTTCAATCTTTCCCAGCATCAGGGTCTTTTCAAATGAGTCAGTTCTTACATGTTCCATACATATATACTTACAGGTATATATGAATATATGTATGTGTATATGTACACATTACTTAATTATTTTGAGAGGACATTGACTTTTACTCTGACACCAGAGGTCATTGGAAGGTGTTGAGCAGAAGTGTGACCTGACTCTACCCGTATTTTAAGAGGACTACCTGCTTTCAGGTTGCAGATAGACTATGTGGGACAAGGGAGGGGGGGAGATCTTTGGAAATGGGGACAACACATACATACATTCATATGTACACATAAGTATACATATGTATGGCTTCCTCAGTGGCTCAATGGTAAAGAGGAATGCAGGAGACTCAGGAGATATGGATTCAATCCCTGGGTTGGGAAGATCCCCTGGAGGAGGGCATGGCAACCCACTCCACTATTCATCTGCAACTTGCTTTTGTTTCTCAATATTATTTTGAGATTTATCCATGTTGCAGGTGTAGCTGTAATTCATTCATGTTTTACTGTACCTAAACTTGGTTAGCCACTCTTCTATCTATGTATATTTAACTTATCTTCAGTTTTTGTGAAGATAAACAATTACAGTGAACAATTTGCTATACACAGTAGCAGGAATTTCTCAACTCCAGGTGTATAGTTAGGAGTGAAATTGCTGGATTGCAGGATGTGTTAATTTGCACGTTCACCAGATAATTCCTCATGATTCTCCAGAGTGGTTCTGCCACTAGATGCTCTTACAAGCTGTGTGCAAGGCTTCTTCTTGCTCCATATTTTGTTGATGAGTCTAACGTACCTTTAATTATTTTGGGAGGACATTGACTTTTTCTCTAAGTGATAATAGAGGTCAGTGGAAGGTGTTGAGCAAAAGTGTGACCTGACCTCATCTGTATTTTAAGTGGACTACTGGCTTTCAGGGTGCAGATAGACTACAGGCTACCAAGGATGGGGTGGTGGGACTCTTTGGAAGTGGGGACAATAATTCAGGTAGCTGGTCTGAACCTGAATAGCAGCATAAAGTTAAGGAGATTTCAAGACTGAGCCACAGAGCTTGCTGATGGACTGGCTGTGTGCTGGGGGAGTTGCCAAGGATGGCTCCAACATTTACTGCTTGAGCAGTTCTAAGGGTAGAGATGTCCTTAATGGAACTGGGCAAGGCTATGCTGGTCAGAGCTGAGTCTCAGAGCTGTTGAGTTTGAGGTGTTGGTCCGGCATCCCGTGGATACATCGAGCGGCTGTCGTGTAAGAATGGGGCAGGCCCTCCCTGTCAGCACTGTGGGCATCCGAGGCTGGGTTACCCTTTGCCATGGAGCACCCTGCGCATCATTAGTTTAGCAGCATCCCTGGCCTCTATCCACTCAATGCTAGTAGCACCTGGGCCCGCCCTCCCAGTGGTGACAACCAAAACATTCTGTAGTCATTCCTAAGTGTCCTCCAGGTGGGGTGAGGGGCACAAATGTCCTGAGGTGAGAACCACCGAAGTGGAAATGGGTTATGAAGACAACACTGAGCTGGTAAATTTGGGAGTCGTTAGCATTAAAATGGTATTTAAAGTCATTGAACCAATAGATACCACCAAAGTGTAGATGTAGAGAGAAGATGTCCAATGGCTATGGTTGGGGGTAGAGATGCACCAGTCAGAGAGATAAGGAGAAACCAGAAAAGATTCAGTAAAAGAAACAAGTAAGTCAGGTGTGAGGAACCAAGAGAATGTGATGTCCAAGTGGGAAAACATTTATCAAAAAAGAGAATTCAAAGACACATGTATTCCAATGTTCATTGCAGCACTATTTACAACAGCCAGGACATAGAAGCAACCTAGATGTCTATCAAAAGATGAATGGATAAAGAAGTTGTGGCATAATGGAATATTATTAGGCCATAAAAAGGAATGAATCTGAGTCACTTGAACTGAGGTGGACACATCTAGAGCCTGTTATACAGAGTGAAGTAAGTCAGAGAAAAACAAATATTGTATACTAACACATATACATGGAATCTAGAAAAATGGTACTAACGGACCTTTTTGCAGGGCAGGAATACAGACACAGATGTAGAGAACAGCCATGTGGACCTGGGTGGGGGAAGAGGAGAGTGGTTGAGCCGGGAGATTGGGATTGACATACATTCACCCCCTTGTGTAAAACAGGTAGCTAGTGGGGAGCTGCCGTGGGGCAGAGGGAGCTCAGCTTGGTGCTCGTGGTGACCTCGAGGGAGGGGGCACATGCGCGCTCGTGACCGAGCCACGTTCTGTAATATGCGCAGAGACCAACACAACAGTGTAAAGCCATTGTCCTCCAATTAAAAAAGTAACATTAAAAAAGACAGAATATACGACTGAATCCAACAGACCTACTAAAATAGGATTGAGACTTGATTTTGATTTGCTGTCATGAAAAGTGCTGGTGACCTTGACATTATCTATCTGTAAGTTGCTAAACACATTACTAACTTAACAACAAGAGACCTGTCTTCTGTCTATTACCAGTACCATTCCTTTCTCTGTTAAAACAACTAAAACTAAACAAACCAAACATAAGCCTATTTACTTTTTGTTGATTTTCATGTGTGATCTTTTGACATTCTATTTGATTGGAGCAAACATGTTTCTGATTGATCCCGGAAGTAAAGGAAAATAAGTATAGACATAGAGTACGCTTGTTTTTCAATGAGCTTTCTGTAGATGGACAGAGCAGAATCAGGCATCAACTGGAGGGAGAAGTGGCGTCATGATGGGAAAAGGGCAGGGCATGTTTTTACAGTGATGAAAAAACATAGCAAATTCAGAGGGAAGCTCTGATGACGCAGAGGAGAGAGGAGAAAATTGTTAGTGATACCTTTGGGTAGGTGAGAGAGGTCTGAGTCATGCTTTGTGTTTCAGTGTATTTCATAGACACTGAGAGTGTTAGGTTTGCCATCCACACAGCAGGGGCCATATTCTCTGGGTACTTTCTGTCCAGTGGGTGCTTACAGCTTCTTCCTCAAAGCAGGAGGCCTTCCTCTGACCAGAAGAGAAGATTCGCCCCCCTCCAAATGTTGGTCTTCCCTCCCTCAAGCACCCTCAGGCAACAACGGATGGGAACTAGAATGTCCTATCCTGGATCCTTCTCCCTCCGGGAGAGACAGCCCTAGGGAGGTTCTGTGCCATCCAAGAGCTCCAGGGGGGCTGGCCCCAGTCCCCCCAGCAGAAGTCTGTTCTTTACCTCCTGCTATACTGATTGCTCTCCCCGTCTCATTTCACTTCCTGGACTCACTTCCCAGAGAAGCTGCAGCTAACTGCTAAGTCACTTCAGTCGTGCCCGACTCTGTGCGACCCCATCCCTGGGATTCTCCAGGCAAGAACACTGGAGTGGGTTGCCATTTCCTTCTCCAATGCATGAAAGTGAAAAGTGAAAGTGAAGTCGCTCAGTCATGTCCGACCCTTAGCGACCCCATGGACTGCAGCCTACCAGGCTCCTCCGTCCATGGGATTTTCCAAGCAAGAGTACTGGAGTGGGGTGCCATTGCCTTCTCCGTCCCAGAGAAGCTACTTACACCCAAACCCTTGTTCCAGTGTCTAATCTGGGGAAACTCAACCCAGAACAGTGTAAATTCGATCAGCGTTAAACACCTGATGGTGGGAAAGACTGAGGGCAGGAAGAGAAGGGCGCAACAGGATGAGATGGTTGGGTGGCATCACTGACTCAGTGGACATGAGTCTGAGCGAATTCCAGGGGATAGTGAAGGACTGGGAAGCCTGGTGTGCTGCAGTCCATGAGGTCGCAAAGAGTCGGACCTGACTTGGCAACCAGAAAACAAGAAGCCCCACTTACTAGTCAGTAGTACGGCGCTTCTTACAAGCTGTATAGAAAAGTTGTCATCCTGAAGTAACTTCAAACAATGTCTCTGGGCCTTAGCAGATTTCAACTGAGAGAATACTACAGCCCAGAGGAGTGTTTATCTTGACTCAAATGGCCCGTGTCCGTGCTTGAGTGCCACTGTCTGTCACATCGGTGTGACAGCACTAGATGTCTAGCTTGGATAAGTGGCCCCTGTCCTTTGACAATACTCCATGGGTCCAGCATTCTGCTCACCACAATTTTCAACTTCATCAAGGGAAGCCTAGGATGTCTCAGAATTCCCAGAGATTTTCAAATTGTGCTTCATTTGTTCTGTGATGTACTCAGCCTGTCTTGTCCCTTTAGCCACTTTGTTTGCTTTTTTGTTGCTTCTGGTGCTTCCTCATCCCCCACCCACCCCAACTCAAACTATTCTTTCGTGTAAAAATCCCACAGAGTGCAGTAAATTAGAAAGAGAAAAACCGATACTGTATATTTACACATATATGTGGAATATAGCAAAATGTTATAGAGTATCTTAATTGCAAAGCAGAAATAGAGAACAAACATATGGACACCAAGAGGGGAAGATGGGGCGGGAAAGAATGGGGAAATTGGGATTGACACATATATACTATTCTGTATAAAACAGATAACTAATGAGAACCAACTGTATAGCGCAGCTTCCCTGGCGGCTCAGTCCATAAAGAATCTGCCTGCAGTGCAGGGGGCCGGGGTTCAGTCCCTGGTCAGGAAGATCCCCTGGAGAAAGAAGTGGCAACCCACTCCAGTATTCTTGCCTTGAAAATCCTATGGACAGAGCCTGGCAGGCTGAAGTCCATGGGTCGCAAGAGTCGGACGTGACTGAGTGACTAAGCCGCCACAGTGAGAACCTCCTCCTCAGCTCAGGGAACTCCACTCAGTGCTCTGCGGTGGCCTGCGTGGGAGGGAAATCCAGAAAATGGGGATGTATGTACACATATAGCTGACTCAGTGTGCTGCTCAGCGGAAAGTAACACAACAGTGTGAAGCAACCACACTCCAATAACAATTTTTAAAAATCCCACAGAAACAAGTTACTAAAGTATAAATCCTTACGGATCCATAAGGTTGTATTTCATAGATAAAGAATAACTGCTAATATTTACATATTGCTTCTTATGTGCCCAAAATTGTTATAAATGCTTTATATAAGGAGCTTTTTCTTTCTTTCCATCAACTCTGTGTTGCAGATACTAATATTATCTCCATTTACCAGATTAAATTATTAAGCATTTTAGTTGCTTTATTTGAATTCCACAGTACTTGAGGGCTAGAAACAACCTTGAAAGTTCATTTAGGTGATCTCTTCTTGGCAAATAGAGATGTTTCCAAGAGTTCCAGGATAATCATAGACCCATACCTGTGAAGTAGTTTACAGATGCTGTGAAGAGATGCTGCTCCCCACCCCCAGAATTCATATGTTGAAGCCCTAATCTGTGGGGGTGATGGTGTTTGGAGGTGATTAGGCTTGGGTGAGACATGAGGTCCTATGGGAAGAGACCAGAGAACTCGTCTTGTTCTGCCTTCACCACGTGAGGACACAGCAAGAAGATGATCATCTGAAAGCCAGGGAGAGGCCTCCCAGGAGCCAGACTGGCTGACACCTTGGCCTTGCCTCCCCAGCCTCCCGGACTCTGAGAAATAGGTTCAAGCCACCCAGTCTATGGTATTTTGGTACAAGCATCCTGAGCTGGCTAAGGGGACAGGTGTCTGCAGGACCCAGTGTGGCCTGTGTCTCCAGTCCAATCTCAAAGCAGGGTCCCCGCCCCCCAACTGTGGCACTGTGGTCACAGCACTTCATTCTGTTTCTGCCACGAGACAAGCTCCCTCTATGTCTGGGTTTCCATAAATTCTGCTCTCTCTGTCTCACACTCCCTGGTAGACAAAACGGTGGCCCCCAAAGATTCCATGTCATAATCCCCAAAGCCTGTCCATATGTTACTTGAGATGACAAAGGGACTTTGCTAAGTGTGACTAAGGATGCTGAGATGGGAAGCATATCTGGATTATCTGGGTGGTCCAATGTGATCCCAAGTGTCTTTGTAACAGGAACGCAGGGGGTTCCAAGCCGGAGGGAGAGAGAGCTGACCACAGAAGCAGAGCTCAGAGCAATGTCATTAATGCCACTGCCTGGAAGTCCAGGAGCCAAGGCCTGTGGTGGGGGCTAGAATCTGGAAGATGCCACCCTGCCCTTAAACAGGTTCTGTCCCAGAGCCTCCAGCATGAATGAAGCCTTGCTGACCTATTTTAGGCTTCTGAACCCCAGAGCTGTAAGATAATGAACAGTGTTCATTTATGCCGCTGTTTGTGGTGATTTGTTACAGCAGCAAGAAGACACTAATACTGTCTTCCCACATACTCCTCTATTTAAGTCTTGGTGATCCTTCAGATTTTCATTCAAACGTCTCTTCCTCAGGAAAGGGAATGCCATTTGCATTACCACTTCAACCACAAACTCATCAAAGAAATGCCTCTGTTGCATTTTCACAGTATCCCATGCTTTTCCTTCATAATCCTCGGCCCTCTTAGGTTATTGGATTAACAGCTGTGTAACCCCCTGGATTCCAACTTCCATGGAGGCAGAGCCTCTGCTGTTTTATTCTCACCTTAATGTTCCCAGCATCTCACACCAGAATACTACCAACACTCAAAAAAAATAATTGTTTAATGAATAAATAAATGAAGGAACTAATTCATATGGGACATGAAAATGATTTGATAGCTCTGAAAGAGGCATGTAAGTATTATTATGAACTTGTTAGATCTCCATATAAAAAAATCAATGCTATATATTTATAAGGCAACCTAATACTCTAAGAGTTTTATTCTCATATTAAAAAGCATCAGAAACAGTTACTGGTTAATAAAAACCTGGAGGCTCATTTTTTTCTCATTTTCATTCTTTTACTTCTAAGTAATGTCTTTTTCTTACTTCCACCAGTTGAGATATGTGAAAACTATCTTGAAAAGGATTGGCTCTCAAATTGCTTTTATAACTGTATTAGTCAAGATAATCCTCACTGTGGTGTAGGGGCAAACCCCTGAATTTCAATGGCTTTCAACATAGATAAAATTATTTCTCATTCTTGCAAAGTCATCTTCCATTTAGTGATTCAAGAACTTAGGCTCCCTTCATCATGTGATGCCACTGCTTCTGCCTGGACCTCCGAGCTTTGTGCAGAACAAAGCAGGGAGAACTCACAATTCTGTGCTACCTTGGCCCACAGGTGGCACACATCACTTCCATTCATAAGCCACTGATCTGAACTTGTCATGTGGGCCTGACCCAGCAGCAAAGGAGTCTGGGAGATGTAAGGGGCAAGGGGAATATTTGGTGTTTTATCCACAAGGGCTATCAATGTTTTTGGCAAAGGTTCATTGTTTATACACTATAAGTAAATTAAAATATTGATCCCCAAATCATATTTAACTGTACTTAAAAGTTTCAGCCCTGCAATGAAGCAAGCAACACAGTGACTCATTTTATAAAGAGTTTTTGTGAATAATTACTGCAAATGGGTCCCTTTCAAACGAAGGCAGGCATGGTTATGTTGGCTTTCCCTGAGGGGGTGTCCTCCTAGGTGTGCTGGGCCATCTTGCCCCCACGCTTTTCTACCCAGCTCCCAAGTTCACACCCAGTGACATCACAAAAAAATAAAGGGAGCTTGAATTTGACCACAGTGGGTTCATCCATACCACAGCAGTTAGCAAATGCTACAACTTAGGACACTTTTGTTTTTCAAAGAAGCAGTTGTTACACATTTACCAGTGCACCACTGTACACACTGGCGATTAAAATGATTGTTTGGTCCTAGAAATCAGATTGTAACATAGTTTTAAAAGTAATGAGTTATATAATTTTATAGCCAAGTCATCTTTTTAGCCCAGTGGGTCTGTGCAAAACCCCCATACACATGCTCAGGGCTGAAGATGCAGTACAAGTGATTGCAAAAGGCTCCAGTGAGTCAGGAAACCAAAGGTCTGTCCCAGGTTCTGCCACTAATCCCTGATGGGTCCTTAGCCAAGTCCCTCAGTCTCTCTCAGTTACACAAAAATGAACTCAGAATGGACTAAAGACCTAAATGTAAGACTGGACAGTATAAAACTCTTGCAGAAAAGCATAGGAAGAGCACTCTTTCACATAAATCACAGCAAGATCTTTTTTGACCCATCCCTTAGAATAATGGAAATAAAAATAAACAAATGAGACTTAATGAAACTTAAAAGCTTTTGCACAGCAAAGGAAACCATAAACAAGACAAAAAGACAACCCTCAGAATGGGAGAAAATAGTTGCAGAAAAATGATACATTTCCAAAATACACAAACAGCTCATGCAGCTCAATGTTAAAAAAAAGAAAAAACTCAATCAAAAAATGGGTGGAAGATCTAAATAGGTGTTTCTCCAAAGAAGACATATTAATGGCCAAGAGGCACATAAGAAGAAGCTCAACATCACTAATTATTAGAGAAATGCAAATCAAAGCTACCGTGAGGTATCACCTAACACTGGTCAGAATGGCCACCATCAAAAAATCTACAAACAATAAACGCTAGAGAGGGTGTGGAGAAAAAGGAACCCTCTTGTCCTGTTGGTGGGAATGTAAACTAATACAGCCACTATGAGCGCAGTATGCGTGCCTGCTAAGTTGCTTCAGTCATGTCCAACTCTTTGCGACCCCGTGGACTTCCAGTCTGCCAGGCTCCTCTGTCCATGGGATTCTTCCGGCAAGAATACTGTAGTCACTTGCCATGCCCTCCTCCAGGGGATCTTCCTAACCCAGCACTTGAACCCCCATCTCGTGCTGCTCCTGCATTGCACATAGATTCTTTACCACTGGGGAAGCCCAGAGAGCAGTATGGTGATTCCTTAGAAAACTAGGAATAAATCTACCATATGACCCAGCAATCCCACTACTTGACATATACTGAGAAAACAAAAAGTTAAAAAAACACATGTACCCCAATGTTCATTGCAGCACTATTTACAATAGCCAGGTCATGGAAGCAAGCTAAATGTCTATCAACTAAGGAATGGATAAATAAGATGTGGTACATATATATGATAGAATATTACTCAGTCATGAAAAGGAAAGAAATTGAGCCACTTGTAGAGATGTGGATGGACCTCGAGTCTGTCATACAGAGTGAAGTGAGTCTGAAAGAGAAAAACAAATGTTGTATATTAATGCATATATATGGAATCTAGAAAAATGGTACAGATGAACCTGTTCTCAAGGCAGAAACAGAGACCCAGACATAGAGAATAAACATGAACAGCAAAGTGGGGTGGGGGGGCGGTGAGATGAACTGGGAGATTGGGATTGACATATATACTCTACTGTGTATAAAGAAGGTAACTAATGACAGACTACCCTGGTGGTCCATTGGTAAAGAATCTGTCTACCAGTGCAGGGGACACCGATTCTATCCCTGGCCTGGAAAGATCCTGCATGCTGCGGGGCAACTAAGCCTGCACACTGCACTACTAAGCCCATGCGCTGCAAGTACTTCAGCCTGTGCTTATCCTGGAGCCAATGCTCCGCAACAGTGGAAGCCAGCGCAAGGAAAAGCCCACACTCTGCACAACCAGGGTAAGCCTGCCCACAGCAGCGAAGACCCAGCGCAGTCAAACATGAACACACAACTAAAAAGATGAAGAGTTTAAAAAAACTGACGAGAACCTGCCGTATAGCACAGGGAACTCTATTCAATGCTCTGTGGCGACCTCAATGGAAAGAAAATCCAAAACAGAGGAGCTATGTGTAAACAGGTAGCTGATTCACTTTGCTGTGTAACGGAAACTAGCAAAGTGCTGTAAAGCAACTATGCTTCCATTTAAGTAAATAAGGATATGTATGAAAGAATGGTGCTCTGTTACTATCAAATAAGCGAAAAACTTACATTGCAAGGAATTCACATTGCAAGCTCTATGTTGAGACTTAAACTACAAGTGCACAATTTACTCTTTCCAGATCTAGTACTTTAGTACTCTAGTACTCTAGTACTAGGTCTAGACCGTACTCTTATATGGCTTTTGTTCCAGTCATTTGTTGCTGCACGTGCTGCGCTGTGCTAAGTCACTTCCGTCGTGTCCGACTCTTCGTGACCCCATGCATTGTAGTCCAACCAGGCTCCTCTGTCCATGGGGATTCTCCAGGCAAGAATACTGGAGTGGGTTGCCATGCCCTCCTCCAGCAGGTAAATCACCGTAAAACTCAGTAACTGAAAACATAAGCTGGTTTACTCTGCATCACAATTTCCTGGGTCAGGAATTCAGGCACATGGGATCAGGAGTGTTGCTGGGTACCATTCAAGGTTGCTAAGCTTACCCAGAAGCTTCAAGATGGCTTCACTTATCTTGGTGCCTTAGGAGCAGCGGAAAGGCTGGGCTCACCTTGGCTCCTCTCTTGCTCTGCATCAAGGTCGTCATGGCGACCCAGGATGTTCAGAAACCAAAGCCAGTCCCCTGAAAGGTCCACAACTGGCAGGGTGTCACTAGTAGCAACCTCTGCTTATCAAAGCAGTCACAGTCCCATCCACATCCAGTGGGAACAGTGTCAAAAATTTGTGGCTACTTATAATCTTCCATAAAAATCAAGAAATATCTTAAATACCACTAGACCCTCTATAACCTTGGTCTCCTTCAAATACATCACTCCCACCATCAACAGCAGAGAGATCAAATCTCTCTTAAATTCTCATGATGACATTATGCCTTGCCCCTATGTAAACCTTGCAACATTCAGCACAGTCTTGATATAGAATAGTTATACCAAAATATGTTAATTTTATCAATATGTTAAAAACTGTTGCCTCTCTACAAAATAATTTGTATATGTAAACCTTTTCATTTGTTCTTCAAATAAAGAATCTCTTCCCTGATAAATCTTCAAAGATATTTATATATACATACAATTTACATATATATTATATTTATATATACTATTATATATGTGTAACATATATAATGTGTGTGTGTGTATATATATATATACATATCTATATAAAGAGAGAGATTTATTATAAGATATTGGCTCATGCAATTATGGATGCTGAGAAGTCCCACTATTTGCCATCTACAAGCTGGAGGTCCAGGAAAGCTGTTGATGTAGTTCAAAGACTTGAGAGTCTGAGAGCTGGTGGTGCAGACTTCAATCTGGGCCTGAACGTCTGAAATCAAGGGCAAGAGATCAGTGTTGCAGCCCAAGCAATCCAGCCCAATTAACTCAATCTTCTTCCACATTTCTGTGCTATTCAGGCTCACAATTGACTGGATGATGCCATCTTACATTGGGGAGGGTTTTCTGCTTTACTTAGATCACCATCAACTGCTAATGTCTTCCAAAAATACTGTCACAGACACACCCAGAAACAGTGTTTAACCAGCTGTCTGGGCTATCTGGGCATTTAATGGGTCCAGTCACGATGACAGAAAATTAACCACCAAAGCTAGTAAATTTGATACTTTATTTAAGTGATAGTAAAGAAAATTTAAAAGACTATGCCCATGACCTTGCCAATAAAATTGACAATATCAAACTTTAAATAAATTTCTATTACAAAATACCATGAACAAAGTTCAGAGAGAAGTGACAGATTTGGAGAAAACATATATAGACACATATGTAAATACAACATGGATCAATATCCAAATTATACAAAGCATTTCGACAAATCAATAAACAAAGATAAACCGCATGAGAAGATAATAGAAAAGGAATGTAAACAAGTCTTTTGTGTTTTCAGAAATGAAAACACAAATGACTAAAAAAAGATGCTAAGTGAAAAAGTGAAGTTGCTCAGTCGTGTCAGACTCTTGGTGACCCCATGGACTATAGCCTACCAGGCTCCTCTGTCCATGGGATTCTCCAGGCAAGAGTACTGGAGTGGGTTGCCATTTCCTTCTCCAGGGGATCTTCCTGACCCAGGGATCGAACCCAGATCTCCCGCATTGTAGGCAGACAGTTTACCACCTGAGCCACTAGGGAAGTCCTATCGGGGAAGTAGGGTTATCTTCTTGTGGTTTTAGTGTTTATTTTCCAATATCTTTATTTTTCCAAATGCTTATGGCTTATTGTTTATCCTTATTTGAAAAGATGCTAAAGCTTGCTAGTAATCAGAGAATTTCAAATTACAATCAATTAAAGAGTATTCTTCACCTATCAGATTGATAAAATTTTAAAACCTGACAGTATCAAGTGTTAGCGATATTGTGAATGAGGGGAACTGAAATCCCTGCAGTTTTGAGGCCAATTCAGCAGAATATAATGAAACAAAAAAAATATGTACCTCTGTAACCCAGTAATTCCACTTCTCATTAACCTCCTTTGTTCCCGTGCAAAAGGAACCATTTTTTTTTCACTTAGTGAAAGAGTATTTTGTAACTCATGTAATTGACAAAGATTGCATCCACAATATATAAGTAAATCTTTCAAATCATTAAGAAAAAGAGAAGTAACCCAATAAAAATATGCAGAGGACAGCTGAACAGCATTTCACAAATAAGGATAAACAAATAATCCATAAGCATATGAAAAGATACTTTAAAGATATTGGAAAATAAACATTAAAACCACAAGAAGATAACCCTACTTACCCAACAGAAAGCCAGAAATAAAACTGACCCAAAATTTAATAATACCAGTGGTTGGAAAGAATGTGGAACAAAAAGTACTCTCATAAACCAAAAGGAATTATTTTGATATCATCAAAATTATTGACAAAGTCACCTATTTTTCCACATCTTTTATCAGTTAAATAAAATTAAATACTATCACAAATAAAATTTACCATCAGTTAAATATAATTTATTATTAAATAACATTTTACCAGTTAAATTCCAGTCATAACCTAAAATTTTTGGTAGGCAGTTATTACTTTTAATGCATTAATAAATTTATGTTTTGTGCAATTATTATATAAGGAAATACATTTAAATTTACAAGAGTTATTATTGATAAGCATGAAAAAATAGAAACAGCCAAAACAACTCCTTTAATAATGGAGGTGCTAAGCAAAATGTGCATGCGTGTGTGCTGAAGTCACTTCAGACAGTTCCAACTCTTTGCAACCCCATGGACTGTAGCCTGTCAGGCTCCTCTGTCTGTGGGATTCTCCAGGCAAGAACTCTAGTGGGTTGCCGTGGCCACCTCCAGGGGGTCTTCCTGATCCAGGGATCGAACCCGCATCTATTATGTCTCCTGCATTGGCAGGCAGGTTCTTTACATTATTAAAAGCATGGGGGTAGATTTGTGTGTATTCCCATGAACAGGTCTCCAGATAAAGTTGCAGAGTGAAAAAGAACAAGGCAGAACATTACCTGCATGGAAGACTAAGTTAAATGAATATACAAAACAATAGTATAAATTGTTATGAATTTGTAGGTAATGGCACGTAAACGCGAAGAATAAGGTCTGGAAGCACATTTTCATAGCTGCTCACAGGGGCAACCCAGAGAGTGTTGAGGGCGGGACAGAAATCAAAGCATGATAGAAAGAGCTGCAGTCCCATTTGTAACATTTTAATTTTGATCATGAAAATACATTTTTGTAAAGAGTAAAAACAATTTTTAAAATAAACCACAAAATTTTTTATTTCAACATTTTTGAAGAGATAAATTATGACGAGTGGGACTTCCTTGGTGATCCATTGGTTAAGACTTCACCTTCCAATGCAGAGGGTGTGGGTTCTATCCTTGGCTGGGAAGCTAAGATCCCACCACATGTCTAGGGGTCAAAAACCAGAAGATAAAACAGAAGCAATGTTGTAACAAATTCAATAAAGACTTTTTTTAAAAAAAAAAAAAGGATAAATTACCATTATTAACAAGATGAGATACCCACATTATACTTTTAGTGAACAAGATAAATTCTAGGTCATGTCCAGTACAACTTCATTTGGGTAAAGAGAGAAAGAAAACGTGTTGTGTATATACACGGGGTATTTAAGTGGAAAATACATGGAAAAGGAAAGATCCCTGCAAACTGATTGTGATTACTTTGTGAGGAAGGGGAGAAACATGTTTCTGCACAGTTTCAGTGTTTGTAATGAGTGTGCATTCTTCTTACAACTGAAAATCTAATTTAAAAAGTTAATCAGGGTTGGCCTCTATGATTATGAAACATCCTACATTTCACACCTTAACCATGGCCTATTTCCAATCTCACTTTTGTTTAGAAGGTGGAAACATTTGTATCTAGGAGATTGGCTTAAAGTTCACACATTAAGTCAACAGAGGACAGTCTCCTTTCATGCAATTATTCTTGTCTGGGTTAAGGAAAATGTCCCAAAAGGGACACATTGTGTTTTATTATCATCATTGGTTTGTGGCTCTTTGGGCACAGGGTGTTGAACTAAATAATCTGGACCAAATCTTAGGCAAGAGTTTGTTGATTCAAACCAAATTATGTATGAGAACTGGAAGAGACTGTACTCACTGTTCAATGACATTTTTTTATTAATAGAAGAATAAGCGTATAAATGGATGCCGTTACCACCCCACACCTTTGTGCACAAAAAGAAAAAGATTTTACAAAAAGTGTCTGCTTTGATGGTACCAACAGACATGGTAGGAAGAGCTTCTTCCTTCAATCACTTCCTGTTTGTCACTTATCTTTCTAGGTGTCAGGTTTAAATTTGGAACACACAATACGCAGTGAATTTATCTCAAGCTAAGGAGGAAAAAAGGGAAGAATGAAGCCAGACTACGCATCAGAAAACAAAATATGATTTCATATACAAGGTAACATCGCTTCTCCTAATGATAAAAGCTATTATGCTAAAAGGGGAGGTAATTTACACAATGACGATGAGAACCATAAGCAATATGGCTCTGGTGGCATATGAATTGTTAGACTGTGATTTGAAGATAGACTTGGGAACGACTGACACTGAAAGGCTATAAAATAAAAATGATGATGAAAAGTGATGGATTCCAAAATCAGGATAAGTCAAAAGTGAAATGCCAAGAGCAAAGTTAATGTAAGAACCTCCAGAGACAGATGAAAAATGAAATAATACTCCAACAGAAAACAAGAAGTACAATAGCGCTGATTAAATCATGATGGGAAAAAAGATTCACTGATACTAAAATGAAGTTCCTTCTTCACTAATATTTGAAGGAAAGGAGTAAACAGATGCCCTATTAAACCCTACTGATGACTGGCCCAGAGAGCGGTGCACTGCAAAAAGAACTCTCTCATCGCCTGTGTGTTTACTGCCCCTGGATCTCCCAGGTATGCTTAGTCACTCAGTCATGTCCAAACCTTTGAGACCCCATGGACTGTAGCCCACCAGGCTCCACTGTCCATGGAATTACCTGGCAAGAATACTGGAGTGGGTTGCCATTTCCTCCTCCAGGGGATCTTCCTGACCCCGGGATCAAACCCAGGTCTCCCTCATTGCAAGCAGATTCTTTACCATCTGGGCCACCAGGAAAGCCCAGATCTCCCAGGACAGAACCAATTTACTTAGCTTTAATTGTAATATAATTGCCACAATAAAAACACACAAACCTTAGTTGTACAGCACAATTTTTACATTTGTATCCAGCCATGGATACAAATTGTATCCAGCACAATTTTTACATTTGTATCCAGCCATTACCGAGATCAAGCTTTACAATATTCCATCACCTTAGAAGATTTTCTTATGACCTTTTCCAGTGAATTCCTCTTTCCCTGGAGGAAGCCAGCCTCTCCTACAACTCCTATCATCATAGCTTAATTTGCATGTTCTTGAACTTAATACGGGCTTCCCAGGTGGCACTGGTGGTAAAGAGCCCACCCGCCAATGTAGGTAGACGTAGAAGATGCAGGTTCAATCCCTAGACCAGGAAGATCCCCTGGAGGAGGGCATGGCAACCCACTCCAGTATTCTTGCCTGGAGAATCTCATGGACAGAGGAAACTGGTGGGCTACAGTCCGTAGCGTCACAAAGAGTTGGACACAACTGAAGCGACTTGGCGTGAACTTAATATATATATAGATGGAATAATACAGTATGTAGTTACATAATCAGGAGAAGGAGCCAGGTAGCACTTTCTGCATTCTGCCTAGAAATCTCCATAGTCAAGCCCATGACTATTTCAAGTACCCTTTCTAGTTTTCAAGTCTCCATAGGCAACAGCATTGCCCAACTGTGAGCCAATACACAAAAGGATCCCTTCTTCCCATATTCAAACATCACTTTCTTCACAATCATAGGAGTCCTCAGCAGTGGCCTCTTGAAGAGTTTGAATTTACATTTATAATATTCTTTTTTTGAATATTTATTTACTTATTTGGCTGCATTGGGTCTTTGTTGTGTTGTGAGAAACTCTAGTTGTGTCGAGAGGGCTCCAGAGCACACAGGCTTCAGGAGTTGTGGCATTCAGGCTTAGTTGCTCTGCAACATGTGGGATCTTAGTTCCCCAACCTGGGATCAAACCCGTGTCCCCTGCATTACAAGGAGGATTCTTAACCACTGGACCACAGGGAAGTTCCACATTTATAATATTCTTGAAACACTACCAGTGTCCAGCCACTGCCCATCCCAAAACCAATGTCACATATTTAAGATCTGGGTTATGGAGCACCCCCCTTCCAGATACCATTTGCACCAAAATGTAATGGCTTCAAACAATAGTCAGTAAGTACATTCATTTTGTTGGTCAGGCATTGGGCGGGCTCTCCAGAATGATTCTTCTGCTCCCTGTGACACTGGCTGAGGTCACTCAGTGGTATTCAGTTGTGGTAAGTGGGTTGGTTTGGAGGGTCCAAGACAAGCTTGCTGGGTGTCTGAAGCATTCTAGTGGGAGGGCTGGAAGTCTGGGCTTAACTGCAGGGCCCACACATGATTTCTCCAGCATGATCTCAGGACATCAAACTTCTGAGACAGCACATCAGCATTCCCAGAGAGAGAGTCTCATGAGATATTAAGCTTCTTCTGACCTGACCTTGAAGCTGCACAATGTGCCATTTCTGCCACATCTAACAGCTCTGAGTAAGTGATAGGACCTGGGAGGTAAACAAGAGTTATGGTTCACTGTGGGATCATCTTTGGAGACTTGGTAGCGTATATGAAACAGAAGTAAGATGTTGCTTGAAGACTAAGGAGAATCATCATAATGTCACTGTTTCTTATTCAATTAGTGAATAAGCATGTTCTATTTTTTAGCTATTATGTGTCTTCTCTGTATTTCTAGTCTTAAGTCATTATTTAACATTTCTGTATTTTATTTGTCATATTTGTTGTACTTCATAAATTGTTGTGATGATTTAATTGAGATTATAAAGTGCTTGGGGCGTCTCTCTGGTGGCTCAGTGGTAAAAGAATCCATCTCAATGCAGGTGATGCAGGTTCAATCCCTGGGTCAAGAAGATTGCCTAGAGAAGGAAACGGCAGCCCACTTCAGTATTCTTGCCTGGAGAATCCATAGACAGAGGAGTCTGGCGGGCTACAGTCCATGGGGTTGCAAGAATCAGACACGACTTGGCGACTAAACCACCATAAAGTACTTAGCTGAGTGTCTAGCACATAGTAAATATTAGGCATAATAATATAAATATTTGATGTTAATAGTCTCTGTTCTTATAAATCCTACTGCAAAGGAATTATTTATAACAAATAGTAAGCAAACACACACACACAAACTAATGATCTATTAGCCAAGATGATTTCATTTTATTGTTGAACCTTGGATATCTATAAATCCTTTCTCTTCCATGCCACACAGCTTGCAGGATCTTAGTTCCCTGACTAGGGATTGAATCCAGGCCCTCAGCAGTGAAAACACCCTGTCCTGACAACTGGAGTGCCAAGGAATTCCTTATGAATCCAATTTTTAAACGCCAAGCAGAAAACTGGAAGAGCATTGACACATGACAATACTGACTTCTACTCCTAAATCTCTAGGTGGCTCTGTTATATCTTAAGGTGATTCTGGAGTGTGTCCCCAAAGCTAGGAGTAATGAGGCGCGTATTGTCTTCCACAGGAAACTCTCTTGCTTAGACTGCTCCAAAGAATGGGAGAAGTCACCTGTTTCATATCCCAGAGCATCATTCTGTCTCAGAACCAACTCTGAGTTTATGAGAAACTTCAGAGTTATTATATTTTTTCCCCAAATTAGAGAGCCTATAGACATTAAGGCTGGCAAATGTATGGCTCTAGTGAACACATTTGGAGTTGGTGAAAACATTCAGAATCTTAAATGTGAAGATCTGAGGTTTCCCATACCCCAAACTCCCCCTGCTTTCAACCCGCTTGTGTTTTCTCTCCGTTAGGCCTGCAGACGGGCGGCAGCAGGGTTGATATAAGCCCCCGAGGGCCCAGCACTCTCCCTCTTCGGAAGGCAGGCCCAACGAAGATGATGCTGACTTTGCTGGAATCTCATTTACAAGAACAAGTTTCTGGCCTTGGTCACATCTCACTTTCTTCTTTTCAACTGATTTTCTCCCAAATATTGCTGTTGGAAGGTTGCCAAATTGTCCACGATGCTGCCGGAGCTGAAGTCAGATGTTGCCTGGTTAACTCAGGCCTCCCAGAAGGTCAAAGTCAGTTTGAGAACAAAAGTGTCCTGTATCTAAGTGGGGCCATGGTGATAAATGATGGCCATTCTGATTTACATAATGGCAAATGCATTGGTGTAGGGTTGGGAATTTAGATTAGGGAAGAAGAACTAAATATAAAATTAACCATTTCACTTGTAGTGATGCAACATGGTATGCTACTAGTAGGCTGGTTCGAAATATTGGAATAATGCTACTTCATCCAAAGCCAACCAATGTTATTTGGTTTTTAACTCATTTTCCTGCTACCCCAAACCCTCATGGCTTGACATTTGTTTGCATGGTATCATAAATAAGCCAAGAAAGAAGTAATTGGAGCTGTGTATTTACTGCAAAAGTGAAAGTCACTCAGTCGTGTCCAACTCTTTGAGACCCCATGGACTATACAGTCCATGGAATTCCCTAGGCCAGAATACTGGAGTTGGTAGCCTTTCCCTTCTCCAGGGGATCTTCCCAACTCAGGGATTAAACCTAGGTCTCCTGCATTGCAGGCAGATTCTTTCCCAGCTGAGCCACCAGGGAAGCCCCGGAATACTGGAGTAGGTAGCCTATCCCTTCTCCAGCAGATCTTCCAGACCCAGGACTCAAACGAGGGTCTCCTGCATTGTAGGCAGATTCTTTACCAACTGAGCTACCAGAGAAGCCTGCAGACACTTAAAGAATAAGGTTGCCGCTCTGTGGTCTGCAGGCTCATCTGAGTGTCCACACAGAACAGGTCTGGGAGATGGTTTCACCCACTCTTTGGAAGAAAGAAGAAAGCATAGGAGATGGAAGAGACAGCTTCTGAATGAGGAAAGTAAATTTGTGTTCATTTTTAGCACTTGGGTTTTTATAAGGTTTTTAGGTTATTAATTATCAATTGTACCACTTTATCATAGGGGCTAAAGCTAAGACTGCTCTAGGGCTGAAGCGCATCAGCTCTCATGATGGGTTAAAATTTGAACATACATGTACTTCATAAAGAATGAGGTTGAATGTCTCTGGTAGTTCAGTGGTTAAGAATCTACCTGCCAGTGCAGAGGACACAGGGTCGGCCCCTGGGCCAGCCGTGATGCCACACGTCAAAGCTAACAACTCACTAGCAGAGAGAAATTAAGACCCCAAGGAGATGGAGAGCCAGACTCTAAGTTAACAGATCTCATCCCTAGGGTCAGAAAGCAGCAGTAAAATCAACCATGATAATTATAGTCATGGTTATTGTCATTAGTTTAAGCTATTCCAATTCCAGTCCCCAAGAAAGGCAATCCCAAAGAATGCTCAGACTACTGCACAATTGCACTCATTTCACACGCTAGTAAAGGAATGCTCAAAATTCTCCTAGCAAGGCTCAACAATATGTGAACCGTGAACTTCCATATGTTCAAGCTGGTTTTAGAAAAGGCAGAGGAACCAGAGATCAAATGGCCAGCATCCACTGGATCATCAAAAAAGCAAGAGAGTTCCAGAAAAACATCTATTTCTGCCTTACTCACTATGCCAAAGCCTTTGACTGTGTGGATCACAATAAACTGTGGAAAATTCTGAAGGAGATGGGAATACCAGACCACCTGACCTGCCTCTTGAGAAGGCCTCTTCCTGTATGCAGGTCAGGAAGCATCAGTTAGAACTGGACATGGAACAACAGACTGCTTCTAAATAGGAAAAGTCAAGGCTGTATATTGTCACCCTGCTTATTTAACTTCTATGCAGAGTACATCATGAGAAATGCTGGACTGGATGAAGCACAAGCTGGAATCAAGATTGCTGGGAGAAATATCAATAACCTCAAATATGCAGATGACACCACCTTTATGGCAGAGAGTGAAGAACTAAAGAGCCTGTTGCTGAAAGTGAAAGAGGAGAGTGAAAAAGTTGGCTTAAAACTCAACATTCAGAAACTAAGATCATGGCTTCCGGTCCCATCACTTCATGGTAAATAGATGGGAAAACAGTGGGAACAGTAGCTGACTTTATTTTGGGGGGCTACAAAATCACTGCAGATGGTGACTGAAACCATGAAATTAAAAGACGCTTACTCCTTGGAAGGAAAGTTATGACCAACCTAGACAGCATATTAAAAAGCAGAGACATTACTTCGCCAACAAAAGTCCATCTAGTCAAGGCTATAGTTTTTCCAGTAGTCATGTATGGATGTGAGAGTTGGACTATAAAGAAAGCTGAGTGCCAAAAAATTGATGCTTTTGAACTATGGTGTTGGAGAAGACTCTTGAGAGTCCCTTGGACAGCAAGGAGATCCAACCAGTCTATCCTAAAGGAAATCAGTCCTGAGTGTTTATTGGAAGGACTGATGCTGAAGCTGAAACTCCAATACTTTGACCACCTGATGTGAAGAGCTGACTCATTTGAAAAGATCCTGATGCTGGGAAAGATTGAAGGCAGGAGGAGAAGGGGATGACAGAGGATGAGATGGTTAGATGGCATCACCAACTCAATGGACATGAGTTTGAGTAAGCTCCCGGAGTTGGTGATGGACAGGGAGGCCTGGCGTGCTGTGCTCCATGGGGTCGCTAGAGTCAGACACTACTGAGCAACTGAACTGAACTGAACTGAACCAGAGGGCTCAGAAGGCTCAATTTCAGAGGACACATCTAAAATTTCCAGTTTTGTCTTAATGAAATTACAACCGTCGATAAAATCTGATAAACAGTTCTCTTCCCTTTTCTTACTCCGTGAAAGACTAATTCATGTGTAAAAAGCCTCTGCTCCATTCACTCGTTTGTAAAGAAATAGATGCATCAATCCACTCAGGAAACAAATCTTGTTACACACAAGATCAATTGTTTTATGAAACAAAACTAAAAGTGTAAATGCGGTTAACATTTTAAAGATATGTCAATTGAAAGTATGCCTTGAACTCATTTGACCAAGTATTTTTTTCCGTTTTTTGAAATCACACCTGTTTCAAGACATGCACTCTCTTCCTCTATCTGGTAAGCACAAGGTGTGGGAACTTGTGCAATAGATAATTAATCTCTATTGCTATCTATAGTTTCATAGTTAACACTGTCTTAGCAGAAGTGTGAAAACACATTCACACCTTTGAAAATGGATGATTAACTAATCAAATGACAATATGAATGTTAGACAGAATTGCAGCAATGACTGCAAGGCAGAGCTATTTATGATTACAACCTTCTATTTCATTTTGAAGGGTGGATTGTGCAGTATAATCTGTGCTCCTCAAACATCTAAGCAGATTCTCAACGTTTTAATTGCATGACTCCTCAGAAAAGAAGGAAGAAAGTTGCAGATTCTTCCCTAATTAAGCATTTTTCCAGTTTTACAGAGAAATGATATATATCACTGTATAAGTTTGGGATTTCCCTGTAGCTCAGACAGTAAAGATTCTGCCTGCAATAGAGGAGAGCTAGGTTTGATCCCTGGGTCAGGAAGATTCCCTGGAGAAGGGAATGGCAACCCACTCCAGTATTCTTGCCTGGAGAATCCCAGGGACAGAGGAGCCTGGCGGGCTGCAGTCTGTGGGGTCTCAAGAAGTCAGACACGACTGAGTGGCGAACACCGCCACTATTACTACTGGATAAGCTTAAGGCGTACAGCAGGATGGTTTACATATATTGATTTACATACATTGTAATGACCACAGTAGGCTCAGCTAACATCCATCTTCTCATATAGATACAATAGAAGAAAAGATAGGGAAAAAAATTCTCCTTGGGATGTGAATTCTTAGGATTTACTCTAAACAGTTTTCCTATATGTCATACAGCAGTGTAGCTTAGTCATCATGTTGTATATTATGTCCCTAGTACTTACTTATCTTGTAACTGGAGGTTTGCAGGTTTGACCACATTTATCCAATTTTCTCTCCTCTCACCCTCCACCTATGAAAACCACAAGCACATTAAAAAATCATTCACCATGATCATGTGGGATTTATCCTTGCAATGCAAGGATTATTCAACATATACAAATCAATCACTGTGATACACCACATTAATAGAATGAAAGAAAAGAATCATATAATCGTTTCATTAGATGCAGGAAAAATGTTAGATAAAATTCAACATCTACTCATGATAAAAACTGTTAAGTAATTAGTCATAGAAGGAACATATCTCAATATCATAAGGGCCATATATGACAGGCCCACAGCTGGAATCATACTCAGTGGTGAAAAGTTGTAAACTCTTCCTCTAAGATTGGGAACAAGGCAAGTGTGCTCACTCTCATAACTCACAGTCAACATAGCAGTAGAAGTCCTAGCTAAATCAATCAAGAAAGAGAGAGAAATAAAAAGCATCAATTGGAAAGGAAGAAGCAAAGTTGTCTTTAACTGCAGATGACATGATTTTATATACAGAAATTCTAAAAACAACCAAAAAACTGTTAGATCAAATCAATGAACTCAGTTAAGTTGGTGTATACAAAATTAACCCACAACAATCAGTAGTATTTCTATACACTAACAACACGTTTTCTGAAAGTGAAAATAAAGAAAGCAACCCCATTTACAACAGTGTCAGGAACAATAAAAAGCTTGGGAATAAACTCATCCAAGCAAGTGAAAAATCTCTACTCTGAAAACTATGAGACGTTGATAAGAGAAATTGAAGACACAAATAGATGGAAAGGTAGCCTGTGTTCATGAACTGGTAGAATTAATATTATTAAAATGTCAACACTACCAAAAGCCATCTATAGATTCAATCTAACCCATATCAAGATTCCAAAGGTAATTTTTTAAAAGAAGTAGAAAAAACACTCTTAAGATTTACCTGGACCCACAAAAGACCTCAAATAACTAAAGAAATCCTGAGAAAGAAGAGCAAAGCAGAGGCATCACATTTCCTCATTTCAAGCTGTACTATGAAGATAATAGTGTTTGAAGCAGTACAGTACTGGCATAAAAACAGACAAATAGACCACTGGGACAGAAATCCACCCAAGTATATACAGACAACTCACACTTGACAAGGGACCCAAGAATATTCAGTGGAGAAAAGATAGTCTTTTCAGCAAATGGCACTGGGGATAATTGAATAATCACATGTAAAATAGTAAAATGAAGATTTTATTTTAACAGATTAAACTTTACACCACTCACAAAAATTAGCTTGAAATGCATTAAAGATGAGTGTAAGACCTGAAACCACAAAACTCTTAGAAGAAAACAAAGGTAAAGCCCCTTGACATGGGTTTTGGTTATGAATTTTTGGATTTGACACCTAAAGAACAAGCAACAGGATAAAAAATAGACATGTGCAACTACACCAAAGTAAAAGGCTTCTGTATAGCAAAAGAAACCATTGACAAAGTAAAAAGACAGTCTATAGAATGGGAAAAAATATCTGCAAAGCATATATCTGATAAAGTGTTAATATGCAAAATATTAATATATAAAGAACATACGACTCAACAGCAAAAAACCCAAATGACCCAGTTTAAAAAATGGACAAAGAACCTGAATAGACGTTTCTCCAAAGAAGATACACAGAAGGTCATCAGGCAGTACATGAAAAGATGTTTAACGTCACTAGTCATTAGAAAAAAAGCAAGTTAAAGCCACAGTGAGATATTTCCTTATGCCTGTAAGAATGGCCATCATCAAAAATACAAGTGGTAACAAATGTTGGTGTGAACGTGGAGAAAACCTCGCACGCTGTTGGTGGGAATGTAAAATTGATACAGCCAACATGGAAAACAGCATGGAGGATCTTGAAAAAATCAAAAGCAGAGCTACCATAAGCATTTTAAAATACAAGAGATTAAGAAGATTAGCTGTAGCTCAGGGTCGTAAGCAGGGAAGAGCCAAGAAAGGAGAAGCACATTTGAGTGAATAGTCAGTTATTTTTTTCCTGTGGACTTAGTCATTTCTATTTAAAATACAGACTAATCTGAATAAGCAATTCAACGTCCAATCTACCTCAGCAATTTCTTTTTTGATAGTCAGATGAATAGAAATCCAAATTGAGAGATAGGTTTCATGACTTCATTGTTTTGGTAATTTTCTAAGTGTATCTGTGTATTCTCTTTAAGAAATGATAATTGGGAAAAGGCTGTAACACTTTAGGAGGAATATGGATCTAATAATTGAAGCTTTAAAACCAGCATTTCATGTTCATCATAGTAAAAGCCTCTAGATAAAAATTATTTATCTATATTTACATTTAAAGCCAAAGTGCATATTTGGGGCACATAACACTTACTGATTCATAGTGTGGTGTTTGAAAGACACATTAACCCTCCTGAAATGCCTTGAAATCTGGCTGCATGACCCCACCCAAATTAGCCAAGTGCTGAATGATAAGTAGACATCCTTTTCTACAGAATCAATGCTAAACAGTAAATGATGAGACAAAAGTTGTTATAAAAGTTTCATTTTCATAGAAACACTTCATTTCTTTCATTTTATCTTATTGAAGTACAGTTGACTTACAGTTTTGTGTTAATTTCTGCTGTGCAGCAAAGTAACTCAGAATACATGTATTCTGTTCCATATTCTTTCCCATTATGAGAAAATAGTGAATATAGTTCCCTGTGCTGTAGAGTAGGACCTTGTTATTTATCCATCCTATATCTAATAGTTTGTGTCTGCTAATCACAAATACCCAGTCCTTCCCTCCTGCACCTTAATCTCACATTTTAAATGTCAATTTCTCTCAGAAACTTTTCTGGGCTGCCCACCTCCAGCCTCACTCCAAGCAGGGCTGGATCAGGCAGCCCTCCTGTGCATGTACAACCCGGTCCCCTTAAGGCCCCACCACCTCTTGAGAGCATCACGATTATTAAAAACTCACTTGCAGACATAAGCATCTTGAAAGCTACAAGCAATGTTTTATTCACCCTGGATCATCAACACCTGTGTCAATGCCCAGGGTATTAATGAGAGACTCGACAGAAATGAGAGAATTTACACTTTCAAATAAATCCTGACCTTTCACATGATTTCTTTAGCCAACGATCAGCCTACACTGTTGCTGCACGAACCAGGAATGCCTGTCATAAATGGAGGGTTCTAGGCTGGACTTTCCTCCATTGGGCAGTCATGTAAGATCTACCAACCCCTCTCTGAGGTCCTACATTTCTTCCCACTGCTTTGCCCTAATGACTCCAGGAGCCAGACTCATCTATGGGCCATGAACAGAGACCGAGACACCTCGTTTATACAATGGGCAGTTCTCCATTTGTAAATGATTCAGTGAAATTCTTTCCCTTTCCTTTTTTTTTTTAATCTTTTGAATTTGAGTCCTTGACTATCTTAGCAAAATGGTGAGAAAATTTGATAGATCTCCATCAGTTTTTTGCTTGTTTTTTAGTAGATCGGGTAAAAAGTTTGGTGTTGAAGAGAAGGTAGACGGTAAAATGAAACTGAAGCTTTCAGATCACTGTGGATTTCATGAAAATTAGTCTTTGTTATTATCCTCTTTTAAAACAAATAACTACCAATGTCATATCTATAAGAAATGTGATTAAATCTGTGATGAAAAATTGTATCTTAGAATTCTCTGATGACTGTCATCAATATGTCACATTAGTATGTTGAAGTGTTTTTTTTTTAATCCCCACATGTTCAATAAATGATTAAATTCATTTTTTAAAAACATGTAAATAAGATGATGAAGAATTAAAAGCACAAAAAGCTGTTAAAGGAATGGAGAATAACAGGTGTATCAGGGACCTGGGAATGAGTTAATTTTTCAGACTTAGCAATTAAAATACAGCAAGTTTCCTGGCAGCTAAGACATGATGGGGAATTCACCAGGTAATTTAACTCTGGTCTCATAAAAGAATACCTACAGACTTGTTCTTTCCTAAACAGACTCTTTTTCCATTCCGACTAAGCCATAGACAAAATTTAACAAAAATATTATACAAGTCTCAATATACTTTGTATCTTCTGAGTCATTGCCACAGTGTTAATTTACAGAGCTTCAGGTGAACAGGGGAGTTTGGGTCACAGGACTCATTAAATCTTATGACCCTGAGACAATAGAAATAAATAGAAATAAATGCAAGTTTATTTTCTTCTTAATCAACAGATTAAACTTATAATATCCAATCATTAATAGATATCAATGAGCAAGCATTCACTAGTAGAATGTATCACAGTAAAAACCATTTTCTAAACTGACCTTTAATAAATGTCTTTTGACCTTTTCCATTTATTAAATATAATATAAAGAAAGCTGAGCACTGAAGAATTGATGCTTCCAAACTGTGCTGTTGGAGAAGACTCTTGAGAGTCCCTTGGACTGCAAGGAGATCAAACCAGTCAATCCTAAAGGAAATCAGTCCTAAATATTCATTGGAAGGACTGATGCTGAAGCTGAAACTCCAGTACTTTGGCCACCTAACGTGAAGAACTGACTCACTGGAAAAGACTCTGATGCTGGGAAAGATTGAAGGCAGGAGAAGAATGGGACGACAGAGGATGAGATGGTGGGATGGCATCACCAAATCGATGGACATGAGATGGAGTAAGCTCTGGGAGTTGGTGATGGACAGGGAGGCCTGGTGTGCTGCAGTCCATGGGGTCACAAAGAGTCAGCCACAACTGAGCAACTGAATTGAATTTATTAAATCTGGTGATGGTAAAGGGGTTACATATTGTATTTTCTACTTATAACATTTTATAATAAAAATAAATGTAAAGTGATAAACATACAAACATTGAAGGATTTTTTTTTTTTATGATCTTTGTATGAATGAAGAAAAAACTTGGGAAAATTGCCAGTTCTCAATGTTCAGATTACAGAGGAAGTGGCAAAAAGTGTTCATCAGGGGTGACCTCTAGAACACTAGTGGTACTTTGAATTTCTGGAGTCAAATTGGGTCTCTAAAGAAGGGGGTTTTAATCATAAGAAAGTGTCTTACACAGAAAACAAAGTATCTCAGAATGGTTTAAGACAGAAAACAAATTATCTAAGAATGTTTCACCCTTTCTTTAAAGAGCAACTGCTTTTCTGAAATCCCCTATAAATAAAATAATCTGGGGCCCCAGAGGGACAGAGTTAAGTGGGAAGGAGTGGGATTATAGACTCAGATCAGGCGGAAGTAGGCCTAGTGATTTGGAAATCAGCCTGTGGGAAATCTAGGGTCATTAAACAGGTTGCAGGAAGCAGTGACGTGATGACATAGAAGATGGTTTTACAAGGTATAGTGTGGTTGAGGTGCACAGAATTATTGAGAAGAAAGCCTGCAGGTATGAAGTAGTTGGGAGGCTACAGAATCAGTGTGGGTAGGAAGGGGTATGGATCTGCACAAAGACATTGACTGTGAAGAAAGAAAGACTCATGGTTTTACGGACAGTTACACAATGTAATTTGGATTTAGGGAGTGAAATGCAGAACACTGATTCAAAAGTACAGGCTGAGTTCCGAGAAAATTAGTTGACATAGGAATGACAGAAGGTAAGTCTTTTCTAAGGTGCTGAGTTAGAGGTATTTATAAGACATCAAGACTGTTCTGTAGAGAGCTGAGGATTCAAGCCTGAAACTTGAGAAATTAGAACTCAAGTAATATTTGGGAACCCTCCACAAAAAAATGCACCAGTTGCATCCCTGAGAATGGATCAGTTTTCTAAGAGGAAGGCCACAGTGAAGGCTAGAGCTCTCAGATTGAAAATAATGGGAAAGCCAAAGATTTTAAAATGGTAGGGGATTAGTTAACCAAAAAAGAGCAGAATTCATGGGAGAAGTAGGTGAGGATAGTATCAGTCTTACTCTGAGAAAAGGTTTCTAAAAGAACAGATGGGTGTTGGAGTGTGGGCAATAGTTTTGGATGCTTCAGAGAGGTTGAAATTGCTCCCACACATTTTTGTGGAAGCAAAACTTTAATCATGTCCTATGTCTCATTCCTTGACGGTAAACCCCCTCTTAGGGAACATGATTCTATTCTGCATGGTGGAAAATGCGCCTCCCTCCAGGGTCAGAACTCCCCCTGCTCCCCTGGAATAGCCTTTCTAGAACACCTGGTGTGGCTAATTGGGTACTTATGAATTTGACATTCTTCTCTGGACCACTACAAGAGCAACTCACTCTCTTGCTGAGAGAGTCGATTCCTAGGTAGGTTGATAAGAAGTTCAGGGTCTCTGAGGAGGAGAAAGGAGTCCAGAGCCCTCAAGAAAGAGAAAGGGGTTGGGAGCTCTTAAGGAGAGAAGGACAAATGCTTTTTCTACATTGCTTTGTCTTAGTCAGTATAACAGTGTATCTTGCTCCTGGACATGTTTCTCCTTCACAAGAACCTTCTGACTAATCTTGTTATTTTAAGACACATGTTGTAGGAGAAGGTCTGGTAAGACCTTTTTGTTGTTAGTTCTAATCTTGTTAATTTGAAATGTATGTTGTGGGAGTGGGTCTCGTAAAAGTATATAAGGCCTTGATTAGACTAGTGAGTGGGGGCACTGTCTGTCCCCCTTCTGAAGTCTATGTCAGAAGCTTTCTCTGTCCCTTTAAATACTTAAAAAAAAAAAAAAACTCTACTACACAAAAGCACTTGAGTGATCAAGTCTGGTCCCTGGTCCCAAAGCTAAATCTTCTTTGGAGAACATGAATCAGACACTGTTCAACGTAAGCTATCATTGCCCAGAAAGTATGATGACTTATGGCCATTTCTATTTCCTAAGAGTAAACTCTTTGGTGCCCAAGATGTTTCTTGGATTCAGAGAGTGTTAAAGTACTATTGCAGGATGCTTCAGTTCAGTTCAGTCGCTCAGTTGTGTCCGACTCTTTGCGACCCCATGACTGCACCACGCCAGGCCTTCCTGTCCATCACCAACTCCTGGAGTTTACTAAACTCATGTCCGTCAAGTCAGTGATGCCATCCAACCATCTCATCCTCTGTCGGCCCCTTCTCAACTCAGCTTCAATCTTTCCCAGCATCAGGGTCTTTTCAAATGAGTCAGTTCTTCGCATCAGGTGGCCAAAGTATTGCAGTTTTAGCTTCAGCATCAGTCCTTCCAATAAACACTCAGGACTGATTTCCTTTAGGATGGACTCCTAAAGGTTGGATCTCCTTGCATTCCAAGGGACTCTCAAGTGTCTTCTCCAATACCACAGTTCAGAAGCATAAATTCTTAGACGCTCAGCTTTCTTTATAGTCCAACTCTCACATCCATATATGACTACTGGAAAAACCATAGAATTGACTAGACGGACTTCTGTTGGCAAAGTAATGTCTCTGCTTTTTAATAAGCTGTCTAGGTTGGTCATAACTTTCCTTCCAAGGAGTAAGCATCTTTTATTTCATGGCTGCAATCACCATCTGCAGTGATTTTGGAGCCCAAAAAAATAAAGTCAGGCTTTATTTCCATTGTTTCCTCATCTATTTGCCATGAAGTGATGGGACTAAAAGCCATGATCCCAGTTTTCTAAATATTGAGTTTTAAGCCAACTTTTTCACTCTTCTCTTTCACTTTTATCAAGTGACTCTTTAGTTCTTCTATACTTTCTGCCATAAGGGTGTTGTCATCTGCATATCTGAGGTTATTGATATTTCTCCCGGCAATCTTGATTCCAACTTTTGCTTCATCCAGTCCAGTGTTTATCATGATGTACTCTGCATATAAGATAAATAAGTAGGGTGACAGTATACAGCCTTAACATACTCCTTTCCCAATTTGGAACCAGTCTGTTGTTCCATGTCCGGTTCTAACTGTTGCTTCTTGACCTGCATACAGATTTCTCAGGAGGCAGGTCAGGTGGTCTGGTATTCCCATCTCTTGAAGAATTTTCCATAGTTTGTTGTGATCCACACAGTCAAAGGCTTTGGTGTAGTCACAAAGCAGAAGTAGATGTTTTTCTGGAACTCTCTTGCTTTTTTGATGAGCCAGTGGTTGTTGGCAATTTGATCTCTGGTTCCTCTGCCTTTTCGAAATCCAGCTTGAACATCTGAAAGTTCACAGTTCACGTACTATTGAAGCCTGGCTTGGAGAATTTTGAGCATTACTTTGCTAGCATGTGAGATGAGTGCAATTGTGCAGTAGTTTGAGCATTCTTTGGCATTGCCTTTCTTTGGGATTGGAATGAAAATTGACCTTTTCCAGTCCTGTAGCCACTGCTGAGTTTTCCAAATTTGCTGACATATTGAGTGTAGCACTTTCACAGCATCATCTTTTAGGATTTGAAATAGCTCAACTGGAATTCCATCACCTCCAGTAACTTTGTTCATAGTGATGCTTCCTATGGCCCACTTGACTTCACATTCCAGGATGTCTGGCTCTAGGTGAGTGATCATACCATTGTGATTATCTGGGTCATGAAGATCTTTTTTGTTTGATTCTTCTGTGTATTCTTGCCACCTCTTCTTAATATCTTCTGCTTCTGTTAGATCCATATCATTTCTGTCCTTTACTGTGTCCATCTTTGTATGAAAGTGCCCTTGGTATCTCTAATTTTCTTGAAGAGATCTCTAATCTCTATTGTAGAACATCTAACATTTATTGACCACCAATTACATGCCATGCATTGGCTAGCATTTCAGTAATAGTTTCTTTATGTAATATTGACAATACTGCACGTTGGACATTGTTGGGAATTATTGTTCCTCATTTTTCGGAGTAGCCTCCCAAGGTTGTTTTATACTCCTTGAAATGGAAGGCAATATCTCCATACCTTTGAAGCTGAGAAAATAGTCTACTTTTGGATCAAGAGATCAAAGAATGAAAGTCAAAAAAGCATCAACACTAGAGAATAATGCTAATCAGGCCATATATCACCCATTGTTCTTGTTTGTTACCAATAATTATTTGAAACTACAAATTATACGAAATTTCATCTCATTGCAATAGAAACTGACCTCCTCATGTAGTACCGTAATTTCTGAGAGTAAGGAATGTTTTTTGCTGTTAATTCCGTTGTCCCAGTTAAAACTTTTAACTTGAAATTTGACATAATGGCTTAGCTGTCATCTCTTGCATCTAGTTTACAGAAGTTCACAGTTTCCTGTTTTAAACCTATTTAGCTTCTGGGAGAAATATACTATAATTTATACTTAAACCCAACCCCCAAAACAAAATGAATCTACAAATTCAAGAAGTTGTTTTTGATCCTGAAAGTAAACAGGGTATGCACTTTTTCATAATT
The DNA here is from genome assembly GCF_019320065.1 of Cervus canadensis. Taxonomy (NCBI): domain Eukaryota; kingdom Metazoa; phylum Chordata; class Mammalia; order Artiodactyla; family Cervidae; genus Cervus; species Cervus canadensis. The sequence continues at coordinate 56,180,662 of NC_057407.1, read as the reverse complement.
AATATTTCCTATAATTGGGGTTCTATGTGCTTCCAGTATAATTAATGAAGAGTTGGGTCATTCACATCTTCTGAAAATCTAACTTATGTTGCCCTCTTAATGGTAAATTGAAGAGACTGTCATTAGCAATATTTCTTAGGTAGCTTGTGATTGACTATTTTCTTTTTATTTTTCAGCCCAGATTTTTCCCCTTTTATGATTTCTGAGTGTAATAAGAACTAGTTTGAAGCACAACTACAGTAGATGATGTCATAGCCTTTGTCCCAAGCAAACTCTTGAGTTAAAGAATGAATAGAAGAATGAGTTGCGAAATGGTTAAATAATGACTGAAGATCAGTGGAAAGCGTTGACTTGTGAGCACTAGGGGAAAGGGTAGTAGGAGAGGGAGATCAATCAGGATTATAGCCGCCACAGCTGGAAGGGCCTTTTGTCTAGGACTGTAGCTGGGTTCAAGGAGCCAAAAACCAGATTAAGGAAAGTGTCTGAGCTCTTCTGGCAGCAAGTAGGGGCAAGTAAGGAGACAGCTGGAGAACCTAGTCTGAACTTCAGGAGGGAAGTGTGTGAGCCAGAGAGACTGCTGGAGGGAGCCCCAGCCACAAGCACGACTTTCATTTTACTTAAAAAAAATTTTTTTTTTGGCTGCTCTGGGTCTTCCTTGCTGCAAGCAGGCTTTTTCTGACTGCAGTGAGCAAGGGCTACTCGCTAGTTGCAGTGGCTTCTCTTGTGGAGCACGACCTCTGAAGAGCAGGCTCAGTGGTTGTGGCACACAGGTTAAGTTGCCCCACAGCAGGTGGAATCTTCCCTGACTAGGGATCGAACACATGTCCTCTGCATTGGCAGACAGGCTCCCGACCCCTGGACCACCAGGAAAGTCCTGTAACCTTCATTTTAAAATGCAAGTAATGAGAACCACCCCCTCATCATTTATTTATTCAGCAATTATTTACTGAGAACATTGCACATGCCAGGTACTAAAGAAAAAATCGCTGTGCTCAGAGGCTATAATAGATATTAAAAACAGACACGGTCCTTTACCTTTGGACCTTATGATGTAGACAGGGGTGGGCAATAATGAATGAACTGCACATATTTGTGTTAATTTGTAATTACGATGAGTGCTTCTGCTCTTCCCTAGAGATGCTTCACCCCACCATGCCCTGTCCCAGGGAAGTGAAAAGTGTGTGAAAGTGTTAGTCGCTCAGTCGTGTCTGACTCTTCGTAATCCCGTGGACTGTAGCCTGCCAGGCTCCTGTGTCCATGGAATTCTCCAGGCCAGAATACTGGAGTTGGTTGCCTTTCCCTTCTCCAGGAGGTCTTCCTGACCCAGGGATCGAACCCGTGTCTCCTGCATTGCTGGCTGATTCTTTCCTAGCAAAGTTTGGTCCATGCAAAAGGAGCCTGTCCCTCCAATTCAGGACAATCCAGAAGGGCCATTTCAGCTCAGACCTCATGGAGTTGGCTAAGTCCTTGTTATGGCTACACCTCAGCTCAGTTTCTCCCTCTGCCTAAATCTGTTTCTTTCTCTTTTGCTCCCAAAGTAATGACCACCAGAGCACTCCTGTGTGCTAATCTCCACCTCAGAAATTGCTTCCCAGGGACCCCACCCATAGGAGCAGGTTGTATGAGATAAACGTAAACATGCTCTGAAAGCAGGGATGGTAGGCCAGGATTCTTTAGCTGAACCGGGAGCTGGGCTACAAGCTCCACCGCTCCCCTGCCTGCTCACACACAAGGAGACAGTGGGCGTAGAACCAGGACCCTGCTCACTGTCCTGACACGGACCACTCACAGATCTTGTCTTGAGCCTTCAATAAGTCCAGTGTTCAAATGTGCTGAGACATGGCCTGAAATTGGAAGAGATGAAAACATCATTTGCCCCTTTCAAGTTACTGATCCAGAGCTTGAGTCTGTTGAAAATAAGAAGACTATGACAGTCACAGAAATAGATAGAGAGATGGCCAGGATAAATAGCCTAGAAATAGATTCTAGGTTAGAAAGAGCTGAAAAGGAAAAGAGAGGTTCTGGGGAAATGGGTTAGTTATTTGGAAAACAAAGCCAACTTGGATACTCAATTCCTACAGTAATAAGGTGAAATAAAGAGGGAGAAAAGAAATAGATGTAAAATAGATATCTATTTTTTAACAAACAGAAAACAGAAGAAATATAGTGGACTAAAAGAAAAACAACAATTATAATAAACAAGTGCCAAAAACCAAACAGAACAAGTCTTTATATAGAAAGATAATAAAATATATAGAAAAAATAGTAACAGCCAACTTTTAAATGTGAAAGAATATGGATAATTCATAGACAGTAAAAAGGCTATTAAGCATGCATGTATTTATCATTGTTAATGAGAGTCAATAAGTTGTAACAATATACCTGCTTGTATCAATTAAGCAAACATATTTAAAATGACTATTCCTATTGTTGACAATTTATCCATAGTAATTGGCACAATAATTCCACTTCTTTTTAGAAATTATCCTTCAGAAATAAACAGAGCTAGAGGTGAAAGCTTTATTTTTAGAGTGTTTATCTCTGTGTTAATTTAAAAAAAAAAGAGAAACAACCTAAAACTTTGACACTAGATAACAGTGAAGTAAAGTATGGTATGTGCACTCAAGTGACGCAGTGGTAAAAAAATTCACCTGCCAATGCAGGAGACGCAAGAGACACTGGGTTTTATCCCTGGGTTGGGAAGATCCCCAAGAGTTGGAAATGGCAAACTACTCTGGTATTCTTGCCTGGAGAATCCCACGGACAGAGGAGCCTGGTGGGCTATAGTCCGTGAGGTCACAAAGAGTTGGACACAACTGAGTGCACACACACGCACACGTGCACACACACATACACGCGTACATTCAGGTCACAACAGGAAAGAGCAGGCAAAGAGTGGGCTAATGACAGTAGTCTGGTTTTTCTGCTTGGGTTTTTATGTATTTCTGGTGTCATTTTGCAGATAGGGAGAATTTGATGGCTTGGGGAGAGGGTGACAGACGGTCACACAGCAGCAGAGAAGTTAAGTGTGTAAACTCAGGGACTTTCCTGGTGGTCCGGTGGTGAAGAATCTGCCTTGCAACACAGAGGATGTGGGTTTGATCCCTGGTCGGGCAACTAAGATCCCATATGCCGGGAGCAACTAAGCCCGCCTGAGATGACTAGAGAGTCATCTGAGCCACATGGAACGACCCCACGCGACATGATGAAGCTCCCCTGTACCACAACTAAGACCTGCTGCAGCCAGATAAATAAATACTTAATGAAGAATATTTTCTAAAAGAAGAATATTTAATATTTAGTAAACTCTGGGTTGGATTTCCATGGGTTCCCATTCAGTTCTGCTGCTTTACAATCTTATTCTGTGGGCAGTGAGGGAACCATTGTTGGTCTCTGTATTAATTAGGATGATGAACTTGAATTAGCTTAAACAAAAAGTAGGAAGCAATCAGCAAGTGCTTTTGTAGCCTAGTGAAAAAGTGAAAATGAAAGGTACTCAGTCGTGTCCAACTCTTTGTGACCCCACGGACTACAGAGTCCATGGAATTCTCTAGGCCAGACTACTGGAGTGGGTAGCCTATCCCTTCTCCAGTGGATCTTCCTGACCCAGGAATCAAACCAGGGTCTCCTGCATTGCAGGCGGATTCTTTACCAACTGAACTATCAGGGAAGCCCTTTTGTAGCCTAGGTTGTGTGCAAGTGGATTGTCGTGGAGTATAATCCTAGGAGCAGGAGTGAGAGGGAAGAATGTGGCTGGGAAGGACAATACATGGACCCACACTACAGGTCCCCAGGGCTGGATCCCTCAGGGCCTTCAGAACTGTCTGCCCAGGAAATAGAAAGCAGGACATATTCACACACTAGATCCCACCGCTCTCGAGCAAGTTGGCCAAGCACACCTGGTGGTGTGTGTGACAGGTGAGGGAGCCCCAGGTACCCCCTCCAAGGTGCCAAAGGAGCACGTGAGACACACCCGGGGCAGCTAGGTTGCTCCTACGTGGTCATGGTTGAAACCTACAAAGCACCCCTACAAAGCACATGTAGGGGATAGAGCTCAGAGGGCTACCAGACATGCCCCATACATGAGACTTTGGCTACTCAAAGAAGAGCGAGGACCCAGCAAGGCAGGAACAGAGCTGAACCTCAGTGAAACTAACTGGAAGATGCAGTCCACCTGGACCTTCTCACTCTCGAATCTCTGTATCTCACTGGCTGAAGAGACATCACTTTTTCTCTGTGTGATCAGAAAACTTGTCTTTTAATGATTTCTATATTTGGCATCTTACAATTTCACCCTCAGGAAATAAACTGATAGAATTAGACCCACATCTAAAATGTCCCAGGGCAAAGCATCATTGACCTACTTAAGGTCAGGCATCTTTAAGAAAGGAGTCATGTCAGGACATGAAAGTGATAGTGTTAGTCGCTCAGTCATGTCCAACTCTTTGCGACCCCACGGACTGTAGCCCACCAGGCTCCTCTGTCCATAGAATTCTCCAGGCAAGAATACTGGAGTGGGTTGCCATTTTCTTCTCCAGGGGATCTTCCTAACCCAGGGATCAAACCTGGGTCTCCCACATTGCAGGCAGATTCTTCACGGTCTGGGCCATAAAAAGTCCTCAAAATTCAAATTAATTTCTCCCTCCTCCAGGCTCCCACATCGTCTTCTCTCATGTTGGACTGTAATAATTTTTTGATGTGTTTGTCTCTCTCCCTCTGGACTTCAGAGTTCCTTGAGGGTAGGGACTTCATCTTCTTTCTGTTTTCCCAGGATCCAGCACAGTACATGGCACACCGTAGGTCCTCCAGTTTTGGGGAGAAGCAGATAATGAATTCAGCAAGCTTGTCCTCTGAAAGGCTAACAAAGCACAGACATTTGGTGTAGGGCACTAAGGTTCTCACTGCTTATTCCTTGGAAATAAGCAAAGGATCCTAGAGATGTTTCCAGTGCAGCTAACTAGGATGTCACTGATATTTCAGACTCACTGGACAACAAAAAGCTCTACTCTTTTTTGTTTGTCGAGTTTGTCAGCTCCGGTAAAAATGTCTGTGGAGGATGACAGCATCTGTGGGAGATCGAGGTAAGAGATTTCCAGTGCAAGTCAGGTTGTAGTGTTATCTTTATTATGATCTTTATTATCATCATTTCTTTTAGGAAGAAGAGCCTCTGACCCCAGAGAAAATTGTGGTCTGTCTCATAGGAGGCCACCCAAAAAACAGTACAGAGCAAAAACAAAACATAAAATACAGAAAGCCTTCTGCAGAGGTGAGAGGTGATTTTTTCACACTTTTTTTTCTCACCTGATAAGTGATAGGGCACACTGTTAAATCTCCTTTGAAGGGTGTTTCACATAATCTTGATTTAAACATACCATTACCTAGATTTCAGTCCTGAAGGCAGAGTAGCTCTGAGCTACTCTATCAAAAAAAAAAAAAAAAAAAACCAGAAAAACCAGAATATAGTGCAATAATAGTTCAAAAGAACAGTTTTTAAAAACTACTCTTCATAGTAACAACAGCTAGAATTTGGGAACAGCCTACTTTGTGCCAGAAAGCATCAGTGACTCTTGATACAGGTCATCTAACGCTCACATCAGTCATGTGGGGATGGTGCTATTGAGAAAACAGGCTCAGGAGAAGAATTATTTATTAAATGGAGGTTAGACATAGGAGGGGAGACAGGTAGGTCCTTTAAGCAAATGAATGAGTCTCCCAGCTTTCGAGGTGAACAAGAGCTGGATATGAAAGACTACACATTGTATTATTTCATTTATTAAAATTCAAAAGGGTTTCCCTGGTGCTAAATTGGTAAAGAAACTGCCTGTAATGCCAGAGACGTGTGTTTGATCCCAGGGTCAGGAAGACCCCCCTGAAGAAGGAAATGGCAACCCACTCCAGTATTCTTGCCTGGGAAATCCCATGGACAGAGGAGCCTAGTGGGCTATAGTCCATGGGGTCACAAAGAGTCAGACACAACTTAGTCACTAAACAACAAAAGAGTTCAAAAGCAGGCAAAACTAATAAATCCTCATAGAAGTCATGAGAGTAGTTACCTTTGTGGGGTGGGTTTGGATATGAAGGGTTATCAGGGAACCCTCTAGATGACTACAAGTGTTTTATATCTTGATGTGGATGGTGTTTCAAAAGCATGGACACATGTTAAAAAGTCATTCATCTGCACAAATATCTGTGCCCTTTTCTATATATAAATTGTACCTCAATTAAAAAGTTAAAAAAAGAAGGGGGAAAGGAATTAGAGTTCAGCTCTGTTTAGTTCCAAAGGCTCTCTTTTTCCACTGCACATTATTTCCACAATGTTTCAAAAGTTTATGTTCAACATAGACTCTGGGATATTGCACAGAAAAGTCTCACAGATACTTTAATAAACTATTGCAAATAAGCTTATGTGACAGAAATTGCAGAGTACAGGAGTGGTTATGATAGGATAATACAGCAGCTAGGACTGGTTTATAAAGAGTTTTGTGAGCCTTGTTCAAGGAAAGTGTTTTATTTATATGGGGAACCACTGAGGTATTTGATATGACAAGCTTTATGATCATATTTGCCATTGTTGGTGAGATGGATGAGAGACGATGGATGGATGGGTGCGGGAAATGTCAGGGAGCAGAGAGTGGGATGGAAAGCTATTGTCATCGTCTCTGTCATTGAACTGAGAACGGCAAAGGTGTGGTTTAGAAGAAACAACATCCATTTAGTGGACATTGTAAGTGACTGGATATGGGCAATAGTTTCCCAATGGCTCACTGGTAAAGAATCCTCCTGCAGTGCAGGAGACACAGGAGACATAGGTGGCATCCGTGGCTTGGGAACATCCCCTGGAGGAAGCGCATGGCATCCCACTCCAGTATTCTTTCCTGGAGAATTCCATGGACAGCGGAGCCTGGTGGGCTACAGTCCCTTGAGTGGCAGAGTCGGTCATGACCAAAGCAACTGAACAGAACATACAACACAAAGATGAGGGGTAGACAGGAGCTCTGATGTGACTTGGTGGGCTAATTCCAAGTAAAGGGGGCTCTACTCACCCAGAGCCAAACATCCTGGAGTGTGAAGTCAAGTGGGCCTTAAAAAGCATCACTACGAACAAAGCTAGAGGAGGTGATGGAATTCCAGCTGAGCTATTTCAAATCCTAAAAGATGCTGTGAAAGTGATGCACTCAATATGCCAGCAAATTTGGAAAACTCAGCAGTGGCCACAGGACTGGAAAAGATCAATTGTAATTCCAATCCCAAAGAAAGGCAAAGCCAAAGAATGTCCAAACTACCACACAATTGCACTCATTTCACACGCTAGCAAAGTAATGCTCAAAATCCTTTAAGCTACGATTAGAAAGTATGTGAACCGAGAACTTCCAGATGTTCAAGCTGGATTTCGAAAAGGCAAAGGAACCAGAGATCAAATTGCCAATATTTGCTGGATCATAGAACAAGCTAAAGAATTCCAGTAAAACATCTACTTCTCCTTCATTGACTATGCTTCATTGACTGTGTAGATCACAACAAACTGTGGAAAATTCTCAAAGAGATAAGAATACCAGACCACCTTAACTACCTCCCATGAAACCTGTATGCAGATCAAGAAGCAACAGTTAGAACTGGACATGGAACAACAGACTGGTTCCAAATTGGGAAGGAAGTATACAAGGCTGTATATTATCATGAGTACATCTATGCAGAGTACATCATGTGAAATGCCGGGCTGGATGAAGCATAAGCTGAAAGCAAGATTGCGGGGAGAAACATCAATAACCTCAGATATGTAGATGACAGAACCCTTCTGGCAGAAAGTGAAGAGGAACTAAGAGCCTCTTGATGAAGGTGAAAGAGGAGAATGAAAAACTAGGCTTAAAACTCAGCATTCAAAAAATGAAGATCATGGCATCCAGTCCCATCACTGCATGGCAAATAGATGGGGAAACAGTGGAAACAGTGACAGACTTTATTTTGGGGGGCTCCAAAATAACTGTGGATGGTGACTGCAGCCATGAAATTAAAAGACACTTGCTCCTTGGAAGAAAAGATATGACAAACCTAGACAGCGTATTAAAAAGCAGAGACATTACTTGGTTGACAAAGGTCTGTATGGTCAAAGCTATGATTTTTCCAGTAGTCATGTATGGATGTGCGAGTTGGACAATAAAAAAGGCTGAAGAATTGATGCCTTCGAACTGTGGTATTGGAGAAGACTCTTGAGAGTCCTTTGGATAGCAAGGAGATCAAACCAGTCAATTCTAAAGGAAATCAACCTGAATATTCACTGAAAGGACTTTTGCTGAAGCTGAAGCTCCAATACTTTGGCCACCTCATGTGAAGAGCCAACACATTGGAAAAGACCCTGATGCTGGGAAAGACTGAAGGCAGGAGAGAGGGGCAACAGAGTATAAGATGGTTGGATGGCATCACCGACTCAACGGACATGAGTTTGAACAAGTTTCGGGAGATGGTGAATGACAGGGAAGCCTGGCATGCTGTAGTCCATGGGGTCACAAAGAGTTGGACACAACTGAGTGACTGAGCAACAATAACAAGTAACCATCAGGGAAACAGGGACAAAGTCCAGTCCTCTCCAGGCAAGTAATTGGGGGTTCAGGGAAGAGCTAGAATGTTGTCATGGGCTTAATGGTGTATCCCCAATTCATATGTTGAAGTCCTGACCCCCAGGACCTCAGAATGTGACTTTATTTGGAGATAGGGTCTTTTAAAAGGTAATTAAGTTGAAAGAAGGTCATTGGGGTAGGAGGCCCTAGTCCAGTACAACTGGTCTCCTGATAAGAAAAGGAAATGTGGACACAGACACACAGTGAAGAAGACCATGTGGAGAGACAGGGAGAAGACAGCATCAACAAGCTAGGACAATAAGCCCGGAAGACCTGCCGAAATCTTGGATGTTGATCTCGGACTTCTTGCCTCCTGTTGTAAGAATACAAGTGTCTGTGGTTTAAGCCACCCTGCATGTGGTACTTTGTAATGGCAACCCTAGCAAACAAGTGTCATCCTGGACTGCAGACCATTTAAATCACAGAAGGCACAGCCGTAATCACAGTTCAGAAAGCAGACAGGGCTTCTAGCCAAGAAGTGGTCCCAAAGTCCGTCTACTGGTAGAGATGCGGCTGTTAATATTCCTCTGAATTTAATTCTTGTTGGTGCAAAGACTGGGCAGAGCAGAGCCACAGGTGGACTAAAGGTATGGTCTTTCATGGAAACACTCTAAATGTCCATCAACAGATGAATGGAAAAAGAAGATGTGGTACATGTACACAGTGGAATATTACTTAGCCATTCAAAACAAAATAATAATGCCATTTGCAGCAACATGGATGGACGAAGAGATAGATTATCATATTAAGTGAAGTCAGGCAGAATGTCACATGACATCACTAATATGTGGAGTCTAAAATATGACACAAACAAACATATCTACAAAACAGGAACAGACCCACAGAAAGAACAGACTTGTGGTTGCCAAGAGGGAGAGGGTTGGGGGAGGAGAGTGGGAGGCTGGGGTTAGCAAACGAAAACTATTATACACAGGGTGGATATAAAACAAGGTCCTACTGTATCCGTCCATGGGATTCTCCAGGCAAGAATACTGGAGTAGGTTGCCATTCCCTTTTCCAGGGGATCTTCCCGCCCCAAGGATTGAACCTGGGTCTACTGCATTGCAGGCAGATTCTTTACCATTTGAGCACAGGGAGCTATATTCAATATCTTATGACAAACCATAATGGAAAATAATGCAAATAAAGAAAACATCTATATATATGTATAACTGAATCACTTCACTGTACAGCAGAAATTAATACCACATTGTAAATCAACTATACTTCAATAAAAAATAAATCACACACACAAAAAAGATAAGAGTTTTTAATTTCAATGTTAGCCAGAGTTAGAAGCAAGCTGGGGCTGACTAACCATTTCAATTTCAAAAAATAATGGGCTATCAACTCTGAGCAAAAAGGAATGTCAGATCCAGTCAGAATTGATAAACAAAATATTTGTTTACATTTGCACATTCTTTGGATACTAGACCAAAAAATAAGTATATGGGGGCTTCCCTGGTGGTCCAGTGGTTAAGGATCTGCCTGCCAACACAGGGGACATGGGTTCGATCCCTGGTATGGGGAGGTTCCACATACTGTGGAGCAACCAAGCCCCTGTGCCACAAGTACTGAGCCTGCCCACCACAGAGCCTGCGCTCTGCAACACGAGAAGCCACTGCAATGAGAAGCCCACACACCACAACTAAAAGAGTAGTCCCCACTCGCTGCAACTAGAGAAAGCCTGTGTACAGCAACAAAGACTCAACACAGCCAAAAAAAACAAAACCCACAATAAATATATGCATATCACACCTACACACGTATTCCATCTACACACTACACACCTCACATGCTCTGTCGTGGGTCAGTCTCAGTCTTTGCTCCCTGGGGTCTTCCAGCTTCCTCCTAACTTCCCCTCTGTTGCAGTACTCCTCCCTAGTAATGGGGGTCAAGGGCAGATCACCTGAAGCATAAATCACCATGACTTTCTCATTGGTCTGTACACACCTAGAAATCCTTCTTGACTCCTTTCTGTTAAACACAATAGGGAGTCTAGATCCTCCCTTTCTAATCACTCTCTGACTCACCCTTTTTGGGTACATTTCATATATTCCAGTGTCAGTTATCATCTGATTCTGCCTCAATAGTTGCAATAGTGTCCTGACTCTTCTGCTCACCTCTTGGCTCTCTAAATCTGTCCTACAGAAGATCTTTGACAAACATCACTTTGACCACAATGCCATTTTCTATTGTACTTGTTAGCCTTCAACTGCTTATAGCAACACATTCAACACCTCCTCAGTCTAATGCTTAAGGCTTTGGGAACCTGTTTGTCTTTTTTCCCAGTCTTATTTATAACCATCCTTGCTTCCCCACATTCATCCAGGTGGTTTCAGGCATTGCCCACCCCCATGCCCACAATGCAGTCGTGAGTGTCCCTGCACTTCTGCTCCTGTGTGTCCCTCCCTTCCCCCTCTTTTCCACGTCACACTGTCCTTCAAGAACATCTCGAATCCCAGAGGTGTCTGCTCCTTCATCTCTTAGCATGACAAGCCTTTTTCTCTGCTTACCTGTGTTACTCATCTTTCAAAGTCAACCTTAATTTGTCCTCATCTTTGACATCTTTCCTAACCACTCTGACACTCAATCCTTGGTGACAGAACCCTAAAGGGTCTGATGTCTGAACCCAGTGACCCCCGGGGGATGACAGTTGCAGCTCATTCCCAGGACAATGGGCCCTCCTCCCTCTTCTGCTCCTGTGGCAGTGAGCCCTTCAGCCCCTAATTGTCTATTCATAGTGTGATTGCTTACGAAATTTCTTCTGTTTTGAATTGCCAATTACATTTCTATGATTTAACTTAAAAAAAAAAAATGACTTCTCTTTCCCTGGCAGATTGTAAAGACTTTGTCCCCAAACAACCTAGTCTCACGTGAGGGAGGAGATGGAATATACTATCTGGTACCAGGCAGTGAGGTGCTGTTTTTGCCAGTACTTCTCATAGTGTAATGGTCTAGCTGTCTGTTTGTTGCAGAACTACAAGCCTTATATTGTCCAGCTTTAAGACCTAAGAAAGAGCCTGGAGTTGGCAACAGAGACATCAATGGTTTAATGGACAGGGGGATCTTACACGTCTGAAGAAGGGCCCTGGACCAACGTCCCACTGCGTGCAGCAGACAGTGGGCAGGATGTGGTGGCAGTCTTCGCTCCCCAGGGACAGGGGGATATTGTCAGTTCTAGAAATAATGGATGTCAAGCTGGCTCTTGGTTACCATGGAAACTAGCAGAGGGGCACGCCCCTCACCATTCCTTGGATTAGAACCATCACAAGCTGGGGCAGGAGCAAGTACATAGGAAGATCAGACATGTGAGTAGCTGCTTGGGCTGGGGATGTAGAGAGTAAGGGAACAGTCATTTTGTGTGGCCTGACCATACACTGTTTTATGGGCACACAAAAACCATGATTTTACAAATATTCTTGCTTAGGATAAGGCTAAAGTAGAGAGTGTCCATTTAAGGTATTTTTAAAAATTCAGTTTATTTAAATAAAAAATTAATAGTGGTTCAAGTGATACTCAGTTATGGAAAAAACTACGGAAGTGGTACATGAATGACTCAAAGAGTGTTAGATGGTATATTTATTTCTCACAACAACCCTGCAAATTAGAAACAAAAGTCTGGAGAAACACTGGGACTTAGCCAACCTAGAAAGCGAGTAGGTCGTGAAACAGGATTCAGGTGGAGGTACTTACGTCTCTGACCATGCTCTCCAAGGTTCCCCCTTTACCAGGATGCTTTTATTTTTGTCTAAGGAAGATTTCATTCAACTACTTACATGTGTGACCAGCTCATATTTTTTTTACCCCACCTCATCTCCTCAAAAATATTTCCTTCCTAAATTAAATCCTTCCCCTCCAGAATGAATTTAGTGTGTTTTTAAACACACTTATAAAACATACAGGGAACAGGGCCCGATTTCCTGCCTGGCTGAGTGAAACATTAATTCTCCAGCTTGGCACCTCACCCTGCAGCTGTGATAAGGGCCGTTATGCCCAAATAGGCCCTTAAACGGAAGACCTGCTGAGCAGAGACCCACTTTCCCAGCCCTGCTCCACCGCGTCAGCTTCTCTGCCAACTGACCAGGCGGAAACAGCAGCAGGGGAGGAGGGCCCGCAGGTAGGTGGGGAGGGGACCGTTTTTTTGAAAGCCTTAAATCCCTCACAGGGAAGCAGCAGCTGCTCCTTGTTTTTCCAACATCTGTCCCATCTGTCCCCCTCCGCACCTCACCCTTCGGGGGCTGGAGCTAGCTACACGTAGGCATAACGAGGGGGCCTTTCTGAAGGCTGCTTGGTGAATGGGTATGGGCATCACTGCTACCCCGAAAGTTTCAACTGAGAAGGGGGCAGTTGGGGTTCTTGACGACGATGGCTATCACCTTCCTTCATTTTTCTCACACACTTAGCAGCTTCAATCGAGAGAGTGGGGATTTGTAGCATCATCCAAGGGTATCATCTCACAGGACAGAGGTACCCCTTGCGCCCACTTCCTACTTGTAACCTCCAGGAGAGGCACAGGCGTCCAATGGGGGTGGGGGTGGGAGTCGGGGCGGGAGCAAGATGCTGCATATAGTACAAAGGTGCTGCACCGCCTCGAAGAACTGCTCACCGCAATTAGCAGCGCAGTGCTCTCACCGGCTTCCTCACCAACACTGTGCTTTTTCGGAATTAGAGATGTCATTTTTATCCAGTCTTTTCCCCCTAGTATTCAGAACCGAGGCCAGAACCTGGCAGGCACGACACAAGACACTTCTGAATGAACGAACGTTAACGAAGCGCAGACAAAGGGGCAGGCTGGCTTCTTAGGGTCGAAGGCAGGAATGCTGGGAGAGGCCTGGGATTGAATGGAGTCGTCCCGGCTCCCAGCCTCGCGCCCGCGGGCTCCAGGCGGCCACGCCCTCCCCCCGGGGCTTCCCTCGGGCGAGCCCCTCCGCTCCGGTCTCGCGGCTAGGGACGGGGTCGGGAGTGCGCAGGCGCGGCGAGCGGCGGAAGTCGCGACCAGGAAGAGGCGCCGGAGCCGCCTCGCTTTGCGCAGGGCGCCGCGCTCCTCCTCTCGCTCCGTGGGCCGCCCCGCCCCGCCTCCCGTGCAGGCCCCGCCCCAGCCACTCTCGCGGCCGGCCGCGCGGCTGCCGCCTCCTGCGCGTGGACATGGCGCTCGACCCCGCAGGTAAGGCGCGGGAGGCGGGGGCGCGGAGCCCGGGGGGCGTGCAGGGGGCGGGGCGGGCTGGGAGGCGCGAAGCCGAGGCCGCCCCGCCCTCCCGCGTCCCGGCCCGCGGGCGCTCGGCGCTGGGGTGGGGGCCGGGGGCTGACGGGGCTTGCGAGTGTTCACCTGCCTCGCCGCCATTCTTTTGGGCCCTTGGGGTCACAGGCTCCTTTAGGTATCTGTGGTCCGACTCGAACGCACTGACCAGGGCGAGGCCGTTCCGCTGGAAAGTGGCCCCAAGAGAGCCGGTCCCTCCCCGTGACTTCCGCGCGCCCGCCGCCACGGGACGCCGCCGCAGGGCTCCCCTCGGTACCCGGCGCCAGGATGCTCGCTGGACTGCGGGGAGCGCTGAGGGGCTTTGGGACATTCCCTTCGTTTCAATAGTATACGTGTGAAAACTCAAGGCGTTGGGAGGAGGACTGTCTTCCAACCTTTGGAGAGCCAGAAGGGGGAAGCCTCTTTGAGGGCCCGAGGAGAAGGAAGTAGACAGTCTCTCGGCTGGGGGAGCCGAGTCCGGCTGGGACTCAGAGAATCCTACGTGCAGGCCTCATGGAGTAAACAGATACTTGTTGCGAACTCACTGTCTCTTCTAGGCCCTGGGAAACTGGTCGATAGGACAGAAAGCCCCCTACTCGGGCTAGATCTTGTGTTCTAGGGGTGCAAGAAAAGACATCACCCCCCGCCACATACACTTTTACAGATAGTGGTAAACGTTAGGAGGAAGGTAAGCGGTGTCAGAGGTATAGATGGTAAAGAGAGGACCACTTTAGGTGGCAGGTTCGTGTGAGTTGGCATCTTCAGGACCAGAGGAAGCTGTCCTGGAAAGAGGGAAGGAACCAGTGTGCTAGGCGCTCCACGGTGCAAGTGCTTCAACTGTTGGGTTGGATCGAGGTCCTGAGTATGGAGGAGATGTATAAGCAGAGATGCCGGGAAAGTAGATAGAAGCTACATGTTGCAGTGCGGGAAGGCCCTGAGAAGTGCGCGTTTGGACTTTTCTTGATGTTAACAAAAACCCGTGGAGGCTTTTAAAGAGGGCAGTGACATGATACAATTTATACCTTTACCCCTCCGGTAGTGGTGGTGGCCTTGTAGAGGGGCCGTGAGCAGAAGGTTAAGACACAGTGGTAGCGTTTCAGGCCAAATGTGTTGGTATGTGTTGGCCTGGGATAGTATTAGGGGAAAAAATGGGGAGAAATACAAAGCTTCAGAAGATGTTTTGGAGGAGAAATCGACAGAACTCGCTGTTTCATTGAAAAAGGTGAGCAGAAGGGAGGCACAAAGAGAATTCCTAGGCTCTTCAACTGGATGACTGGTGATGGTCAAATCTAACAACACGATGACCATTGGAAACTCAGACAAAAGCAGACTCGGAAGCAAGATTGGAATGGAAAGTTAGAGAGCAAACTCAGCAACTAGGACTAGTTTTGAAAAATGTCTTTGTTTAGATGCCAGAATACAAATATACTGAGGTCCGCTCTTTTAAAGTTAATTTGTGTTTGGTTCATAGATTGAAGCAGAGAGTCATGTTTTGATATTTGTTTTGCTTCTTACAGTACACAGTGGTATGTTTCTTACTAAATGAGTAGATATGCCAAATGAAGCTTATGTAGCAAAATCTATTTTCCCATTGGTTTATGTTAGATTTTTAAAAATCTTTATACAAGTTTGATTTTCATTTGGCACCAGCGTTTAAACTAACTTTGTACGGTCCCTTTTTCTCAAAAAACTCTGAACCCAACAATGCATACTTACTGTTAAATGTAGTTTTATTTAAGCAATTTCCCTTTTTGTTAATGTTGAGGTAAACACTCTTTGGAAGCTTATCAGCCATAATTCTGTCCACTATTTTCTCTTACTATTTGAATGCGGAGAGAAAAAGCCGGAGAGTGCAAAACACTCAGAGAAGGCGACTGAGGAGAGAGGGAAATTAAAAAAAAGTACTAGTAGCTGTTTGCACTAGCAGATGTTCAGACTTACTTTGCCCAAGCCTCTGGTGATTTAAAATAGTCTACGGGGAGTTCTAACCTGCAGAGTATTGCCAGGTCTCTGAACTCTCCCAGGTTTATTGACTTGACCTTCAGCTCCTGTTTTCTTAGCAGCCAGGGAAGTTTGCCTTGCATCTTTAGCCCTAAGTGGGACCTTTGATAGTGCAGTAATGATTCAAGAAATATACAGTATAGGTCATTCTCCTATGAAAGGACTTAAACAGTTTAAGTATACAGTATGTATATTGTATGTACTATATATATTTAAAAAATCCAGTCAAACTGAGGTGATTGAAATTTTAGAGGTTGTTTATTGACCATGTGTAGAAACAGTGTTACAAGTGACACCTGTTTTTGTTTTTTTTTTAAAGATAAAAGGGAATCACCAAATCAAATCTATAGCATATCACCATTTATGTAGATTACAAACCATGCACATGAACAGCACAACCTGTTTTCTAAGGATGTGTGTGCTCAGTCATGCCTGACCCTTTGGAGCCCCATGGACTGTAGCTCAAGTGGTGCTTGTTAAAGTAGGACTTCCAGAAAGGTAAAATGATTACTTATGGTGATACAAAGTGGATATTTGTTGAAGATTTTCTCCAACTCAGTAGTGAGGGAACCAGTAAGATGTAAAAAATACTCTAAAAACATTGAAACGGTAGATACATAGAAAATGTCATAGATCGTTGGCTTAGGTAAAAGCTGATTAATTTAAATAGGGCTGTGAACTGTCATTTGGGGGTTATCTTTCCGCTGGTCAGAAATTATTTCTGTTTCGATTGGACAGAGTTCTAGAACTTAACCTCTGCCCCTAACAAGTTGTAAAATAGCCCAGTTTTGAAAGGACACTTGTGAAGCCTTTGCTATTTCCAGAGTTCAGAGAAATCATTTGACATAATTAGTCCCGGGTGACAACTCACAGGAACCTGGGCCTGAGGAGTTTCTTACTTTTTCTAATAACTAGAAGAGAGTTCTTTCTGCCCCATTTTTCTTCTACTCTTTCCCCTTTGAGCTGGGTAGAAGGTTTCCCTTCCCATCTATTGCCCAGTCTGCAGCGGGCAGCAGGAGAGACATTTCTTTAAGCGCATGTGTGGCCATCTGTGGCTCCCTCTGTGGGTGTTTTCTTCCAGAAACCTACTCAGGGGAGGAATGGGTAGTGAGCAGGCTCAGGGTAGAAAGTGGGATCAGGAATTTCATGACATCCCATGAGTAGAGGTTTCAAGTGTGTGTATCCTGGGAGGATGGCATCTTGGTAACTCTGGGAATATTTAGAGTTGCAGGGGTTCTTTCAGTGGTTCCCATGGAGATGGAGATAGATGGGCTGTAGGTATACCAGCGCTTAGTCACTGGAAGAGTCCACTCTTTGAGTTAGACAGCTAAACAGGCTGGGAGAATCTGTTTCTGTTTTTTTCCTGAGCACTGTGTGATTAATATGTAGGAAAAAAAAATACTATTATGTAGTTGATTAAAAATTTTTTTAGTTTGTAACTGCTTCTCTGTTTTTAGTTTCCTGTTAGACACAAATTATACTCATGGTTCAGAGGGAAAAGTGACTTCCACCTTTTATAAATTTTTAAGGTCGAAGCATGTTTGCCACTACTAGAAAATACGTTGTTTTTGTTTGCCTCATCTGATTAATTTAACAACCTTAAATTTTTCTCCGAAATTGAAAAGCCCTGGCACGAGCAGAGAGCACAAGGGAGAGAGAAGCTTTGAGGTCACAGAGGCGCGTGGAGGCCCCAGGGTTTGGGCCGTGGATCACGAAATGGCTCTTAAACCTGTTTGTGGGGTTTGGATTTTATCCAGGAATAGCATGGAGACACTGCGAGTGCTTAGGGAAGGGAGTGACAGTAGAATTCTTCATTGTGCATTGATCTGACTTTTGATCAGATGGGGATGTCAGCTGAACCCTCTGCATCGAGGTGTCAGACCTGGAGGCACCGGACAGAGGTCTGTTGCTTGTGGGTGGTTCTAACTCTGACCACCCAGCCAGCGTCTTGCCCAGTTTCTATGCTGTTTTTCTTCTCCTGTAATTAATAAGCACTCTGTGGGCTTCGCAGGTGGCTCAGTGGTTAAGAATCTGCCTACAGTGCAGGAGTCACAGGAGACATGGGTTCAATCCCAGGGCTGGGAAGATTCCCCCGGAGGAGGAAATGGCAACCCACTCCAGTATTCTTGCCTGGAGAATCCTCATGGACAGAGGAGCCTGGTGGGCGACAGTCCATGGGGTTGCAGAGCCAGACATGATTGAAGTGACTTAGCATGGCCTGGTGCGGGGAGGCCACTGAAGGCTATGCGGATGTCCATTCCTCATCAGAAAACTCCTTTTGATGGAGCCTCTGTTGATGATTTTTGCCGGATTCAGTCTTTCCTGTGATGGTTGCAAAATGATTTTCTACCTCCAACATTCTTTCCACTTAGATGGTTATCTCTCTGTTAGACAGTTGTTGATTCTTTGCTGTAAACATGAAAACACTTGTTTCTTATTGATATTATTGGCATGATTATTGGCATGGATTCAGGAATTTGTTTTCTCAGTGGTATATCATTTGTCACTGTAAATATTTTGGTACTCAACATTTTCCCAGATTTGGCCACCTAGAGTTTCTTCAGACCAGCTTCTGGGTCCTTGTGACATGCTCCCATCTTTTTGAGCGTTTCCTTCACTTGTCACACAGAAAGTCCTGGCCCCTCTGGTACTTTCCCAGCCCAGCCACAGGATTACTCATGTTTTGGACAAGCCCTGGTTCCTTCATTTGGGTGGTCTTGGAGCACAATATGTGGGCCTCTGGGCACCGCGTGAGTTTTTCATGCGCAGGGATTGATTCTTGGAGTGCAAACCTTCCAGGGAGAGAAGGGAGGGAGCTGAAGGGAAGAGGCTGAGTAAGGGTGTGGTATGGGGGCTTGTCTAGCTTCTGAAGAAAAGGAATTGGGCTCTGTGACCCCCTGTCAGCCCTTGCCCGCTTCAGGAGGAGGGAGAGGGGCCTGGAGAAGGAAAACTACCAGGTGCTACCACCCACAGCCCAGGCGGGGTGCTGGGGAGGTTGCAGGCTCTCGCCTTCCTCTGTCTCTGCTACGGGGAGAGACACCAGCAGTTCAGTTCAGTTCAGTTGCTCAGTCATGTCCGACTCTTTCTGACCCCATGGACCGCAGCACCCCAGGCCTCCCTGTCCATCACCAACTCCCGGCCCTTACACAAACTCATGTCCATCGAGTTGGTGATGCCATCCAACCATCTCATCCTCTATTATCCCCTTCTCCTCTCACCTTGAATGTTTCCCAGCATCAGGGTCTTTTCAAATGAGTCAGCTCTTTGCATCAGGTGGCCAAAGTATTGGAGTTTCAGCTTCAGCATCAGTCCTTCCAGTGAATATTCAGGACTGATTTCCTTTATGATGGACTGGTTGGATCTACTTGCAGTCCAAGGGAGTCTCATGAGTCTTCTCCAACACCACAGTTCAAAAGCATCAATTCTTTGGTGCTCAGCTTTCTTTGTAGTCCAACTCTCACATCCATACATGACTACTGGAAATACCATAGCTTTGACTAGACGGACCTTTGTTGGCAAAGTAATGTCTCTGCTTTTTAATATGCTATCTAGGTTGGTCATAACTTTTCTTCCAAGGGGCAAACGTCTTTTAATTTCATGGCTGCAGTCACCATCTGCAGTGATTATGGAGCCCAGAAAAATAGTCTGTCACTGTTTCCATTGTTTCCTCATCTATTTGCCATGAAGTGATGGGACCGGATGCCATGATCTTAGTTTTCTGAATGTTGAGTTTTAAGCCGGCTTTGTCACTCTCCTCTTTCACTTTCATCAAGAGGCTCTTTAGTTCTTCTTTGCTTTCTGCCATAAGGGTGGTGTCATCTGCATATCTGATATTATTGATATTTCTCCAGGCAGTCTTGATTCCAACTTACGCTTTATCCAGTCCAGCATCTCTCATGATGTACTGTGCATATAAGTTAAATAAGCAGGGTGACCAATGTAAAGCCTTGATGTACTCCTTCCCTGATTTGGAACCAGTCTGTTGTTCCAGCGTGTAAATAACTGATCTGAGACTGTTAGGAACTTTAGTATGCGCAGTGAGAGTTTGAATCAGGTGGGCAAGTCAGGCAGGAAGGAGGACCCCTGTGCACATATGAAAATACACGTGTGTACTGTGTCCAAGAGTATCATGGGATTGTGGTAAAAAAGTTTAGGTAACACTGGCCTAAGATATACTTTGTTGTTTAATCGCAAAGTTGTGTCTGACTCTTTTGCAACCCCATGGATAGTGGATCCTCCATCCATAGGATAACAGATGCCAAATTGTGCTCTCTTTTTTTTTTCTTTTTGCCTCTAGGCCTTTTGACATGCTGTTCCTTCTCTTTGGAATGTTTCCCTTTCTGTCCCACCCTCACATCTGTCTTATTCTTTTTTGAAATCAGTTTCATAGAAGGCCTTCCCTGATGTCACTGCCTCCAGTCTTTATTTTATTCTAATATTTTAACAAAAAATTAATATGTGGAATTTTAAAAACCACCAAATTGTCAAATAACCAGTGTGTGGAGTTTCTTTCATTCTAAATCTATAATTTTTTCTTTGAGAAATAAAATGAAAGCTACGTGTATCAAATAATTTTAGAGATGAAGAAAAATCAGATGTGAAGGAATATTTACTTCTTTGGTGAACAATATCTTTCATATGGTTCTGTCTTTAACTTTATTAGCATAGGGAAAGGATAGGCCAGTTAATTACACCTAGATAGTAGGAGATTCTCCGCTGGTCCTAGTAGGCTTTGTACTGTTATGCAAACAGCACCAAATCGAATTTGGGAATGAGTAGGACTGAGGTGTTTCAGACTTTGCTAGTAACCTCTTGCCCTTAAGGAATTCTGAATGGCATATTCTGAGATTTGAGGATGACGGGGAGGGAGAGTAAGATGTATCAGCTAAGGTGTATCAGTAAGATGTAGCAGCTAAGGCTGCTTCAAGCCTTAAACTTGTGTGTGTTTAAATACTTGCAGGTGGTCTCAAGGGCTTCCAGACTCAGCACAGAAAGCTCATGTTTCATTGACTGGATTAGTGTGGTTATTTATCTCTAGGCGTGTTAACTGATGCTCAAGCTGAAGTTCCAATACTTTGGCCGCCTGATGTGAAGAACTGACTCATTGGAAAAGAGCCTGATGCTGGAAAAGACTGAAGGCAGGAGGAGAAGGGGGCGACAGAGAATGAAATGGTTGGATGTCATCACCAACTCGATGCACATGTGTTTGAGCAAGCTCTGGGAGTTGGTGATGGACAGGGAGGCCTGGTGTGCTGCAGTCCATGGGGTTGCAAAGAGTTGGACACGACTGAGTGACTGAACGGAACTGAAGGGTGTTATTACCTTATTTGTAGAAATCTCCTAGGCTTGATATAAGTGGGCCACACAGAATGTGCCCAAATGAAAACACTGATTCCCAAGTTAACCTTCTGCCCGCATCAGCCAGCTCCTTGTACACTTCTACATTTTTAAGTAGAGAGATTGAGGGAAGGCATTTTTAAGAACAATCCTGTGTTGTGTTTTGCTGGAGAACTGTTACCGGGAGGTTTTCCAGATTTTAATTAACTGTGTGTTTGTCACTCAGTTGTGTCCAACTCTTTGCGACCCCATGGACTGTGGCCCACCAGGCTCCTCTGTCCATGGAATTCTCCAAGCAAGAATAATTCTCCAGGCAAAAGGGTAGCCATTTCCTTCTCCAGGGGATCTTCCTGACTTAGGGATTGAACCTGGGTCACCTGCGTTGCAGGCTTTTTTACCATCTGAGCTACCAGGGAAGCCCTAAGCATGAGTAATTGAAAGACAATTTTAGATGTTTATATTGCAGAATAGGGCACATCAGTGTATCAACAATCCCTAGCCTGATAATTGGTAGATGATGGCACCTAATGTTTCCTAACAGAATGAATATCAAATGAATAAATATGTTTTTTCAACTATTTGTTAGTATAATGACTATCAAATATCGAAATTTTACACATATGTGTCACTTATTACATAGTTTACTGAATTTTTACCTTATACTAGGAGTAGGAGGGAATTATGGAGGTTAACGAGATGTGGTCTCAGACCTCATTATAGTTATATTTCAGGCAGTGGTTCTTAATCTGGAATCTAATATAATTATTTGGGAAGCTTTTAAAAATACCAGTTCCTGGATGTTACCCAGCATCTCTGATTTAACTGGTCTGGAGTGGGGCCCAGACATCAGGTGTGGTTGTTAGATGCAGCCAGAATTGACAACTTCTATTACTAAATCTTATCTCCATCCTCTTGGGTTGCCATAATAACATTCTATAGACTGGGTGGCTTAAACAATAAACGTTTATTTTCTTGTAGTTTGGAAGGCTGGCAGCCTGAGGTCAAGGTGCTGGCTGATTCAGCTGCTGGTTTTTCCAGTTCTTAGCAGGGCCACCTATCTGATTAGGGCCCTACCCACGTGAGCTCTCCTGATAACTCAGATGGCAAAGAATCTGCCTGCAATACAGGAGATCCGGGTTCAGTCCCTGGGTCAGGAAGATCCCCTGGAGAAGGAAATGGCAACCCAGTCTAGTATTCTTGCCTGGAGAATTCCATGGACAGAGGAGCCTGGTGGGCTACAGTCCATCAGATCACAAAGGGTTGGACACGACTGAGTGACTAACACACTTTCATACACATAATGTACGTACATGTCAACTCATTTAACCTTAATCACCGCTCCAACTAGAGTCATTTCGAGTCTAGGGCTTCCGTGAATTCTACGGTGGTGGGAACACAGTTTGGTCCTTGGCAAGCACTGATCAAGAGAAGAAAGTTTTTGTAGGAAGTATGCTATTCTGAGTTCTAAGTGCATGTGTGATTAGAGCCGTCGTGTTTATGTGTGAAACACCGTGGGGTTAGTGGAAGGAGAAATCACTTTCAGGTGCTGGGGTCAGGGAGCACTTTGGATGATGTTAAGTGAGTAAGCCTTGATACAGAAAATAAAAGGCGGGAGATGGACAGTAAAGGCAGACGACTGTGGCAGAGTCTGACTCGCCTAGTTACTCGCTGCATGGTGCTGCAAGATCACTCTGTGCCTTCTGAGCCTTGGGTTTACAACACCCGCCCCTGCCCGTGACGGTGTTCATAAAACGATCCCTTCACCTCCACTTTGCCCTTCGTTCTGTAAGTAAAATCTGAGCCGATTGTCTGATGGATTGATTGATTTTTTAGCCAAGGAGGATAATATAACCACTGGGATGGCAGAATAAGGATTTAAACAATAGAAATTTTAAGTTGAACTTCTGATCCTGGTGGGACTTTGGAATTACTAACAGATTCTTGAAAATGTGGATCAAGTAGATTTGGTGATAGAGAGCAGCACTGGGAACACAGCATAAAAAGCACCAATTTTAAAGACAGAGCCTCGTGGGATTGCCTGGCAGGAACGGAGCAGAGCTTGCTTTGGGAGTGTTTATACGGTTTTTAGTATTACCATTGTTCAGAATATTTTCAAGACTCTTTTAGAATTTCCCTTCAGCCTCTACAGTACATTTATCTTAATATCTTAAATATTTATCCTAATATCTTATTATCTTAATATTCTCATTTTGGTAAATTTTTGTTTTGAACGTGAACTTGAATTTCGGCCATAGTTAGCCAGAGGCAGTCTGATGAAGGGAGTAGATGACCCTCCTTGGGGAACAATGCTCCCCAAGAAGGTTACATTGTAGTTTTAACTCAGCCTGGGTCTAAAGGCCATCCTGAGAAAGATGTTGTGAATCTCTAGAAATGAATCAATTTCATTCCTTTTTATGTCTGAGTAATACTCCTTTGTATGTATGTACCACATATTCTTTATCCATTTGTCTTTTTGTAGGCATCTCGGTTGCTTCCGTGTCCTGGCTGTTGTAAATAGTGAAGGATCTAGAGACTGTCATACAGAGTGAAGGAAGTCAGAGAGAGAAAAACAAATACCGTTTCTTAACATGTGTATGTGGAATCTAGAAAAATGGCCCAGATGAACCTATTTGCAGGGCAGGAATAGAGACTCAGACCTAAGGAATGGATGTGTGGCCCCGTGTGTGTGTGTCTGTCTGTCTGTCTCAGTTGCTCAGTCGTATCTGACTCTTTGCGACCCCATAGACTGTATCCTGCCAGGCTTCTCTGTCCATGGGGGTCTCCAGGCAAGAATACTGGAGTGGGTTGCTATTTCCTCCTCCAGGGGATCTTCCCAACCCAGGGATCGAACCCACGTCTCCTGCATTGGCAGGCATATTCTTTACCACTGCCCCACGTGGGAAGTCACAGGGAGGTGAGGGGTGGGGAAAAATTGAGAGATTAGCGTTGGCACGTATACAGTTAGTGGGAAGCTGCTCTATAGCACCAGGGGCTCAGCCTGATGCTCTGCGATGGCCTGGAGGGGCGGGATGAGGGCTAGGAGGAAGGTTCCAGAAGGAGGGGATGTTTGTATGCATGTGCTGGATTCACGCTCCGTACAACAGAAACTAACACAGCATCGTAAAGCACCTATATCCCGATTTAAAAAAACATGACTGGTTTGAGCAAGCGTTGAGTCTTTGAAGTAAGTCAGTAAGCTCTCAATATAAAAATAATTACCCTGCTCTATTATCAAAACGGTCCATGTTTTTTGTTACATTTTACGAGCTGTTGAGAGATGGAGGAGAAGGACCAGGAGAGCCAGGATGGCCAGAAGCCACTGAGGAGTACTCGTCGGTGTGGGGATAGCCCACCGTGTCCCAGACGGGCATCGGAGGGAAGGTGCGTGAGTGAGGGGTGTGTTGCTGGGAGGCCCAGGCGTGCTGTCGTGTGTTCCTTTTTTAAATGTCTACTTAATGTGAACATGTCTCCTACAGTAACATGACTGATTTCCTATTAGCTATCAGTGGGAAACTGTGCCCATAACAAAAGACAGTCTTGAAGTTTTACCAAATAAAATAAATGTGAAACCTCTTCACTGAAGGCATTATGGCCACAGCGGAGATCGCAGCGCTTTTCTAAAATTGGCAGGTCTTCTTGCATAAGCCGATTTCCTGCTTCGGTATGCTTTGAGATGGGTTGTCCCTTTCTGGCCTCATCTTGGTTAAAACAACGTGGGTGGAAGAGGAAGTTTTCACACCTCACAATCTGCAGAATCTGAGGTCCAAGAAATAGGTGCTTTTGGGAACTGGGCACATGTGGTGTGAACGTGGTGGTTACTACCAGTGGGAGCTGATAGCACGGAGAAGCTCAGATGTGGCACAGCGATGGTGGGACGTTGGCGTGTGTGACCCAGAAGCTGAGCAGAAATAGGCACTTCTACCTCATTGATGTGCTTTCCGGGTCTTGTGAGTTCGAGATTATAAAAAGTTCTATGGTCACCGACTGACCTAATATTTGATGTTTACTCTCTGCGAAGGTACTTTTCAGCCAGCTGATATCAGTCCTTTTGCGTTTTCTAAAATAGTTTTCTTCCTGGTTGGAATCATTGAGCTTCCTTTCTGATCAAGAAATGTAATCTGTGAAGTTTTGAATTTTGCTTGTTCAAAACGATGCTTCTGAAACCAACGTTCTTCTTGTCCAAGAGTTCCTGCAGCCTTCACCAGGCCTTTGGAAGCTCTGGGACATAGTTTACTGAAGTCCCCTGAAATAGACCACTGCCCTAGGGGAGGGGTTGGGTCTTGGAAGAACTTTGGAACCTGCCCCTGGGTTATTCCCCTCTTTTAGAGTCTCCACAGTTTTCTATGCAGAATGGAATCCAGGTACTGAACCTGAGGGGCTTTTAGAAGACTGAAGGGCATTCCTGGCCTTTGTCTTGAAGTTTCATAACCAGAGGCAGTTGGACTGTTGGGGGGAGAATCTTTCCTACTCTGTAGTTTGTTTTTTGTTTTGTCAATTCAAGTGTTGCTTAAAGGAAAGAGGATGAGACGCAGATCTTCCCTGTCTTTGTCTTCCTGGTCTTGGTCCCCCTGCCCCACGCCTTCCTCATCTTAGGTTGTCATTGTAGCACAGGGTATGAGTGAGCTGGAGGGGACGTGGAGGTCTGGTTGGGGCAGGAGAGTCTCGAGCACGGAGACCAGAGTCCTCGAGGGCTCTGGTGTGACACGCATAGGGTGAAGGTGCGTCTGGCCAGCCCCGGTCCTGCTGAATGGTGTGCAGGGCCATCTCTCTGCGGCCCTTCATTACAGAAGATGGACCTAAAGGAGAAACTGTTGCTAATAAGGACACCTTTGCACATTTCCTACAAGCATTTTTCTGATTTTTCCTACAGAGTAAACAACATCATGGTAATGTCTGCAAGAACAAATAAAGGCAACTAGGAGGTTCCAAAAAACAAAAAAAAGTGGCATTATCTAAACAGCAATTACGTTCGCTGTGTTAGAACATCCTCAGTGTTGAGCGGCATCCCTTGCCCCCTGAGGTCACCTCTTTCTGGGGAGGTTGTGTCACCGTTGTCTTGTGGGCTCAGGGCCGGTCCTGCTGTCGGTGGTCTTGTGTGGTCCCCCTTGTGTGGTCTTGTGTCGCAGGAGCACGTGAGCCCCCGAGCGGAGCCTGCCCTGACAAAGTCAGCCAGTGAGAAAGGTAAGAACTGGCTTGTAGGTGGTGACAGAATGTCAAGGAGGTAGAGCTTTGAAAATTTGCCCTGGTGGTGTTAACTCTGATTCTTCATTTCAATATAAATTCATGTGACTGTAGAGTAGCAAATTCTCATAATTTGATTTTTTTTTTTTTTTTTGCCAGCTTTGGTGCGGATGTATAACATCTGTGTAGCGTATTGACACTGAGGGAATCGCCCTGTAATTTTGTGAATAAAAAGTACCATATCTGTATTTGTAGTATCAAAGGAAACTTTGCAATACGTACAGAATCATAATTAATTAAAAATTGACTTTTAATGATTAGTATGCTACCAAGTGTTAGCAGAATTTATTTATATATATATATATATATATATATATTTTTTTTTTTTAAGCCTTTTTTTTTGTTTTTTTTTTGACTGCTCAGCATGTAGGATCATAGTTCCCCAACGAAAGATAGAACCTGTGTCTCCTGCAGTGTAAGCAGAGTCTTAACCACTGGTCTGCCAGAGATTTAACACCAAGAGTGTGGAAAATCGAAATTAACATTCATATGTTTCTATAATTTTCTTTGCCTTAGGAGGTTTTAGACGAATGATCAGAAGGACTTAAAACACATTTAAAAAATGTTTCAGGAACACTGCAAGTGGTGGAGAGAAAGAGTGGATTCATGAGGATGCGTTGTAGATAAGTTGTCTAGATTATGGGTGTGTCAGTGAAGGGAAGAGCCCGTATTCTGAAGCTGATTATATAAACTAGATCCGCATGTCGCAGTGTTTCTTCTGATCTCTTCAGTAGTTATACTGTTAATTGTGCATGCATGTGTGCATGCTCAGTCATGTCCAACTCTTTAGTGACCCCATGGACTGTAGCCCACCAGACTCCTCTGTCCGTGGAATTTTCCAGGCAAGAATACTGGAGCAGGTTGCTGTTTCCTCCTCCAGGGGACCCTCCATGTAAATCCATGTCTCCTGCATTATACTATGGTTTGCACTATAGACGAGGAGAAAGAAGTGTGTGGAGATGACCCCAGTTTTATTTTTCTTCCAAGTAGTACCAGCTTTCCACTCACAGGGTGTCTCGTGGGAGCCTCACATTCAGTTTGCCCACTCAGAATTGCCCTCCCCGCTGGAGTTCTTTCGTCTCCCTGCCTTGGCGAGTGGTCACCTCGTGTCGCCGTGACATGAAACCCTGGGCGCCCGCCTCGCCGCCTCCAGGCCGCCCTGTCCGCACAGCCCCACGGCGCCTCCAGGGCCGCCCTCTCAGTCCTCCCCTCGCTCCCCATACTCGGCAGTTCCTTCTATATGCCAGTGTCCTCTTCTCATCTTATGGCAGCCCTGGCGAAACCAAGGAAGAGAAGGCATGGATCAATAGTGTAGGCCAGACTCCAACCATCTATGCCCTGGGCAGAATCTGGTAAGGCTTGTAGGCTGTGCATGGTTAGTCATATTTTCAAAGGGTTGTTTGGAAAAAAAGAAAAAAGGAGCATACGTGACAGAGATGGTTTGTAGCCTACAAAGCTTGAAATATTTACACTCTGGTTCTTAACAGAAAGTTTGTTGACCCCCTGGCAGGCAGTAAAAACTGGGATACAGTTATAAGGGTAGTAAAGAGAAAAAGTCATGTGAACATTTTTATATCATTATTTTGAATTTTTAGATGAAATGGATAGTTTCCATGAGAAATGCCAACTTACTGAAAACTGCAGTTGACTCAAGACTGAATAAAAAACCTTCAGAGAATTTGATCAATAGAGAAAAGTCTTTCTATGAATACCGTGGGACTTTCCTTTGTGGCTTAGAGGGTAAATAATCTGCCTGCGATGCAGGAGATCTGGGTTCGATCCCTGGGTCAGGAAAATCCCCTGGAGAAGTGAATGGCCACATGCTCCAGTATTCTTGCCTGTAGAATCCCATAGAGAGAGGAGCATGGTGGCCTATGGTCCATGAGGTCGGAAAGAGTCAGGCACGACTGAGCCACTAACCCTTTCCGATGCACACATACTCACAAAGCCTGAAAACCTGGTGCACACACATAAGCTCAGGTCAGTTCAGTCCCTCAGTCATGTCCGACTCTTTGCGACCCCAAGGACTGCAGCACACCAGGCCTCCCTGGCCATCACCAACTCCCTAAGCTTGCTCAAGCTCATGTCCTTCAGTCAGTGATGCCATCCACCCATCTCATCCTCTGTCGTCCCTTCTCCTCCTGACTTCAGTCTTTCCCAGCATCAGGGTCTTTACCAATGAGTTGGCTCTTCGCATCAGGTCCAAAGTATTGGAGCTTCAGCTTCAGCATCAGCCCTTCCAATGACTAGTCAGGACTGATAACCTTTAGGACTGACTGGTTTGATCTCCTTGAAGTCCAAGGGACTCTCAAGAGTCTTGTCCAACACCACAGTTCAAAAGCATCAATTCCTCGGCGCTCAGCTTTCTTTATAGTCCAACTCTCACATCCATACATGACTACTGAAAAAACCAGTAGATGGACCTTTGTTGGTCTCTGCTTTTTAATATGCTGTCTAGGTTGGTCATAGCTTTTCTTCCAGGGAGCAAGCGTCTTTTAATTTCAAGGCTGCAGTCACCATCTGCAGTGATTTTGGAGCCCAAGAACATAAAGTCTATCACTGTTTCCATTGTTTCCCCATCTATTTGCCATGAAGTGATGGGATGGATGTTATGATCTTCATTATTTGAATGATGAGTTTTAAGCCAGCTTTTTCACTTTCCTCTTTCACTTTCAAGAGGCTCTTCAGTTTTCTGACATAAGAGTGGTGTCATCTGCATATCTGAGGATATTGATATTTCTCCCAGCAATCTTGATTCCAGCTTGTGCTTCATCCAGCGTGGCATTTCACATGATGTACTCTGCATATAAGTTAAACAAGCAGTTAAATAAGTGACAATATACAGCCCTTATGTACTCCTTTCCGGATTTGGAACCAGTCTATTGTTCCATGTCTAGTTCTAACTGTTGCTTCTTGACCGGCATACACATTTCTCAGGAGGCAGGTCAGGTGGTCTGGTATTCCCATCTCTTGAAGAATCCACAGTTTGTTGTGATCCACACGGTCAAAGGCTTTGGTGTAGTCAATAAAGCAGAGGTAGATGTTTTTCTGGAACTTTATTGCTTTTTCTGTGATCCAGCGGATGTTGGCAATTTGATCTCTGGTTCCTCTGCCTTTTCTAAATCCAGCTTGAATATCTGTAAGTTCACTGTTCACGTACTGTTGAAGCCTGGCTTGGAGAATTTTGAGCATTACTTTGCTGGCATGTAAGATGAGTGCAATTGTGCAATAGTTTGAGCATTCTTCGGCACTGCCTTTCTTTGGGATTGGAATGAAAACTGACCTTTTCCAGTCCTGTGGCCACTGCTGAGTTTTCCAAATTTGCTGGCATATTCAGTGCAGCACTTTCACAGCATCATCTTTTAGGATTTGAAATAGCTCAACTGGAATTCCATCACCTCCATAGCTTTGTTCCTAGTGAGGTTTCCTGAGGCCCTCTTGACTTCGGACACCAGGATGTTTGGCTCTAGGTGAGTGAGCACACCATTGTGATTATATGGGTCATGAAGATCATTTTTGTATAGTTTTCTGTGTATTTTTGCCACCTCTTCTTAATATCTTCTGCTTCTTTTAGGTCCATACCATTTCTGTCCTTTATCGAGCCCATCTTTGCATGAAATGTTCCTTTGGTATCTCTAATTTTCTTGAAGAGAGCTCTGGTCTTTCCCATTCCCTTGTTTTCCTCTATTTCTTTGCATTGATCACTGAGGAAGGCTTTCTTATCTCTCCTGGCTATTCTTTGGAACTCTGCATTCAAATGGGTATATCTTTCCTTTTCTTCTTTGCCTTTAACTTCTCTTGTTTTCTCAGCTATTTGTTAGGCCTCCTCAGACAACCATTTTGGCTTTTTGCTTTTCTTTTTCTTGGGGATGGTCTTGATCACTGCCTCTCGTACAATGTCATGAACCTCTGTCCATAGTTCTCCAAGCACTCTATCTATCATATCTAATCCCTTGAATCTATTTGTCACTTCCACTGTAAATCATAAGGGATTTGACTTAGGTCATACCTGAATGGTCTCTGGTTTTCCTTACTTTCTTCAATTTGAGTCTGAATTTTCCAATAAGGAGTTCATGATCTGAGCCAGTCAGCTCCCAGTCTTGTTTTGCTGACTGTATAGTTTCTCCATGTTCAGCTGCAAAGAATATCATCAGTCTGATTTTGGTATTGACCATCTGGTGATGTCCATGTGTAGAGTCTTCTCTTGTGTTGTTGAAAGAGGGTGTTTGCTATGACCAGTGCGTTCTCTTGGCAAAACTTTGTTAACCTTCGCCCTGTTTCATTTTGTACTCCAAGGCCAAATTTGCCTGTTACTCCAGGTATCTCTTGACTTCTACTTTTGCATTCCAGTCCCCTATGATGAAAAGACATCTTGCTTGGTTGTTAGTTCTAGAAGGTCTTGTAGGTCACCACAGAACTGTTCAGCTTCTTTGACATTAGTGGTTGGGACATAGACTTGGAATACTGTGATATTGAATGGTTTGCTTGGAAACGAACAGAGATCATTCTGTCGTTTTTGAGACTGCACCCAAGCACTGCATTTTGGACTTCTTTGTTGACTATGAGGGCTACTCCATTTTTTCTAAGGGATTTTTTTTCCCCACAGTAGTAGGTATAATGATCATGTGAATTAAATTAGCCCATCCCAGTCCATTTTAGTTCACTGATTCCTAAAATGTCTGTGTTCACTTTTGCCATATCCTGTTTGGCCACCTTCAATTTACCTTGATTCATGGACCTAACAGTCCAGGTTCCTATGCAGTATTGCTGTTTACAGCATTGGACTTTACTTCCATCACCAGTCACATCCACAACTGGGCACTGTTTTTGCTTTGGCTCCATCTCTTCATTGTTTCTGGCGTTATTTGTCCACTCTTCTCCAGTAGCATAGTGGGCACCTACAGACCCGGGGAGTTCATCTTTCACATACACTCACACATACACGTAGACGAGTATGCACATAGCAGGATATAGGTAGGTGATTGACTCGGGGAGCTAGTTGGGAAGTCTGAAATGTGCAGGGCAGAGTGTTGAGAAGGGCAGGCCTGGAACTCCTGGACATGAGCTGAAGCTGTGGTCTGCAGGTGGAATTCTTCAGAAAAATCTCAGTCGTGCTCTGAAGGCTTTTCAAATAATTGAATCAGGCCCACTGAGAGTTTTTAGGATAAATGTAACTCCCTGGTGGTTCAGACGGTAAAGTGTTTGCCTACAATGCAGGAGACCTGGGTTCGATCCCTGGGTTGGGAAGATTCCCTGGAGAAGGAAATGGCAACCCATTCCAGTACTCTTGCCTGGAAAATCCCATGGATGGAGGAGCCTGGTAGGCTACAGTCCATGGGGTTGCCAAGAGTCGGCTTCACTTTCTTTCTTTTCTTTCTTCTTAAAGTCAACTGATTATAGCCTCCAATCACATCTGCAAAATACCTTCACAGCAAGAGCAGGATTAGTGTTTGTTTGAGTCACTGGGGACTAGCACCTAGCCAAATTGACCCATACAGCCGACCATCACAGGTGGTTTCTGTCAGACTTTCACAGAACTGGTAATAGTCTATATCTTGTGCAGTGTTTCAGAGAATACAATTTTAAAAAGTCCCTAATTTATTGTTTAAATCATGTAACTTTGATACCAGAACAACACCGAGATAAGAGAGGAAAGTCATGCACAGATCTCAAAGTCAGGGTAACTGCGGAGATTCTGCACAGAATTGGAGCACCCAAGGTGAAGGCGCTGCTGGCTGCTGCTTGCTGTTCTTCTGAAAGGTGTGGACAGGAAGGATTAAAAGGGAAAATGCAGAGCTATCCTTATGCTTGCCTGCCTGGAAATCGGAAGAGAATCTATTGGCAGAGGAGTAGAGTTAGAGTTCAGTAAAGTTGTACGGGGCTTCCGTGGTGGCTTAGATGATAAAGAATCTGCCTACAATGTGGGAGACCTGCCTTTGATCTCTGAGTCAGGAAGATCTCCTGGAGAAGGGAATGGCAATCCACTCCAGAGTTCTGTCCTGGAGAATTCGATGGACAGAGGAGCCTGGCGGGGTACAGTCCATGGGGCGGCAAGGAGTCAGACACGACAGAGCCACTAACGCTTCACTCACAAGGTTGTATTGATTCAATCAATTCAATCAAGATTGTATGTGTGTGTGCTCAGTTGTGTCTTTGTGACCCCAAGGACTATAGCCCAGCAGGCTCCTCTGTCTTTGGGATTTGCCAGGCAAGAATACTGGGGTGGGTTGCCATTTCCTTCTCTAGGGAATCTTCCCAACCCAGGGATCAAATCCGTGTCTCTTACTTCTCCTGCATTGCATCGTCAGGCAGGTTCTTTACCACCAGCCCCACCTGGGACGCCTAAGTACCAGCAATAAATAATTAGGTTATTTATGAAAAGATACTTTACCAATAGAAATGAGTTTAATGAAAGATGAACAGTATCTTGAAGGATACTTAAAAAAAAATGATTTTACTTTTGCTGTCTGAATAATGCTGTCCTAATAAAATGTAGTGGGTCCAAGCAACTGCCACTGTGTAATACCACATTACCTCTGTTTGGAAAAGCCTCCTTGTAAGTGGGGCTTCACAGTTCAAACCCATGCTGTTCATGGGTCAACTGTATGGGTTTGAGACTTTAAATATGAACATTTATGGTATAAATTTCCCTGTAAACACTGCTTCAGCTTTGTCTTACACCTTTTGATATGTTGTGCTTTCATTTTCATTCAGGTCAGTGTCTTCTTTTAATTCCTCTTCTGCCTTATGAATTATTTAGCAGCAGGGTATTTTTTAATTTCCAGCTATCAGGAGATTTTCCTGCTGTCTTTCTGTTATTACTGTCTGGTTGACTCCATTCCATTTGGTTTATCTATAGTGTTTTTGAATGTATTTCTTTGACTTTTTTTAGTGGTTGTTTGGAAGATTACCTTATGCATACATAGCTCATCACAATCTAGTCGAATCAACATTTTATCTTTCAAATAGAACATAGATATCTTACTACCAAAGTTGCTTTACCCTATCCCCTTTACAATGAAGTCATCTTTAATATTCCCTCTGTGTATACTGAGAATGCTATATTTTTTGCTTCTGTCAAAAATAAATTTTATAACTCAAGAAAAAAATAGTTTACTGTGTTTACCCTTTTTGTTGCCCTTTCTTCATTCCTGTTGTTCTGAGTTTCCTTTTGTTAATATTTCCTTCCTGTATGAATAGCTTCCTCTAGCCATTCTTTTAGAATAGGTCTGCTGGCAGGAAATTAGCTTCTCTTCATGTGAGTTGTCTTTATCTTCTTTCCTGAAGAATATTTTCACTGGTTACAGAATTCTTGATTGACAGTGCTTTTCTTTTAGGACTTGAAAATACTATGCCACTTCCTTCTGGCTTCTGTGGTTTCTGATGAGAAATCCTTTTGTCTTTTGAATTTTTGTTCCCCTATATTTCTGATATTTCGATGACTTTTCTTTCTCATTTTCAGAAGTATAAATATGGTTTGTCTGGGTGTGTATTTCTTTGGATTTTCAACTGCTTTATTGAATTGACAGGGTTCTGTCTTTTCACTAATTTGGAAAACTTTCAGTCATTGTTTATTCAAATATTTTTTCAGCCTTGCAATTCTTCTTTCCTCTTTTTGAGACTGTGGTAAATTCAGTGTTAAATTGTGTTTTTGTTTTTGTTTTTTTTTGTCTTCCAGATTCATGAGCTTCAGTTCGTTTTTTAAAAAGCCATTTTCTATTTTATAGCTTTGGAAATTTATTATTGAATTATCTTCTAGTCCTCTGACTTTTATGTCATTTCCATTAGATTTTTGTATGTTAATGTTGTGTCTGGAAACTTGCTAAACTCACTTACTAGTTGTAGTAACTTTTTATAGATTCCATTGGATTTTCTATATAGATGATCATATGACCTTCAATTAACTATGGTTTTATTTCTTTCTTTTCAATCTAGAAGCCTTTTATTTTTCTTGCCTTATTACACTGGCTAGAATACCCAGTATAATGCTTGATAGAAGTGGTAAGAACAGCCTTCTTTAGCTCATTCCCTGTTTTAGGGGGAAACATTCAGTATTTCAGCATTAAATATGATGTCACCAGTAGGTTTTTTCTATAAATGCCATTTATCATGTTGGGGAACTTTCCTTCAGTTCCTACTTTATGGAAGTTTAAATTAGGAATGGATATTGGATTTTTGTCAAATATATTTTCTGTGTCTATTGTGATAACCATGTTTTTTAATATGATGAATTACACGTCTTCATTTTTTGAAAAATAACTCTTACAATCCTGGGATAAACCCCACCTGGTCATGAAGTATTATCCTTTTTTTTAATTGCTGGATTCAATTTGCTCATCTTTGTTAAGATTTTTACATTAGTATTCATGATGGTATATTGGACTGTAGGTTTCTTGTAATGTCTTTGTCTGACTTTGGTATCGTGATAATGCTGGCTTCAGAGAAGTTTTCTGAAGAAGTTTATGTGGAATTGATATTATTTCTTTCTTAAATGTTTGATCACATTCACCAGTAAGGGCTCTCTGAGTCTGGAATTCTTTTGTGAAAAAACTTTTGATTACAGATTCAGTTTCTTTAATAGGTATAGGGCTATACTGATTATATGTCCTTATGAGTTAGGTTTGGTTATTTGTGTTTTTTCAAGGAATTTGTCTGCTTCATCTTTGTTGTCAAATTTATTGGTCTACATTTACAAATTAAATACATTATTATTATATAAAAGGTGTATCATTTCTGATGTTTGTGACTTCTCTTTTCCTGGCTAGAAGTGAAGTGAAGTCACTCAGTCGTGTCCAACTCCTTGCGACCCAGTGGACTGTAGCCCATCAGGCTCCTCCGTCCATGGGATTCTCCAGGCAAGCGTATTGGAGTGGGTTGCCATTTCCTTCTCCAGGGGATCTTCCCGACCCAGCGATCGAGCCCGGGTCTCCCGCATTGCAGGCAGACGCGTTAGCCTCTGAGCAACCTTCCTGACTAGGTTGTTTATCAATTTTAATAATCTTTTCAAAGAACCAGCTTTGGTTTCATTGCTTTCCTCCATCATTTTGCTTGTTTGATCATTTTGTTTTCCATTTCATTGATTTATACTTCAATCTATATTATTTCTTTTCTTGTGTTTCTTCTATTCTTTTTCTGATTTCTGAAGGCGGGAGCTTAAGTCATTGATTTAAAGACCATCCTTGTTTCCAGTGTAGACTTTTAGTGCTACAAGTTTCTCTATCGGTACTGTTTTAGCTGCATCACAGGAATTTTGATGTGTTACATTTTCTTTCATTTACAAAAACTTTCTAGTTTCCCTTTTCATTTCTGCTTAGACCCATGGATTATTTAGAAGTGTGTTACTTACTTTCCAGATGCTTGGAGATTTTCAAGAGATCTTTCTGTTACTGATTTCTACTTTAATTACACTGGTGTCAGGACACATACTTTGTGTGATTTGAATTCTCTTACACTTATTAAGATTTGTTTCATAGCCCATTCTGTATTTTACCTTGCTAAATATTCAGCTGTTATTGAGTGGAGTATTCTGTAAATGTTACTTGGGTCAAGTTAGTTGATGTTACGGTTTTAACATGTAAATTTAAATGTGTGTTTTCTAATATGCTTTATATATTTCACATTTGTACATCACGGATTCTTTTCTTTTGATCAAAATATGTTCTGTATTACTTCTTGGGGCAAATTTTGTTTTACCAAGAAGGTTACGACAGTATCTTCCCTCTGTCAAGCTCTGTGTGATGTAGCCCTCTGTCCACTGGGGTATGGGCTGAGCTGAGCCCAGTGACTTGGAATCCACGGACGGTAGCAGAAATGCAGCTGACGGCTCCCCTGACAGGCTCAGAGAGAAGGCTGCTCTCCTTCCCCTTGGTTATCGGTTATCTTGGGCTGCTTGCTTCTGCTCATCACCTCCCTGTGGAGGTGATTTGGTTTCTCTTCCTCATTGAACCTGCCCTCAGTCTTCCCAGCCCACATGTCAAGACATATATGTGAAGAAAGAAGTCTTGGAGTAAACCCTCCAGGCCCAGCTTCTGTGGGGTTTGAAGTCAAGGCCTGTGGCTGGAGTCTCCCAGACGCAGAAGCAGAGAAGAGTCAGGTCTGCGCCACCTGCCTGAGCTCCTCTCTGGGTTCCATGTGCACGCAGAAGGGTGTTCGTTCTGTGTTCACGTTGGATCAGTAGCTTGGCTTGTCTCACTGTTATAAGATCATTTCTTTTTCAGTGAGGTTGAAAGAGAGAAACTTTTCAGTTCTACACATCTGAAAATATATATTTTCCTCCCACTTTTAAAGTCTTTACTGAATTTGTACAGCATTGCTTCTGTTTCATGTTTTGGTTTTTGAGTCACAGAGCGTGTAGGATCTTAGCTCCCCAACCAGGGATGGCGCTCTCACCTTTCACATTGGCAGGCAAAGTCTTAGCCACTGGACCACCAGGGAAGTCACTGAGAATATTTTTAATTTCACTCTTGACTGACTCTGGAATTCTTGGGTATAAAGTAATTCCTTCTCAGAGCCTTGAAGTTATTTCACCATCATTTTCTTGCATCCACATCTTGCCTGTGAAACATGATGTAAATCTGGTTCTTGTTTCTCTGTGTGTGTAGTGATGTTTTTTTCCCTTTTGAAGCTTTTAGGATTTTTGAGCTTCAGACTTTGATCAGTTAGGTGATCTATGATTTGTTTCTGTCTGGGGGCTCATATCTTTTTATTTGCCTCAGTACATTGATTATATTTATTTGAAAGTCTTATTTTCTGTCTTAAGAGTTGTTTACTTCTTGATTCATTGCAGTGGGCTTCTCCCTTTCACTGTGTTGTCCTTATCAAATTTGGGTGATTCTTGGCTGTTTGGTTATTGCTGATTTTATTTGCTTTTTGAGACGATGCCCCCTTACCCTAGCTGCAAATACTGTATCACTTCATAGCTACATCCAGAGGATGTTGGGGACCAGGAAAAGTTTAGGAGTTCCTGGTCTTAAGTGTCACTAGATACATACTGAGAAACTTGCTCATCTTTTGGAGATAAGTGCCTGTATTTACTTATTTTGCCCATGGTCTGAAGGCAGCAGAAGAGTGACCTACTTTGGCCCCTGCTGTGGTTATTTCGACCACTCATGCTTTGGCTTCCTCTAGGGAAGTCTCCTCTCCGTTTCTGTTGCTTCAGAGTGCGGGGCATGCTTCCCGCTTTTGGCATCAGTTTTTTCCTGGGAAAGAACTCTGGGGATAAGATTGCCTCCTTTAATCTGATCCCACCCACCTTTTGCCTTTCGGAATTTCTGATCATTTGGATTCTGGGAGAATCCCTTTGGGTTTTAGGACTCTCTGGGAATTTGAGGAGCATGCTGGGGGGGAGTCTGGAGCAGGAGCCCAGGCCTCCGAGTTCATCTGACTATGGTAGTTGTGTTTGAGACACACAGACCTTCTGTGCTTCGTTTTTCTTTGCAAAGGTAGTTCCACTTTTTCTTCTTCTGCCAGCTCTTTCTTAAGCTACTCATTGTTAGGTGGAGAAACTACTTATGTATGTTTCTTAATCTTGGATCTCTTCATCTACCCTTGGGTCTCAGTATTGATAAAAATTCTCTTCTTGTGGATTATATGAATTAAAAAACGGTAACGCTTTAGTCTATGACTTTAATTTTGTCAAGACTACATGGAATATGTCACCAAATAAAAGTGTTAAAACATAGTTTGCTGAAAGTTTTGGGAAGGTGTTACCTATACCCCTCATGTTTTTTTCTGTTGTATTTAAAACACTGTTCAATAACTTTTAGTGACTTAATAACAGCTTCATGAGGTTATAGAAGAGTTACTTTTTAATATATTTGCATAGGCTTTTATTTTAAGTAAACCAGAGTGCTTATTTTTCACCTAAACAGGTGGTTTACTTGAGACTTTATTAAATGAAGATTTTTTTTTTTCAGAGCAGCATCTCAGACACGTCGAAAAAGATGTTTTGATCCCTAAAATAATGAGAGAAAAGGCCCGAGAGAGATGTTCTGAACAAGTTCAAGGTAAGATTCAAATATTCATATAAAGATCAAATACATTTTTTATAATATGATCTGAATTTAATCCTTAGCCTCAGAATGAACTAGTCAGTGAATTAATATGTATGAATTGGTTCTCACCCTTTCACTAAGATACCAGTATTTCAGCTTTCAGAACTTACAAGCGGTGTTCATTTACAATTTAAAAATATTCTCCCAAATTCTCAGTAAAGAACATTTTCTCCCCCAGATGTACAGTTACAGAGAAAAAACTTGCATCTGTATTTTGGAGAGAAACAAGTTATTCTGGTGATTTTGATAGGGAAAGAAGAAATGTCAAATGTAATGTATACCTATTTCTCCTCTGTCAACATATTAATATAGGAATAAATTCTAAGATGATTTCTTTGGCATCGTTGCTATTATTGAATTATGAATGGAATTGCAGTAGTAAATACAGTGAGTCTGATTTTTAAAAATTTTTCTATACTTTATAATTTTAAGTGGAAGGTATTGATGTAAATGCATGTACTGGGCACCCACATGTGCCTGTGTTCTTTGGAAAATATTTTTTAACATGAAGTATTCCTGTATTCTATAAATCTAGAGATACATTGTTGGTTAATATGGGTAATTAGAAAAGCCATGCAGTATCACTGTAGAAATGTCTTGCAGTAACAGTCTACCTCTTGGAATGGCCGTGTCAGAGAAGCAGTGGCAAAGTCTTGCAGACATGGACATCCCCCGGCTTTCCTTTTCCCTCTCCTTGGGCCTTTGCTGAGGGACCATAGTTAGGCCAGGAGGGGCTGACCGACTGCAGTTCCCTCCACGTTTCTCAGCAGTTGTATCAGCTGTAGTTTTGGGACTATGTCAGGAGCATTTGGGTGTCAGGCACAGTCTTGTCCCTCAGATGCTGTCTCCTTAGAGAATAACCTCTGGGACTGATGGATAAAGACAATAAAAGAGTAATTCTTCAGAATCAACACTGTGTGATGATCATCTCTTTTTCTTAAATGACTCATTATGAGCTATTCCCATTTTAAATCTATCTATAAATTAGGTTTGAATTAAATCCATCTGTAAGCAAGCT
Organism: Cervus canadensis; assembly: GCF_019320065.1. NCBI lineage: Eukaryota > Metazoa > Chordata > Mammalia > Artiodactyla > Cervidae > Cervus > Cervus canadensis. The sequence continues at coordinate 56,141,158 of NC_057407.1, read as the reverse complement.
TATTAATAAATTATCAGCAATTTATCAGTATCATTTGATGGTCTTGCTTTCATTATGAATTAGCTGTCTGATTGGAGCACCTTCCCTCCCCGCTGCCCCAGATGTCAGGAGAAGTTGCTTCGTTGGCACCTGCCATGGGATTCAGTACACACCATGGAACATGCTCATGGTCTCAAGAAGTAATCTTCTATCTGCCTCACAGATCCTGATTCTGGTGATGGAGGAGAAAACTTAAAAATGGATAATAAAATTGTAGGGTTATCTTTTCACTACCAGGAAGATTATTTACTTTTTACTGATGTATTGGTTCAAAATTATAAACATTAGTTGTACTTACTCTGTTTTGTGGGTCTGCCCTGGTATTCAGCTGGTGAAAGAATTTGCTTGCAACACAGGAGACCCCGGTTTGATCCCTGGGTCAGGAAGATCCCCTGGAGTATTCTTGCCTGGAGAATCCCATGGACAGAGGAGCCTGGCAGGTCCCACTTTATGTATGGGGTTGCAAAGAATCAGACACAACTGAGTGACTTTCACTTTATTCTCTTTTGTAACATGTTATTCTGATACTTAGAATGAAAGCTAGCCAACTCAGTTACAGACTGTTTACTCTCATGATTCAGATGAAAATGCAAAATGGTCCAGTTTGGGTTTTAGAACTACCTTTGCTTTGCTCTTGGACAATGAAACTTTGTTTTTGTCCTTTGAAATGAAAGAACTAGAGTATAACTTAAAAAGGTTTATTTGTGTTATGCACCTACTACTTCGTAATGGTACAGGAAAAATATTTAATTTTGCTTCTTTATCAAAACTTAAGTTGCTTACAGTGTTAATGTTAAGGTTTTCTTTCTTTTTTTATTTAATATACTTAAAATCCTTTGAAGACTGAAAGCACCTTGAAATTTGAGGTTCGTTTGAGCTATTTCAATGCATTTATCCCCAATAGCACATGTTATAACAAATGATCTTTGAGTGTTTGGACTTTTATAATCATATATTGATTTTTTTTTCTTTTAGGCCATATGGTCCAAAACGGTATTTTAGAATCTAAAATTGATTATTTTCTAGAGAATGATCTTGCTGTTTAACCAGGTGAGTTAGGAGAGCACGCACACTGGCATTGCTCAGGCAGGAGTAGAACAGCTCCATTTACACTGAACAAAAAGGCATGATGTAGAATCAGGAGACTTCCATTGTGGTTTATTTACTGTTTATAGCCTTTGCTTTATTACATAATTATAGGATTCTATTTAAAAGCATTATGCATCCTAATTGTATAGTTCTCAGATAAAGATATAGGAATTCTAATAAATGATCTGACTTTCTTTTAAATGCCTAAAACAGATTATGTCAGAAAGCTTTTCTGTTTGATTTTTTTTTTTTTTTTCCCTATGTCATTTCAACCCGGCTGATCATAAGAATTGGGTCAGGCTGCCAGCAACTTAGGTTTGTGAAGGGAATGGAACAGCTTTTCCAGTGACAAAGAGAAATGAAATCACTTTCAATGAAAAAAAAGAGATGCCTCATTATAGTCAGCAACAGCAGTTATTGACAGCTACACTTCCTATTAACAAGGAGCATTTAACTAAGAGTTTGGCTGTTGGATCTTTGGACTTGATCTAATTTGCCAGCATTAATTAGTTTCTTTTGAACACAGACACTTGGTGCTCACAGCTATAGATTTGCAGGGCTAATTAGGATAGAAAATGGAACAGAATGGGGTAAGGCATTAACCTTCAACCATTACCAGCTGGGACACTGATAAAGACCACAGGGTCCAAATGCTCCTATTGATGTGAAGAGCACCCTAATGAATATCAATTTCAGCCAGGTTGCTATATTCTTACTAGTTCTCTCTTCATTATAAGTTTTAACCAGCTTTCCCGATCCCGTCATTATCTGTCTCTGCACAACTGGGTTTTACTCTACACAGCTTCAGTCGTTGTTGCACACTTCACCTTCTGTTTAAACACAATTAAAATTTGTCTTAAGTAGTGGATAATGTTTAGAATGTTCCATGGTTACATCCCCTATTGCTTCTAAAATTTGACTTTTACCTATAATTACATGATTCTAATTCTGCAGTTCATTATTTATAAAGTCATGGCAACTTCACCATTGCCATATAATGAAAATTATAACCTGAAACAAGAAAATCTCAGCTTCATGGTAACAATTAAGCAGTGTTTGTATTAAACAGGGGTCAACCTGAGAATCTTTGTCTTTGTAAAATAGATATACTACTTTGTTTCTTTTTGAAGAGAAAAAGAATGCACATCACCTTTTCCCTTAGAACTTAGTTTTGATTTGATGAGTAAAGATGGCTTGGCTTGGTGATTAAATACAGAATTGAGAATCCCAGTCTTACTATTACATAAACTTTCACAAGATGATAGACTCTTGGTAGAGCATACATCAAAAGAAAGGCATTTGCACAGTTCATTTAAATAGAAAACTCAGCTTTATAATGTTCTTCTTTTGCCAGTGGTGTGAGTAGCACTGAATAGAACCACTAAATAAATGAACAAAGTAATGATGAGGGCTGAGTGTACTGGGGGTGAACAGAAGGAAAACTCTTGGATGGCTGGTCTCTGCCTTTCTCCCCACTGTGTCCCCACCTCCCAAAGGCCAAAACAGCAATCCCCTTCTACCAAGTGCGGTGGTGGAGTCATGCTGCTTCTTGAGTCTGCGACGTACAAGCTTGTGCTGTCTCAGGGGGATTGGTTTGATGACCTCTGGGGGTTACTTTTTACTGTGTGACTTTTTCTACACGTTTGACTCTTCACTGATTTAATGATCTATATTTTCTATGTTAGTAATATTTTTAAGAATATTATTTGTCATATATATTGGTAAAGTATGCATTCTATTATTTATTTTTTTAATAGATCCTTCATAAGAGGAAGAGTCACTGAATTGCTGTGTTTTGTAAAAATTCATTGTATTTCTTTGCTTTTTTGAAATGCATAATTGGTGTTTTATAATAATGTCTATGTTGACTAAAGAAGTTTGCCTTAAAAATAGTGTATGCGTGTGCTGAGTTGCTTCAGTTTTGTCTGACTCTTCATGATTTTGTGGACTGTAGCCCGCCAGGCTCCTCTGTCCATGGAATTCTCCAGGCAAGAATACTGGAGTGGGTAGCCATGCCTTCCTCCAGGGAATCTTCCCGACCCAGGGGTCAAACCTGTGTCTCTTAGTCTCCTGCATTGGCAGGCGGGTTCTTTACCACTAGCGCCACCTAGAAAGCAAGAACCGTTTTTTGTTTTTGCTGTGACAGATCAAGACCAGTAGAGGACTTGGATATCAGCGGTGGCCTGGAACTTTCTTTAGCTTGGATATGTTCTCCTGCTCTCTGACTCTTTTCATCCCTTGCACCTTTTAACGGTATTTCAGTGTTTCCTTTGAATCAGTGTTTTTCGTGGCTGTCTTTTTCATCCTTTGGCCAATAGGTAGCACTGGTTCTAAAGGAATTGTAAGAAGTGTAAGGGCGTGGATTGTTTATTTGACACATCACAGAACTGTTGTCAAATAACAGAATCTTGATAAAAATGCCTGTCCTCTTTATCAGTCACATACAACTGAAATATGTTGCGTTTTACTGAATTCCAAAGGTAGATGAATTAACAAAAGAGGAACTTCAAATTAAGAATGCTTAGGATATTCTTCAGGGTCTTTGCAGGCAGAGAACTATCAAGGCATCATTAAAACTGATCAGAGGGCTACAGACTATAAATGGTCAAAGTAATCATTCTTTCCAACTCTGTTACTTGAACCTGCCCCAGATTTCCTACTGGTTGTTTGAATTGTACCTGTATTATCACATAATGTTTTTGCCATATAATTAGTACCAATGTTAACTCACACTGAAATGGAGATGCAATGCATCTTTAGACTGGTTTGGATCTGTTAGGAGGATGAGATATAAGATCATCCAATCTGATGAATATCTGTTATGTGTAAGAGTGTGTTGTGTAGTCTGAGAAGCATAAGGAGATCTAAGGCACGAGTCCTCTCTTTGGACCTTCTCTGGACGGTGTCAGTTCCCGAGGCCACCCTGGGCTTAGTGCTTTCCGACGAAGATTCACTGTCGTGAGCGTACAGCCATGCTCATGGCTAAGATTTATCGGAGCAGAACCAGCCCAGGGAAGAGGCTCCTGGGATGAAGGTGAGAGGAAGCCAGGCACGAGCTTCCTCCAGCTCTTACTCAGTAGAGTCGATCAACTTGAGCTTAACTCTTCTGTGGCCAAATTGTCGGGACATGTGACATGCTGCCTCTGGGGAGACTCACCAGCAGCTCAGGGATTGGTGATGTGGCAGCTTCGCATAGCATGTACCGAAATGTCAGACTCCCAGAAGAAAGCAGGTGTGGAGCGCAAGCCACGTGGTTTACCCGGATGGTTGAGGTGCCGGGAGCGGCTCTGCCAGTTAGGGAATGGTGAGACTTCTCCCCAGATCCAGGTCTGACACAGCGAAGGGTCAGCCTTGGAAGCACTTCTTTCTAAGGAGTGCAGTCAGGCCTGCCATGGCAACTCTTTCTTGCACATGGACACAGCAAAAGTCATTATGTCTAATAACTGCATTATTATTATTTTTTTGGTCATACCACGTGGCATGCGGGATCTTGGTTCCCCAACCGTGGATGGAAACTGCACCCCCTGCTGTGGAAGTGCAGAGTCGTAACCACTGGGCCACCAGAGAAGTCCCTGTGTTTAGTAACTTTCTAATACTTAAATAATTTTGTTTAATTAAAGTTACTGTGTATGCCGATTGGGCTTGGTGTCATGCCAGTGGAATCCTGGGTAGTAGACCTCTGTCAGTCACAAATCCAGCTGAATGATTTTTAAAACACTGAGCAGAGTGTTTGATGGTCGTGACTCACTGACTTAGCGGTTCCTGGTCACACTCATTGATTCACACTTCTGTTGTAGGACTCGTGATTGTCTTGACTTACGATGGTCTTGTTTCTGAATAACGGCAATTTTATAATGAAATTATTTTATTTAAACTTGGACATCAGTACTCTTGAATAAAATGGCCAGTTCTTATTTCACAAAGAAAGCTGCCATGTATTTGTTTTAGGAGTTAAGCTAAATCTTTAAATGACTCAATTAGCAGGGAATATTGTTAGGGCAGATGAATTTAGTATTTTTTTCTTTTTCTTTTGGCTGCACCCTGCAATGTGTAGGATATTAGTTTCCCTACCAGGGATCACACCTGCACCTGCTCAGTGGAAGGGGAGAAGATGCTTGATCACTGGATCGCCAGGGAAGTGCTGAATTTAGTATTTCAACAACTGATTTATGCAACTTATCTCCGAAGGCTTAAGAGTGAGAAGTCTACATTTTGAACACAAAGCCAAAAAATTTCATTGCTTGGAACTTAGAAATATTGTTAAAATGAGTAAATAATATAAAATATGAGTTATAGCTATTTCTATCAGTACTTCATTAACAAGTTTGTGTTATTTTCCTAGATTTCTTAGCTGTTCAACTTTCAAATATTTTGCCATAATAGACTTAAATCCTGACATCTTATGTGCAATTAATCCAAACTTAACTGTGGTCTTTAAACAGTTCCATGCCTTGTTTATAAAATCTGAATATGAGATCACACTTCATTGAAGCTACCTGATGATTTTGAGTTGTGATTGCGATTCTTTCCAGATAATCACAGACTAATACTCACAGCCAGTTATATTTTGGCTAGATACATTCTCATAAGAATCTTATATGTCCGTGTAAAGATAAATAAGGGGAAATTTGGCTTGTACAAACTCTGGAATATGTTAAGTTGATAGATGTAGAACTATTTAAAGCATAAACAGTTTTTTGGGGGATGGTCTAGAATTTGTAGCCCATCCTAAAGGAAATCAGTCCTGAATATTCATTGGAAGGATTGATGCTGAAGCTGCAACGCCAATCCTTTGGCCACCTGATGCACAGAACTGGCTTATTTGAAAAGACACTGGTGCTGGGAAAGATTGAAGGCAGAGGAGAAGGGGACGACAGAGGATGAGATGGTTGGATGGTGTCACCGACTCGATGGATGTGGGTTTGAGTAAGCTCTGGGAGTTGGTGATGGACAGGGAAGCCTGGCATGCTGCAGTCCATGGGGTTGCAAAGAGTTGGACACAACTGAGTGAGTGAACTGAACTAAACTGATAATATATAAAAGAGATAAACAGTATTTTTTTGGTTTTATGACAAGTTATTGATTTCGTTTAAGGTGTCAGTATGTGGATGCAGTGTTGTGGTGTTTCCATGAAGCAAACCTGAACTTAGATGTCATGGAGCACAGTTGTAGCCTAGTGGGTCTTTCCCAGTTCATTTTTGTGGTTTACTCTTTTGGGGGGTGCAAGTGTAGAGTAAATCCTAAGTCACAGAAGAAGTTCTAAATAGAAATGATTTCTTTTAATTTACTCAAAGAATTCTTCAGTAGATATAACACAAGTTTTGTTCTGAGGCTCAGAAACAAGTTTATCTGGCATCATATTTTAATATATTGGTTGTCTCCAAAGCGTTATATACTATTTGCATATATTTTAGTGTTTGTTAATTTTTACATGACTAAGATATATTTTTACAAAGCAAAACAGAATTTTCAGATTCCCTTAAGCACTTGCATGGACCTTTGGGGTTATATGGAACATAGTCATTCAAGAGTATTTACTGAGTATTTCCGACGTGTTCCTCACCATTATATGAACAGTCAGTAAAACAGACAAAAATATTTGCCCTTATAATTCTTAGATTTCAGTGAAGGAAGGTGGTGAATACCATAAGTTATTGTGAAAATCTAGTGATCTAGAGAGTAATGAAGTTGGGTCAGAGCAGTGAGGATGGCGATGTTAGACGGGGCTGCAGTTTTTAGTAGGTGGTCAGTGTAGGTCGCACCAAGGAGGTGACATTTGGACAGAATTCTCATAGGAGGTGAAAAGGTGAGACACACAGACATCTCTGGGAGGAGCGGTGTGAACAGAGGGGTGGCACATGGGAAGAGGCAGACGCCGCGGGCGTGGCTGGCACGTTGAGGGGCGCTAGAGAGGTCCTTGTGGTTAGGGTGGGAAGTAAGAGTTCAGGAGGGGGACGAGCGCAGAACCAGGGTCTTGAGGCACTGAGGAGCCGAGTGCGGGGCCGCGATGACTTAGAGCAGTGGGGGGAGATGGGTCTGATGTACGCAGCGCTGCAGCCCTCCCTGCTGCATTCGGAGTAGATGGGTCGGGGTGGGCGCTCAGCGGGGCTGTGAGGGTGTGAGTGTGATGGTCCCGCTGACAAGGTGCTGGAGCAGAGGGGGGGGGCCAGTGAGCAGAGCTGGGGTGTATGCGGAGACAGGTTGCGAGAGAACAGGTAACCGATGGACCTGTGGTTAACGGAGGTGGGAAACCTGCATGTCGAGAAGTTTTATGATTTTATTTTCGTTTCTGGCAATTGACAGACTGGGAGTTTGGACACGTGAACTCTGAGGAGTCTGGTAGACATCTAAGTTTGAAGCCACTACATTAGACAGGGGTGAAAATTCATCACTCTGTTCAAGGGAAATGGATATTTACCCAGTTGTGGTGGGTCTGGTATGTTTCTAAGGCTTTTGTGTAAGTTCTTTTAGTATAGTTTGACACATGGTGTTGACTTAGTGATAAAAACTGACACTTTTATTCCTTGGTTCTAAGACGCCACCTGGAGCACTTTCCTTCCAGAGTAAACCATGGCTACACTGCTGTGTTTACTCAGCACCCTCGGTAGTGCTGCTGGCCTTGGTACTGGTGCTGGGTACCTGGACTCACCCTCCAGTGGAGAAGCCGAATTAGCCATTTGTGTCACGTGACATGTCACCAAGGGTGGCGATTATGGCGCCTCTGTGCTGACTCTCTTAGTTTGTAAGTGTGCCCAGCATGGTGGTGCGGTGTCTGCCAGGAGTGACGGGTTTTTTAGGCGATGATACACTTTGTCCAGTACTTGTCCTTTCAGCCTACATGCTAAGTTTATTTGCAGTTACTGCTTTTTAATTCTGGTTCGTGTTCGCTATGCGTATACTATTTATCTCAGACTTCACCTAGATCGAAAAGTTATTTTCTTCCAATAGCACAAGTAATTTTTATTATTCACTTCATTTTGTACACTTCCAATGCTGTTTTCCGTAGCACTCTTTTTGGGGGGTGTAGCCCTACATATGTAAACTGTAGACCATTTATTTACTCGTTAAAAATGCGGTCATACTCACATGGTGTAGTAATTTGGATTATGTGTTGAACTTAAATGTTTTATTTTTATAACTTATAATTAATAGTATCTACTTTTTTGATGTTTAGTTTCGACTAAAGTTGAAAGTCTTCCTGATTTTCATTACCCTAGTAATCTTATGAAAAATACACTCAAAATATTATGTGCTAATTATTGGTTGATTTTAGGAAGGATCCTGTTAGCAAATCTGAACATGTTTATTTATCATGTGAACTTTAAAAAAGCATGATGTAAAATTGTGTACATAATTTAAGACTAATTATAACAAAATGATAGATGCATATAGAAAAAAACATTCAAAGCTTAATAAGTATCTGGAAACGTGGGAAGGAAGAAGGTGGATCGTAAGTTATTTCTTTTCCTATGTGTAGTTTTTTTCATATTCTCCAAAGCGTTATGTTTTTACATTACTTTCTTGAAATAAACTTACGCCCTGTATGTGCAAATTGTAAGTGTGTAGCTTGATGAATTACGATGTAGCAAACATGCCTTGTCACCACTGTTGAAGTCAAGAGACAGAAATGACCAGAAGCCACTTTCTCTGTGTTCCCTCCCAGTCACTGTCCTTTTCCTCTTCCCAGAAGGGAGCCACTGTTTTGACTGAGGACTGTACAGATTAATTTGCATGTGTTTTAATTTAAATGGAGTCGTATGGTATGTGTTGTTTTGTGCCTCACTTCTTTTACTAAACTTTGTGAGATTCACCCGTGTTCTTGCATGTAGTAACAGTCCTTCATTTTCATGTCACGTGGTACCATGATGTGAATGTGGTGTTCCTCCACTCTGCTGTGATAGAGATTTAGGTCATTCTTGGTTTTATGCAAATAATTCTCCTATAAACATTTTTGTTTATGTTCTTTGGTACCTGTGTACATGTATTTCTATTATTTATATACTTAGTAATGGGATTTCTGGGCCCTATAATGTGCATGATAGACTTCCAAATAACTGGACACACATACACCCAACTTTTAAAAACAACCCATGAAGGAGTATGGGAGGAAGAGGGTGGGTTATGGGTGATTTTTAAATTTTCATAGGTTGTTCTCCATAATGAACATATATTTCTTAAAAAATAAACCTATACAAACTCACCGTATATTTTATAATATATATAAGCTATACATATATAAAGAGTAAATTTTTCCATATGTTCTATAAACATATAGAAAGATCATAAACTAGGAAAATATTTCTAACATGTGTGACAAATATTTGATATCCTTAGTATATAAAGATGTACTATCCATGAAGAATCAGTGAATATCCAGTTTAAAAAAAACAAGAGCAGAGGACACAAAGTTTCTTTCTGATAAATATAAATTTCTGATAAAGTACATATTAGTAAATATATTCTCACTTTCAGTGGGTTAATTGAAAACCAACCCAGTATGTAATCTGTGAACTTGATATGATTTAAAAATTCTTAATGGAAACTTTCTGCTTCTGACCTGGCCTAATAGGCTCTATCACACACATCCTTCTGTAGAAAACAATATAAACTATGAACAGAATTTAAAGAGAACCACCTGAAGGCCTTGGAGGGTAAATAGGAACAGATCGAATTCAAAGGGGAGTCGAACATTGATGTTTGACTGAGGGGAGGCTGAGACAGACCAAAACAACAACACGTTGGTCTTACTGGTTTGAAGAACCAAACACAGAGTTTGGTATGACTGCAAGCCCTGGAAAGTCTGTGTTTGTACGTGGAGGAGAAGGGGCGAGCATAAACCCCAAGGATCGAGCCGGAGAAGAGGAGCTTCATGCTCTGTGCGCGAGCTCCGCTCAGTCCTGAACTTCATGGGGGCGCATTCCAGGCAGCTCAGTGAAGGCTGAGAGATCTGAACCAAAATTCAGACCTGCTCACTGTACATTGTTGGGGAGATAGGCTTCTGCAGTTTGAGTTCTGTGAAGAAAATTGACTGTTTAAAGGAAAAAGGAAAAAAAGAATCTTGAGACAGACAGAACAGGATCCAAACTTTTTACATGATATCATTCACGGTATTCATGATCAATGTGAAATTATTCAGTGTACACAGAGACAGGAAAATATGACGGGTTCTTAAAAGAAATCAGCAGAGGCTAACTTTAGGATTGCTAAAATGTTGGAATTGGCAGACAGGGATATTACCTCAGCTGTTGTAATTGTTTAAGAATGTGACGGAGAGTATGGTTGCAATGAATAAAAAGAAAACCTTAACAGAATCTGAAACAAAAAAGACCCAAATCAAAATTATAGAACTGAAATATCTGGTATAGAAAACCATAGAATAAAAATGGCAGAAGGAGTGATGAATATAGCGATAGACCAGTAGATATATTCAATCTTAAGAACAGAGAAAAAAGATTAAAAATGATGAGCAGAATCTCAGGGACCTGTAGGAACATAAGAATGATGACCTTTAAGTAATAGGAACTGCCTACTTACCAGAATGGCTACAGTGAAAACACTGACAGCATTCAATAAACATAGACCTGCCCCTGACCCAGCGATGCTACCCAGAAGAAATGAAACACGTTTCCTCCCCGTACAGTTAATACATACAGTAGCTCATTCAGATAGCCCCAAACTGAAAAGACTCAGGTATCTCTCAGAAGGAGAAAGGGTAGGCTCTGGAGTACTTATGGGTACTGTTCAACAGTAAAATGGAGCATACTGGTGTTATGCACAGTAGCATAGACGAATCTCAAACTGTCATTCTGAATGGAATGTAAGTATGAGAGTACACACTCTTTAAAAATACTGTGTTCTAGAACAGGCAATGTTTGGACAGTGTTCTGGAACAAGTCCCACTAATCTAAATGATGGTGGAATAGCCAGTTTAAGAAATGAGCAAAGGATACAAAATTTCTTTCTGATAAATCACATATAAATTTCCGATAAAGTGCATATTCAGTTCAGTCTCTCAGTTGTGTCTGACTCTTTGTGACCCCAAGGACTGCAGCGCGCCAGGCCTCCCTGTCCATCACCAACTCCCGGAACTTACTCAAACTCATGTCCATTGAGTCAGTGATGCCATCCAACCATCTCATCCTCTGTCGGTCCCTTCTCCTCCAACCTTCAGTCTTTCCCAGCATCAGGGTCTTTTCCAGTGAGTCAGTTCTTTGCATCAGGTGGCCAAAGTATTGGAGTTTCAGTTTCAACATCAGTCCTTCCAATGAACACCCAGGACTGATCTGCTTTAGGATGGACTGGTTGGATCTCCTTGCAGTCCAAGGGACTCTTAAGAGTCTTCTCCAACACAACAGTTCAAAAGCATCAATTCTTTGGCACTCAGCTGTCTTAATAGTCCAACTCTCACATCCATACATGACTGCAGGAAAAACTGTACCTTTGACTAGTTGGACCTTTGTCAGCAAAGTAATGTCTCTACTTTTTAATATGCTGTCTATCTTGGTCATAGCTTTTCTTCCGAGGAGTAAGCGTCTTTTAATTTCATGGCTGCAATCACCATCTGCAGTGATTTTTGAAGCCCCCCAAAATAAAGCCTGACACTGTTTCCACTGTTTCCCCATCTATTTGCCATGAAGTGATGGGACCAGATGCCATGATCTTAGTTTTCTGAAGGTTGAGCTTTAAGCCAACTTTTTCACTCTCCTCTTTCACTTTCATCAAGAGGCTCTTTACTTCTTCTTTGCTTTCTGCCATAAGGGTGGTGTCATCTGCATATATTTGAGATTATTGATATTTCTCCCAGCGATCTTGAATCCAGCTTGTGCTTCATCCAGCCTAGCATTTAGCATGATGTACCCTGCATATAAGTTAAATAAGCAGGGTGACAATATACAGCTTTGACGTACTCTTTTCCCAATTAGGAACCATTCTGTTGTTCCATGTCCGGTTCTAACTGTTGCTTCTTGGCCTGCATACAGATTTCTCAGGGGGCAGGTAAGATGGTTTGGTATTCCCATCTCTTGGAGAATTTTCCACAGTTTGTTGTGATCCACACAGTCAAAGGCTTTGGTGTAGTCAGTAATGCAGAAATAGATGTTTTTCTGGAACTCTCTTGCTTTTTTGATGATCCAGTGGTTGTTGGCAATTTGATATCTGGTTCCTCTGCCTTTTCCAAATCCAGCTTGCACATCTGGAAGTTCACGGTTCACATACTGTTGAAGCCTTGCTTGGAGAATTTTGAGCATTACTTTGCTAGCATGTGAGATGAGTGCAATTGTTCAGAGCATTGTTTGGCATTGCCTTTCTTTGGGATTGGAATGAAAACTGACCTTGTGGCCACTGTTGAATTTTCCAAATTTGCTGGCATTTTGAGTGCAACACTTTGACAGCATCATCTTTTAGGATTTGAAATAGCTCAACTGGAATTCCACTAGCTTTGTTTGTAGTGATGCTTCCTAAGGCCCACTTGACTTTGCTTTCCAGGATGTCTGGCTCTAGGTGAGTGATCACACCATCCTGATTATTGGGTCGTGAAGATCTTTTTTGTACAGTTCTTCTGTGTATTTTTGCCACCTTTTCTTCATATCTTCTGCTTCTGTTAGGTCTATACCATTTCTGTCCTTTATTCTGTCCTTTATACTAATAGCTGAGTAAAGAAGAGACGCTAAAGGCAAAGGAGATAGCAAAAGATATACCCATTTGAATGCAGAGTTCCAAGGAATAGCAAGAGGAGAGGGTAAGAAAGCCTTCAATGATCAATGCAGTGATCAATGCAAAGAAATAGAGGAAAACAATGGAATGCTAATGACTAGAGATCTCTTCAAGAAAATTAGAGATACCAAGGGAAGATTTCATGCAAAGATGGGCTCAATAAAGTACGTATTGTTAACCATATTATTAAATATGCTCTCACTTTGAGTGGGTCAATTGCAAACCACACCCAGTATGTAACTAATAAACTTGATATGACTTCCAAATTCATAACACAGACTTAACTGCTAGGGGACAGGTTCTGATTAGAAAGGGACATTAAAGCAACATTCTGGAGTGATTTTAATGTTGTGTGCTTTGATTTGCATTGTACAGGTGTACGCTTTTGTTGAGTACTGTATTTAAGATTGATTTATTTCACTATATATACATGTCATCGACTAAGAAAAATATGGAACTGTGATCATGCCCATCATGAAGTATGTGGTAAGAAAATGTATATGAGGTATAACGTTAGTGAGGCTTTGGAGAAGCAATTTCTACACTGCTGGCTTAGAATATAGATCAGCATGATGTCAGCAAAAGAGTTGGTAAATATTTTAAAAAATTAACAGAGATCCCTAAATATGGCTTCTCCGTGTGTGTGAAGGCAATGATCAGAGATGTGCCATAGCGTTGGCTGTAATATAAAATTCTGTCAAAAATTTTGATGTCAAGAGTTGATTGGTTATAAAGATTATGTTATCAGAAGTGATGATATACACATTGTGATCTTGCGATCATAATGATTCATTTTCAATATGACAGAGTGGCATACTAAGTGATTCTCATCAAGGGTTGCTGGTCTGCAGTGGTCAGCTCCTGCCCTCTGCCTGTCTCTCTCACTGGAGCACAGCCATGCCCATTTTCTTAGGTATCACCTGTGGGCCCTCTCAGGCTGCTGGAGTAGATCGGAGTAGTTGCAGCAGAGACAATACAGCTCACAAGCCTAAAATATTTACCATGAACTTCTTTGCTGAAAAAATTTCCTAATCCCTTGTTTGTGTGCATGCATGTGATTGTGTCCAACTCTCTTTGACCCCGTGGACTATAGCCCACTAGGCTTCTCTGTCCTCTGTGGGATCATCCTGGGCAAGAACAGTGGAGTGGGTTGCCATTTCCTGCTCCAGGGGAATCTTCCCAACCCAGGGATTGAACCTGCATCTCCTGCACTGACAGGTGGATTCTTTACCTCTGCGCCACCTGGGAAGTACAATCCCTAATTAGATAAAATTTTTAAAACTATGGAAAGCCTTGCCAAAAGTAACTAATTCCATAAATTCTTCTGTGCCCTTCAGTTCAGTTCAGTTCAGTGGCTCAGTCATGTCCGACTCTTTGCGACCCCGTGAATCGCAGCACGCCAGGCCTCCCTGTCCATCACCAACTCCCAGAGTTTATTCAAACTCATGTCCATGGAGTCGGTGATGCCACCCAGCCATCTCATCCTCTGTTGGCCCCTTCTCCTCCTGCCCCCAATCCCTCCCAGCATCAGGGTCTTTTCCAATGAGTCAACTCTTTGCATGAGGTGGCCAAAGTATTGGAGTTTCAGCGTCAGCATCATTCCTTCCAGTGAACACCCAGGACTGATCTCCTTCAGGATGGACTGGTTGGATCTCCTTGCGACAGTCCAAGGGACTCTCAAGAGTCTTCTCCAACACCACAGTTCAAAATCATCAATTTTTTGGCACTCAGCTTTTTTCACATTCCAACTCTCACATCCATACATGACCATTGGAAAAACCATAGCCTTGACCAGACGGACCTTTGTTGGCAAAGTAATGTCTCTGCTTTTTAATATGCTATCTAGGTTGGTCATAACTTTCCTTCCACGGAGTAAGCGTCTTTTAATTTCATGGCTTCAATCACCATCTGCAGTGATTTTGGAGCCCCCCAAAATAAAGCCTGACACTGTTTCCACTGTTTCCCCATCTATTTGCCATGAAGTGATGGGACCAGATGCCGTGATCTTAGTTTTCTGAATGTTGAGCTTTAAGCCAACTTTTTCACTCTCCTCTCACTTTCATCAAGAGGCTCTTTAGTTCCTCTTCACTTTCTGCCATAAGGGTGGTGTCATCTGCGTATCTGAGGTTATTGATATTTCTCCCAGCAATCTTGGTTGCAGCTGTGCTTCCTCCAGCCCAGCGTTTCTTATGATGTACTCTGCATATAAGTTAAACAAGCAGGGTGGCAATATACAGCCTTGACGTACTCCTTTTCCTATTTGGAACCAGTCTGTTGTTCCATGTCCAGTTCTAACTGTTGCTTCCTGACCTGCATATAGTTTTCTCAAGAGGTGGGTCAGGTGGTCTGGTATTCCCATCTCTTTCAGAATTTTCCACAGTTTGTTGTGATCCACACAGTCAAAGACTTTGGCGTCGTCAATAAAGCAGAAATAGATGTTTTTCTGGAACTCTCTTGCTTTTTTGATGATCCAGTGGTTGTTGGCAATTTGATCTTTGGTTCCTCTGCCTTTTCCAAAACCAGCTTGAACATCTGGAAGTTCACGGTTCACGTATTGCTGAAGCCTGGCTTGGAGAATTTTAAGCATCACTTTACTAACATATGAGATGAGTGCAATTGTGCGGTAGTTTGAGCAATCTTTGGCATTGCCTTTCTTAGGTATTGGAATGAAAACTGACCTTTTCCAGTCCTGTGGCCACTATTGAATTTTCCAAATTTGCTGGCATATTGAGTGCAGCACTTTCACAGCATCATCTTTCAGGATTTGAAATAGCTCAACTGGAATTCCATCACCTCCACTAGCTTTGTTCAGAGTGATGCTTCCTAAGGCCCACTTGACTTCACATTCCAGGATGTCTGGCTCTAGGTGAGTGATCACACCATTGTGATTATCTGGGTCATGAAGATCTTTTTTGTTTGATTCTTCTGTGTATTCTTGCCACCTCTTCTTAATATCTTCTGCTTCTGTTAGGCCCATACCATTTCTGTCCTTTATCGAACCCATCTTTGCATGAAATGTTCCCTTGGTATCTCTAATTTTCTTGAAGAGATCTCTAGTCTTTCCCATTCTGCTGTTTTCCTCATTTCTTTGCACTGATCACTGAGGAAGGCTTTCTTATCTCTCCTGGCTGTTCTTTGGAACTCTGCATTCAAACTCTGCGCCCTTACCATGTGATAATAAGCACAACACTGTGTACGTAAGTGTGAGTGAGACCAGGTTGGTCTTTATCCTTACAGAGCTTAAGTATGGGAGGTGGTAGTTAGAAAATAAATGCTTAAACTGAAATTATGACTATTGGTATAGAGACAGCTGTGAAGACTTGTTAACAGAAGTTGTTTCCAAGTGTTGGGAATATTGGTGATTTTTAAAGTTTGTCCTTTTCCGGAGTTTTCTAGGTTTCTGTTACATTTGTCAATTATTTTTCTCTGGAGGGAGATAAAGAAGATTGAGTCGATAACCAGACATTCACTGCTTCAGAAATTTTTTAAACTTCAAGAAAATATTGCTCCTAATTTAAAGAACTTTGACAGCAATCTTATTAAATACTTGTGGAGTGCCTGTCACTTGGGCGGCATAGTGAGAAGTGCTGAAGAGAGTGGAGTGAGAGTTGTGTGAAGGACCTCTAGCCTGGCTGAGAGGCGGCCCAGGCACGCGTGTAATAGAATCCTGCAATTACAGTTTACAGTGAAATAGCGTGGATTCGTTTGGAAAAGCCCATGAGTCCTGCTGTAGACAGGGTCGGGGGGCTGCCACTGGCCCTGGAATCACAGCTCCGGACTTGGGTGGGGCAGGTCGGCTGGAAAGGCCCCTCAGGCCCCAGACTCAGGACTGAGGCAGGGAGCTGAGAAGGGCCTGGCGTGTCCCTGAAACAGTAAGGACACTGGCCTTGGGAGAGCAGGGGTGCCCTGGGGAGGCTGCTGGTAGATCAAAACTGGGAGTCGAGCTGAGCCTGACTTTGTAGCACCTTCAACACCTCAGGCAGAAGTGTAGACTCGGGTTCTAGTTAGAAATCAGAAGCATCCAAAGTGGCTCCTCCCCGCTTCCATTGTCTTTCTTGCTCCCTTCCTAGGAGACTTTATCCAAAGAAAAATAGAGGACTACATTCTGCAACAGAATGCAAGACAACTTGACAAGTTTCTGAAGCTTGACTTTCTTCATTCTTTTGCACCAGCTTTTGCATTTGTGGCACCAGCTTCTGCACAGTCTCTTCCTCCTTACAGGTGTCCTTAGACTTGTATTATTCGTTCTCTTTTCTAGAGAAATCGAGTCATCACATTTATCAGATTTTAGCATCTAACGTTTTTAAGTCCCCAGAGCTAAAGAACAACCTTCTGTGGCCTAAGAATGGCTAAATAGCTAAACAGTTTATCCTTTTATTGAATAGCAATTGACTTCTACTTACATAAAATCTGAAAGTTCATATTGCCACATTGCCCCTCTGCCTTTTTTTGTGTGTGTGTAATCAACATCCATAGTTTTGTTCTGCTTTGGAATATCATATACAGGTCCTTACTTTCAAAATGCATAAATGCATGATCTGTTTATATTGAGTTTTTTTATCCCCTTGATTCTACATCAAAACCTTATAACTGGTTTTAGTGATGACCAGACTCAAAAAACACAGCACCAATTTAACTCTGAATATATGATATTAGACACCTTTTCCTGTTTTTTGTATTAACTGTGTATGTTTTGGTTGCTCTGTGGTTGTAGCTGTCCTTAGTTTTCATGTGTCACATTTTCTGAATCTTAGTTTCCTTTGCTTCCATCATGGAGGCTCAGCCCCCAATTACGTAGGCAAGCCTTCCGCTTCTTTTCCAGAGGCTCAAAGATTCTTAGTAAACTTCTCTTAGGAAATGATAAATCCAAGTGTATTTTTGCAGTCTTCATTC
Organism: Cervus canadensis; assembly: GCF_019320065.1. Taxonomy (NCBI): domain Eukaryota; kingdom Metazoa; phylum Chordata; class Mammalia; order Artiodactyla; family Cervidae; genus Cervus; species Cervus canadensis. The sequence goes on along the minus strand of NC_057407.1, from coordinate 56,123,425 downwards.
TCAACCCCCCTTTATCCTGTAAATTACACAATTACCCCTTTCCCTCTTTCTTGTTAGGAAGATCACTCCCCTCATGGCACACAAGCTTCCTCTTCCGTGGTGGTCTTTCCTGTGTTCCATCAGCACGATCTTTGATTTGTCAGATTTCAAATCTTGACTCTAATCTCCATGAGCAGAGATTGATTTGTGGTCGTCTTAGATCCCTGAGTTCACAGGATGCCATGTGAGTGATTAGCTTACAGTTTTAGGGAAGACAGTTGCTCTGACATGAAGCTGTGGTCCTTACCCAGTGGTGCTCCCCGTGCTCAGAGGTGAGGACACACCCGCAGTGCCCTGCTGGAGAGGAAGGCCCTGCATCGCGACAGGTTTACACTCAAAAACTGCCTACGGATGGAGTGAAAACGTTGTTCTAGTTAGCAAGTATGTGTTACAGAGTATATATATGAGCATGAGAATTGGTCCTTTAAAAATCTTCATTTGGATTAAAGAACACACACATACATGACTTAATCGAGTTATTACTCTAATCCTGCATATCATCCAGGGAAATTCTCAGCTCATTTTTGTTATGTTACTGTCATCATATATGTATATTAGACTCATATATGCCCCATTTTTGAGTTTCACTAAAAGAAAAGGCTGAGTCAAAGATACCACCGTTAAGTCTATAGGTTAGTGTCCTTAATAGCTAATATACTTTTCACATTGGTGTACAATAACTCTTTTTTTCCATGCCAGTATTTTGAGTGGGCCTATTTGAATATCAAGACTTCTGCCTCACTGATGCAGAGTCAGCTTAGATGGGCAGTCAGGAAATCCCTTCATGTTTTTGACCTTGAAGTAACATTGGTTTTCTATAGTGGGTTATACTGAGGCCTTTTTAGGGTTATTTGTCATTGGATTGGATTCTTTACCTTTTTTCCCTATACCTTTTAACATACCATTTAATGAATGTAAAGTTATGCAGAGCATTTATATTAAATAGACTTGTTAAGTATGTCTTTCCTATCTGCTGCATGGTTCCTGCTGAGAGTGTTAATATTCAAATATGCATCTATGATGTGAGCTATTCGGGAATACGCCTAATAGAATATACCATATTCTTCATCTTCGAATTATCACTGCTCAAGAATATCTTCCATAATGATATTTTTCAGCAGTGGGTGAGATATCTCCATTTTCTTCTGTTTCCTTTTTGTTTTAAAGGAAAAGTTCCACGGTTTAAGGAAATAGGTCATGGCATCTATAAACTGGTCAGGAACTGAAGTATATTATGAAATAAAAAATGAAGCTGAGTTGCCCTCTAGGGGTTCAGTTTTAACACAGCACATGTGGAAACAAGGTAATGAGATCTTGGGAGGGGTCTGCCGAAGAGGGAAGCTCTTCATTTCCTGTGGAGTGTGACCAGTCAAAGCAAGCTGACTTTGTAATTAAAAATGAGAACACCCCAACTTTGTAACCTACAGGCAGTTTGATTGAACATCCTTTTGGGATTTCTTGGTTGGTTTTAAAGTTAGAGCCTGTGTGCCTGGCTGACCCAGCCATCAATGTGTCTTCAAGAAGTCGGCCCGTGAACTCTTCTCTGACGCCGCTTTGTCACCTCATGTCGCCTCACGAGCACTCGCCAGCCCGCGGCCTGCCCTCTTCTGCTCACACCCAGCAGAAACCGCAGCGCCGGGGGCTCCTCATGAATCTTGGCGCACTAGGGCTGCGCCGGTGGCGTTCTCGTGGCGTCTTTGTGGGCTGGGTCTCCTGGCCTGAATGGAGGCCAGCTTGGCACCACTCAAGGTCCAGTGGCTCTCTTCAGACTGTCTCTGACACAGAGCGCTCTGCTTCGTAATTACAGAATTAGGCTCTTCACTGTTCAGGCACTAAGTCATGTCCAGCTCTTTGTGACCCCGCAGACTGTCGCCCACCAGGCTCCTCTGTCGATGGTATTCCCCACGCAAGTGTACTGCAGTGGGTTGCCATTTCCTTCTCTGGGGGATCTTCCTGATCCAGGATCGAACCCACATCTGCACGTCTCCTGCGTTGCAGGCGGATTCTTACTGCCAAGCTACCAGGGAAGTCCCTTACTGTTTAGTAAGAGGGAGCAATTTTTTTCCCATTATTGAAAATGTTAACTAAACTTGGACTTGAAAGTGAAAGTCGCTCAGTTGTGTCCAACTCTTTGTGACTCCATGGACTGTAGCCTGCCGGGCTCCTCTGTCCATGGGATTCTCCAGGCCAAAATATTGGAGTGTGTAGCTGTTCCCTTTTCCACGGGATCTTCCCAACTCAGGTATCAAACCCGGGTCTCCTGCATCGCAGGTGGATTCTCCATTGTCTGAGCCACCAGGGAAGCCCAGGAATGCTGGAGTGGGTAGCCTATCCCTTCTCCAGCAGATCTTTCTGTCCCCGAAGTCGAACTGGCGTCTCTTGCATTGCAAGAGGATTCTTTACCAGCTGAGCTACCAGGACTTGAGTAAATGGCAAATATGGAGTTCATGTGCAGATATTTAAATGTTTTGTGTGTTTAAGCGCATTTCTATATCAAATATAAAAATTCACATGGTTATTGACATATTTTTAAAAGATTAGTATGTATTGTATGTGTGTGCATATTTTTTTTCATATGTTTTAATAATGCTTTTTGTCCCTCTGAGGGGTGCTATAAAACTTTACCCCTTTTAATATATATTTTCACTTCTTTAGTTGTATTCAGCTTTCCCATTCTCTTTCTCATGGTTGTGGAAAAACCTTGATTATTAATTGTCAGAACCTGTTTTTTATCATTAGTTTGTGCTTTTAAAGTTCAGGTTTTATTTAATTGCTTTCATACCTGAAACTCATTGGATTTTGATATATGTGGTATAGATTTGTGCTGTCTGGTGTGGTAGTCACTAGTCACAGAAGCGACTTCGTGTTTCTTGGTGGCAGTACCCAGACTTCCAGTGCTCACTGGCTGCATGTGGCCTGTGGCTGCCACACTGGATAATCCAGGCACTAGTCATCTCTACCACTGCAGACATACGAAGCATCCTTGTCAGTGTCTTTTTAAAAACATCTTGATACTGGTAGTTTCCTGTGTAAAATGAATTGAAATATGTAAGCATTATGTGCTTTTGTATTTTCTTCTCTTTTAGCAAAAGAATATTTTGGAAATAACTGTAATTGAAACTCATCACATATGAAATAGTTTTACATATCTATATATTTAAAGATCAGCCTGTATTTCTGATTACAAGGTAAATGATATCAGCTGTTATAGTAAAAATTATGTATTTTTGAAATATGTAAATATATCTCCTTTATCTCCATCTTGTGGTGGAAATACATGTAAATCCTGTTCTTAAGAATGTTGTTAAACTGTATTCATCTTAACATTGACTTTCTCTGCTCTTTCCCATTACTGTAAATGAAGTGTTTATTAACAAAATTTTAGGTCTTATGCCAGGAGCCAACTAAAAATAACTTTAGGTTTTATAATTACTATAAAGGGGGAAAAATAGAACTACAAGCCATTTGAGTATGTTGGAATATTAAAACAAGGAATACAAACGTTTTAGTCATGGTTGAGAGATAAACACCTATGACAGTTTTAGATTCTTACTTGGAGATAGAGTTTGCTGTCGTTAAAGAGGACTATGGTAAATATGTTTCTGTGATAAATCTATGAAGTTTCATAAATTGTCTCTTGCTGACACAGTTTTTTTGGTAAATAATTTTTATTTTTTATAGTTTCTAGGTTTTGAATGTACTCAGCCTTTTTGAAGATAATTATCATTGTAAAATTATTTTTGGAAGTAAATTTTAAAATGTGCATTAAAATAATTTGTAAACTAGCATTCTACATAAATGCATAAAATTATCTTCTTAAATTCTAATATGAAATATCAAAGATTTAAGAACATACTTCAAATCAGATTTATTAGAATCAGATTTGTTTAAAATTTTTTTAATTAAAATAATTTTTAAAAACTTTCTTAAAGATTTTTAACAGATTGTCTTTAATATTTTGGTTTTTATATTCTTTTAGCTTGGCAAGTTTTGTTTTTTTTTTTAGTTGACTAATATAATTTACAAAATAGCATTAATTCAGAGTTTAGTTTTTATATGGAAAAGTCTATGAATGCTGTGGGAATTCTGAAAGAATATTTTAGTTAAATTCCAAGAGCTTAGGAAGAATTTTATGCAGCAGATAGACTTTTTAGCTAGGATAGATTTAGATTAACTTTAAAAAAATCCATTTATATTATGAATTATTAGGGAAGAAATAGCCTAAAAATCGGCAACATTTCAATTACCTATTTAGAAGATATTCTGAATAGGAGTTATAACATGAAAGCTGAATATAATGCAAGTTCTCTGTGGGACAGTGAATAGAAGTCAGCCTAAAAATAAGCCTAATTGTAAGACTAGTTTAGGACCCTGTTTTGGTGCTCCTTGAAAGCTTAGCAAAAAAAGCCTAGACCTAATATAATAGAAAACAGGGATTTTCCTGCAGCTAAGCTTTATTTAGGGAAATTCTGGGATCTTAGAAATTTGCATTAGATGGATGTTTTGAGGTTACTGGTCCCAGTTCAGGAATCTTTCCAACTATATATGAGACCTTCCATTTTTGATATCTCTGCCCCAATTCAGACTTTTATTATTTACGCCCTCCTATATCTGATTGTTAGTTTTTTAGAAAACACCATTCTTGAAATAAAAATTATAAATACTATATAAAACTATAAAATTCATATAATTATATAAAATTATATGAGTTATATAAATTTATATAAGAAATATAGAAAATATGAAATCCCTTCCACAAAATTACCCTGAATGGCACCATTCAAACATACAGATATCTTTCTGTGATTAAGGTATTGCTTAAAATACATGATATTTTAAAACTGAATTTAGCAAACCAGCACCAAACTAAACTGAAAGATTTGCTGATGTTCAGATAAAATTTTTTTATTAAAAAGTGTATTACTTCTAAGTTTGCCTCAGATCTTAAGATTATATAAAAGCCATTAATAAACTTGAGTCATTGGGTTTTTTTAAATTTCATGATCTAGTTTGGCACAGTATTGAAAATAGTATACTCCCCCCGCATCCTGTCTCTTAGGGTCCCAGTTTTTGCCAGTTGTATTTTTACATGGTCACAGTGTATAATACTTCTTTTCTATAACTGAAAAATTCAGTGCTCACCACATCTCCTCATTCCATTGTTTTTGTTTCTATTCATTGCTTCATGGGCTAGATTTCATTGCCACGTAGTTTATTTAAGAAGACTCTTTGGATCCTGGAATCCTTACTGTCTGTCATATTTGGAAACGACCGCTTGTTGCCTTGCATGTGTGTGATGTAGAGGATGGGTATAAAATTATGGTGTTCTTTTCCTCAGAACTTGGCACGTGTCACATTCATGATCTGTGACCCTGGATGTTGCTCTGGGAAGGCAGAGGCCAGCCTGACTTTCATCCCCTCCTCACCTCGCACCCACCTTGCCACCGATGATCCGATTTTTCTGCTTTGATAGTAGAAACATTCTTCCTTTTTCCCTGCATTTGGCCTCTTGGGTGTTGATTACTCTGTGTCAGTTCTTTCTGGGATATGCTGTGTCCATTTAATTTGTTCATTCAACTCTTCATCTCAGAAAACGTTCCCTAAATTGTCATTGACAGTGTCTTTTCTCTTTGCCTTTTTTAAATTCTCTGCTCAAAGATGCCAGTCATGCTCGGAACTTGGACATGGGATTAACTCTTGGTGTCCTTTTGGCTGCGTCACAAATCACCCCAGCCTCGGTGGCCCAGCAGTGCGCACTGGTCATCTCACGGTGTCTGCAGGTCAGCGCTGCACCCACCTCAGCCTCTCACAGACGGCAGCGCTGTCGGCTCACCTGCGGCCTCCCCTGGGGGGTCTGCCAGCAGCGCCCCAGCTGCTCGCCTCCTTCCTGGTTGCGGGAGCCGCTCCCACGGGCAGTTTTCCTCAAAGCACGCGAGCTGGGAAGGCGGCTGCGAGTGTGTGCGCACAGGGGAGCAGTCCTGACCCTTTCCCAGGCCGCTGCCTGGGCCCCAGGGGCTGGCATCTGTCCAGCCTCCTTAGAACCTGCCTCCTGCAGTAACTGCCTGCCACACACCTTGGCCTCCTCTACCTCTGTGTGACCTTTTTTATTTTTCTCTGAACGTACCATGATTTTCCCAAGTCATTTCTATTAACATCTCCCACTTGAATTTTAGCTGTGTTTACTCTATTATCATTGGGCTTCCCTGGTGGCTCAGAGGTTAAAGTGTCTGCCTGCGATGCGGGAGACCTGGGTTCGATCCCTGGGTCGGGCAGATCCCCTGGAGAAGGAAATGGCAACCCACTCCAGCATTCTTGCCTGGAGAATCCCATGGACAGAGGAGCCTGGTGGTCTACAGTCCATGGGGTCGCAAAGAGTCGGACACGACTGAGCGACTTCACTTTCACTTTCCCTCTATTATTTATGAGCACTGTAATGGATTTGTCTTGGTCTTCAGTTTATATTTTTATCTCGTCTTTCATCTCGCTCTGTTTTATCAGCCATTCCTTGAAGTCTGGCTTTCTTGAACTTAGGTTTTTGTGAAGTTCTGTAATTTGACATCTGAGATGAATCTTCTTTTCCTTCGGGTGTGTTTGCAGAGTTGCCCTGCTGCCTCTCTGAGAAGTTGTGGGTTAATCCTCTCTAACACTCTTGCCACCTTTCTCTGATGTCTCTCGTCCCTTGTGGGAGCCTGGAGGGAGGCCGAGCAGGGCCTTGTTTCTGTTAAGTAGCTCTCAGGGCCGCATCCTCTTTCCCATGGGGTGGCCTTTGGGTGCCCCTCTCTGTTAGGTTTGGAGCTTGGGTGGGGAGCAGCAGCCCGGGAGGGGGGGGGGTCTTCTTCCCCTGCAGGATCCTCTGCAGGGGCCGGAGGCTTTTGTTCTAGATACTTTATTTTGCTTTTTCTTTAGGATTTCTGTGTGTGCCTCATCTGCTTCTCTCGAGGTTACAGGGCTGGCAGTGGAGATTCCAGGACTTTCTCAGCTCTTTCTCTGTGACTCCAGGGCTCTAAGGGTGGAGCAACAATGGGGTCTGCGCTGAGCTTTGCCAGAATCTTTTCTTTCTTTCCTTACTGCTCCTTTGTGAAGCTTAGAGTGTCAGACCAGAGATACACCTTTCTTCTTGTATTGTGAGAGCTAGCCAATGTTTCCTTTTCTTAAACTCCTTTTTGTTTATTTTTCTGAGCAAGCAGAGCAGGAGTTCATACTCGTCCTGGTTCAGAACTCCTGGAAGGCAGTGGCAGAACACACTCGCCCAGGGAACAGGTGTTGCTACAAACCAGCTCTCTGGGCTCTTGAGTGAGTTCTCTCTGCACCTTTCTCCTTCCTGTAGATTCAAGAGGTAGATTTAGAGACTTCGCGTGAGCTTGAAATAACCTGCCGTTTTTACCCAGGACTGTCCTCGGTGTCTGCCGCTTGTTTTCTATAGTGTGCAGACTGGCTTTCCCTGTCTGAAGACTTCCTTCCCTTCCCCTTTCCTAACTTCACCCTGAGTGTGCCTGCCCGGTAGAGCTTGCTGAGGGGCACAGTCTGGTCCGTGTCATTCCCCGCTGCCTCCAGGGTCCAGGCTACACTCTTACGTTTAACATCTTCCAGGATGTCCCTTGAAACTTCCCAGGTGTCTCTTGTGGTAAGGAACCCGCTTGCCAGTGCAGGAGATGTAAGAGGTGTGGGTCTGATCCCTGAGTTGGGAAGATCTCCTGGAGGAGGAAATGCAACCCAGTCCAGTATTCTTGCCTGGAGTATCCCATGGATTGAAGAGCCTGGCAGGCTGCAGTCCATGGGGTCGCAGAGTCAGGCATGACTGAAGTGACTTAACACACACACACAAGATGTCAGTTTAGTCTGCCTTGCTAGTCACGGTCTCTTTCTTGAGCTTCAGCTCTGGTTAAGTTGAAATATTTTCAGTTTCCCATTGGTTTCCCCAGTGGCTCAGTGGTGAAGAATCCGTCTGCAGTGCAGGAGATGCAGGAGATGTGGGTTCGATCTCTGTGTCTGGAAGATCCCCTGGAGAAGGGCATGGCAATCCATTCCAGGACTCTGGCCTGGAGAATCCCATGGACAGAGGAGCCTGGTGGGCTACGTCCAAAGGGTTGCAAAGAGTCAGACACGCCTGAGACGACTGAGCATGCATACCCCAGGATGTAGCTAGCCCATGACTAGCATGTGCACCCTTTGTGCTTTCTGACCGCCCAGCCTCCTGCTCCCTTCTCTAGGAATGCCGTGTTTTGTCCAGAGCCGTCTCAGACAAGGGCAGAGAGACCATGAGCTGCCACTGCGACTGTGACACTGACCTCCTGTCGCTTTTTATATTGTCGGAGCACATTGGCTTTATGGTCATTCTTTTCTAAAGTTTGTTTTTCAAATGTAATAAATGCAGAAATTTGTATTTATTCCTGAGAAATTTCACCTTTAATCAAAGGAGACCTTCGCAGGGCTTGGTGATCACTGAGGAGAAGCCTGATGATGCCAGGGAAAGTTTGGTTTCAGATGGTTTGCCAGAAGCAGTGAACCTGGATTCCTTAGGTCTGAGGTTGTGAGAACCAGGAAGATACCCAGCGTTCAGCAGAAACTTTTCAGTCTTAGGTTTCTGATTACATTACAACAAAACATGCATGTTTTCAAAGTATTCTTATTTTTTTAATATATATTTTTAGATTTTTTTTAATGTGGACCATTTTTAAAGTCTTTATTGAATTTGTTAAAATATTTCTTCTGTTGTTTATATTTTGTTTTTTTTGGCCACGAGACAACGTGGGATCTTAGCTGACCAGGAAGCAAACCCATATCCTCTAAATTGGAAGGCAGGGTCTTAACCATGGGACCACCAGGGAAGTCCCCAAAGTATTTTATTTAACTCAAAATCTTGTTTTGAGTCCTGTAAAGTCCGTGTTCATTTTCTTCTAAGACCTTCCTAAGATATTTTGCTGTGTGATTAAATTTGAACTGTATGGATTTCAAATAAGGGAAGAGGATAATTTTTTTTTAAGAACTTATTTTGATAAGAGGTTAAAGTATGTGTGTACAAAAGTACTTATTGCCACATTGTTTTTAATAGCGAAGATAGTGACAATCTAAGTGTCCATACAGACATATGCCCATATATTTATATAAGTAGACTAAATACATGCTGTTACATCTAAAATAACAAAATAATTCTAGTTTTCATGAAATGAAATAAAATACTGTTGCCAACATCTTTTTACAAAATGGGTTAAAATGTAAGGTTAGTGATTTTTTTTTAAACCTTCATGATAATCATGCACAGTGATGTAGAAAGGGCTGCTCTGGGGCCCTGTGTTCACCATAACATGATGTGTGCCTGTGAGTGGTTCCTGTCTGTGGGGTCGTTACATAAATGAATTCCATCAAAAAAGTTACAGCACTGGCACGACACTTCTCAGAGCCTTATCAAGTATTCCAGTTCCAGTTTAGTCGCTCAGTTGTGTCGGACTCTTTGCAACCGCATGGACTCCAGTCTTCCCTGTCTATTACCAACTCCTGGAGCTTACTCAAACTCATGTCCATCGAGTCGGTGATGCCATCCAATCATCTCATCCTCTGCCATCCCCTTCTCCTCCTGTCATCAATCTTTCCCAGCATCAGGGTCTTTTCCAAGGAGTCAGTTTTTCGCATCAGGTGGCCTGAGTATTGGATTTTTCAGCTTCAGCATCATTCCTTCCAATGAGTATTCAGGATTGATTTCCTTTAGAATTGATTGGTTTGATCTCCTTGCAGTCCAAGGGAGTCTCACGAGTCTTCTCCAACACCACAGTTCAAAAGCATCAGTTCTTCGGTGCTCAGCTTTCTTTATAGTCCAACTCTCACATCCGTACGTGACTACTGGAAAAACCGTAGCTTTGACTAGACGGACCTTTGTCAGCAAAGTAATGTCTCTCCTTTTTAATATGCTTTCTAAGTTGGTTATAGCTTTTCTTCCAAGGAGCAAGTGATATCAAGTGTTATAGTTACAAAAAGATATGCTTGTTTCTCACTGATATACCAAAATTTCTGTAATTGCTTTATTTTCTTGCCAGATAGCTTTCTAGCATTGCAGTAAGGGAACAAATAGAATTGGAGGATAGTATTTTCCTTTTCTGACATGAAATAAATTTCTTCCTTCTATAGTATAGGATAAGTAAACTTTCATTAACCATTTCAGATGTCAGATGGATTTAGGAGAATATTTCATAGCTTTTACAAAGTGAGTAAAAGATAACTTGTATGGCCGCATGGCCAGTATGGAATACCAGAAGTTAACTATTAAACCCCTTGTATTTCATAAATAAGAAGAAAGAGAACTCTGTATTTACAAGTTAAAAACTCATTTTAACCTGACATACTTTGTCTTATTTTCCCCATCTTGAGGAAATCTGTTTGTGTTCACTGATTTATACAACATAGAGGACTTTGGCTCTTCGTGGATGCTCGTAGGGTTACGTCTTATTTATCATTCCAGACATCAATCAACACGGAAGTTGCTATTACTCAGGACACCTGTTTTATTAGAAATCAGGCTTGGGTTAATTAGCCAAATTTATTTCTTCATTCTTTTGTTACTGTGGTAGAAATTGCAGACATGTTTGTGTCATTGAGCTTTTAGAAAACCAAAGAAAAAGAATCTGTAACTCTGGAAGGAGTAGAGAATGCTGTTTTCACACTTTTCTACCCTAGAAATACTGTTGGTGAATGTTTTTTCAATAGATTTATTTTAATCTGAGCTCAGCTTAAGATTTTAAATCAGTTTTTATGTATTTCTTTTTTCCTGAATCTTTGCTTTCATTTTAGTGGCATCTTAAACTCTGACTTCCACAAGAGTCATGTACTGGCATCAGCAGCCATGCCTTCTCTCTGGGAGCTGGTGCAGGGGCCAGCTGTTTTGTGTTTAGGAATCCATTGCTGGAAATTTAATCTACAGTTACTCTTTCCTCATGTCCCATTTTCCTTATATTTTTTGGATCTCTCAGGTGCAGAATTACAAACTAAAATGTTTGGGGACTTCCCTGGTAGCCCAGGGATTAAGACTTTGCACTTCCAGTACTGGGGGCATGGGTTCGATCCCTGTTTGGGGAACTAAGATCCCACATCCCTTGAGGTATGGACAAAAAATAAGTTCAGTTCAGTTCAGTTGCTCAGTTGTGTCCGACTCTTTGCGACCCCATGGACTGCAGCACACCAGGCTTCCCTGTCCATCATCAACTCCTGGAGCTTACTCAAACTCATGTCCATCGAGTCAGTGATGCCATCCAATCATCTCATCCTCTGTCGTCCCCTTATCCTCTGCCTTCAATCTTTCCCAGCATCAGAGTCTTTTCACATGAGTCGGTTCTTTGCATCAGGTGGCCAAAGTATTGGAGTTTTCAGCTTCAGCATCAGTCCTTCCAATGAATACTCAGGACTGATTTCCTTTAGGATGGACTGGTTTGATCTCCTTGCAGTCCAAGGGACTCTCAAGAGTTTTCTCCACCACCATAGTTCAAAAGCATCAATTCTTCTGCACTCAGCTTTCTTTATAGTCCAACTCTCACATCCATACATGACTACTGGAAAAACCATAGCTTTGACTAAATGAACCTTTGTCAGCAAAGTAATGGCTCTCCTTTTTAATAAGCTGTCTAGGTTGGTCATAACTTTTCTTCCAAGCAGCAAGCTTCTTTTAATTTCATGGCTGCAGTCCCCATCTGCAGTGATTTTGGAGCCCAAAAAAATAAAGTCTGTCACTGTTTCCATTGTTTTCCCATCTATTTGCCATGAAGTGATGGGACCAGATGCCATGATCTTCATTTTTTGAATGTTGAGTTTTAAGCCAACTTTTTCACTCTCCTCTTTCACTTTCATCAAGAGGCTCTTTAGTTCTTCTTCCCTTTCTGCCATAAGGGTGGTGTCATCTGCATATCTGAGGTTATTGATATTTCTCCTGGCAATCTTGATTCCAGCTTGTGCTTCATCCAGTCCAGCATTTCTCATGATGTACTCTGCATATAAGTTAAATAAGCAAGGCGACAACATATAGCCTTGACATACTCCTTTCCCGATTTGGAACCAGTCTGTTGTTCCATGTCCAGTTCTAACTTGCTTCTTGACCTGCATACAGGTTTCTCAGGAGGCGGGTCAGGTAGTCTGGTATTCCCATCAAAGAGTAAAAATTACATTAAAAAAGAAAAAGAAGTATTTGTATTATGCTATCATTGTGTATACAAATGATATTATTGATTCCTTACTTCAAGTTTTCCCTCCAAATTCTCAGCAGGTCCAACCTCAGCGACCCTGCAAGAAATAGCACCCACTGCCTCTACCCTCCCGTAATCCCCTTACCCCTCTCTGCGTTTTGCCTATAATTGTGGCCACATTCTGACCTGCCTTACAATGTTGTATTTCTTGTCTGTCTGGTTCTTTTGGGTAAGCTTCTTTTGAGGACAGGGAGCCTGGTTTGGTTTACTCACTTATTCCAAGTGCCTAGATTAGGTACATATACAAATGTTAGGTATCTAACAGAAGAATGAAGTTGGAATATGTTGTTTCAGTTGTTTTCCTACTGTTGGGGAGGATAAGAATTAGCATGCAGTAGGCCAGTGGCTTTCAAAATTTTTTTTCACCAGGCTGAATGTAAGAAATATACTTTAAAATACAACCCAGTGTCTACATAAATCAGTATGCACTTTTGTATGTATGTATGTTTATATAGATGAAATGCATGATATCTGCTATTTCCTCTTCTCTTTCATTTTTAAAAACAAGTGTTATTTGCCATCTGCTAAATTTTCATGATCCGTTAAAGGGGTTCAGACTTCAATTTGCATTGGGCAGTAGATAAACCAAGAAACATTTTTATGTAAGTAGTACCCAGTTTTCCCTTTGTCTTATGTGACTGTTTGGAAATGTTTTGTTTTCATTTCAAATTGATCTTTGAGAGTATTTTTCGGGTTTCTGTATTAGCTGCTGTTTTGAGAAACTGATTCTTACAAAAACTATGGATACATTATTTAGTAAAAATGTACTTAACTTGTAATTTGTGCAGTTCCTCTCAAGTGTGTTTTTTAAATTTGGATTCATTTCTTTTTGAAGGAGGAAGAAAGCCAGTAGTTGGGAGACAGAAATGAAACTGCAGTGTAGTGAAAGGCAGCCATTGATTAATTTTGAGATCTGAATCACTCAGGACCAAGTGGATTGGGAACAGATTGTTAGAAATCTGAATTCCTATCTCCCCCAGCTGTTCTAGGATTTAACAGGCCAGGAATTATGCATATATTCAGTTAGCTAGAATGTGACAGATATGCCCCATGAAAAATGTAATGTGGAGAATCCTTTAAATGGTTGATCGATTACCTTTGAAACCATGTAATATTTTACACTAGAACCAGAAGACCCAGGAAATAACTCTGACATTTAAAAATATGATGATTCTCTAGTTTTAAAGTTTGTACATTTTGAGAAAGCTCTTTTTAGCTTAATGTTAGCAAAACAGCTGCTGTTTGAATTTACTTTGTAAAACACTGAATTATTCATTTCCATAAACAAAACTTCCTTAGTAATTACTTAGCATTAATTTATTTCTCTTTATTTCAATCAACCCTGTTGACATTCTGTTTTAAAATTAAAAATATTCTTTGTGGAATCTAACAACATGACTCTGTGACAGCTACTTTCTCTACCTTCTTCTGTTTCCTATGACATAAAATTTCCAAATCCTTTTTTCATTTTTATACTTAGAATATTTTATATTTTAACTTAATTTTTATTGTTTATTTTTATTATTTTAATGAAAGTTACTAATAAGGTACAGGTCAGAAGTAAAATTCTTACTTAGCATTGTTTTCTGTAAAGTGGCTTCTTAAGACCAAGCCTGATGTGTTTGACTTGTTAAATTTTACCACAATGCATGAGTATAACAAACAGTATTATGTTGGATTCTGAAAATGTGAAATTATTAGAAGTATTTTAGATAATTATTCGCTTCAGCAGTTGTGCTCACAGATTGACTAATAGACAATTTAGTAGAAGAAAGGTAAAGAGTGTAGTTTTACATTTCTTGGGACTCTTGCGTCTGTCTTTGCAAACGTGGGGACAGTCCTTTCGATGTCCTGCTTCCTCTCTGGCCATGGTGAACCCCTGCACCTTACAGTCTGTATACATGCCCCCCTGGGTGGCATTTGCCGCCTTGGGATGTTTGTTGTGTTTTTCCATAATTGCTGTTTAGTTTTATGTGTCATTGCTCTGCTGCTCCATTGGAAACTTCAGGAGGGCAGCAGACACACTACTTTTTAGGTCACTAAATGTCTGATAATGTCATAGAGGGTGCGATGAAGTGGTGCAGTGGTAAAGAATCTACCTGTCAAGGCAGGAGATGCAGGAGACATGAATTCAATCGCTGGGTCAGGACGATCCCCTGGAATAGGAAATGGCTACCCACTCTAGTATTCTTGATTGGGAAATCCCCTGGACAGAGAGCCTGGTGGGCTACAGCCCATGGGTTTGCAGAGTTGGACACGGCTGAGCAGCTGAGCACACCCACAGTGTCATAAAGGAGCAACAGATTTTCCTTATTTATGTTGTGAAGTAGCATCCCTCTAAGTGAAGCACCCCTCTTCGCTCGGGTGCGTCTTGGAGCGCACAGTCAGGGAGGTCCAGCAACCCACACGGTATCCACCCAGTGAAGACTTGAAGGAAACGTACGCTCAGTGAAGAGTGCATTTTGATGCCCTGTCGTTGATTCCCAGAAGGAGTATTCTCCATCCGTCTCAGCCTTGTAGGACTGTGAAAAGGCTGAGGCCTGTGGAGCAGGAGGTTGAGGAGTTAGAGATGGGAACACCTCCATTGCATTCCTCTGCTTCTAGGGCGGCAGTGCTAATTCGGCATCTGTAGGCGGCTTCTGCTTTAGTGGTTGTCCAGTGAGTGCTGGTAGGACTCACGGGGATTGCCACATGTGCGTGCTTACTCCGACCTGTCCAGCAGAGGTGACACAGACCGTCGGCCTGCAGCCAGAAGCCACTGTGCAGGCCTGGGTGTTTTGTATTTCATGTTTCCTCTGCATGGTGTCTTAGAAACAGAGCTGACTGAGCTACTTAAAATTGTGAGATTTTACATAAAACAAAAATTCCAGCTTAGAAAGAAGCGTGAATCCTTGGGTCTGGCAACGTTCTTTTCATTCCTGCAAGTATGTGGGATAAAGCAGCAGCTCCACCTTTAAACATGGGGCACGTGCACTGGCTCAGTGGTCTCCGGGCTTCACTGTGATTCTTACATGTGAAATATTTTATATTATAAATATACTAGTCTATACATGTATACTATATAATATGTATATAATGCTTAGACAGCTATTTCTCTGAAAATACATTTCAGTTATAAGAAAATCAAACAAATGGTTCAAGAACAATTGGAAAGAGTCTTCCATGAAAGTCAAGAATACTCTTTGAGTCTGACATGCAAGTAGCCCAACTTCACGTCGCATAGGTAGCTTCAGATTCTGCAGGTTTGTAGAGAATGGCATAGCTTAACAAATTCTGGTTTCATGCCCCTAGTTTGGGTCTCTCAGTTACTTCTTTGGCTGTTTCTCATCGGATATGAATTTTGGAAATCTACATTTCTAGGTTAATTTACTTAATTTTTTAGTTCTTCAAATTCTTTTCTGGGGCATGATAGGTAAGACGTGAGAAAAGGTGCACCTAAGGTAAGTAACACCTGTGAATGATTCAGTATATAGGAATAACCTCTATTGTGAGGTTTAAAAATAATAGATAATAAATAAATGCTTCATATATTTTATGCAAAATATATCTTTACAATAGAATATTTTACATATTATATATAATACATAATATATATAATGAGCAATATTTGGCATGCATTAAATACTCTAAATTGTATTATTATTTTCAGTTCTAACAATTAGTACATTTAACAGTGATTTTGCTTTCTTAAATGTATTGTTTAAAATTTGAAATTTTTCTGTCATTTTCATGTGAGTTAGTTGAGTTTGCTAACAAGACAAACAGTACTTCTGTTCAGTCGACCCAATGAATAATTTGACTTTCCTCTTCTCCGTCTTGGATTTGCAGGGTGCTCAGGAGTGAAAGGGAGGAAGATGTGTCTCAGGTTCTCTTTAGAAGTGTCGGTTACAAGTGTGTAAGCATTTTGTCACTTCAGGAGTCACTAGTTTTTATCCTGCTCCGTACCTCCAGCTTTTTTTGGAAGAGTCTAACAGTAATTTGGTTGTTTCTAGGTGTGTGCCTGCCTTTTGGAGTGGTGATCATAGAAGGAGGATGACCTGAACAGAACTGTTTCTTTTCTTTGGCTACCTTGTAAATGTCCGTGCCTGAAACAAGACCCCTCCAAGAGCAGGCAGTCTGTAATAAGAGCACATTCCTAACTACTTGAGCTGATAAATAGTGAAGTTTGTTTTTAAAAAGTCAGATTTGTTTTATGTCGATTTTCTATTTGCCCTGTATAAGATATATTTAATTACTTTATTCCATCTCCGTGTTCAAATTAATCAGATTCTGACTACATATTGGTGTTCAAATTAGAATAATTCTTTAATCAACTGTGTCATCCCCGCCATGGTAGACTAGAATGGAAAAGCTACTCTTGGCATATTGAAGACGTGTGCATTTTATTTTCTATTGTAATTTAAAAGTAAAATCAGAAATATTGATTTCTACTTGACTGGAGAGATGATTTAGTTTGAATATCAGTCTGATCTTAATCAGGTGAGAATTAATTGAGTTGGAGGTATTAGATATTCAGTGATGTTAAGTGAACCATGGTCAATCTAGAGAGAAGCTTTCTTTTGTACTATGTTAGAATTATCAAATAGCCTATGCGCCACCATGTAAAATCATCTTTTCATGTTCATCTTTCTTGTCTCATTAAATGCACCACTAAATTCATTCCGTACCCAGTCTAATCTTTAAAGTAGCAAGCTAATAAACCACAATTTAATAGAAAATTAAAAGCGTAATAATTTTGTCATAAAATGTTATTGTGGTCAGAATTTTCTAGTGATATATTTTCTAGTACCTAATTTTAAAAACCAAGTGATAAAACCTCTGTTTTTCAAGTATACCTGGGACTTAAAAAAATTAGTTTTACTTTTTTTCTAATATTCAACACTGCAAGAATCAAGTGAACAATACAGAATGATTTTAATGTTTATTTCCAGAAATAGAGCATGTAGCATTATATTGGTCCACCACACGGCATGGGCTTTTTATTTATTTTAAGAGTGTGATAGCAATATCATAAGTGTTGTGAAAATATAAATGGTGAGATAACACCTCCATAGGACTCGCCCTTAAGTAGTAAAATTGTAAAGTCTTTAAATAACCTGCAGCCTGAACGGAAAGGATGGATTTGCCTTGTTAACTAGGGACACTACACTTATTAAATGTCTAATTAAATTTAGCATCACATGTCTTCTGTTCTCTTTTTTTTTTTCCTCTTTAAAACCGAGAATTGGGACCAGTTTCTGAGCAAGGGAGCACGCGTTATCAGTGTTGGGTTTCTTCCATTTTGGCAGTTGGTGTGACCGTGTTAAATTAAAAGAAAGCCAGGAGTGTGGCTTTTGATGGTGTCTTTTTACCTTGGGTTAGGGCTCCACGTGGCATTGGTGGGGTGGGAATCGTAGGATCTCTGCAGCTCTGTAATTTGTGAAAGGAATGCCCACATTTTTATTTGAGGACAGTCGGCATTTAATGAAATGAAGCCATCCAGGCAGAAGTGTCATTGAATGTGAAGAGTGGGGTGTTCTGTTGCAAGAAAGACAGGTCCCTGCCCCATTGTCACATTCGGGCAGCTCCGAGGAAATGGAAGAGGATTGTTGAAAAAAAAAAATCGGGAGAGATGACCTCTCACTCTGCATCAAAGCCAGACCTCCTCTCTCCGCCTCCTCCACACAAAGATATTACTTTATTGACTTTCCTTTTTTAAAATTGCATTTTGTAAGGTTGGCACAAGGACAGACTGCCACACACAATAGAAACCTGCTGCTTCCGTTCCCCCCCAGACCCCAGGTTTTCTCTTGAGACCATGCCTGTCACCCATCCCTTCCCGGCCCCCAGCCCTTCTGTGTTGTCTGTATAGACATGTGTGTGTGTGCTTGTCCTTGCTGTTTTCACTTTGAGTCTTGGAGATCGTCCCCAATTGTGCACTTTCTTTAGTGGCCGGATAGAGCTTTGTGGTTT
Source organism: Cervus canadensis (assembly GCF_019320065.1). NCBI lineage: Eukaryota > Metazoa > Chordata > Mammalia > Artiodactyla > Cervidae > Cervus > Cervus canadensis. The sequence goes on along the minus strand of NC_057407.1, from coordinate 56,105,210 downwards.
AGTATTTCTACTCAGGCTCTTGGTGTGACTCTGTTAGGTTAAAAGAAAGCTGGTAAGTGGCTTTGAACGGTGCCAAGGCTATTTTTTACTCACATAAAGATATTCTTTGCGTCAGCTAAGAGAAGACAGGATGAGGAATGGCTCGTGATATACCATTCTCTTAATGATTCTCTACAAATGACTTTTGTTATAAGAAAGGTGTAGTCATAGTTATTTGTGTGTTTGAATTGTCCCCCTGTGTTTGGATATGAAGAACATAACTGTCTTTTCGAATGCTGTCTCTTGAAGGGACATGCCAAGCTGTGTCAACTTCTCTTCTGGAGCAAAGCAAGGTGTCCGATACGCAAGAAAAGTTGACAGACCAGCAGATTAGAAAGAGGGTGAGCAGGTTTTGTCCACAGCCTGGAAACCACGTCCGGCATGGAGGAGGGAGGCATGTTCATGCTGGTTCTCACCAGGAGGAGGCACAGTAGGACTGTTACTGCCAGTGGGGTTTGATGGGAGGTGGCAGGAGCCTTAACTCTGGTTTCTTCCAGTCTTAAACCTCCCCCACGCCCCTCAGCACGCCCACACACACACACCTACATGCACAAACATCCCCCCACCTCACATCACCCCCTCCCCCACAGTGGAACTGGCTCCCTTGTTTGGTAAGGTGTTTTCTGTTCCTACAAGGTTTGCCCAGTGAGGTGAATTAGAACTTTCTAAATTGAGGAAGGGTCTAGGGTTTGGGTTAGTGACGTCCAAGTCCTTCCTTCTCTGGCCGTTTCCACCCGAGGGGTTGAGAACAAGGTCCTTTGCTGGCCCTTCCGTGAATGGTGGTGAATGGTCACCACTGGCCCACCCTTGTCCACAGAATAGACTGTGAAGCCGCCTGCAAGGATGGGGAAGTCCATCAGGCTGGTTTGTTGCTTGCGTTACTGGTGTTACTTACAGTGTTGATCCTGCTTCTTACCAGGGGATGTTCAGAAACATGGTGCCTTTGTTGGTTGCTCTGATGGGTGTGTGTTCATGAATAGACCTTTTAACTTTAGAGGCTCGGGCGGGGGTGGGGGGCCCAGGGGGGAGCATGCAGCCAAAATGTGCGGCGTGAACCAGACTGATGCACTTAGCGTTTCTCTGGCTTTGTCACTCCCCAAGTCCTCCCCTCTCACTGCTAGTGATTCTCACGGTCTCTCCTGCTTGGGGAGGCTGGCGGCCTCTCTCGTGTGCGTCTCACTGGGAGATGGCCACAGCTCGGCTATGCTGACGTCTCCCTTTCCCATTCTGAGGGCTCTTAGGACCCCAAGCACAGAACTTAGCAGTTTCTTGTAAACTGATTGGAAAAGTCACTTTCTAATGTGTAAAATCCTTATTTTAAATACTTAAATGTATTTTGTAGGCATTCTGGAAAAGGAGGTGTGGAGCCAGAGGGCAAGGTACCTGGCATCATTTTATTTTGGATGATTGCTCAGGAGCTCTAAGCTGTAGCCTTTTCCCCCGGAGGCGGGGACCAGAAGGACCGAGCCATCCCACCAGCTTCCTGGGCCCAGCGGTGACCTCGTGTGGTGACGGGCGGCGCTCACGGCTCCACTGTGACCACGAGGACTTCTGCCCCGTGTGGAGAGTCTCCCGTGTTCTCACTGTGAAGAGGAGTCGGTGGGATTCCACAGGATTCCATAGGAGTTACGGATTTCTTCAGGAACTGAAAGGCCCAGTTCCAGGCTAGTCCTCGCCACACTGTCCGTCTTGGAAATACATGATGTCACCTCCTGAAAGCTCAAGTCCTTGTCTGGCAAATGAAGATGATGCTAGCGCTTATCTGTTAGGTTTTTGTAAAATTCAAGTCGAAGTGCTCATCGTGTCTCAGTTCAGTTCAGTCGTGTCCGACTCTTTGCGACCCGATGAACTGCAGCACGCCAGCCCTCCCTGTCCATCACCAACTCCCGTAGTCCACCCAAACCCATGTCCATTGAGTCGGTGATGCCATCCAGCCATCTCATCCTCTGTCATCCCCTTCTCCTCCTGCCCCCAATCCCTCCCAGCATCGGGGTCTTTTCCAACGAGTCAGCTCTTCGCATGAGGTGGCCAAAGTACTGGAGTTTCAGCTTCAGCATCAGTCCTTCCAATGAACACCCAGGACTGATCTCCTTTAGGATGGACTGGTTGGCTCTCCTTGCAGTCCAAGGGACTCTCAAGAGTCTTCTCCAACACCACAGTTCAAAAGCATCAGTTCTTCGGTGCTCAGCTTTCTTTATAGTCCAACTCTCACATCCATACGTGACCCCTGGAAAAACCATAGCCTTGACTAGAGAGCCCTTTGTTGACAAAGTCATTGTGTCTGGTACATAGTAAATACCTAGTATATGTCCGTGGCCATTATTAATTTGATTTTGTTGCTATTATTATTAACATCTGTAAATACCTTGCAAGAAAAAATTATGAAATCACATAGGAAAATGGGAAAACAAAAGCTCCACCTGAAATAAGGTAATTTATTCTAATGGAGATAGAGATCCTGCTGAGCGGTTAATGTATTATTAGCCTTTGTTAGAAATCATCTCTGTTCCAAGAGCTACATGCTAAGGGCTCCTGGTCAGAATCACAGTTGGTGCCCACTGAACTTCATTCCAGTGCATGGAGGTGAGCAGTCTGAGGTTCTCATCAGCAGCCTCCTGTCTACGTCTGACCTGACGTGCAGGGAACTAAACGCCCTCAGGGCTGCCTCTTTCAATATGGCGGCCGCTGCAGACACGTCACTGTTGAACCTAATTAATTACAAAGACACGTCCAGTTCCTCGGTTGCATTCAGCCACAGCTCCTTCATGGCTCATGGTGGCACTATGGGAAAGTGCAGAGAACACCTCTGTCATTGCAGAAAGTTTCACTGGACCATAGAAAGTGGCATGAGCTATATTTATAATGTTAAACTGTAGTAAAGTAAAAGTCACTCAGTTGTGTCTGACTCTGCGACCCCATGGACTATATAACCCATGGAATTCTCCAGGCCAGAATACTGGAGTGGGTAGCCTTTTCCTTCTCCTTAAACTATAGTAGCCACATATTTTGAAATGTGACATTAGTTTTGAAAGGCAAGCTTAATTTTAATGTTATATTTATTTAATTTATGTATTAAGTAAACAGTATCTATCTTATTAGGGCTTCCCTGGTGGCTCAGACAATAAAGAATCTGCCTGCAATGCGGGAAACCTGGGTTCAGTCCCTGGGCTGGGAAGATCCCCTGGAGGAGGGTGTGGCAGCCAAGTCCAGTATTCTTTCTTGGAGAATCCCATGGACAGAGGAGCCTGGCGGGCTGCAGTCCATGGGGTCGCAGAGTCAGACACCAGTGACTAAGCACAGCACATCTATCTTATTAGCGATTCAGACTGCGCACGTTTCAGACCTTGCTTGGTAGCCTTGTGTGTAGGGTTTAGAGGGCTACGAACCCAAGCTGACCAAATGAAGATAATTGCTTGGTATTATTGAATTCCTTCGTGCATCTGCCACTATATTATAAGCCCATTGAAGTTAGGAACCGTATTTTGTATTTAATGAATACTTGATTAAAGAAATAAGTGTCCTGGAAATAAAAGCTATGTTTAATTCATCTGTGATAAGGAGCAAGGATTTTTGTTTGTTCTAATCCTCTCCCTGACCTTATGTGAATCAAAGATATTCCTAGACAGCAGAATGTCACAGAGTCTTAACATAAAAACTAACAGGTGACTTTCTCTTCTCATCGTAGCATTTGACAATCATGACCATGCCTTCTTTAGTTCATACTGTCCTAGAAAAGGTAGTCATCTGTGGATACCTTTTATTTATTAATTTTTCTATTTAAAAATCGTATTCAAAAAATTTTTGAAGGAACAAAGGAAGAGTGACCTTAAAATTTTAATAATAATTAAATATAGCTCTACCAGTTTTTGTCCTGTATTTCCCTGTTATGACAGCTTTACACTTGAAATGGGCAGTGTTGCCTGAACGAAACTAAGTGCTCCTTGTGAACCCGAGCACACCTGTCTCGTCAGCACCGCACCAGGTCCCAGCACACCTCCTGTCGGCCCCCGCACCCGCGGTCCTGGTTCTTCTTGTTCTTGCTTTCATAAAATACAGTGCTTTTAATACATTGCTGGCTACTAATATTTTTTTTTAAGAGAAGATAATCATCTTTTTTGCTTCTTAATTTTTAAGAATTTTAGTTTTTTGACTTATACATCCCATCCCATAAAGACTCTTTCCTTGTGATTGTCTTTGTTTATAAGCCAGGCGTAAGTATTTGGGTCACATACACATCAGCATGGAAGATGGGAGAACGCCACTGTGGGTCCCCACCACGTGGGATGTGCCGGTTCCTGTTACAGGAGACCAGGTGCCTCTTGTCAGAGGACTGATGGGATGAGGAGGCCTTATTTCCTTTTTGTCCTGCAGAGTTTGTTATTTGCTCATTAGTTCCTGAATTTTGAGAAGTTCATCTGGGATACTGTCATCTGAAGATACTAGTTGGTGGTTGTGTTCATAGTAGCTAATTTTGTTGTCGGCAGAATCTGGAGCTCTGCTTTCGGGTCTTAGCATGCATTTTCTGATTCATCTAATAAATGAGAATCATCTTTTTGTCCGTTTTCCTTCTTCTGCTACAGGCAGTGTGGTTAGTTCATCATGGCTGCTGTCCACAGATTACACACATTTAGTGCCGTAAAACAACACAGATGTGTGACGTTACAGTCCGTAACTCAGAGGTGTGACACAGGGCTTTCTGGGTTAATATCCACATGTTGGCAGAGCTGCATCCCCTTCTGGAAGCTCAGTGAGAGAGCATTTCTTTGCCTTTTTTGCTTTCTAGAAACCTATCTTAGCATGAGCTGCTTAACAAAAGTAACATAAACTGATGATTCATAAGCAACAAAACTTCATTCTCACAGGTTTTGACGCTGGAAGCCCTAGCTCAGGCTGCTAGCTTGTTTGGTTCCTCTTCCGGGCTGCAGACCTCACTGGTGGGGAGCAGAGAGCAGCTGCTCTCTCCTGACTCTTACCAAGGTGTTGCCCCATTTATGAGGATCCACCCTCCTGACCTTATCTCACCCTAATTCCTCCCAAGTCCCCACCTCCTAATATCATCACAAGGCAGGTTAGTGGTGGGGGCGGGGGCAGTGGGGTTTCAACACATGGATTTTGTGGGGATACAGATACCCCATTATAAGGCACCCTATTTGTTTTCATTGTCTAGTGTCCTCTTTTCCATTGTTCAAGTCGCCAAGGTGACCTCTCTCTCCCCTCTCTCATCATCAGTCTCTCTCTCCATCTGTGCCTCCCTCTTCCCTTTCTCAGGACCCTGGTGATTCCTTTGGGCCCCGCCGGATAATCCAAGATATTCTTCTTATTTGAAGGTCAGCTGATTAGTAACCGTAATTGCCCTTAGCCATATAAACTGACACCTTCATGGGGTTCAGGGAGTAGGATTTGGAAGTCTTTGGGGTCTATTATTCTGCCTAACATAATCAGGAAGTGAAAAAAAAAATCTCAGATCTTAACTGTGTTTAAGGAAAGCAAACATCAAAAAGATTCCTTTTCTATATTGATAAATGATGATGTAACATGCCAGATATCAGTAAGAAAACTGATAAAATAGTGGTTTATTTCACTGTTGCATCGTTCTTCTAGCTGATTCCGGGCTTCCCTGGTGGCTCAGAGGTTAAAGCATCTGCCTGCAATGCGGAAGACCCGAGTTAGATCCTTGGGTCGGGAAGATCTCCTGGAGAAGGAAATGGCAACCCACTCCAGTATTCTTGCCTGGAGAATCCCAGGGATGGCGAAGCCTGGTGGGCTGCCGTCTATGGGGTCGCACAGAGTCGGACCTGTGTGGGAAAAGAATCTGAAAAAGAGAGTGAGTGGGTCGAGTATGCGGATGACTGACTCACTTTGCCGCACACATGAAACTAACAACGCTATTCATCAACTATACGCCAATATAAAGTAAAAAACTAAACAAGAGACACATAAATGAAGTATTTGCAGCTGGATCCTCTCCTAAACATTGACGTGATGGCATGATTTGGTGATTTCCCCGTCTGCAGTGTTTTCAACTCACCTTTGGAAATGGAAACATTTTGAAGGCGTGAATGCAGTTAAGAAGTCACTTTTGGTGACTGAGCCTTGTGAAAGTTGAGGTGGCTTCTGCGTGTTATGTTTTCCATTGAGTGATTAATTTTACGGATCTCTTGAAAAATTGTCTCTGAAATTTTGTTGTTGTCAGAATGTTTGCTGGCAGATCATTTATCCATCATTTCAAGTACATTTCTGTTTTTATTTTTATCAAGTTCTCTATAAGGAAGCAGTTTTATGCTTAAGGTTTCCTGTTATGCAGTTGATGAAATGTTTTGAATTGAGGGTGATTTAAAATCTGCTTGCTACAGTTCTTCAGTAAGCAAGACCTCCTAAATGTTTCCTTTTCGATTAAATTGAAGTTCCAGATTTAAAAGTGAGACTATCAAGATGGTGGTTTAGTCACAGAAATATTACACAGAACTTACATGTTAAAAATTCTAAATTACGTTGGTACCTAAATACAGCTCTACTTTTTATAATGCTGGAAACAAAATAGGTACTTTATTAAGTACTTCCCTGATTGAGGAAATAAAAGTACTAGAAAGTTAGGAATAAGTGCTGTGTCTAAAGATAGCTGTGTAAAAATTCATAAGCTCAGGATTGTTTAGAAAATATAAATTGTTGAAATTAAAAAAGGAGTGGTTCTGGTCAGAAATGTGAAACATTGGAATTACTTCTTTTAATCTGGTATGTTTTTAAATTGCTATCTTTCATTGAATGCTATAGTCCTATCTGGATGACTGTGTCTGCAAAATTGTATGTTGCTTGAAACTGATGAAGTGTGGAAGGTCAGTCTTTCTGCTCCCATGCACACTTTGTTGCTCATCTTCGGCTTAACTAGGAAACTTAATTATGGTGGTTATTTCAATATTAAGATACATTCCAAAGTTCATAAATTAAATGAGTGAAAAGCAATGAATTCCAAACCATTACTTTCTCTTACTGCTTTTATCTGGAGTTTCCCTAAGTTTTTTCTTATATAAACTGGAAACTATGTGTTCTTGTACTTAATTACAGTATGATTATTTTGCCCATTATCTTAGACAAAAGTTGGGGAAAGACTTTATCTCTGTTTTCCCTAGCTTCACTTGATGCAGATTTTATCATGCTCACACAATATGTTTACCTGTAGTTTATTTTATATGATATTCAGTGGTTTCTTTCAGAAAAAGGAGGGTTTACAAAAGAAAGAATTTCATGTTCTTGACATTTTAAAGAAAAAAAGTCTTGAATGCTGTCTTTAAACCTAAAAACTTCTTTGGTATAACTTTTAATCATCTCTCTACTCTCACTCTTTACTGATACTTATTTGCATTACATTAAGGTATATGTAAGTGAATGACAGTTCATTTTTGTAGTGGTTAAAGGTGAATATTTATTTACAGGTGTACAAACTCTTTAACACTTAATATTGAGAGACAGAGTGATTTAAATTGGGCTTGTTTCAGAATACCATTGTAGAAATCAGCTGGCAACATCACCATTATATGAATGTTTGCTAATGTGGTTTGAAAGAAGGATCCTCATTAAAATCTTGTTGCTAAACAAGTGACAGAAACCTTACAAACAGCTTGAGGCTTCGGGCCAGTCACAGTTACTCCTGAAGAGATCTGGACAAGTGTGAAAATGCAGAGACTGTGCCTTTATGGCCGTCAGAACACACAGATGCTATCTGGAGCCACTTCCCTACTTGAGGACATTTTAAGTCACGTTAGGGAAAACAGATCTCAACATAAGTCAGTGCCTGAGCATTCGGTTGTGGATTTGTCAAGTGTCAGAGTACTGCGTGTTAAATTCAGAAAGTATACTGTTGGTAGGAGCCCTTGCATTCATGTTTTCTGGAAAGGGACTGGGGTTTGGCCAACTCGCACACGTTTACGCGGGACTGTGGACGCCATCGTCCGAGTGAGCCCAGGTCCCGAGTGGCAGTGGGCTGCGAGGAGCCGGCCCCACGGCCCGTCACCACCGCAGAACATTCGTCACCTCTGGACCAACTCTGTGTCCACACTCCTCTTGAGGGTAGCTCATGCTTTAATTCTTGCTGAGGATCGTAACCCTTGCCTCTGGAAAGGCAGGTCTTACCATCAGGCTGTGTGGAGAGCAGTTAATGTGTGAGGATGCTCATGACTTCCAGAGTGCAGGTTGGTGGACTTTTCATGGGCTTGCTGCCTCCCTTCAGGACCTCCAATGAGAGGTCATTTGCTTTGCCTTTTTTTTAAGAAAAAAATGTTTTTTTTCCCTTTTTAAAAAAAAGAAAAACAGTTTTGCTTTTTTGTTTTTGGCTGTGCTGGGCCTCTGTTGCCGTGGAGAGCGGGGCTCCTCTCTAGCCGCGGTGTGCGGCTTCTCACCGCGGTGGCCTCTCTTGTTGCGGGGCACAGGCTCCAGGGCGCAGGGGCTTCAGTAGTGGCGGCTCCCAGGCTCCAGAGCACAGGCCCGGGAGTCGTGTTGCACAGGCTGAGTTGTGCCTGTGAGATCCTCCCGGCTCAAGCATCGAAGTCGTGTCTCCTGCGCCGGCAGGCCGGTTTCTTTCCCCCTGAGTCACCAGGAAGGCCCCGCTTTGCCTTGTTGCGTCGCAGAGGACACAGGAAGGCCCCTTCGCCCTGATTCGGCCACATGCCCAGCTCATCGGCGCAGAGACCACAAGAGCGTGTGTCGGTGAGTGTGAAGGACGCCTGGTTCAGTTCAGGACGCAGAGCGGATGGCGGCAGTCCTGAGCCTGGTGAGCTAGTTCCCGGAGCCCGTGACCTGCACTGGAGCATCCCTGCCCCGCGGCTGTGACCAGACATGCCCTGAAGGCCCCTCCCGCACCCGCAGGCCTGGTTTCCGCCGGCTGCACCCCGCAGACTGCGCTGACGCTGCAGACAGACAGACTTCCGCGCCCTAGGCCTCTGCGTCCCGCAGAGCCCCTTGAAGTTCTCGTGCATTTACAAATCTCAGTCGTTTTCAGTTTGCCTGTGGTTTAAAGCCACTTTGGTTACACGTTACATGTCTTCATGGGGACTCCTGAAGTTACTGCTTGTTTTAAGATGATTGTAAATCATATTCCTTAGTAGCTGGGAGGGGAAGAAGAGAATCCTGATAATTTGATACTAAATGATGATACAAGCTTCTTAGTGTCGTACTTTAAAGTCTGACATGGACGTGGCTGGTCACAGGTGGGAGGTGGCCGAGGCTGGGACTAGAGACCACCCGGGAGGGGAAGGACGGAGACAGCTGGGGAGAGTCGCTGCTAGAGCAGGGGCGCCCCGCACCCCATCCCCAGGAGGGGCTGGGGGGCAAGCTGGTCCCACCCAGCGCAGACCGGCTTGAGCAGCAGGCCCGCTGTGGCTGGACTCCAGCACCAGGGCTCTCTGGGTTGGGGTTCCTGAGAAGGCAGGCTCCCGAGGGGGCCAGTATGATTTGAAGAGCAAACTACCAGAATGGAAATGTGATAGAAAGCCATTTGGATTCTGGGGCACTTCAGAGTTGACTCAGGAATGCGATGGGAGCCCTGGGATCAAAGTAAAGGACCATGGCAGGTTGTCTGAAGGGGTTGAAGGATGCCATCAGAAGTCATAGAAACTCAACCCCAGGAGGGCTTGTGTCTGATACAACCCCTTTAGTCTTCCTACTCATTTCTTCTGCAATATACTCCTTTATTTAAAAAAAAAAATTGGGAGTATAGTTGATTTATAGTGTGTTAATTTCTGTTGTACAATGAAGTGACTCCGTTTTATGTATATATAAGTTTATGGGTATATATATATATGTGTGTTTGTGTGTGTGTGTGTGTGTGTGTGTGTGTATATGTTTATGAGTTTCCCTGGTGGCTCAGTGGTAAAGAACCTGCCTACAATGCAAGAGACACAGGAGATGTGGGTTCGATCCCTGGGTCAGGAAGATCCCCTGGAGGAGGTCATGGCAACCCACTCCAGTATTCTTGCCTGGAGAATCCCATGGACAGAGGAGCCTGGCGGGCTGCAGTCCATGGGGTTGCAATGAGTCAGACATGACTAAAGTGACTGTGTGTGTGTGTGTATGTGCGTGTATCCTTTTAAAATACTCTTTTCCATGATGGTCTGTCACAGGACATTGAGCATAGCTGCCTGTGTTGTGCAGCGGGACCTTGTCCATCCATGGAGTACATGCTTCCTCTCTGTAGACAGACCTTGGACATGCTGTGGGTTTGTTTCCAGACCGGTGCAAACACTCAGTATCACAGCAGAGCGAGTCATGCCTTCTTTGGCTTCCTGGCGCATATAAAAGTTACATCCACACTGCATTGTAGTCTACGAAGTGTGCAACAGCATTACGTCTAAAAAAACACTGTACATGCCTTCAGTAAGGATACTTTATTGCTGAAAAATGCTAATGCTCCTCTGAGCCCTGATCCTTGAGCGAGTTGTAATCTTTTTGCAGAAAGAGGGTCTTGCCTTGACGTTGGTGGCTGCTGACTGATCAGGGTGGGGTTGCTGAAGGTTGAGGTGGATTTCTTAGAATAAGACAGCAACAATAAAGTTTGCTGCATAGGACTCCTCCTTTTAGGAACGATTTCTCTTCTGCCTGCAGTGTGCCAGTTGGTGGCATTTGATTTGGTGGAGAACTTTCAAAATTGGAGTCAGTCCTCTCAAACCCTGCTGCTGCTGCTTTATCAACTAAGTTTATGTAGTATTTTAAACCCTCTGTTGTCATTTCAGCAGGGCTGATAGCATCCTCACCAGGAATAGACTCCATTTCAGGACACTGCAGTCTTTGTTCATTCTTAAGAAGCAACTTCTCGGGTCAGGTGTGATCCGGAGACGGAGCAGTCCGTCCCATCTTTCAGCGCCATTTCTAACTCTAGCTCTCCTGCTGTTTTCTCCGCATCTGCAGTTACAGTAGTTGCATCAGAGGTCACTGATCACAGGCCACCATGACAAGTATAATACTGAAGGAGTTTAAAATATTGCAAGAATTGCCAGCGTATGATGCAGAGACATGAAGTGAACAAATGCTGCTGGAAAAATGATGCTGGTAGACTTGCTTGGTGGAGGGTGCCACACACCTTCCATTTGTGAAAAATGCCATGTCTGCAAAGCAGTAAAATGAAGTTATGTCTGAGTTAGAAATCCCGCTTTGTCCGAGTGTCACTGTGAAGCCAACTCCTTCTTTACCTCAGGGGTCCCCTCCCTCCTTTCAGATCCACCACCTTTTATTCACGTTCACGTCTTTGTGGACAAGCACAGTCTAGGCCATAGATGTTACATGAACGAAGATTTTAGAGCTATTTAAAATTATAGAGATGTAATTACAGATCATCTTTTCTCTTCCAAATTTTTTATTTCAGATTTCACTAAGTGTTGCAAGGACTCTGGAGTCCTTATGGTGGTGAAATGCCGGAAGGAAAACTCCGCACTGAAAGACTGTCTCACCTCTTAGTAAGTAGTTACCGTGGTATTTGTGTTCCTGCCTGTATGTGTGTGTAGTGTGTTGGAGGTAAGAGTGTGTTATTTAACTCACTACATGTCATATATTCTGTATTTCTCCCCCACCAGATTCATCATATTGTTGGCTGAGTCTAAAATTTTAATTTTAATTTTAAAATTTAAAATTTTAATGCTTCTAAGACAAGTGATACAACATATTTATGAAGGGTCTTTTCAAGTTATGTGTGTTTGTCAGCATTTTATATGATTAAAATATTAGGTGAGCCACAAAAATACATGATTTTTCATAGGATTTAATAAATGCCTTTTCATGAACCAGTTGATCTATCGAATATATTATGCTTATGTTCATCCTTTAATGAAAGGGTAATTTTACCAGCCTTAGGATCTTTTGGATGAACATAATTTAACTTCTAGGAGAGTTGTAATAAATCAAATGAAGGAAACAAAGGTATATTTAGATTTCTGAAGTTAAATTACTTTAAAAAATAGTTCTTAAATGTGTTCACTGATACTTCTTGTAGTTTGTTGAGTCTTAAAGTAAAAATGTGTGGAGTTCTTTGAATGCAGGGGCTCTCTGCTCATCTCCCCAGACCTCATCGTCGCCCACATCACTGACAGGCAGCGTGGTGGGTGCGGTGCTTTCGTGAGCAGGTAGCTGGCAGTTGTCTGTGACACCAGACAGCTGTGAGGTCAGATCAGATCAGTACCTTCTGTACTCCGCTCGCCTGGCCTGCCAGCATCTATGTCAGCTACTTCTTAGATGATTACATAAAAAGAAAGTGGTGATTATCGGGATCTTAAAGTGTTTTCTTTTTTGATAACAAATAACGGACACATGGATTTACACCTTCTTTTAGAATACTGATTGTCTGCATTTGTAGATAAGGAAACATACTACAAGTCCACGTCTTTTCTCAAGTTAATAATAAATAAAAACAATTCTAACAGCTGCTCCTTCTTGTGAGCCCAGACCTGCCCTGAGCATGTAACTAGAGAAATAAGAGTTCTGGTCCCTGGAGCTCCCAGGAGATGCTGGATGAATATGGACCTCTTGCCTCTGTGTGACTGAATTTGTTGAATTCCCTGTGCGCCTGATTAGTGGCTTCTGACACCTCAGTTTCCGTCTGCATTGTGCCTGTTACTCTTAGTTGGGACAGCGCGGCCCTGAAGCTGGGAGCAGGACTGGGGGCAGGGCGGCAGGCTGGTCCCCGGGCCCCCCGGTTTAGCTCTCCCGGGCCCTGGGCAGGCCCTCGCTGTCCAGCAGGGTGACTATTCCTCACGTGGGAACACATCTCTCCAGCGCTGGGCATGTACAGGGTACTGATACCAGGTACTCGGTAGATGCTGGCTCTTGTTAAAGTTCGTCTGTGTTATTTTCAGCTTCTGTCGTGTGAACATTAACCATTGGAGTATCCCGCCATCTCTCGCCCTTGAGAGGGCAAGAGAGGTCCTAGACCCTCCGGGGGGCTGGGGGTTCGGGGGAGGCTGCCGCTGCTTGGAAGAGAGATGAGCCGCGGGGAGACGGAGAGGAGGAGAGGAGGACGGACACTGTGGGAAGGGAGTGTGAGCTGCTGAGGAAGAATTCTGCTTGAGCACCGGCCTCCACCAGGTGGCTCAGTGGTAAAGAACCCGTCTGCCAATGCAGATCTCAACCTGCCAATGAGATGCGGGTCTGCCCCCTGGGTCAGAAAGATCCCCTGGAGGAGGAAATGTGTTCTTGCCTGGAGAATCCCTTGGACAGAGGAGCCTGGAAGGCTGTGGTCCATAGGGTCACAGAGATTCGGATACGATTAAAACGACTTCTCACTAGCACTACAAGTCTCAACATACTTGAAGAAAGACTGTTTCTTCATCTTTGCACAAGAGGCGCCTTTGGTGTATCTACTGTGGACATTTTGTGGGTGGAACCACCACCCTCTTGCGTCTCTGCCTGGTGACACGGGAGGCACTGATGCTTTCTGTTCTGTTATTTCTCCCTGTCTCATCTCACTCCTCCCTCAGTGACCATGTCTGGCTTCTGCCCTCACCCCTGGAACTGTGTTTCCAAAGGTTCCAGCATGTGTCTTTTACATTCTTTCCGTTACTAGACCCCCTTTCATCCTGTCTCCCCAGTGTCTCTGCCTACTTCTTCTCCACCTTTTCTCCTTAACCTCTTCCTGAAAGCTACTTGCCTGGGTTCTCCTCTCCATCTTCGATCTGAGAAAGCTCAGTCTGACCCGTGGAATTCAGTGCTTCCTGGGGGTCATGGCATTTCTCTGCTTCCTCCTGCAGGTCCCATACTGAACTCATCTCCTTGTCATTCTGATCACCTAGGATCCAGGATCTTCCTGATTGCATTTCCCCAATCTCTCCCAGCTGCACTGCATCCTTTTCACCAGAAAGTTGACTCCTTTAGATCATAAGGCCTTGTCATTTCCTGCCTGGATTATTGTAGTAGTTTATTTATTGGGCATTCGGCCTCTAACCTCGCTGTCCCCTGGCCCCCCTTGGCCTGTGTGTGCTCCACAGGCCACACACACTCCACACGGTGAGATTCATCCAAGGCCCCGAGCTGATCTCCCAGCCGCTCTGTTAACAGTGCCCGTCTAGGGCAGATTGGGCCTCTCGTGGGGCAGGAATGGATGCCATGGTGTGGCCCTGGCCTTTCCAGCTGCATCTCAGGCCCTTTCTCCAGCCCATGACCTGCTGTCGTGGTACCAGCTACGTGTAGTTCTCCACATATCTGTTTCCCTCATCTGTGGGTTCTTCCTCGTGGGCCTTCTATGGGTATTTGTTGGTCCTCCAAAATGCAGCTCACACGTCTCCCTGCCAGCTCCCCATTCTCCTCTTCACCCTGTCTCTCCCTGGTGCCCTGGGCCACACGGCATGCTGTGTGCATGTCATTGTGACGTCTGCTCACACCGGCCCCTGAGGACGCGGCCCTGCTCCCCACTGCCCTATCCTGGGACATTGCTATTCAAGAAAGAACTATTAGGGTTTTTTGTTCTTTCCTTTCATTTGGTAGCCTCATCTTTACAATGAATTTATGACTATTACTAAAAAACCTACTTGAAAAGATGGTGCTTGATGAACTGGATGTCTGAATTTATTATTAAAGCAGGCTTTTATTACATGCTTGCAAAATGATTTGCTTTAAAAGATATTTGTTTTCCTTCTCACAGCTATAAAGATCCAGCCTTTTATGAAGAATGCAAAATGGAATACCTGAAGGAAAGGGAGGAATTCAGAAGAACTGGAATTCCTACCAAGAAAAGGCTACAGAAGCTTCCCACAAGTATGTAGGCAAATAATAATCAAGATGATGCTCATGGAAATCAGTCACCTGAAATAATGGACTCAGGGAAGTGTGTTTCCTTTATCCTTAATTATGGAAATAACTTTATCTGAAATAAAGATTTTTTTTTAACCTCCAGGTTATTGACTGATAAGAGTAAGCAGGGAACTGGGACATGGTTTGCCTGGTCATAATGGATTTTAAATCGATGGTCTCACAACTATAGTTCTCTAACAGTGACACAGAATTTTAGGTTGCCACACGAATATTACTTGTCAGTGTATGGACTAACCGTGGAGCCAGAAGTGACTAAAGGGGAGCAGGAGTGGACTGTCTGCAGAGGAGTTAGTGACTGGGCAGTGGAGCAGGGTGGTCACGAGCCTGGCGTGACCATTTTATTAATAACTAGGCAGCTGTGGATGTAGGTAGCCTCCGCAGAGTTACAGAGACTGTGTGTGAGGATTAACTGTGTGTTGCAGTAAGCAGAACATGAGGACAGTGTCTTGGACGAGGCAGATGCACTCCAGTGACTGTCAGTAGTGAAGGCTTATTTGGAAACATAGGTAAGTGCTCATACATCAGTTAGTTTTACTTACATCTTTTTATTTTAATTCACTTGGCTGCATCAGGTCTCAGTTGCAGTGTGGGCCCTTTCCCTGTGGGGCATGCTCTCCAGTAGTGGGGCCTGGGCTCAGCAGCCGCGGCGCTCAGGCCGAGCTGCCCTGTGCCGTGTGGGATCCCAGTACCCTGAGCAGGGGTCATACCCCCGTCCCGGGCAGGGCGGGTTCTAACCAGTGGGCCAGCAGGGAAGTCCCTGCTTACACCTTTAATAGGAAATATCCTAAAGTGTATTAACACTCCATGACCTGTTAATTCTGCCACTGGAAATATTTTAATGTTTTTAAAAGTCTTCTTTATAAGGATGAATGACCATTTTGTAACATAGTAATAAGTGTAAAAATTTTCTGTCCCAATGCAGTAATTTGGTTGCAGGCTGAACTTTTATATTAAAAGTTGCTCTTTTTTTCATACAGACTGTTAACTCTTCACCACAGCCACTGCAACTAGTTTCCAGGTACTTTATATGTATTTACATATATGTATATATATGTATTTACATCAGTTCAGTTCAGTTCAGTTGCTCAGTCGTGTCTGACTCTTTGCGACCCCCTGAATCGCAGCACGCCAGGCCTCCCTGTCCATCACCAGCTCCCGGAATTTACTCAAACTCATGTCCATCGAGTCGGTGATGCCATCCAGCCGTCTCATCCTCTGTCGTCCCGTTCTCCTCCTGCCCCCAATCCCTCCCAGCATCAGGGTCTTTTCCAATGAGTCAACTCTTCACATGAGGTGGCCAAAGTATTGAACTTTCAGCTTCAGCATCAGTCCTTCCAATGCACACCCAGGACTGATCTCCTTCAGGATGGACTGGTTGGATCTCCTTGCAGTCCAAGGGACTCTCAAGAGTCTTCTCCAACACCACAGTTCAAAAGGATCAATTCTTTGGTGCTCAGCTCTCTTCACAGTCCAACTCTCACATCCATACATGACCACTGGAAAAACCATAGCCTTGACCAGACGGACCTTTGTTGGCAAAGTAATGTCTCTGCTTTTTAATATGCTATCTAGGTTGGTCATAACTTTCCTTCCAAGGAATAAGCGTCTTTTAATTTCATGGCTGCAATCACCATCTGCAGTGATTTTGGAGCTCCCCAAAATAAAGTCTGACACTGCTTCCAGTGTCTCCCCATCTTTTTCCCATGAAGTGATGGGACCAGATGCCATGATCTTAGTTTTCTGAATGTTGAGCTTTAAGCCAACTTTTTGACTCTCCTCTTTCACTTTCATCAAGAGGCTTCTTAGTTCCTCTTCACCTTCTGCCATAAGGGTGGTGTCATCTGCGTATCTGAGGTTATTGATATTTCTCCCAGCAATCTTGATTCCAGCTTGTGCTTCTTCCAGCCCAGCGTTTCTCAGGATGTACTCTGCATAGAAGTTAAATAGGCAGGGTGACAATACACAGCCTTGACGTACTCCTTTTCCTGTTTGGAAGCAGTCTGTTGTTCCATGTCCAGTTCTAACTGTTGCTTCCTGACCTGCATACAGGTTTCTCAAGAGGTGGGTCAGGTGATCTGGTATGCCCATCTCTTTCAGAATTTTCCACAGTTTATTGTGATCCACACAGTCAAAGGCTTTGGCATAGTCAGTGAAGTAGAAATAGATGTTTTTATTAAAATCATAAATAGAAATTCCTGCCTACTAGGACAAGATTTAACTTAGGCCCCAGTCCTATGAAACAGAATGAACTGATAGACAAGATTATAATCTTTTTGGTTTTTGGCTAAAGTATCTGGTTTATAATCTGTATTTTCCGGATATAAGGAAACTTTTCCCCTCAAGCTAATTACGACTTACAGCAACTTGGTAAATTCCACTTTTGTTAAGTAGAATTGAGACATTTTCCTTTTCTACCTGGTCCCTCTAGAAATTGTAAACTTTTCGGTGCCCCGCACCAGCACCTGTATCAGGTAAGGTGCAGGAGTCTCTTAAGTATTTTGGGGACCTCAGAAAGAGAGGAGCTCACCCACACGGGTAGGTATTGCAGCACTTGTGTTCAGATCAAAAGGCGGGAGACCGCGGCAGCAGACAGCACAGTGTGGGGTAAGCAAGCCCACGCTCCCCTGGGGCCCTTTTTCTGTTGTGCAGTCTACTGACTTAAATGAGAAAGGGGAAAATACTTTGAAAAGCTACACACAACCTGTGGCTATTTGGCAATTTTAATTAGAATCAGAGGGGCCAGCTTCATTCTTATGTGGACAGTTCATCCGTGCAGATGTCACTTCCTCACAGCTACCGGACAGAATAGCTTACAGAGTGTAAACACGTCCCCGGTGGGAAACCCGCTCCCGTCCACGGGCGCCCCTCCCGCTGGCCCCGCCTCGGCCCGCCGCGCATGCGCCCTGACTGGCTCGCCTGTGCCGGCGCAGGCCGCCGTCTTCTGCCCTGTGCGAGCTGCCTTCTGCAGACGGCGCTTCTGCTCGGTTCCCCAGGACTCAGTCCTTCAGTGGTTGAGGTCTGAAGTCTACCCCTCTGCTCCGGTTCTTGGTTTGCAGGGAGTCACATCCCTGTTCTGCTTACAAATTAGGTTCCTTTCTAGCAGAACTTCAGTTTCCTTTTAGAGAAGATGTAACTTCTGTTTTAGGTAATGAGGGGATCAAGAGCCTTTTTTTGGTTATCAATGTTCTTTTCACTCTTGAGTTATGGAAGTGCTGAACTGGGTTATCCTTATAAAAACCTGGAGACTAAGGACTTCCACGGTGGTGCAAAGGTTAAGACTGCCTTCCAATGCAGGAGCTGGGATCCAGTATGCTTCGAGGCCGAAAAAACCAAGACATAGAACAAACGATGTTGTTAACAAATTAAAAGACTTTAAAAATGGGAAGAAGAAAAACACCTGGAGATGAAAGAAATTCTCAAGTGAGTCTTTTGGAGCAGGGGTCCCCAACCTCTGGGATCTAATGCCTGATGATCTGAGGTGAAGCTGATGTAATAGCATAAATAAATAAAATGCACAATAAACGTGATGCACTTGAATCATCCTGACCGTCCCCCAACCCTATTCATGGAAAAACTGGCTTCTATGAAACCGGTCCCTGGTGCCAAAAATATTGGGGACCACTGCTTTGGAGTGAGTTCCAGCTAGTGGGACCTAAGTCAACAAAATTTTCCATTTCAAATAAGCTACAGATGGGCCATTCTCTCATTTCTCTTTGAGTCTTACCATTAACAGAAATGATCATAAAGGGTACATTTGGGGAAATGGGGGGTTAATTTTTCCTACAGTTTTACATCATTTGTTTAGCACTTTGAACTGTCAGGAAAATCAACCACTGATTTTCTAGCATACCTGTTTAATAGCTACCTTAGTGTTCAGATGCAAAATCACTGTCTCTTCGAAAGTTGATTTAACAAGATGTCTTGTTAACTAATAATTAGCACCTGACCCTGAAATATTTAGGCAAGGACAGTATGTCACATCCACTTCAAACAAAAATAGTTTAAGTAACCAATGTCTTGGCATTGTTCAAAACATTAATCAAGCCATTATGTCATATGACTCATTTTAAGAAAAATTTCCAATCTTGCTTTTGAAAAAGGCAAACCAATAAGCTACCCTGAGAGATCATATACCGTGCACAGCCTATGCAGCCACATGAGAGTTTTTGCTGCTTTGTTATTACACAGGTAGTTGCTTCCCTCAGCTGAAGCCTCGTATTTGTTTTATGCATATTGGGTTTTGTTCTATTACTTGGCAGGAAATCATACTCCCCTGAGTCAGCTGTGTTCATTGGTCAGAATAAATTCCAGCATCTGACACCAACTCCATTAATCGCAGACAAGCCTGAATAAGTGAGGAAGATAATAGAAATATCTGGTGAATGGTGAACACTGTTTACATATGGATGCTATTCAGTTAATGTATAAGAGATCTGAAATATTCTTTTTAAGTCCAAGGTGTTTGAAACTGTCAAAAAGGATAAAAGCCTTCTAACATCAAATGCTTTATCTCAGGCAAACGATGTAGGAACTGAGACAGTTATTACTAATATTCTTAATACTATCACCCTGAAATACAGAGGAATTTCCAGATGAAGTCATCCTTAGCATTAGGGATCGAACCCCCGTCTCCTGTGGATCCTGCCTGTGTGGGCAGGTGGATTCTTGACCACCGAGCCGCCTGGGTGCGGCTGGCGGTTTAGCCGCTAAGTCATGTCCAACTCCTCATGACCCTGTGAACTGCAGCCACGTCCGTCTTCCCACAGGGGACTTTGCTCAGATTCGGCGTCCACGAGTCGGTGATGTTGTCTTATCAACCCGCTCATCCTCTTGTCGCCCCCTTCTGCCCTCATCACCGGGGACGCGCCATCATAACATCAACACAGCACAGAACTGGGTTTCTAGAATTTAAATTCCTCATTAGCTAAAAACCACTTTCTCAATAAGCAAATCATTAACACTTCAAAATAAAGTCTAACCGATGAATAAGCTGCTCTATGTTAATAGCAGGTGTAGACCCTTTGGAGCAAACAGCCTTACAGTTATATACCCCGTGGAGTTTTCACTGTATGATGAAGATCAGATGGAAGCCTCTGTGATGCTGTTCCCACTTCTACCTGGATAATGTACATGACCAAGTTTAATTTATACCACATACAGCTTTTCAACTATTTCATCATTTTTTTCAGTTAAGAATTGAGGGATGTATTAATACCAGGACAGAGTTGGCTGCAATGAGATAATTTCAAGTCTTAAAATCCAGATGGCAGCTTCAAATTTTATCAATATTGTGATTAAAAAATGATTTTAATCTTATCCTTTCAGACACAATAACACATATAGATGGAGTAAACCAGATACTATTGTTCCACTCTAACAGTTTTCTTATCTGTACACATTAAAAGGTCAGCAGGAATGTAATCTATTTCACATTTCCACTTACTCCTTTATTCAACTTAATATGACTCTTCTCTGATATAATGGTTTCCTTTTTTATTTTTATGTTAGGCATTTCATACACTTTGTAAAACCATGTCTGAAAACTTTCAGTTCCATTCATGGTAGAGGCAGAAACTTACAATTATCAAAGGTAGAATTGTGATTTTCAAATACCATAAGTTTATTAATTTATTAAGTACTAACACATATTTGATTCTTAGCCAGAATACGGAGCTGGAGAGTGTTCTTCCACACTGAAAAATCAACTAGATAATATGGTACATTATGTGCAAATGTAAATACTGAAAAACTCTCCAAAAGTTTAATCAAAATCTGCTTTGTTTGCTAATGATTTTCCCAGAAAACCACTGATGAGAACACCATGAATCTCTTCAGAATTAATGTTTATAATGGCAGTTTTGATTATGTTGATCCAAGTAATGCAGTGGTGGCAGGTTGGGTAAAGGCAAAGGTTTACTTTTCATTTCCCCAAATGTCGTCTCACTTGATTTAGGAGGGCTTGGGAATACCCAGGAATTATCTTCCAGGGAATTTCTGCTGTAAGAGTTGTTGTCCTGAAAGTTTGT
Source organism: Cervus canadensis (assembly GCF_019320065.1). Taxonomy (NCBI): domain Eukaryota; kingdom Metazoa; phylum Chordata; class Mammalia; order Artiodactyla; family Cervidae; genus Cervus; species Cervus canadensis. The sequence continues at coordinate 56,084,361 of NC_057407.1, read as the reverse complement.
GCCGTCATGAGGAATGGATCGCTCGTGATCTGTCCACGACTGGAGAGCTGCCTTCTCCGATAAAACCTTTGCGTCTCCTTGTAAGGGGGAAGGCGTGGCATGGCAGAGAGTTTTGCCATTTGGTGAGAGGGGGGCATGTCTTTTGTAAGTTGCAGTAAAATTCGACAAGTGCAGTTTTGTGCTGTCTTTACCCAGGTCTTCCATGCATCCTGCTGGGGCGCAAGCTGAAAAGAAAACACAGGCTAAGCATCAGCTGTCTAGCAGTTACAATCATAAAATAGTAAACATCTGGCTAATCTGGTTGATTCTAGAATGGAAATGGACATTGCCAAGTCAGTGCAATCACTGTGGCCCTGGGACTTGAGGGATGATAGATGCTCTCAGTTCAAATTTACCTCTTGGTAAATAGCTGATCTCTCATCTGCAAAATGGACACTGTAATCTTGCCCTGCCCGTATCACAGTGAAGTTGAAAATATTACTATTTTAAAAAGCTGGAAGGTGGTCCAAAAGTAAATTTTTCCAGGAATGATTATATTGTGAATTGTTGAGACCTAAATGAAGTTTATATATATATATATATTAAAAGACTTTAATGAATAAAATAGTTTAAAAGCTATAAAATAATTTTTTTCTTGTAAATGGTAAATGTAAATTCTGCTATGGTCACCATATAGTTCAAGTTAAAAAAAAGGAAAAAAAAAATGTATTTAGTAACATGTCATGGCTTAGAATACAGACCACAGACAGCACAGAGGCAGCGAGGGCCTGCTCCCTCTGCCTTCTCCTGCCCGGGGACGCAAAGCTCCCCCTGAGCCCGAGAGACACCACGTGCAGTCAATGCCTGACTCCAGTTTTAAAGAAGCAAGAAACCGAACCACGTGACACGGTAAGCTCACTGCTGCCCCTTCTCATGGGAGGTGACAGAGCTCAGCTTCTGGACTGTGGTGCCACGTGGCTCTGGAGGAAAGGTGACTTCAGCTCACCTCTGCCCACTCTGCAGGGCATGGAGTTCCGTGGTGGAGCGTGGCGGCCCCCGGCCTGGCACTGTTGTTGGAAACGTGCTAGAAGCTTAACAGTTCAGCTCAGAAGGGACACGACAGTGAGCCGTTTCCAAACGAGGAGACAGCACTTCTCCTTTATCACTTTTTGGAAGTTCTACTTAGAAGAGTTACAGGAAAACTCACTGAAAAATTACTCTATGAGACTCTCTCAAGAGAAGTGCTACTTCTACCATCAACTTAAAGTTGTCTCCTATGTAACCCTGGCTGCTGGAAAATCTGAAAACAGAATGAATCATAAATTAAGTTGGGGCCTGCCAAAGCACCTTATTATTTTGCTGATCCGTAACTAACTTTAGAAAAGGAAAGGAATTCTCAATTTCTTTTCTGTCCCACTGTGTCCCACTGTCCCCCGTCCCCACAGTGAACAGTCCAGAGAAGGATTTATAAAATAATTCTCTTGTGCCCTCTTTAGGAACAATCTGAGGTGCAAATAATAATTTTAAATTAATGATTTTTTAAAAAAATAAAAAGTTACTCTCATGCCTTTAAAGTTTAGGACATTCAAATTTAAATTACACAACGTTACAGAAGTACAACTATTATGTAATGAGAGGTACAGATGCACTGATTCTTCTCTGAGGTATAAAACGTAGCTTTGGCAAAGTACTCACTACTAGTTAACACAAAACTCAAAAGATTTAGTCAGCTAAGCAGTTAAATATGAAAAAGCAATGAAAATTTTTGTTTGGTTAGAAGGGCTAAATGAGTAGCATCTAGTCTCCATTCGAAATTATCTTTTATGGAGAGAAAAATTAAGTTTACAAAAATGGAAATAACCAAATAACCAATTAGAGTTATCTTTCTGAAAACAGTGTAAAGAGCTAGTTCTTTGGTGTATTCTGAAGCACTGGAATGAAAACAGCTTTTGGCGTCTTGCTGTCTTTTTTTTTTTTTTAAATATATGAAGGAGCTGTGGTAAAAGGTCAACTAGAGCAAACTTAACACCTCAGCCTTGAACACATAAGCAACACTTGGCTGAGAAAAAAGCCACAAGGGGAAAAGAATACAGTACTGAAGAAACACACATCAGCAACACCTTTATGTGTGAAGCTGACCGGTACGAGGCTGAAGCCAGAGCAGAGAGTGGGTGGCTGTGCACAGACTACGCATACTTGGGCTTCTCAGACTCATTTGATAAGATTTCGATAAGATACGATCGAGAGCTGCTCTTCGGGCAGTCTGGCTGGAATCAGGGATTTCCGGCAAACACTGACTTGCCTTTCTTGATTGCAGTTGGGGTTTTCAGCTTTCTCAGTAGCTCGGCTTGTACTTGAGTCACCAGATGCAAGTTAGACATTTCTCTCTTCAGTTCCCAGTATGCACTTTGCATGTTGTCACTGAAATACAGGGTTTTATTTTTTAATGGTTATTGTTCTATATGGACAGAAGGGAAACACTTTAACATAGACATGAACTTACTTGCATTTCTGCTCAAATTAGTTTTGAAATAACAAAATAAACTTCCCCATTAAATATTAGTTGAAATATTAGAGCATTATATAACAAATGAAAAAATCTTATTCACAATAATAATGACCTAATTTTTATCAATTAACTGAACTGTGTTACAGAATAGTAATATAAAAAGTATTTTTAACCGAGTTTCATAATTTTCAGTATTCAGATTTTATGATAGCCTACAAGGTGCAGTGGTGTTAATATATTTAATAGTAAGGACTGTTCTTCACTTGCAAGTCTGATCAAGAATTCAGTGATGTTCATTCATGTACAGATTTTAAATTTATTAATATATTTATCTTTTATTTATTGTTTTGATGTTGTGAATGCTGTTAGCAATTGCTGTGTATACCCAAGCCCACATTAAAATAAAATCGAGGTTTCATGCGTTCCCTTCTCTCGTGTCTGACTGGGCTGTCTCAGACTGCTGGCTCTAAACCAACGTGACGTGATGGCACAAGACATGAAGGGCTGCCGACTTCCTGGTCAGAGAGAAGGAGCTGCAGAGGTCACAGCAACAAGAAGGACTTCACAAAGCCCCTCATTCCCGTAACTGAGAGTATCTTCTTCAGTCACGTGCGAAGTCATAAATCCGTTATTTTAAACCTAATTTTATTGAGTTTCATCTTCCACTAAGCATTCTTATTTGGATAGTCATGATTTTTTCTAGGTTCTTAGCTGCCAACTAAATAAACTGAAATCCTCAACGCATATTCTTGCTTTGCTGCACAAGAATACATAAAATGTTAACTGTGAGAACTACTGATCTCATATTGTTCCAACAAGCACTATTGTCTCTTAAAAATATTTGTGTGATTTTGGTAATCAAATCAAACATGTCACCTCAGGTTCAATTTTTGTCTAGCTATAAACAAAAACCTTTGAGCAAACTTCAAGGATAACACTCTTGATATCTAAATCTAATATCCTAACTATGAAAACAACAGATATAATAAAAAAGAGTTATTTTAATTATGTAAGGCTACATACCTTTTTGGTCAAAACATTCCCATTCCATTCAGACTATAATTCTTTCCATAGAAGCGGGAGAATAAACTTTACATTGCTTTTGAGAATAATCTACTTGTTTTAATCTGTTGTAAACATCATTTGTTAACCACTAGTCTATTAAAAGACACAGGTATTTTTGGAGGTTTTTGACAGGTGTGAGAGAATCACAGGAATCAGCGAACCGCCCCCGCTTCGGCAGTCAGCGCTGAGCTGTGTGCCACTCTGCGTGTCTCACGCAGGCACTGCCTTAAGTGTGAAGAGTCGTGGGTGCCTGGCTGCAGTGCTGGGCACCAGTTACTCACGTCACACAGCAGCTAAGTGTGTGCAAACACCGTACGTGTGCTGATACATGCCGTCATGACATGAATCATGCAGATTAAAATCAGCACTTATTACTGACTTGCGATGGTGACTCGGTACCTGACTTGGAGAAAAGCAAACACAGTACTCAAGACAATGTGTGGATACTGGAGTACCAAACACCTCATCATTCAACATAGCTACTGAATAAAGTAAAAGAGAAACAAAAATAATAGAGGTGTTAGGGCAGCTCTAATACATTTTCCAATTCAATTTAGTAAAGACTGCTTATAAATTAGGTTAAACTAGAAACTAGGTCACCAAGTTTAGCATACGTCTACTAATCTTTTTCTTTTGCCTTGAATGTCACCTGAGTTGAAAACTACAGATATAAAAATCTAATTATTACTAAGTGTAAGCTCTCCCTCTTGTGGACAGCAAAGTAATGGCAGTTACTCTTTACAGTTAATACTAAAGTCTTCAAAGTGTGTTGCAGAATCGTAATGATAGAGTTGTCTATAAAGAACTCATAAAAACAACCCTAACAGTGAGATGCAACACCAGAGTATCCCGGACGAGAAGAGTAAATAACAAAGCAGGTGCGACATGAGGGTAACGGTGGTTGGTGGCTGGGCAGGTCCCACGTGCCAGACAGGCAGCTCACCCGCCCTCACCCCAGCCTGGCGGCCTGGGGGCTCGCCTGCTGAACTCAAGGAAGCGGGGGCAGGAGGACTTCCCGACTCCGACAAGCTGCTGTGCAAAGGGCCTCTAAGTGATCCAGTCCCGTGACGGCCACCTTTTTAGGGTCACATTTTCCACACCATCCTCAGCTTCATCACACTGACTGCCAACACAACCTTCTTAGTCCCAGTATATAATTCCACACCATAGTGAAGCCTGCCTTATCCACATCTCAAGCGGGGGCAGGCGTCCAGCTTACATGGTAAGAACTGTAAAGGCTCAATTTTCTTAACTGACACTGTCCATTCAACTCTCTAATACTGAAATGAATGTGCCTTGTACAAGAAGAATCTTTTTACTTCAGTCCTATTTTTCTTTAGCTTTTGAAAATTTACTAAGCTATCACATTCCCCAGAGGAATTAAAATGCAAGTACGGGACAGTCCCCGCCAAGAGCTCAGTCCTTGGTGCAGTGTGTTTTGACGACCGTGATTTCCTCAAACAAGCTTCTTTCAAGTATTTTTAGTTGTGAGGCACAGCAGGCAGTCACTGCACCCTGCAACCCACACTCCTATACGTTCTATTCTGTTTTATTCCCTATTTTTAAAATGCTTAACTCACAAAATTTCACCATCATTAAGGCAACATAGCACAGTGTGAAAAACACCAACATAGCCCCTATTTTGGAAACCAAGAATGTGCATTTGAAGTGACCCCACACCTAGATCTGGCTTAAGAATTGAGGGTAATAACCTACAGGTAGCTCTAGCCAGCACACTGGCAGGGCAGTGGCCAAGCTTCTGACAGGTAGGGCAGTTATCGTTGAATGATGCTGTACAGACGAGGACCATAAAAAGGCCCCCAGTAATCCAAAGGTTCACTCAGAACAATGCTGTATCACCTCGTTCACCTGCCAACATGATGGAGGAAATGCAAAAAAAAACACAGGTGTTCCAAAAAAAGAGTTTTCCAAACAACTGGAAAATAATCCTTAAAAATACGTAAACTGGTAGCTAATGGTTTTATGGAAACAAGCCATGTACTTCTCTCCTAATATAGTAGACTTAATTTATCATCTGAATTATTCCATTTAAAAGTGGATGATGTAACTTGCAAAGATTAATAAAACTGGACTATAACCTGGACATAGGTACAAATGATAAATTGAAGGAAAAAACAAGATAAAACGCAGTTAGGAATGAGACTACATAAAATTTTATGCATGATATTGTTTACCAAAGTTAAGTCACAAATCTGGTTATTAATTTTCTACTTGCTTAACCAGAAGACGAAAAAGTGGTCAGTTCCGCAATCCACACTGCTATGGACTTGCAAAAAAACACAAATATGCCTGAGCATGGGGAGCCGTTAGGACTCGCTTTAATCATACAGCTCTTTAACATATAAAAACTCTTGGACTGAACTTAATTCTAAAATCTGTTTCTCTCAGTTGATATCCCCTGGATTACTACTGAGCTTTAGAAAACTCAGAATAGTTCTTTGAAGCCACAATTAGAGAGTTTTACAGCCTCAGAAGTCAGACTCGCCTCCTGGGGCTGCCTCCCTCTTCCAAAGCCTGCAGAGAGCCTTCTGTCTTGTCAGTGCTATGCTGCCTTCATACACACATCTTTGTGGTGGGTGGGGGGCAGCTTTTCCCGTTCTTCTCAAAAGAAGTGACCCCAGTTATGTAACACTGCCCATGAATGGATACAGAGCCTATTCTATCCCATGTACTTCTAAGAAACTATTTACATAAGCCCTTTTATTTGACCTACTCTAACATGCCTCTTTCCAAAAAATGGTTTAAGGAGGCTTATAAAAATGACAAATACAATAAATTAATAAAGGGAAACCTAGGTTGACAGGAAAAATGGTTAAGTTTGACACAGAAGACATCTTTGAAAAAGAATTCACAAGGACAGTGTACTAGGCACATGTTTTAAAAAGGAAACACTTCCTTACTGTGAGTGTAGGTAAAGGTGGAAGGCATCAAGTGGAGGCATGGCAGGGATAAGCAGATGCTGGCCTATGACGCCTACATACTTACTGCCGGCCCCCCATACCTGCAGAGGGGCGGCCCTGCATCTGAAGAGGGGCTGCCCGGGCTTTCATTCAGCTGTTTTCCCAACTGAGCGTTTCTCTCCATTGGGTTTTTGACAGGAGGAATAGGTATGGGATCATTCAGTAAATTTTGGAAGCCAAACGATCCAACAATGAAGTCAAATGTGTGTGTTTCATTGGGTGGAAGTGTCCATGAAAAGAGGGGATGCTAACACAGCACAAAAAAATCATCAGATAAAACAATGCACTTATGTTACCGAAATTAAAATGATATATGTGCTTAAGAAACAAAGGGCTAAAGTAACATACATACACCCTGACAGCTACCTGTAGTCTTATTCCAAGAAGACGGCTCTCTTAAAAGTCATGTCACATTAAAGACTAAGGCTGTCCAAGTTTGGCCCTAAAACAAAGTGATACCGCCACATATGGAAATGCATAATCTTCATGTAAAACTCAGAATTTATTACAGAATACTTCTACACAGCTAGCTCCCTAATATTCTATCTCAAACAGTACTGAATGTTCAAAATTTTATCTAAGGCATCATGATAATATGCACCTTTCTACTGGTTAAGTTCAAGCCCATTGTTAAGGAACAGTTAAATATTTTTATAAATACACAGTGATCAGAGATTTCATGCAGTACTCCAACAGTGTTGATCTGTTTTTCAGGTTAAATCATAAAAGTACCTAACACAGTGGTCGACAGAACAAGGTGTTATTTCTGAATGCTGAAGAATGTTCTTACCTTGAAATGCTCAGTCTTTGCAGATCTCTGCAGTTCAGATTGTCTTCCTGAGATGGAGCCTGTCATTGTTTAAAAAACAGTTTAAAAGGTATAATCATTACCTTCTATTTATTCTCAGTACTTTCCTACTCTACACATGCTTCAGCTTTTACAGATAACACCTGTAACATAGTAGGTCTTATATTCAATGTTAATAAAGTAACTCTAAATCTGTGCCAGATATTTCTAAACCATTTCTAAGTCATTAATGCTTTAATTTTCTTTAAAAAAAAATACACTTGCTTTCACATAAAAGAACTTTAAGTTGTACAAAATATATTTCTGAAGACACTAACCTGAAATCTATACTCAAAAAATGGTAACATTTATCAAATTGCTGTTTCTTCAAGGTATAGCTGAGTGAATTCCATCAGAAAATGGAAGTTTGTTGGTATTTCACTTTTGGTATTATTACAAAAAAAGTACTCAAGTTTAACAGGTTACTGTTTAAAAGAACAGCATAAATGTCCTCTTTCCATAAGAAAATGATAGGGAAAGGATTTTATATAGAGTCCTTATATACTTTCAAGTTTTAGTAATTCAGGTTACAGATGACAAAAAGAACCTGTAAACTATATCTAAAAGTGAATTTAATACATTTAAGATAATTCTATGACACGCTATTTGCAATGCATTGCAATTCGAGGTCTAGAACAAATAAAAATGACTAGCACAGACACCCATTCTATTAGCAGAAGTGGCCAGTATAAACAAAGAGAACAAAACTTCATTTTACCATTTTGTGTATCATTTAATGATATTTTTTAAAGTGGAACACTAAAAAGCACAAAAGGAATTCATGAGTCCTCTAAATCTGGGAATGTAAATCATCAAAATGTACTATAGAAGTTAAAGTGTCTTTGGATCTGACTGTTCAGAAAACAACAACTAAATACTGCGAATGATTTAGCTGCATCTCAAGGAGCCCTATGGAAAGGGGAAACAGAACTGGTCCCTGAGTCAGAGGAAGTCTGACCATGAATAAAGGACATAATCTTGGACCTTTTCCTTTCCTCACAGGAAATGAATCAGATCAAGTCTCTTTTAGTTTCTCTGTATAATTAATTAAAAATACACATTTTAACTACAGTATAAATTACAGTATACTTATTTGTTGTTCAGTTGCCAAGTTGTGTCTGACTCTTATACATATATGCATAATGGAAACCTTGTTTTTTAAAACCAATTAAAAAAAAAACCAAACACCAAGAAGTTTGGGTTGGTAAAGTATTTCTCCAGCTATCACCTAACAATTCGGAAAAGTCTAATGTAAAGTAACAAAAAGCACAAAGGAACTGTCTCTAACATGCAAAGACCCTGTCCTGGCCAGTTATTAGCTGCCATGTTCTAAAAGCAGTGATGGATCTGTTTCTCAACTCCTGCCATCCGATGTTTGAAGCTTCGCATAAATGGGCTCAGAGCTACAAAATCCTGGGAAACACTGCTCCAGGTTCCTATACTTCAGGACTGTTCAGAACCTCCAATCCACACAGCAAACAGTGACTCTCTAACGGGGCTGGTACCAGCCGCCACCGACATCTACACCAACTCCATACGACCAGGGTTCCCTACGCTTTGGTCCTAGTGTCTTTTTCTCAAAGGTCCCACTGTTCTTAATACAAATGGCTTGAAAACTGGAGGATAGAAAAAGTAAAAAAGGCCCATAGTGGAACTGACCCTGAAACCCTGACCCCATTAATATCAAACACTATCTACTGAGCTCACAAAGTACTTTAAAAAAAGTAAGCCCACCAAAGCCCCACTATTCTTTCCATGTAGGATGTTACTTCATACTTCACAGATGTTAATGTTTCACAGGAAGTACCATCTTAAAAATATTTTTAAGTATGGCTGCAGAAGATTTAAGTAAGATTATTCATGTGAACATAATTTTCTCTCCTTGGCTTGCTCTTTGACTCCCACGTTCCGAGAGGACTCTGACAGCAACACCTTTGAAATGACTGAATGTACACATCCCACGATATCAAGATTTAAACTTGGAACCCTTGATAAATTTCCACTCCATCTTTCCCCGGTTCATCTTTGGCTGTGAACATTTTTTAATGTTTAAGCTTCCCTTCCCCTAGCCATTCTTATGAAGGAAGGACAACATCTTAAATTCCTTTCTCAACAAATAAAAATTCCTCAGTTATCTCACCTTCAACTCTTAAAGTTTCTTAGTCTCTGAGATTCAATTTCATCAGCAGTAGGACAAGTGATTTCTAACGTTTCTTCTATCTTTAAAAGTCCTTCTGTGATTTGTGAAAGATGAATTAACCTAAAAGCAAATTTAATCCCCTAGCGCCACCTACTGGAAAACATTAAATAGTAAGAACTTAACTGTGTAACACAGGTACACAGACACACCCCTTACACAGATAGATCTCCTAAAGTTCTGCTTTTCTGGATTAACCTGACTACATTTTTTTGAAACACATTTACTTATTGAATAAACTATGTGCTAGGCACCATGCTGCTTCACATACTACCTAACTTAACTTTCATAAAAAGTAGCTAGTGTCAAGTTACAACAGTTAAATGACTTTGCTAATGTCACAATTAACAAGCAATACAACAATTAAGAACCAAGTTTTTATGACTCTATGGTACTGCTTTCTACTTGATAAGGAGATATCCATTATTTATTAAAGCTACTGAATTATCTCAAGTAGAATGTATATGCTGACAATTGTAATTCAGAGCTTCACAGTGCTCATCTTTTCTTCCAAGCACATCTTTTTAAAAAAAGTAGCGACTGGGCTTGTGGGACAAGATGCCGGAGCTGCTGAAGGAATTGTGTATGTGGTCACAGGTGCAAAGCTAGGAAAACCAATTTCAGATGTCAAGTAGGAAAAAAAATTCTTTTGGTTCTAACAGGAGTTGAGAGTAATTTTTACAGTGGGTATTTCCCCTTTATCAGGGGTCGCTGTAATAGCAGACAAACTCTGAATGATCTGTGAGGCAACTTCTGTTTCAGGGGATGACTTCAGGTTAAACACACATTCTCAGTTCAGCAGGGTTTTCTGTTTTGCTTTCCCTGCCTGCCCCTAATTCTTGAATTCTCAGCTATCTGCTGAGAACTAAAGTTGCCCCAAAAGTGCTTCTGAGAATTAGTGGATGCTCAAAAGTTTTGTTTTAATAATTCTAAAAATCAAGTCTCTTGTATGTCTAAATTAATCAAATTATTAAGTTAAATAAAATGGAAAACTTAAAACTTGAGTTTTCTTTTAACTTTACAGAGAAAAAAATGATTTAAGGAGATTGAAGGAAAGGAAGCTGAAAGAACAACTTTAATTAACTAATAAGGTTTTTAAAAAATTAGCTTTTAAACAACAAAAGGATGTAATTCTGGAATTATGATAAAAGTATACAGTTACCAAATTTTAGCAAAAATGATTAAAGGGGAAGATAAAGGTGAATTTTCACAGAATATAATTCTCTAAGTAGTTACAATTTATGTTGACTCTGTGATCTAACACCTAGTTATAAATCCTACATAGGATGCACACAGCCCGCTGGATTTCTCAATTCAGTGATTCGGCAGTACCGTTTGTTTGGCTTTCTGCAGCTCTATTTTGAGATCTCTACATTCTTTCCTCATCAGTTCCAGTTCTTGTTCCAAACCATGGATCTTCAGGTCACAGCTTAACTTTTCCACCTCCCAGTTTGATGAAGGAGGATTTAAATTTCTTATCACTACAAAAAGGATGGACATTAAAATTGTTATTTCTGACTTCTACATGGGTTGCAGTTAGTAAAATGGAGGTAAAAGAAAAACCAATATAAAACATCTACAGTCAGTAAGTTTTTGAAAGATAGTAAGTACTTTCAAGTGCCTATGCTAAGATATTAGCAATCTTATTTTATATAACACAATAGAATGTATTCATCACCCCATTCCTGATTTTCTGTTTAAACAGCAAATTTGTCAGCCTGAAACTTTAAAATATATAGCACATTATCAAGCATATGCTGAAATGACAGATTAATCACATATATATGTGAAGGTTAAGACAGTGATTCAGAATGAAATGAAATGAGTAAGTTGAGGCTCACTCAGCTAATCATTCCATCCAGTCCTTCTGGAAAGGATAAAGTTTGACCATCAGGCCTACAACATGACTTCTGAACAATTTCATTCATAAACACTCCACTGTACAAATGCAACAACACTGGATACAGATTATCTGTATTAAGGGATACCCTTAATAAGGAACCCTTACCCTTATCAAGGAACTCAGGACTTAGTTCCTTAGACTCTGTCCATAGAAAAAGGCCCACTCACCTGCCATGAGAGATCCCACCTCAACCTCCCATTAGGTCTCTCAGAGGCCGAGTCTTGAGCTGTTTCATCAGAGCCTGCTTGCATGGGGGCGGCTAGTACCCACCCCCCACTCCTAACTTCTCAGCATAGCATCTCAGCTGTACATTTTAACAACCTTCAGAAACTGGATTAAAACAAAAAAGCAACTGTAACTACTCCATTGACAGGGTATCTGATGTGGGCAAGAGGCTTTATAGAAGATGGAATTGTACTCCTTTCTTCATCTACTTCATCACAAACCAGCCCTAAATCAACCATCAAATTTTCTCTAGGAAAAGTGCAATTTACACCTAAGGAAAGTTAAGAAGGATTTGATATTTGGTAAAAGCAGAACACAGAAATTAACATAAGCCCCCAAATTAAAAAGTAAGTCCTTAGCACACAGACACAGAAAACTGATCATGGATATCACACATGAGTGGAAAACTGTATTGACTGTGGTAGAATATCTGTAACAAGTAAGTGGCCTACCCTGCTGAGTCTCCACCTCTGTCCTCAGCTGGAGGAGTTCTACTTCTTTAGACTGTAGCTGTTCATTCAACACTTTCAAAGATTCAGAGTTGTCTTTATTCTAGTTAAGTAGGGAAAATGCGACATTACAGTCAATAAAATCTAAAGGTTGGTATTATATTATATATTCATTTTTCAGGCAGATTTGAAAAAACAGATTCCGGCCTTTTAAAAGCAAGGTGGGCAACAGAATGCAGTTTTCACCAATCTCTTTTTCTAACTTAGGACATTTTTTCACTGGCTTAAAAAAAAACAAACAAACAGTGATAAACTCTACTGAGTCACAATTTTTCAAAATAAGTTAGTGGTGTTAGATGTACTTAAGACCTAAACATCATTACAAACCGACTACTCATTTTGTATAGCAGTAACAAATATTCCTACTAAAATTTTTCTGCTTTTGCCTTGAGCAGGCAAATTTTTTGTCTAATAAATGTAAATATCTTTCATTTATAATTTTAAACCTCCTGAAGGAGAAAACTTATTTGCAATATAGATACCATTCTTTACAGACCAACTTACCATTTTATCCAGTTTGTTCTTCAGATTATCTCTATCAATGCAGACCTCTCGGTACGCGTGATAGGCTTTATTTACTTGTTCTCGTCCCACAGAGCTTGTTTCTTCATCCTTTCGAGCTCCTATAAGCTAAAGGCATAAAATTAGAAGACAAAGCTTAAGAGGATGTTCGATATCAGTGAATAAATCAGTCTTCTGATGGCTCCACATCTCACTTTAATGACACTAATGCAGGGAATAAAGTCTGAACTACAGTTAAGTGAACATCTCACTTCTACACGATTACGCTTAGTGATTAAGAAAGTAAAAAGCACAGAACAGATATTTTAAAAAATCTTTTATGCTTTTCCTAATCAGTATTTTATACTTTGCTGTATCTTTTATAATAATTCATCATACTAAAACAGTACATCACTCTTTTATGGCGCTTCTCTGTTTTCCAAGCTGGAACACACTATTTAATTCCCATCATCAGAAAAGTGAGTATCAGTTTAGTGTGTACTTGACACTTTAAGGAATAGAAGTGTTAGTTCATTAAGTTCTACATTATTGCAGAACAAATTATTAGGATTGTTGATCACAAAGTACAGAAATATTTCCAATATTACTTACCACATTTTTCTATTGACTTTTAAAATAAACCTAACTACAAACTCCAAAATGTTATCTTTTTTCACTCTATCCCAGTATGTCACAAATTTATTTAATAGTCATTAAAGAAAATTAACATCAATACTAAGAAATCAATTATTTTTACAACTGAGTCCTCCTTTTCTTACTTCCTGCAAATGAGTCAATCTCTACCAAATTCCATCCCCAAGTTTCTACAGTTAGATCATTCCTTCTCATTTTGTGGAAGCTGCTGTCTGTAACACACTACACTGAAGAGCTGAGGATCATAACTATGATCTGAAGAAACATGAACTAAGTTAAACTTTAAAAGTAAATCATGAGTGAGGAAGACTTCCTAATACATAAGCAAAGCAGATCTGAGGATTTAGAATTGAATCAGCTACCTGGCTTATGTATTTTGCAACATTTAGGATATACATGGGAAAGGTATAAACAGAGGACATTAATTCATCAGTTAAACACATTCTTATTTAATGTGTGTTTGAGAACAAAAGAGAATGCTGAGGTAAAGATGTCAGTCCTGGTGAAATTTCAGTCCAGACGAAAAGACTATTAAACATATTGGAACAAAGTTCTAGGAACTTCTTCCTTTCTTGATATATCATTTTTTGCATAGGTTTAAACATCCTGAATGAAATACACACAGCTAGGAAGGTAAGGCAATCCGAAAGAGGCAAGAAAAACATTTGAACTTGAATCCCTTCATGTTGCTAAATCATCTTCTGCACCCATCCACCAAGCATTATGATACGTGAAACACAGAAGGGCAAGCAAAATGCCCAGGGTTTTGAGATCAGCAGTGACTTATCTTTGGAAATCTGGTGCACTCATGGAAGACAGAGCAGAGAAATATTTAAAATTTCAAATACTTTGAATTATTAAGTCGTAAACACAATGAAGGTGATAGACAAATTACCTTTTCTTCCAAAATTCTGATTCTTTTTTTTAAGAAAGAGTTCTCTTTCTCTGAATCCTTAAGTCGTTTTTTGATGTCTTCATATGCAGTGACAAGGGCAAAATGTGAAGCAACAGATTCATCTCCTGAATATATCGAGACTGGAGTCACTGGGTCTCTCCTGTGGGCTTTTTCGTGATTCAGAATACAGATATCATCCTCCACCAGTGCATCCATGACAGCTGTTTAAAAATAAAAACATAAAACAGAAATGTCTCACTGAATAAGTACAAAGAAAAAAGTATATTGCGAGAATAATACGAATACTGCTGAAATGTTTAAAAACTCCTATTTCTTTTTTCTTACTGAAATAGTTGATGTATATGTAAGTTTCAGATGTTAAAGGTTATATTCCATTTATAGTTATAATACATTGGCTGTATCTGCTGTGTTGTACAATATATCCTTTCAGATCATTTATTTTATACATAGTAGTCTGTATCGCCTATCCCTGTCTTGCCCATCCCCTGTTCCCTCTGCTCCCTGGTAACCACTATAGCTTTCCCTCTATACCTGTAAGCTTGTTTCTTACCTGTTATATATTTACTAGTTTATTTCTTAGACTCCCCACATAAGTGACACCATACAGATTCTGTCTTTCTCTGACTTATTTCACTAAGCGTAATACCCTCCAAGCTCATCCATGTTGTTGCAAACGGCAAAATCTCCTTTTCTATGGCTGAGTTGTATCCCATTGTCCATATGCACCGTATCTTTTCTCTCCATTGATCAGTCAATGGACACAGGTTACTTCCATGTCTTGACTATTGTAAATAGCGCTGCTATGAACACTGGGGTGCGTGTTATCTTTCTTCATTAGTATTTTTACCTTTTTGGGATATATACTCAGGAGTGGACTTGCTGGTTCATATAATAACTCTACTGTTACTTTTTTGAGAAAGTTCTTTTCCACAGTGGCGGCACCAATTTACATTCCCACCAATGGTGTACAGATGATCTCTTTTCTTCACATTCTTGCCAACATTTATTTGTGGTCTTTTTGATGATGGCCATTCTGACAGATGTCAGAATTGTAGTCTCATTCTATCCCACTGTAGTTTGACTTTGCATTTCTCTAATTAATGATGCTGAGCATCTTTCCCCAAGTCTGTTGGCCATCTGTATATCTTCTTTGGAAAACTGTCTATTCAGGTCTTCTGTCCATTTTTTAATAAGGTTGTTTTTTTGATGCTGAGTTGTGCTATTTTGGATGTTATCATTATCGATTCTATCATTTGCAAATATTTTCTCCCATTCAGTAGGCTGTCTTTTCATTTTGCGAATGATTTCCTCTGCTGTGAAAGTCCCACTTGTTAACTTTTGCTTTTGTTTCCTTTGCTTTAGGAGACAGATCCAAAAAAAAAAAAAAATTGCTATGATCTATGTCAAAGAGCATTCTGCCTGTTTTCTTCTTTTATAGTTTCAGGTCTTATGTTTAGGTCTTTAATCTATTTTAAGCTTATTTTGGATATGATGTTCAAGAATGTTGTAACTTCACTCTTTTACATGAATTGTCCACTTTTCTTAGCACCACTTACTGAAAACACTGTCTTTTCTCCACTGTAGAGTTTATTAAATTTTTTTTTTTTTTTTTTACTGAAGTATAGTTGATTTACACATGTTCTTAGTTTCAGGTATACAATAAAGTGATTGAATCTGTAAAGTTTGTTTTGCTTTATTTCAGACAACATGAAAATTAAGGAAAGGGTCTGTTTGTGTTTTTCTGGATTTGTTCTTTCATTGTGTATTTGCTTTTCTGATTTTATAACCAAAAGCTTCCAAATGCTCCCAAGTAAAGTCAGAGTTTGACATGTCCAGTGATTTGTTTATACCAAGGATTATAGGAAAGTTAGGCAAAAATAAATGTGTTTTACTACGAATAGGTGAAAGCTATCATTTTAATCACTCTTCACCAAGACCAATTTAAAAACTTCTAACCATGTAGGGCAAATCCTATTCTTAAGTTAGATTCTTTCTCAGTTTATCAAAAAAGTTAAGAGGTAAGACCTGCTATATCCCCCCGAAGTGGTAGATCCTCATGACCATAATTAACTCCTGCTGTTTCTAGCGCAAACTGCACTTTCTCCTAATGATGGATGAAGAGGTAAAGTTTTCTCCCCCTGAAGGGTTTACTTTCTCCTCTCTGGATTTAACTCTATTCTGAAATAACAGTAAACATCATTCCAATCATGCTGCTAGTAGTTGAAATCCTCTTATTTCCTGTCCAAAAGGAAATATGATACTGTACACCTCAAGTGTGCATGTACATTTCCATCTAAGACTCTGTCACACACACATTTTGTCTTAAACGAGGAACAGCAGAGTAAGAGTAATGGCTAGGTAAGTGACAGGATGCCATCTAGCATAAGGAGAGGTAAAACTGTGCTCATCTTAGATATCTGATATACATAATATCTTAATAGCCAACCAAATAGACAGGATTTATTCAACTGGAATAATTTTTCTTTCCCCCACTAAAGGAGAAAGTCAAATTGCTCCACAGAGTTGAAACAGATGGTGTCCCCCCGTTTGTGCACCTTGAGGATCCGAGCCTGTATGCCTGTGCTTTGCACGAAGTTCTAACTAGGTCAGCAGTGTGATTTCCTACTCACTCATTTTTATCACGAAATAATCCTTTACTCAGCAAGGAAAACCCAGTGTGGGAGATGGCTGTGCAGTAAAATAATTATTACGCCATAAAGGGAAGTAATATATTTGCAATAATATAGAATGCTATAGAGACTGAGAGGTGGGGAGGAGGAGGATTTTTCAAAGGTAATAGGAAATATCAAACGACCCGGCATTCTTAGGTGAAGAGGGTGGTTATGTTTATTGTACTTACAGTACTTAAACTTTTAACAGTTTGCTGCCAGCAGTGGTAACAAGGTCAAAGGCTTGAGAGAGTATGGGAAGAAGGGATGAGGAGGAGAATAATAGGAGATGAGACTGGAAAAGCAGAACTGAAACCAATGAAGATGGTCCTTTATAATAAAGAGACCATAGGATTTGATCCTTATTCTGTGGAATTTAAGAAAAACCTGGATATGAGTCAAGAATGTGAAGAACACATATACAACAACAACTATAAAACATATTCACAATCAAATGAACTTACTGAGTACTGCATGAAGTAGTTCACAAACGCTATCCCAATTAATTCTCACGATTCATGAGAAATTAATTTCCTACCTCATAGTCATGAGGTAGGAAAATCTTGTTGGACCCATTTCACATCTGGGAAAACTGGGGCCCACAAAGATTATGAAATTTAACCAAGATCAGCAAAAACATATGGATTTTAGAGCCTGAAATATTAGTACGTTTCCCTCCCCAATGAACCATTTATACACTAAATTCATCAAGAACTACAAAACTATGAACCCTTTGGAAGGTTTTTAAGTACCTTAAATGGAATGGAGTGTAATGACCTAACAGCGTCACATTCGATAAAGTATGATAACTGGTCATTTTTAAGACAAAATGTGTAGTCAGATAGCTTATTTTGTATAGTTACATCTGTTGCCTATTTATTATTTATAAATCACCCAAAGTTGCATATGGCCTCCCTCTAAATATAAGACAATATTATTTGCCTAAAAATGATTTTCAAGTTTTATATCATTATTCTATATACTCTAACCATGACTTAGAACCCGCTGTCCTGAAGAACTAGTTATCTGTCCTAACAAGCATGAGAAACAGCCAAGCACAGCACAGAGGAAACTCACCAGCGCCACGAAGCAAGCTTAGTGTTGCAGGGACTGCCATTCAAATTTATTACAAATGAAAATGAAAGACTTAATTTCTATCCTTGCAAAAATAAATATAAGATCAAGCAAGTATCAGAAACATTAATGCTTTTCGTGTGACTCCATACACACCCAATTTCTAGACAGTAAAAGCTGCAGGGCTAGGGAAAAATGAGGTCTTAGAAAGACACCAAATAATACAAGGCAGGCAGCCCACTGTATTTATCACCATGCTAAAAGGAAAACTGCTTGTAAAGTAACAAAATGGGCCATGTGTGACCTTTGGCTTTATTGCTTATGCAAGCACCCTTCCTAGACCTCACTGCAACACAGAAGTAAAAGGGAGCTTCAGCAGTCTACTCACAGTGAAGTCAGATTCAGTTTTATGTACTTTGTCATGTAAAAAGTATCTGTGATATTCACAAATATCCAAAATATTAGCCTGGGGAAATCTGATTTTCTGGATAAAGGGTAAAAGCCTAACTGGCTATTATAAACTTAACAAACTAGACCAAGGCAGCTTTAACATTTGTCAAATTTTACCGTATACTGTAATTTAACCTTATTTACCATAACTTAAATTACCTTAAAATAACAAACCTGTGTTTATTTTAATCTTTAAAAAGTGAGAGCCATGAGCAGGATATCATTATCAAAGATAAGAATGATCGACCAAAAAAAAAAAAACTGTCTTGTATAAGAATATTCTAAAAAACTGAGCTGACCTAGAGTAGTGAATGGACAACTACCTTAGAATCATTTGGGGTTCTCTTCAAAATTACTGATCGCTAGGCTCCAATACAGATGTATGCAAATCAGAATGTTGGAGTAAAAAACATTAAGCTGAATTGTCAGCGATCAGTCCTTGTAATTTTAAGTCCCATTCCAATTTAAGGAATATACTCTGTGGTATTAAACAATGAAACTCCCAAGAATGATTAAAAGGAGCTCTGGTCACCCAATTCCAATGCGGAGGCGGCGGCATTCCCACACCATCAACGGCCAGTGCTCTGGACACCCGCCGGGGCCTCCACTCAGCTCAGACGCCGTCTGCTGGACAGGGCAGCAGACGCCACAGGTCAGGGGCTCAGCCCCACGGCACCCGCCTCCACTGCAGAAGCCAGCGGCAAGCCCAGGTCGCTGCCTGTACTTCTGAGGGCCCGGCTGCTGCAAACTGGAGGTTCCCATGGTTCCCTCCAACTCAGGATGCCAATCACCAAGTCCAGATGGTTACCTGTGCTTCTGACCAACTGGTTATAAAGCAGAGGTTCTCATGACCTTCTTATAATTGATTACTCAAACCCATTTACCCACTTGATATGAACCAATAGCAGATGTAGAGATAGGCAGGGTGAGGTGCTGAACAAAGGAGCCTCTGCCCTTGTGGGGTTGGCAGCCAGCACCGGGCACTGAAAATGTTCTGGTTCACTCACCTGGGAGCTCTCTGACCCTCTCATCTTTAGGTTTTTAATAGAGGTTTCATTACATAAGCACGACTGATTAAATCACTGGAAACTGACTCAACCTCTCTGACACTCACCTCGATGGCCCAGGTCAGTGGGACTAAAAGTGCTAATCCTCTACTCAGCTGGGGAGATCCTCTGGCAGACAGCCCCCAACCTTAGGTGTTTTCCAAAAGTCACCTCACTAACACAAATCAAGGCAAGGTGGAAGGTCTGCTCTGAGTAACGAGACCAAACATTAGGACAAAAGATGCTCCCATGAGTCAGGGAACCATGGATGAAGACCACATGTGTATGTGAAATATACTCTGGTCATCTGAGTGAGAATATGTGCATTTCTTACACATCACAACATCGCCAGTGTGAACGGAGAAAGAGGGAGACAACGCACCAGAGGAGGTGGTAGAAAGAGAACAGCAGTCTCTAAAGACCACAGGAGAGACGGCAAGGGGAAAATCCAAGCATTACTCATCAGGATTGTTTTGGGAGACCGTGAATGTCAGGCTTGACTACAGTCAACACCAAGAGGATCCTCAGTCGAGATATGCTATATATAATGAGGTGAGAGACTAGAAAACATAAAATTATTTTCTGACACCAGATTAGTCTTTTTTCCAGAAAAAAATATTATCCTGTCATATTTAATCACCCGAGTATTTACTATTTGTTGATCACTAACCATGTGCCACGTACAAGTGCTTCCCCATAGTAGGAAAGCAGAATTTGCCACCAAAATATGTCTCTTTGGTCATTTCCTAAGAAACTGCAGAGGTGGGGGAAAAACTATGAAAACCAAGTAGTAGTTACCCTTTTGTAAGAAACATTTACATTTATACGGGAAATCTCCATCTGTAAGGCTGCCTGCCTCTTCGCCCTTCCTCTCTCAGTGAAGGCTTTGGTTACTCTGTCCAGTTACTCATTTCTCCTGGGTCTCTCCCGTGTATACACCTGTTATTAAATTTTTGTTTGATTTTCTCCTGCTAAACTACCTCGTGTCAATTTAATTCTTAGATCAGCCAGAGAAACCTGCAAGGTGTTAAGGCAAGACAAGAAAAACTTAAACATGAACGTTTCTTCAGCCCCCCTGGGCTTTCTCCCTTCCCTGTGCGTGTGCGTGAGCCAGACCTCCTTAGGACAGAACATCCTTGTTAAATCTTCTAAGGGGCCACCATGACCCACGACCTACCACTCACTTTGCATCTGCAGATTCAGACTGTAAATAAATGGTCAATAATACATCACTTAAAGTACAACCTTTTGTTTCAAAAATATGACCATGCTCTGACCTCCAATAGGTGGAGCAGTCCTCAAAGCGTTCTGAAAGAATGTCTCCCGGTACAGACTCCAGGCTGGCTCAAATAACATTCCCCGTTTCTTTCGTATATAGACTTGCTCATCCTTTCACTGACATGCGTATCTTCCCACCAGAGGACACGTGGAGTCTACCCTGAACCAGTGCTCAGAACCAGCATGGGCTCACCGCGCCCCACCAGCTCAGGCGTTCTGGCGAGTTCTCCTGATATCTGGGTCTCATTACTTTAGTGATGATCTTAAAAATTTTATTCAAGCTGTTTTACCTTATTAAGTCTGAAGGATGACCGTGAATTTCCTAGGCAGGGGACCTACGGTTTTTGTTAGATTTAAATTTTAAAAACAAGTCAATATATGGCCTGAACCAAACTTTTGCTAGTGAAATGAGAGGCTGAATTAATCCCGCTGAGTCACCTGCTCCTAAGAACCTAGTGGAAGCATCTGAGGACCAGCCCTCACGACGCTGCAGTCCTGCAACCATTAAGCAAGCACAGCTCTTCCAAGGGCGTACACTGCAAAGGCCCAGCGTCTTGCGCTCTGACGCCACAAACTTGGCCTCTGTGAACTGGTGCCAAATCAAATCTTGGAGACAGGGCTTTGGGTGAAGAATGGGGTTAGCCAAAAAGTAAGTTTGGGTTTTTTCCACAACATCTTACAGAAAAATCTAAATGAACCTCTTGGCCAACCCAACAGAAGAGAATAATAGCTTTACTGCCTTGCCAGGGAAAAGGGACACAGGAGGCTCCTACCCTGAAAACTGTGTCTCCCAGCTGAGGAAGATTTAATGAGGCATTTCAGGGCAATGGTTCAAGGGCGGAGGTGCTGGTGAGATTAGGGAGTGTGCAGGGCCTGTATTCCACTAATCTGGTCTCAGGTCATCTTGCCAGTGAGCTCCCTGGTCCCTTTAATGTAGCCTCAGGTGGGCTTCCTCTGGTATGAAGAATGCTGGCATCTTAGAGAACTTAAAGACACTGTTACCGCGCACTGAGGTGGAACCAGGCCCCTGCTCCAAGGCTGCACTGCCGTTTCTTGGTTGCCCATCCCCTGTCTCTAAACCCGTTCCCTTCCGGGATCACTGCACTAGCAACAGTTCAGAATCTGCCCTTTGGAACTCACAGCAGACGCTGGAATCAAGAAAGCCTTCCTGCCCGGGAGCCCCACAGAGACCTGTTTCATCCTGTGCACTCTCAGAGGACATACTGTAGGAGGGGAAAACCGAGAAATGTTAAGAGTGGAACTGATCCAAGGATAAACAGCACACGTCTCATCCACAGTCCCATCCTTATAGAGGTGTTCGGAGCATGTCTCACATCTGCACTAAACTACCAAACTGATAATGGGAAACTTTGCCTTAAAGACCAAACAGCTCCTAGACAGACTGCCATCTACGGGAATACCAGCTGGGTTTATACACGCTTACAAGTGCTTCCTTCATTAGGAAATAAAGGAATCCTGCCCTGTAACAGCCAAGATGGGGCTCTTTTTTGGCAGTCCAAACCTGATCTTTGCACGCACAGTTAGACAGGCCAGAGAAGGTGAATTCTTACCTTGTCAGTCTGTTGCCTGGAACCCTGCCTTCAAGGTCTACTAGAAACAAGAGTGGTAAGAGCTTTTCTCATTTCTAGAGAGATCAAATTAAGATGGTCGAGTAGAAGGATGTGTGATCATCTCCTCCTCCAAGAGCACCGAGATCAGAGCTAGCAGCTGAACAACCATCAACAGAACGACAATGGAACCCACCAAAGAACCAAAGAGGAGAAGCCACAAGACAGGAGGAGGGGCACAATCCCAATAAAGTCAAATTCCACACTTGCCAGATGGGTGACCTACAAACTGGAGAACAATAATACCAGACAAGTTCTCCCACTCTTGTAAAGATTTGGAGCCCTATGTCAGGCTCCCCAGCCTGGGGACCCAGCAAAGGAATGTCCGCTACAAACTGGCACTTGCCAAGAGCATTTTCCAGTGAATGAGCAACAACAAAGGCATCTGACATCTGCCTCTGCAGGGACTAAAGCCTGTGCTGCTGCAGCTCTGACCTTCCACACCCCTTGAATTCGGGGTGGAGAGTGAAGCACTCTGTGCTCCAGGGAAACTGGTCTTTAGATACTTATTTTTCAGGAAATTATTTCATGATCCCAAGAGATCCTTATATCTCTTCATACCTAGAAAAGCACTAAATCCCTTTGTGGTGACATCAGCTCCTTGTAAATAGCAAAAAACCTTTCGTAAAGTAAGGGCTTGATTGCACTGAACTCCCCTTCCACCAAAACCTTTTATATTGACTTTCCTCCACGGCCTCTGACTTTCTCAGAGCTACCAGAGGTGCTGTCTCCCGGGCTGTAGTCCTCATTTTGCCCCAAATACAACCTACCTCAGAACTCTCAGGGTATGCATCTTTTTTAGTCAGCAGGGACTAGCAATCTCAGGGAATCTGACTTTGAAGGCCAGCGGGATTTGATTTCATGACTTACAAAGGATGGGTGGAAACAGACACTCCACTCCTGGAAGGCACGAGCAAAATCTTGCATGCACCAGCACTCGGCGGGAGGAGACTGAACCAGACCTCCCTGTGAAGGTGTGAGTCAGCAGTGGCCGCCACAGGGACAGGGGAACTGACAGGCAGTCCTAGGAGGTGCCCCTTGGCAAGTGAGACCTCTTGGAGGTCACCACTGAGCATACCATAGAGTTCATCACCTCAGGCTGAACAACCAGCAAGGAGGAAGCACAGCCCCACTCTCAGCAGACACTGGATTAAGGTTTTACTGGGCAGGACCCTGCCCAGATTTCCCAGCCAGTCCCTCCCATCAGCCTCACCCACCAGGGGGCAGACAGAAGAAGCAAGAAGACTGCAATCCCACAGGTTCCAGACTGAAAACTACAACCACAGGAGTTAACTGAAATGAAAAGGCAGAGGATTAACTCCTAGAAGAAAGAACAAGACAAACCTCCACAAAAAGAACTAAATGAATGGAGACAGACAACCTTCCAGAAAACGAATTCCAAATAACGATAGTGAAGACGACCCAGGATCTCAGAAAAAGAATGGAGAAGATGCAAGAAATGTTTACCAAAGACCTAGAGGAGCTAAAGAACAGAGATGAACAATACATTAGAAGGAATCAATAGCAAAATAACTGAGGCAGAAGAACAGATGAGTGACCTGGAAGACAGAATGGTGGAAAACACTGCTGTGAAACATAATATTGAAAAAAGAATAGGGGGGGAAAAATGAAGACAGCCTACGACTCCTCTGGGACAACATTAAATGCATCAACATTCACATTGTAGGGGTCCCAGAAGGGGAAGAGAGAAAGAAAGGACCCGAGAAAGTATGTGAAGAGATAATAGCTGGAAACCTCCCTAATGTGGGAAAGGAAACAGTCAACCAAGCTCAGGAAGTGCAGAGAGTTCCAGGCAAGACAAACCCAAGGAGGACCGCACTCAGACACAGAGTAACCAAACTGCCAGAAGTAAAGAGGAAGATAAAATCTCAGGAGAAACAAGGGGAAAACAACAAACAGCAAACCACGGGACTCTCATAAGGTTTTCAGCTGATTTCTCAACAGAAACTCTTCAAGCCAGAAGAGAATGGCATGATATATTTAAAGTGATGAAAGTGAAGAACTTACAACCATGAATACTCTACCCAGCAAGACTCTTGTTCAGATTTGACAGAGAAATCAAGAGCTTTCCACACAAGCAAAAGTTAAAGAGAATTCAGCACCACCAAACAACCTTTACAACAAATGCTAAAGGAACTTCTCCAGGCAGAAAACACAAGAGAAGGAAAAGACTTACAAAGAACAAATTTAAGAAAATGGTAATAGGATCATATAGTTCAATAATTACCTTAAATGTAAATGGATTAAATGTACCAAAGACAAACACTGGGCTGTGTGGATGAAAACATATGCATGTATGCACTTCCACTCTACTTAACCCCTGAGGTTGTAATTATTTTATACAGTTAGGTTAATCATGTTTCCATTACGGTTGGCAATTTTATTTTTTGTGAAAACTGATAAACATCTTTTACTATTGTGATTATATAACTATTATTCTTTTCAATACCTACCACTGTATCATGATTGGTCAACAGAAAATAATAGAATTCTGTATCACTAAAGCTACCATTTAACAGAAAAATCTATAATCACTTTTCAAAATCCAGATGCACATGAGCATTATCTTGGAATTTTTTTGAAAAATACAGGTGCCTAGGTATTGTTTTGCCTCCAAAGCTCTAGGTATGATTCTAATGAGCAGCCATGTTTACAAACAACAGGACTATATGATGATCTTTACTTCGAGTTCTTTCTAGTTTGTTTCACTTTTTCTATTTCATATTCAGTGCTCCCATTTCATTTAGTTTATATTTTCTGATTTCTCCTTTTTGTTGTTGTTGTTGTTCTTTCTCAAGCCTTTATCAAGTGTGGCAGAAAAGCTTTTGCATACATATATACATACCTATACATAGAGTATAATACAATATATATGCTTCAGAAAACATGAATTTTTGCTTAGCTAAAAAATTTATGATTATTCCATTTGTTTGACCAAGTATGAACAGAATAATAGATTTTGAATTATATTCATTCAAAACTCCATTTATTCTGGCATCTAGTAATACTGCTAAAAGTCTAGAAAGCTTATTATTTTAGTGATTTTTAAAAAAATATTTGAATGAGGCATGAAACTTCTAATCCAATTCTGAGAATATCAATAAATACTACATCATTTAAAAAAAAACTATTATTAACTACAGATTTTATTCAAATCTCACAAAATTTTATGCTAGTGTCCATTATGGTTTTCCTACCTTATTCAAGATTCCACATTGTATTCAGGTGCATTGAGCACCTTCAGCGGCATGCCACAAATCCTGATAAATTCTCTTTTCATTTTTATTCTGTTACAAATATTTTCTAATTTTCCTTGTTATGGCTTCTTAGATACATCCATTATTTAAAAGTGGACATCTAATTTCCAAATACATGAGGTTTCTAAAGTATCTTTCATATCAATTTCTCATTTAAATACTTTATTCTCTGCAATCACCATCTGTGTTTTA
Source organism: Cervus canadensis (assembly GCF_019320065.1). Taxonomy (NCBI): domain Eukaryota; kingdom Metazoa; phylum Chordata; class Mammalia; order Artiodactyla; family Cervidae; genus Cervus; species Cervus canadensis. The sequence goes on along the minus strand of NC_057407.1, from coordinate 56,058,460 downwards.
GTCTTTTAACCTTCTTGAGGCTTTCAATGGCTAAGTCAAAGATCTCTCTTGGAAATCTGTCACATTGTACTTGAAAACATGTGAGTTATTTTCAAGTATCTTTTGATATTCATTTCTAACATAATTCCACAGTGATAAGAGAACAGACTGTATATTTCAATATCTTTAGACCATGACATTTTTGTACCTTGTTTTACGTCCCTGGGTATGTTCCAGTGTCTCCTGGGAACTTGAACAGAATTTGTATAAAACCTGCATAAATATTAATTATGTTGAATTGGTTTATAGGGCTTTTCAGGTCTACTATATCCTTCTACTTTTCTGTCTACTCACTCTATTAATTTTTGAGAGTTTCACATTGAAATTCCAACTAAAAATTTTAGTTTATCTACTTAAATAATTGCAATATAAAGTGGAACTATATGTAACTTTGTTTTGTATTTTCCAAGTCTCCTATAAATGTGTTATCATACTTTCACAATTTAAAAACTAAAAAATTTAAATAAAAGTTTTTCTCATTTCTAAAATTGAATTATAAAAGGAGAAAATAGTTGTAGGGTGAGCTCCTTGGTTCCTTTGAATTAAAAAGATTTGAAAACTGTTAAAATTCAGGAGCATTCCCATTTCAAACTATTTTATCTATTTTTTTTTTTTTAGTTTGTAGGCAATATTTTTTTTCCATTTATTTTTATTAGTTGGAGGCTAATTACTTTACGATATTGTAGTGGTTTTTGCCATACATTGACATGAATCAGCCATGGATTTTAACTAATATGCAAAAGCCCCAAAAGGCTTCAAAATTCCAAAATAGCCTCACTGAAAGATTTGTTGTAGAGGGCTAATTAAATATTCATGCTATAGAAGGTAACTAAAATATACAACAAAAAAACCTCTTTAAAACTGACAATCCTTGATTGGGGAACCAAGATCCCACATATGTGACTACTGCTCCCGTCTACCCTGCTTTGAGTGCCCACTGCGGTATCCTCTGTCTGAACTGCGTTCCACCTGGGTGGCTCAGATGGTAAAGAATCTTCCTGCGATGCTGGAGACCTGGATTTGATCCCTGGGTTGGGGAAGAGCCCCTGGAGAAGGGAATGGCAACCCACTCCAGTATTCTTGCCTGGAGAATCCCATGGACAGAGGACCCTGGCGGGCTACAGTCCATTGAGTTGCAAAGTCAGAAATAAAATTCAACACAGTTAAGACTTATACATGTATGCGACTGAGCGCACATGCAACCACATCTTTTCTCTCTACCTGATCCCTCCAGGAATTGGAAACTCTTAGGTTTCCAGCACCTTTATCAGGTAAATAAAGAAGGCTACCATCTAAGAGGTGCACGAACCTCAGGTATTTTGGGGACCTCAAAGAGAGGAATTCACCCAAATCTATAGATATTGTAGGAAGAATCTGTGGCAAACTCTTGGTGTAATTTATCTGGCCTTGAGAGGCCTTTAAAAGGTTTAATCCAAGATTCCTTACGAAAAGTTCCGATACAGCCTACTTATAAGAGGCTGTGTGGTCAATCGGGCTCCCCAGGTGGCTCGCTGGTAAAGAATCCACCTGCCATTGCAGGAGATGTGGGTTTGATCCCTGGGTCAGGAAATTCCCTGGAAAAGGAAATGGCAATTCACTCCAGTATTCTTGCCTGGGAAATCCCAAGGACAGAGGAGCCTGACAGGCTACAGTCCAGAGGGTTACAAAGAGTCAGACACAACTGAGCATGTGGTCAATTAACCATACTTACTTCACACGTCAGTCTTAATTTGGCTATATTTGGTTGTTATGAAGGTAATTTCACAGAGAAAAAGATTATGCATCAAAGGATATTCAATTCTAGTTTTGTTAATTGAGTTTTTTTAAATATATATTTACTGCCTAAGACTCACTTCTTAGATGGCTTCTTGTTATAATACTGTAAAATTGAATCGAATTATTAAAACAACTATGTTTCTAAAGCCTATCACAATAATCTATTTTTGAATGAAGATCTCACCATGACTTGCAACCAAGGGATTATGCACACTGGAAAAGACATCAACAAAAGACTCTTTACAGCTATGGAGGACAGGGCCCATAGCAGGCCTCCACTCCTGAATGAACTGTAACTCCTGTTTCTGATACTCGACTGACTAAGTAGGATCAGCACCACCAGACCAGGATGAAAAAACGACACCTGAAGCAGAGAGCTGACCCAAATAGCCACACCAGGCCTGCATACTATTACTTTGACAATCGCTCACACTTCTGCTTATAAACCCAATGTATTTCTTCCTTGGGCTCAATTATTTGCAAGTTTCAAAAATCAAGCCAAACAAACCATAGGTTCGTGGACCTATGTCCAATATTCCTAGGTTTCCTTGGTGGATTTCTCCTTTCCAAGGCTCTAACTGGATGGCCTTTATTTTATTTAGAAGTAATTCTAATACTATACAACCTACCCATTACTTCTAATGCCACTACGTGGAACCTTCTTACCTGTCCAATTAATGACGCCTATTCTGAACCCGGCCATAAACACTCTTTTTCACTACATGCTAAATACTGGGTAGCTCCTAATGAACCTAATGGACTTACGGAACAAGTTTATGGCCCCAGATCTCTCCAGGTTGGTTAGAAAGCTGCACAATTGGCTTCCTCTGGCCTGAAGGTCATCTATGCATAGCCTTTGGAAACAAACCCTCCCAATTTGCCTTTAATGCTTATGTGCGGGGTTTCTATCAGTTTTCCAACAGTAAGACCATTTAACCAAGATATTTGTTAACCCATCTTATACTCAAAGAGTCATATTTCCACTCTGAATGTTCCTCTTTCCAGTTTAGAAAACATACTAGGAAAATGGTTTACTTTAGGAGGATCTTGGCTTAAACATTTACTACTGACACTGTTAACTTCTATCGTCAACTTTTCCCCCCATTTTTTGGCCATGTAGCATGGTAGGCAGGATCCTGGTTTTCTGGTCAGGAATCAAATGCTGCAGTGGAAACTAGTGTACTAACCACTGGACTGCCAGGAAAGTTCTCCTATTGTCAGTTTTGATTACATATATAGTTTTCTATAGATTAATGAACATGCACAATGAACTTGCAAGGCAGAAATGGCAGAAGTCCTATCAGACACTGGAACTGACCATTAGTCCTTGCCAGACACCTTACTGGTACAACTCCCTAAAATGAGCTATTAAGACCCAATGCCAAAGGACATGATGGACCTAGGGCATGTAAGAAATCACCCCGGCATCAGGGAACCAAATATTTGGTCACCAAATGCTATAAAAAAATGAATGATCAAAGAGGGGGGGAACTGACGAAATAACATTCATATTTTATGACAAGACAAGAAATACTTAAACATAAAATTTTTTTCTACCCTTTTGAGCCTCCTCCCTTCCTTTAATGTGTATTGTGCATTTGCATTAACCAGAACTCCTTAGGAAATAACTTCCTTCTTAATCTTGTAAAAGGCCACAATGACCCATGACCACTTACTCACTTTGTACATTTAGATCTGGACTGTGTGAACTGTCAATATGTCATTTGATGTATAATCCTCCGTCTCAAAAACTTATAGAACTATGCTTTGACCTCACAGAGCTTTCTGAAAGACTGTCTCTTGGACCACAATCCCCAGTGGGCTCGAATAATATTAGGACAGAGGACTGTTTCTTCTGTATATGCATTTTCCTACTTCTCAGGTAGGTACTATCATTCTAATATATATAAACAAATCTTGGAAAAATTAAATACCTTACTGACAACTACATAAAGAATCAGCAGCAAAGGTCAAATGTGAACCCAAATAAGCCATCTTTCAAATGTGTATTCTTAATACCACATTCTGAGAGGCAACACAAAATGGATTCTTATTTTCCCAATAAGAATCTGGACAAGGCAGAACTCAGAAGTAGGAAAAACACTGGCCTGAGATTCAGAAGCCCAGACTCTAAGATCTGACACCTTGATTACTGATTAGTTTACCTATCCAGATCTAAGTTTTCCCACTGTTTGTGGGAAAATGCCAGGGTTGAACAACATCACTCAGATGCTGCCTTTCTATATTGTGAAAACAAAGTGCTAATGCAAACACAGTATGGCAACCTAAAACAGAATTCAGTTTTACTATGAATTAAGTAAAAGATACACTACACATAATATGTCATCACCAAACTTGACTGGGAAGGTATTATCACACAAATGAGCAAACAGAGGCTTAAAGAAGTGAGGTAAATGTGTCTATAATCACCTGGCAGTATAATTGAGCTAGGGTTTGAGTCAAGGCCTATTTAAGAGGCTCTTCCCTCAACTTCGCATTGCCTCCTACGTGAATCTTATCTACAATTCTCATCATCTTTCTAATCCTCAAAAGCCACACTATCCCTACTTCCTAAGATCAGTTCATAAGATCAGTCAAGATACTACAGAACAAGGATTAAGTCTTACAGAGGAAAACCAATACTTACTTCTTTCTCTATTTTCAATGAAAGAATTAAGGGAAGGAATGGTCTAACTAGCTTATAAAGAAGGGATCATCGAGTGCCTTTTTTCAAGATACTATCACTCAATCTCAGAGGATGAGATGATTGGGTGGCATCATCGACTCAATGGACATGAGTTTGAGCAAGTTCCGGGAGATGGTGAAGGACAGGGAAGCCTGGCAGCTGCAGTCCATGGGGTCACAAAGAGTCAGACAGGACTGAGCGACTTAACAACCACCACCACTTAATCTATGTACACCACTCAAAGACCCTATAATCCAGTGAGAGCCCAAAAACGTACTCGACATCAGATATACAGTAGGAAAAACCCCATTATTATTTTTACAACCCTCAGCATTATCTCACCAACTGCTTTAGTTCAGCAATCAGTTTGTATGGTCAAGGAATCATAAGATTCTTTCTGGGTTAGCACAGATGTGAAACGCAGTCTAATTTTCTTTCCTTTCATAAAGTATAATACGCAACTGAGCATAATGCTCTCATGGCGATAAGGCAACTGTATTTTAATCCAGAATACGCGTACCAAAAGAAAGAAAAAACATGAAATTACACTGATTACTTCAAGGATTATGAAGTACTTCAAAACATCATTTAATAATCATGACAACACTCTGTGTTGGCATGTCAGGCAGTATGCTCTGACTTTTAGGGGAAGTAGTTCACTTGCTTCCCATAACAATTCATTAAATCTACATAATACCTACCAGATGAGTGAGAATTTCCTTATATAACAGATAGAACCATTTAAACAGTGGGAGCCAGTAATGAAAAAATGGCTAGCTGACTCTACAGCCAGCAAACTCCAGGAAACTGCTTTGATGCCTTGGAGAGGAAGCATTATTCCCATTTCAGAGATAGGGAAAATGGAGAGATTTTGGTTTCTTACCTAGTGTCAAGTGAGTAAGTAGAAAATTCAGCACTCAGATTTTGAGTTAATGTTCTCCCTTAATCCAGTGCATTTCCCATTTCACCACGTCTCTTCAACATTAAAACCTTACCTTTGTTTAGAACTTCCCATTTTACAAACATCGCATTAAAACGGCAAACCTGGGAAAGCTGCACCATTCCTCCCCAGGTTGGTGAATTAGATATGACAACTCTAGAGAACTGGAACGTAACCCTTGAGATATTGTTCAAGCCAATTTAAAACTCCAAAACGTAAAAAAGCAAACGTCTTTTAGGTTTAAGAGGCATGGATCAATTTCAGTCCTAGTAGGCCACTGACTGTGGTCATCTCAGCGTATCTCTAACACATGCTGGACCAATCTGTTTCCATCTATAGTTCAGTTTCTGTATTCTCTTTCACTTCCGAGTATCTGAGTTCCCTGTTGGTAGGGATGAGGGACTCAGTCTATCTGGCGTGTGGCAGTCACTCACATGATGGAAAACCACCCCTGGGTACATAGGTTAGACACTGGAGAACCAACGACTATGGACTCTTAGTCCTGAGTAATGTAATGTCCATCGCCCAAGGCAAGCCCACCCAAGTCACACGTCCCCCTCTTTGGTTTCCAATTTAAATGCGGTCTCACTGGATGACATAAAACTGAAGGGGCCCCTGTACACCACAGTACGGGCAGAAGACAAACATTAGGCAGAGGCGAGAACCAAGCGGGCCCGGCCCGACTCACGCGAGGGGACGAGATTCGGGATGCCAGGTGGGCACCCCTGGTGGGAAGCCTAGCGGCTGGGCACCCCCGCCAAGGTTCGGAGAAACGACGCGTCTCTTTCCACCGGCGCCGACAGCAGAGAGTGGTCCCACCGTCCGCACCCTCTGCCGGACCAAAGCGCCTCACTCACCCAGAACACAGGCTCCGCGGGGCCGCCCCCAGGGCCACCGAGTTTCGATTCCCCAGTGTTTGGAAACGAACCGAAAACAAACCGGGTCGCCAGGGGTCACCGCGGGCTTCCGGTTTCCTCGAAGACACAGCCGCTTCCCTGGCGAACGCAGCTGCCCCGGGGACGCCGCGGAGGGACTCCCATTTCTCCTGCCTCGGCGGTGCCGGGGCCGGCAGGGCCGGCTAGTGGGCTGCGGCCCCGGAGGCTCTGGAAGGAGGGCCGCGCCGAGGCCGAGGGCCGAGCCGCTGCCGAAGAAGACCGGTTACCTCAGCGCCCGCCCAGGCGGCGCGCCGCGCAGGGGAAACGCCGCAAAAGGGCCGGCGGGAGGGCGGGCGGCGTGCGCCGGAAACGCGGCCTCCGGTTGTCCGCAGCTCAGAGCCAGGGCCGAGGGGGCAAACCGGAAGTCAGGCCCAAGGGAGCACCGAGGGCGTTCGCGAAGCCGGTGCCGGGGCGGGGTCGGAGGGGGCGGTGTTCTACGTGTCCCGTGAGCGTCCGCGGCGAGGTGGGCGGGGCCGCCGCGGGCCGCGCGTCCCGTGAGCCTCTGCGGCGGGGCGGGCGGGGCGCGGCGACGCGGGAAGCGGAGGCGCTGTGGGGTAAGACTAGCTGCGGCGACCGCGGTCGGGCCGCTGGCCGCCTTCTGCGTCGTGTGTTTCCTTGAGTGGCCGCTTGGGGGTCCCCGAGCGTCGTGTAGTGTGTTGGCTCCGTAGGGAAACGCTCTTTGGGGTTTGGGGCGCTCGCCTCGCCCTGGCCGGGAACGAGAAACCTGTGGCAGTGCGCTCCTGTTGAGGAGCCGTTAACACCCCGCCTGGTTTCAGGGCGTTGCTCCGGAGACCCTAATTGTTGGGCACGCGGCTCTTAATAACCGTGAGGAAGCTGTTAACTTCGGGGTGTACCCTGCTGCGCTAGGGTTGTTTGTAGAACATGGACATATGTGCTCTGTCGCTTAGTCGTGTCCGAGTCTTTGCAACCCCATGGACGGTAGCCCACCAGACTCCTCTGTCCGTGGAATTTTCCAGGCAAGAATATTCGAGCGGGTCGCCCTTTCCTTCTGCAGGGAATCTTGATGACTTAGGGATCTAATACCTAGGAAACGCTACCTCCGAAACGTTTATAAACATATACTTGTTACAAAATGGCCATTTTGGACTGAGTTTAACACTCTTGACACAAGACACTTTTTCAAAGGTCTTGTTTACAGGCTGTGGTAAATAAAAACAGATATCCGAAGAGAGTCTCCCCCAGCTTTTCCCACCTCCTCCCGTTATCTCGCCAAGGTCCCGATGTTCTCCATCACGAGTTGCCCTTGAAAGTCCCGGAGTGAGGACTAGCTTCAGTGAGGTTCCGTTTGCCCTGGAGTAGAATGGATTTCAGAGCCATATCTGAGCAAAGAATACGGTCCCTGGCACAACTCCTGACGGTGGCTCAGCCTGCTTCTCTCGTTTTTAAACAATCTTGCATCTTTAGAGCGGCTTCAAACCTTTTGTTTAATTAGGCAGTGTGTTAAAACAGTAAAAAAAAAAATAGTGCTGTTGTGTTTTCTTTTTTAATGGGAGGTATATACTTCTAAGCTGTGAAGAGTAGATACTGTTAGAGGAAAGAGAATGTATCTTTTAAGGAAAATATATAAAACATATTTTGGGTTAGTGATTTAAATTTTGTATTATTAAAATCATACCATCCTAGGGATCATGTTTACTGTGTCTCTGCCCTGTGTTCTGTGACTGCTGTCTATGTGTGGCTCTTCAGTGTTAGCAGAATGGAATTAAGATGTCAGAACCGGTAAGTTGAAATAGCAGTGTCTCTTCATATATCAGCTTCAGTGTCATTTCATCAGTATTGTCTTAAAACCATTTTTCTTCCCATCCCCCACATCCATCACATGTTCGTGTCTAGAGCTTTAGGTTTCAGTGGCAGAGGTACAAAGCAGATTCAAAAATACTACCAAAAATGAAAAAATGTGTTATCTGGGCCTACATAGTCTGTTTTCCCTCTTTCTTCCCATATCTCATCACTCACTCTGAACCACAAACCCACCCCCCACCCCAGACCTCCCCTCAGAATCAGTTCATGACTTCTGTTACACTGTGTATGTCTGAGACTGTGTGTATCCCTGAAACAGCAGTCCTCAGACTGGGCATCATGTAACCCAGACCCTTAACTTTGTAAAGTACATGGCGGCTTTCCAGGGGGTTATATGCTTAGTCACTCAGTCATGTCTGACTCTTTGTGATCCCATGGACTGTAGCCCGCCAGGCTCCTCTGTCCACGAGGATTCTCCAGGCAAGAATACTGGAGTGGGTTGCCATCCCCTCCTCCAGGGGATCTTCCCAACCCAGGGATCGAACCCATGTCTCCCGCATAGCAGGCAGATTCTTTACCGTCTGAGCCACCAGGAAGCCCAAATGATAGCTTAAGGGTATTAATTTTCAGGTTGTTAAATTGCATGTTTCTTCCCGAAAATTAATCTGCCTCGGACTGTGCCTGAACTCAGACACCTCTCCCCTTTCTTCTTCGTAACTGTCCCTCTCCTACTCTACAATTAAAGTAGTAGTACCTTTAATCTGACCTAAATCTGTTTAGAAATAAATAAATAAATAAATGATTCTAGTAGCTGGATAGCTAATTGTTTCCTAAGAATAGTAATTTCCAGTGGTTTTCAAAAATGTTACAGAAGGACACAGTTGTCTGCTGATTAAGAATAATTTTATGGCATACTCCTATGTGATTTTTGGTACATAGTAGTTCAGAAGAGTGACTATTATATTTGGAATGGAAGAATACAAAATGTAAGACTAGGATCAGCTTGAACTCTGTTTCTATTTAGCAACAAATAATATGATTCTGAAACGAATGACTTAATTGGAGGGAGGAGGAGCTATCCAATTCTAAATGAGATGCATTTCCAATAAAAGCTGACTTAGGATATTTTATAATAATAATTTGGACTGTTTCTCTTTTGGTAAGTACTGCTCTAGTAAGTTAATATAATAATACTGATGACAGTTCTTAAATTTGTGTTCTCAGGAATTTTTAAATATACTGTTTTATGTAGGGAAATATGACTAAAGTATTGGCAAGCACTGAAATGTATTGGGATAAGCTTATGTTGGGGAAGTGATACAAAAATATGAATTCAAGGAGAAAAGGAACAAGATCAGTTTCCTAACTGTAGAAGATCATGTTCATGTGCTTTTCAAATAAATGGGTTGATAGCAGATATCAAATTATTATGGCAACTACATTCCATTTATAAAAAAAGATATATCCTTCTGTCTCTAGCAGCTAGCCTTGTCCTAAACAGGCAATGTGTACTTCATAATAACTTTTTGACCTGAAGTGCTTTATAGTCAGGAGGAATTAGCTTCAGACAGCTTTCATTAAAAAAAAAACACATGAATGTCATAATTATAAATGCAGTGACTTTTTCTTAGAAACCTATGTAGGTGAAGAAAAATTTAATAATCTTAGGAAATCTTTGATGTAAGGAGTAGGGAGAAGAAATACGAGAAGAGCTAACAGAAAACAGCAGCAGAGGCCCCAGGATGGGGTTGGTAGATTCTATAGAGAAGGAAAAAAGATCCAGTAGGGGGAATTCTGTACTTATTAAATGAAGTAAGAGCAACCCTTCTCTGGAGCTTGAGACTTAGACTCTTGCTATCTGAGATATGAATTCATTAGTTTATTCAGTTCTTGGTGTTAGTCGCCCAGTCATATCCAACTCTAATGGACTATACAGTGACCCCATGGACTAGAGCCCTCCAGGCTCCTCTGTCCATGGAATTCTCCAGGCAGGACTACTGGAGTGAGTAGCCGTTTCCTTCTGCAGGGGATCTTCCTGACCCAGGGACTGAACCTGGTCTTCTGCATTGCAGGCAAATTTTTGGAGACAAGTTCTTTATCACCTGAGCCACCAGGGAAGCCCACTCAATACTTAACAGATATTTATTCAGAGCATGCTGTGTGTCATTGTTTTAGGCATTGAGATGAAACAGGCAAAGTAACTTTTTAATTTATCACAGAGAAATCAGTCACATAGACAAGACCTATGAGAAATTTACCATGATGAGAAATTCCCTCCCATTGAGTTTTGTCATGACAGTTTCTCTAGGTGTCTATGAAGAAAATAAATGTTTAAAATGGGAAGAGAGAAAGAAAGAATTCTGTTTTGTGACTCGCACATATACACTATGAAAACCAGGAAGATAAAGTGAGCTTTTCAGAGGAAAGATATATTTATAAAAGTACCAAATAAACAACAGAGAACGGAAGACGTTAAGCGTCAGTAAGATCTATAGAAAGATATTAAACTGGATTTTTCAAATAGATTATGTAGCAAAAGAGAGGGAAAAATCTCCAAACCCGCTGCACAATCCATGATATAAAAGTGAAATCACTGATTTTTTTAATAGTTGCAAAATTAACACAGTTTCCTACTGTAGATTTTTCAATTTTCTATGAATGGTCAGTTGATTATTAAAAGTCCCAAAACAAAATGATGAGTGTTTTTTTTTTTTTCATTCACTTATATTTTGTCATTTTCTCTTGAGAGTCATTTATGTTATTCCCTTTGACTTTTATAGCTCCTTCCCTCTCATCCTATAGTCAGTCTGTTCAACTGATTTTGTAGATTTTACCCTTTAGCTAATCTTTGGATCTGTTTCATAGTCTCTACTGTGCCACGGTTTCCCATCTATTATAATAATTTGTTTTAATTCTTTCTTTCTTTTTAGCTTCCAGGTCATTCTTTATAGGATAGCTAAATGATCTTTTAAAAATGTAAATCTTACCATTACTTTTCTCCTCTTAAACTCCTGAAATGACTCCTTTGCATGTTTTAAAAGTCCATTTGTAATCTAGCCCAGCCTGTTTTACCACCAACTTCTATAAGCACAGCCAAGTCAGACACTGAAATATCTTTACTCCTGGATTGGATATCTTTACTCCTTTATAAAGTTTTCATTCAGTTGACCCTGATTATAATTTTAGAATGTTTACTTTCTTAGATCATCATTTGACATTTTTTGTAAATTTAAAAATTCTCAGATGGGAACTCCAGAAAAATTCTTCAACATTAGTTTGAGAATTATGGTTCTACTTTTTACTTGTCCTGAAATGACATTTAAAAGAGGAATCTGTATCTTCAGATAATGGATATCAGCCTCAGAACATACAAAGCAAAACTGGACAGAACTAGGAGACATGCCCCCAATACTGGAAGATCCTTCCATTTAACATGTTTCCCTCACTAGCAATAAAAAAAATACATTAAGGAAATAGACAATTGGAATAAAATTATTAATATCATACTTACTAGGATGGCTGTTATCAGAAATAAAACCAAAATGGAAAATGTTCCTCTTAAAATTAATATGGAATCCTAAGGGACCTTAAATAGCCAAAACAATCTTGAGAAAGAACAAAGCTATTTGCTGACCTCAAAACATTATTACAAAGCTGTAGAATTAAAACGTTATGGTACTGGCATCAAGACATACATATAGCCCTGTGGAATAGAATAAAGGGCACAAAAAAATCCTCACATCTATGGCCAAATGATTTACAGCAGATATGCCAAGACCCTCCAATGGGAATAGGGCAGTCTTTTCAACAAATGTTGTTGGAAAAACTGAATATCCATATACAAAATAATGAAGTTGGACCCTATCTGACACCATAAAAATTAAATCAAAATGGATCAAAGGCCTAAATTTAACAGCTAAAACTATAATACTCTTAGAAGAAAAATAGGGAAGAACTTCATGATATTAGATTTGGCAGTTTCTTGGGTGTGACACCAAAAACATAGGCAACAAAACAAAAAAATAGGTAAAATTCTCTAAATCAGTCGATAATAAAATATTTAAAAAATCATTGTCTAGTGACTCCAATATTGAATACTGTGTTCTTTACTTTGAATTTCATTAGAATTGTCTGCATTCATAATTGAAGAGTAACTAAAGTATAAGTTTAACTTCAAAACTAAAATCATGCTTATGCTTAAATAGTGTAGACATTTAATTATACAGGGAAATGTTCAGAATATATTGTTAAGAAAGCAAATTGTTGAGTTCCGTTTGAGATTACAGATTGACTTATTTATATCTTTTCCTTCCATTAAGATTAGAATTAAAGAGTAAAAACTACACACATAACAGAAAGAGTTGGGGAGACATCAGAGGACAAAGAATTTCAACAAATATTTGAGAAACTTGGTTTGAATCTGTCATGAATTGAAGTGGAGCCCAGGAAGCTTTAGCACAGAATATACTGTACAAGAGACTGCAGTGGAAATAGGAATCAGTCCTCCCTGAAAGATGGTGATGATTCTCTGAAGGCCCTAAATGAAAGACAGAGGATAAATGTGACATTTTTGGAAGTCTTTAGTGAAGCTTCTTTGCTTCCGTATTCTTCCTGTTTCATCATGCAGAAAGACAATCTGTCCAGGCTTTCCTCTCAGGACAAAGAAGGAGAGGACCCTCTCCAAAGAAATTGAAAAGAAAACTAGAGAAAGTGGGGAAAACCTTTGTTTGTTTCCAGAATGAGAATTCCAACTTATCCCTGTGCTCAATGTTTCATGCTTGCTTTGCAGTTTCAGATGTGATATGTGTAGAAGCGCATTCTTAGTTTTGCATTATGCAAGTTAAATTTAACTCTACATTCTCACTTAAAAACTCTTTATTGATGGGATTTCTTAGTATTTGCATAGTGACATTTGAAACATTGTTTATACAGTTACTGGCTAGAACCCTGGGTTTCCCTTGTGGCTCTGCTGGTAAAGAATCCACCTGCAGTGTGGGAGACCTGGGTTTGATCCCTGGGTTGGGAAGATCCCCTGGAGAAGGAAAAGGCTACCCACTCCAGTTTTCTGGCCTGGAGAATTCCAATTTCCAAGTGGAATTCCAAGTGGAATTCCTGTAAATTCCAATTTACATTGGAGAGAAGATTAAGATTAAATATATTTTAAAGTCTGGTGGTGGTTTAGTCACTAAGTCGTGTCTGACTTTTGCGACTCCCTGGACCCTAGCCTGCTGCGCTCCTCTGTCCATGGAATTCTCCAGGCAAGAATACTGGAGTGAGTTGCCATTTCCTTCTCCAGGGGATCTTCCCGACCCAGGAATTGAACCTAGGTCTCCTACATTGCAGGCAGATTCTTTACCGACTGAGCTATGAGGGAAGCCTGGCATTTTATTTTATTTTTCATTTATTTTTATTAGTTGGAGGCTAATTACTTCACAACATTGCAGTGGGTTTTGTCATACATTGACATGAATCAGCCATGGAGTTACATGTATTCCCCATCCCGATCCCCCCTCCCACCTCCCTCTCCACCAGATTCCTCTGGGACTTCCCAGTGCACCAGGGCCGAGCACTTGTCTCATGCATCCCACCTGGGCTGGTGACCTGTTTCACCATAGATAATATACATGCTGTTCTCTCAAAACATCCCACCCTCGCCTTCTCCCACAGAGTTCAAAAGTCTGTTTTGTACATCTGTGTCTCTTTTTCTGTTTTGCATATAAGGGTTATCATTACCATCTTTCTAAATTCCATGTATATGTGTTAGAATGCTGTAATGATCTTTATCTTTCTGGCTTATTTCACTCTGTATAACGGGCTCCAGTTTCATCCATCTCATTAGAACTGATTCAAATGAATTCTTTTTTAACAGCTGAGTAATATTCCATGGTGTATATGTACCACAGCTTCCTTATCCATCCATCTGCTGATGGGCATCTAGGTTGCTTCCATGTCCTGGCTGTTATAAACAGTGCTTCGATGAACATTGGGGTGCACATGTCTCTTTCAGATCTGGTTTCCTCAGTGTGTATTCCCAGAAGTGGGATTGCTGGGTCATATGGCAGTTCTATTTCCAGTTTTTTAAGAAATCTCCACACTGTTCTCCATAGTGGCTGTACTAGTTTGCATTCCCACCAACAGTGTAAGAGGGTTCCCTTTTCTCCACACCCTCTCCAGCATTTATTGCTTGTAGACTTTTGGATAGCAGCCATCCTGACTGGCGTGTAATGGTACCTCATTGTGGTTTTGATTTGTATTTCTCTGATGATGAGTGATGTTGAGCATCTTTTCATGTGTTTGTTAGCCATCTGTATGTCTTCTTTGGAGAAATGTCTGTTTAGTTCTTTGGCCCATTTTTTGATTGGGTCATTTATTTTTCTGGAATTGAGCTTCAGGAGTTGCTTGTATATTTTTGAGATTAATCCTTTGTCTGTTGCTTCATTTGCTATTATTTCTCCCAATCTGAGGGCTGTCTTTTCACCTTGCTTATAGTTTCCTTTGTTGTGCAAAAGCTTTTAAGTTTCATTAGGTCCCATTTGTTTATTTTTGCTTTTATTTCCAATATTCTGGGAGGTGGGTCATAGAGGATCCTGCTGTGATTCATGTCGGAGAGTGTTTTGCCTATGTTCTTCTCTAGGAGTTTTATAGTTTCTGGTCTTAGATTTAGAGCTTTAATCCATTTTGAGTTTATTTTTGTGTATGGTGTTAGAAAGTGTTCTAGTTTCATTCTTTTACAAGTGGTTGACCAGTTTTCCCAGCACCACTTGTTAAAGAGGTTGTCTTTTTTCCATTGTATATCCTTGCCTCCTTGTCAAAGATAAGGTGTCCATAGGTTCGTGGATTTATCTCTGGGCTTTCTATTCTGTTCCATTGATCTATATTTCTGTCTTTGTGCCAGTACCATACTGTCTTGATGACTGTGGCTTTGTAGTAGAGTCTGAAGTCAGGCAGGTTGATTCCTCCAGTTCCATTCTTCTTTCTCAAGATTACTTTGGCTATTCGAGGTTTTTTGTATTTCCATACAATTGTGAAATTCTTTGTTCTAGTTCTGTGAAAAATACCGTTGGTAGCTTGATAGGGATTGCATTGAATCCATAGATTGCTTTGGGTAAAATAGGAAGCCTGGCATTTTAAAGTCTATATGCAGACTAAACAATCGTTTATTAAGTTGAGTGCTTGAGAAAAATCATGAACGAAAGACAAAATAGAGTGCTCTCATTCTGCATTAGTTTCTGCATATTTTAATTTTCTTATCTAACTATAAATATTACTCATTTAAAAGCAGTCTAGAAAGAAAGTCAAGCATTTATTATATTTAATGTACTAACTTTGAAATGTGTTTTTTCATATGCTGTTTCATTTCATCATTAAAACCATCCTATGAATTCAGTATTATTATTATCAGCATGTACAAATGATAAAATGATAGTCAAGTTATTTAACTGACTTGTCTTAATTTAAAAATCTCATACAAAATGGAGTCAGAATGTAAATCCAGAGCTACAAATGACATTCAGCTGATACACACAGCCATCCTAGTTTTTAAATAATTTGAATATCAGTACTGTAAAGGACAGACCTAACTCTAAAGTTCATACTGTTTTCTTTATTTTATAATATAAATATTCTTTCAGTGCTTCTCTTTGGTAACTATTCCATTAAATGCTAGGGATACAGTGGTTAACAAGATAGAATGACTTGCCACAGGATTTTCCTTGTCTTGTAGAGCCCTTCATTTAATAAACTGTAATACAGTGTGTTAAGTGACGTGGAGAAGGGTAGAGACTCCTAGGGGCACATAGTAGTGGCCTGACTCTACTTAATAATTTTTCAGATTGGCTTAAAATCACCTCTTTGCAGTATCCTGACACCACCTACCTGAAAGTCTTAGGTGTGCCCTGTATGTTTCCAAATCATTCTGTATTCGTTTCATGATAGTACTTAATGTTACTTGAGGAGAAGAATCTTGTTTTTCCTTTAGCAGTATGACTGGCTCATAGCAAATCCTCAAGAAGTATTTTAGAAGAAAATAGAATTGAGGTCTGAAATGGCAGCAAGGAAGTAAGAGAGCAGTTTTGGATAAGCTTTTAGGTATTGAGGTGAGAAATGGCAAAAGATAATCCTTGTAAAGTAAGAGGAAAGTTCATCTTTTGAGAATGAAGAGGTCGGTCTGAGATTGAGAAAAGTTTAGAATAATCGCTAAAGAATTGCAAGAGGAAGGAAATAATACATAAAATGGATAGCCTTAAAGGTGTACTGAGGGCCCATCTGAGACTGGAGTCTGAATTTGTAGTGTTACCAATATGCCTGACTGTAGTTTCCTCCAAGAAATTACCTCCTCCAACATAATAGATATCACTATCATATCATCCTGTGTTGCTCTTTAGCACTTATTATCTGACATTTATTTATTGGTTTGCTTCTGTACACTGTCTTTGTCCCCTCTTACTGGCATGTTAACTCATGTATGCTGTATCTGTTTTGATTCACTGGTGTTCCCCTAGCATCTAGAACTTTTGTGCAACATGTGACATGTACACAGTAAATATCTGGTTTGAAAAAAAATTGAATGAGTGAAGGAACAAATTAATACATAGTTTGAAATATTGTCCATATTGCTATATTTAAATAAAACCAAATTTTTTTTCCCCAAAGGAATTTGTTTTTGTAGGTTAAGGGGAATTTTCTTGAACTCAGAATATTGCTTGACACTTCTTACATACATCATAATTACATTCCTAAGGATTAAAATTATTGAACTCTTTATTATCCTCATTTTCTAAGGTTACTCTAAAATTAGCTATTTTGGGGAATTCCCTGGTGGCCCAGTGTTTGGGACTCCACATGTCCACTGCCAGGGCCATGGGTTTGATCCCCGATCAGGGAACTAAGATCCCGCGTGACCATGGTGGAACCAAAAAATTAATAGTTAAAGTAAAATTAGCCATTTTGGTCATATTACCTGATATATCTTTACAATTCTAAAATTTTCAAGTCTATAAAACATTTTTACAATTTAATCTTTGCAACAAGAAGTTACAACTTAGCAAAAACTAAGATTTAGGTACACAAGTATTTAAATAAAGAGACATTTAAATAAATCATTTTTATTGAAATATACTGTTTAGTGGTTTATTTGGAAACTTGTTTTCATATTTTAAAAATTCAGAGTTTTCAATAACTGATTTTAGTTGAAAGTCGGTTATTATGGACAAAATATACAGAAAAATAGTATTAAACCTGATAAATTAGTATTATTCAAAATTTTCTTTAGTTACCATTTTGTTACATGTCGATCTGATACCAAGTATGTTTTTTAAAAAATGTTTATCTCAAGGATAGATACTGTTACATTGCTAAAATATCTTTGAGAAATAACTTTTAAGTGTTATTTTGTCCTTTTACATTTATGTTAGCCCTGAATAGACCACTAAATGGATACTTGTTTACAGTATGAGAGCTGAAGCAAGAAGTCAGTGTTAAACCTTGCAAAAGCCCAGCAAAGACTGATATCAGAGGTTACAAATGATTTATAATGAGTAGACAGAATTGCAAATATGGTATCTGCAAGTAATGAAGATTGACCTGTATAGTTATATGAAACTATAATTTTAAAACTTCCATTAAAAATGTTTGGAAGATAGAGAAAAAACAGTTCATATTCTTATTACCACAAGATTTTTATTTTCTGTATTTTCTTGCAGTTTTTGTCTCTAGTGTATATATTTTCAAATATTGTGTGGATACCTTTTTGTCTTCTTTTCTTTTTGTCTCCTACCCAGTTTACCTCTGCAAATCCTCTTCCTTCGCTGTATTTTGTCCAGAGCGGTATCTGCCCCTTGCTCCAGTGGTACATACATGACCTCTGCCTGAAAATTAGCACATGATATTCACCAGCTATGGTCACTGACACTGGGAGAGACATATGCTCACTTAGAATCAGTGTGATGCCATGAGGCTTTTGTGGACTTCTGGGGAAGACACACATGCTCTCACACTGGCCTTGAACTTGCTGCCATCTTCCTTCACATGGAACCTAATGCTTAACCTAAGGCAGAAGCAGGCAAAGTAGAGAGACTAAGGGAAAACAAATCCTGATGAAATCGGTTAATCCTGAATTTATTTATTTTTATAAGAATTGTATGTATTTAAAATGTATAACGATGTTCTTGATGTACATATATTAATACATTGTGAAATGATTACTACAGTCACATTTATCAACATATGCATCGTCTCCCATAGTTGTTGTGTGTGGTGAGAACATTTAAGATTTACTCTGTTAAAAGACAGATATTTTATATTATCATTTACATGCAGAATCTAAAAAATATAAAACGAATCAATATAACAAAACAGAAGCAAACTCACAGATACAGAGAACAAACTGGTGGTTACCAGTGGGGAGAAGGATCGGGGAGGAGCAAGATAGGCATATTAAATTAACAGGTACAAACTGCTATTTATAAAATACATAAGCTGAAAGGATATATTGCATAACACTGGGAATGTAGCCAATATTTTATAATAATTCGAAGTGGAGTATATAAAAATATTAAATCACTGTGTTGTACACTTGAAACTAATACTGTGAATCAACTGTAATTTAATAAAAGTAAAATTAAAATATAGGAGGATTAAAAAGACAAAAGAATTCTCTGTAAATTAAAAAAAATATTTAGCTTCTATCTGGTATTTGGAGATTGTGAACAGTGGTTCTGTCTTTGTTTTTTTAGAAAAAGGTTTACTGTCTTATCAGATTTCAGCAGCGGTATTATTGGCTATAGTCACCACCCTGTACTGTAGGTCTCTGAACTTAGTCATCCTGCATAACTGAAACTTTGTGCCCTTTGAGGAAGATAACCGCGTTTCCTCTCCCCACCCCCACCTCTGGTAACCACAGTTCTCTCTGCTTCTGAGTTTGACTTTTTTCAGACTAAGCACGATCATATGGTATTTTTCTTGCTATACCTGACTTATTTCATTCAGCCCAGTGCCTTTCTAGGTTCACCTATGTTGTCACATAAGACAGGATTTCCTCTTTTTTAAGGCTGAATAATAATTTATATATACATATGTATATCACCATTTCTTTATCAATTCATCAATCAATAGACACCTAGGTTGTTTTCTATTTCTTGGTTATTGTGAATAATGCTGCAATGAACATGGGAGTGCAGATACCTCAATGTTTTTATTTCCTTTGGATATATATCTAGAAGTGGGATTGTTGGATCATATCATAATTCTGTGTTTAAGTTTTTGAAGAACCTTCATATTGTTTTCCACAATGGCTAGACCAATGTACATGTCCACTGACAGTGTACAAGGATAACCTTTTCATCTATCCTTGTCAACGCTTGGTTTGCATTTCCCTGATGGTTAATGACATTGAGCATTTTTTCATACACTTGCTGGCTGTTTGTATGTCTTCTTTGAAAAAATGTCTATTTGGTCCTTTGCCCATTTCTTGATTGGATTATTTAGTTTTTTTTCTTTTGAGTTGTAGGAATTGCTTATATATTTTGGATATTAACCCCTTATCAGATATGGTTTATGAATATTTTCTCTTCTTCAGGTTGCCTTTTCACTCTGCTGTTTCCTTTGCTATGCAGAGCTTTTTAGTTTAATGCATTTCTACTTGTCTGTTTTTGCTTTTATTGCCTGTGTTTTTGGTGTCATATCCATGAAATCATCCCCAAGACCAGTGTCAAGAAGCTTCCCCCCTGTTCCCTTCTAGTATCAGGTGTTACATTTTAAGCCTTTAATCCATTTTGAGTTAATTTTTGTGTATTTTGTAAGATAATTGATATTGAGTTTCCAAGCCTCACTTACTGAAGAGATTGTCCTTTCCTCATTATCTGTTCTTGACGCCCTTGTGGAAGATTAGTTGACCATATATTTGTGGATTTATTTCTCTGTTCTGTTCAGTTCAGTTGGCCTGTATGTATTTCTTCAATCAAACAGCATAATCTTTGGTTACTGTAGCTTTGTCATGTAATGTATTTTTGAAATCAGAAACTGTGATGCCTACAACTTGTTCTTTCTCAAGATTACTTTCTCTATTTGGTATCTTTTTTGGTTCCATAGGAATTTTATAATTTCCCCCCTGTTTTTGTGAAAAATGCTATAGGGATTTGATAGTGATTGCATTGAATCTGTAGCTCACTTTGCGTAGTATGGACATTTTAACAATATTCTTCCAATCCATGAACACTGAATATCTTTTCATTTACTTGTGTCATCTTCAGGTTTTTTCACCAGTGGTTTTTAAAATTTTTTCTATTCATTTATTTATTTAGCTTGTTTTGGTTTTTAGTTGTGGCACTTGGGATATTTGATCTTTATTTCAACATCCAGCATCTTTTAGTTGTGTCATGTGGGATCTAGTTCCCTGACCAGAGATCATATCTGGGCCCGCTACATTGGGAGCACAGAATCTTAGCCACTGGACCACCAGGGAAGTCCCTGCATCAGGGTTTTATAGTTTTCATTTAACTGATCTTTCACCTACTTGGTTAGATTTATCTGTAAGTATTTTATTATTTTTGGTGCTATTATAAATGAGATTGTTTTCCTGATTTCCTTTTTAGGTAGTTCATTGTTGGTGTAAAGAAATGCTGCTGATTTTGCTGTGTTGATTTAGTTCTGAATTTACCTCGTGTCAGACATACTTCTCTCTTTTGACATATGAACCAATAGTTTTTTCTTTTTTCTTTCCTTTTTAATTTTAATTTTTTGGCTTAAGCTGTCACTTGTAACAAAATGAATTGTAGCTGATAGAGTGTAGTTTCAGTCAGCTTCTTATGCATTTATAATATTTCTTTTAACTTTGTAATGTTTTATTTGGATATATAAAATTCACACTTTAAAAAATATATATCAATCTCATTTAATTCAACAGTCATCAAAGGTATGACTGTGTTTTTTCTTTTTCTTTTTTTTTTTTTGGTGTTTTGCCCACACAACATGGCTTGTGGGATCTTTGTAAACTTGGGCCCACGGCAGTGAAAGCACCAAGTCCTAACCAGGACCACTAGGGATTTCCTTGTTGCCGTTCAGTCACTCAGTTGTGTCCGACTCTTTGTGACCCCATCCTCCACCATCTCCTGCAGCTTGCTCAAACTCATGTCCATTGAATCAGTGATGCCATCCAACCATCTCGACCTCCGTCGTTCCTTTCTCTTCCTACCTTCAATCTTTCCCAGCATCAGGGTCTTTTCTAAATGAGTCAGCTCTTCACATCAGATAGCCAAAGTATTGAAGCTTCAGCTTCAGCATCAATCCTTCCAATGAATATTCAGGGTTGATTTCCTTTAGGATTGACTGGTTTGATCTCCTTGCAGTCCAAGGGACTCTCAAGAGTCTCTAGCACCACAGTTTGAAAGCATCAGTTCTTCGGCACTCAGCCTTCTTTATGGTTCAACTCTCACATCCACACTTGACTACTGGGAAAACCATAGCTTAGACTGTACGGACCTTTGTTGTCAAAGTGATGTCTCTGCTTTTTAATATACTGTCTAGGCTGGTCATAGCTTTTCTTCCAAGAAGCAAGCATCTTTTAATTTCATGGCTGAAGTTACCATCTGCAGTGATTCCCTACACACTTTAATATATTTGTTAATAATTTGCATTTTTTAAAAATGTAAATGTATCAACTTCAAATATATTCTAAGTATGTTTTTTTAAAAAAAAATTTACTTTTTATTTGACTTCGCTGTGTCTTAGTTGTGGCATGCAGGATCTTCAATCTTTGTTGCATCATGCAAGATCTTTTTGTTGTAGCATGCACACTCTTTAGTTGTGGCATGTGGGATCTAGTACCCTGACCAGGAATTGAATCCAGGTCCCCTTCATTGGGAATGTGGAGTCTTAGCCACTGAACCACCAGAGAAGTTCCTAGATCTTTTAGACTCTTACTGTAATATAAATCTTTTTACAACTTTTCCATTTCATTTTTCAGAGTTCATTTGCCTATTAGAATGCTCAGTGTTTGAAAATACAAGAAAACTGTCTATTTAAAATTTTTTTTCTTTGATAATATATCTAGTCAAACTACAAGTAAATGCTTTTGTTGACATGTTTGTGCTGCTCTCTGTTTTCTGGAATTCAGCAACTTTTACTTTAGTCATGTCAGGATAAAAGCTGTGAGCCTTTTTTATGTGTCACATTTTCTTTTTGACTTACCAAAAATAGTTTATATTAAAAAATTAGTTACGAATTATTGCAGTTCATTATACAATAGTAGGCTATTGCTACTATAAACTTTGAAATAATTGGTGTCTCATTTTAAGAATTTAAGAAAAAGTTATAGTTTTGAACATAGAGACTATTCAGTTCTTACAGAACAATATTTATAATAATTTAAAATTTAGTAACACTAATCAATGGCCATAAGTAATTAGAATACCAATTAAATCATACCTAAAATTGTAAAGAAGTATTTTAAAACTGCATATTGTATTGTATTCTTGTTTTAATCTTGTATTAATCTTGTTGTATTCTTATATTAATCTTCCTATTTCTGTTAACTTATTCACCATATCTTATGAACATATTAACAAGACATATATTCTAACAATATATTGGTTATGACATTAAGTATTTAAAGTTAAAACTCACAAACATTAAATAGCCACATTACTAGTAAAGTTTCAGTTCAGTTCAGTCACTCAGTCGTGTCTAACTCTTTGCGACCCCATGGACTGCAGCATGCCAGGCCTCCCTGTCCATCACCAACTAGTAAGGTTTAGTCCACTGTAATGTTTTATTAGTCAAAGCTGTTTTAAAATTTGTATCTTTAATGTCATGTTTCTATAATTGTACAAAATACTTGATAAACATATTTCAAGTATATTCTGCATATAAGAGCAGAAGACTCCATGGTAGCTTAACATTGTGATCACATTATCCAGAATATTGAAAAATATAACTTGGGAAGTATAATTTAAGGCAGATGAACAGTTCCATTTTCATCACAAGAGGCTTAAATTTGGAGACAATAGGTTTCTTCTGATATATCTTCACATTAACCTAGCCTGTGAGCTAAGCTTAAGTCTTTGTGTATGTTTGTTTATGTACTTGTAATTGATCCTAGATGAAAACAATAATTGAATTCATGGAAATACTTCCTAATTAGGGTCATTAGCTAAGGTGGGGAGGCAAAAGAGTATGTTTTCAATAGAGAAATTGTCTAGATGAACAGGAAAGTATACTTACAGGGAACTATGGTAGAATTATGGAGAAGTATTGAGTATCCCTTTAAGGTTTGTAATCACAGAATTTAAAATTGAATCCATCTACTCTGATACCAAAATCAGACATGAAAAGAATAGACCATTATTTCTTACAAATGTAGAGACAAAAATCCTTCACAAAATACTAGCAAACCAAGTCCAGAAACATATAAAAAATACTATACGTGATGATTAAAGAAATTTGTCTCAGGAATTTAAAGTTAGTTTAACATCTGAAAATTAATTAGTATAGTATACCATATCAGTAAAAGAAAACCACATGATCGTCTCAGTCAGTTCAGTTCAGTCACTCAGTCGTGTCCGACTCTTTGCGACCCCATGAACCGTAGCATGCCAGGCCTCCCTGTCCATCAGCAACTGCTGGAGTCTACCCAAACCCATGTCCATTGAGTCGGTGATGCCGTCCAACCATCTCATCCAATAGATGCAGAAAAAGCATTTAACAAAATCCAACACATTTTCCTGATTTAAAAACAAATTTCAACAGACTCATAATAGAAAGGAACTTTCTCAATCAGAAAGGGCATCTGCACAAAACTCATAGACAACACTATACTTTACGATGAAAGAATGGGTGTTTCCCCTGAAATAAGGAACAAAGCAAGATGCTCACTCTTCCCAGTTCTAACATTATAGTCAAGGTTCTAACCAGGGCAGTTAGGCAAGAAAATGAAATTAAAAGCATCCAGGTTGTAAAGAGAAAGGTAGAATTTTCTATGTGTGTAGATGATTTGGTAAATAGAAAATCCTAGGGAGTCCAGTAAAAAACTACTAGAACTAATAAGCCAGTTCAACAGGGTTGTCAGATAGAGGAGCAATGTATAAGCACGTATGTGTACACTAGCAATCAGCAATCCAAATGTGAAATTAAGAAAATTCTATTTACAATAGTATGAAAAGAATATAATACTTAGGAATAATTCCTATAAGAAGTGCAGAGCTTATATTCTGCAAATTATAAAACATTGTTGAGGAAGACCTAAATAAATGGAAAGATTTCTCATATTCATGGATTGGAATACTTGATATTGTTAAGATGACAATACTCCCTCAGTTGATCTATAGATACAATGCAATCCCTGTCAAACCTTCCATTGACTTCTTTGTAGAAATTGGGAAGCTTCCACACTTCATATGGAAGTTGAAGGGACTCAGAAGAACCAATCTTGAAAAAGAACAAAGGTGGAGGACTCACACTTCCAGTTTCAAAACTTACTAGAAAATTATAGTAATCAAGACAGTTCTATTCCATGATGCATTCTTCCATTCATATGGTACTCTCATGGTATATTCTTATCTTAGTACCATAAAAATGTAATACATCAGTGGAATAGAATGATGTGTCCAGAAATAAACCCTTAGAGTCAGAGTTAACTGATTTTCAACAAGGATGCCAAGATAGTTTAATGGGAAAACAGTCTTCAACAAATGTTATACTGGGGCAGCTGGATAGCCACATGCAAAGAATCAAGTTGAACGTCTTTGCAATATTTTAGAAGATTAAATTAAAATGGACCATAGGGCTTAAGTATAAAAGCTAAAACTATTAAATCTTAGAAGAAAATACAGGAGTAAATTTTCCTGACTTTGACTTCGGAAAAACCTTATGTTGACTTCAAAATCATAGGTAACAAAAGAAAAAACAGAAAAAATTGACTTCATCAAATTTAAAAACTCTTGTGCTGCTATCAAGAATGTGAAGACAACGCACAGAATGAGAGAAAATATTTTCAAATATTTTTGAAAAGATATAATGGTATTGTATCTAAAATATATCTTAAAAATTAATAATAAAAAGCAAGTAACCCAATTTTAAACATTGTCAGAGGGCATTTCTCTAAAGGGGATAGAGCAATGGCCAAAAAGACACATGTAGATATTCAACATTAGCTATAAGAAAAACAAATCAAAACTGAAATGAGAAAACACTTCTCACCTTCTAGGATGGCTGTAATAAAAAAGACAGGTAGCAAGTGTTGGTGAGGATGTGAAGTGGGAACCCTCGTACAGTCATTGCAGGGAATGTGAAATGGTGCAGCCCCTCAAGAAGATACTTGGACAGCTCCTCAGAATGTTCAACATAGAGTCAGCCTATGACCAGGCTGTGAAAGTGCTTCACTCAATATGTCAGCAAATCTGCAAAACTAAGCAGCGGCCACAGGGCTGGAAAAGGTCAGTTTTCATTCCAATCCCTAAGAAAGGCAATGCCAAAGAATGTTCAAATTACCCTACAATTGCACTCATTTCACATGCTAGCAAGGGTATGCTCAAAATCTATCAAGCTAGACTTCAGCATTACATGAATCAAGAATTTGCAGATGTACAAGCT
Source organism: Cervus canadensis (assembly GCF_019320065.1). NCBI lineage: Eukaryota > Metazoa > Chordata > Mammalia > Artiodactyla > Cervidae > Cervus > Cervus canadensis. Next base: position 56,032,740 of record NC_057407.1, on the reverse strand, counting down.
GGATTTAGAAAAGGTAGAGGAACCAGAGATCAAATTGCCAACATTCACTGGATCATAGAGAAAGCAAGGAATTCCAGAAAAACATCTACTTCTGCTTCACTGATTGTGCTAAAGCCTTTGACTGTGGATCACAACAAACTGTGGAAAATTCATAAAGAGATGGGAATATCCAACTGCCTTTCCTGCCTCCTGCAAAACCTGTATGCAGGTCAGGAAGCAACAGTTAGAACGAACATGAAACAACAGACTGGTTCAAAATTGGGAATGGAGTACATCAAGGCTGTATATTGTCACCCTGCTTATTTAACTTATATGCAGAGTACATCATGCAAAATGCTGGGCTGGATGAATCACAAGCTGGAATCAAGATTGCCAAGAGAAATATCAACAACCTCAGATATGCAAATAATACTACTTTAATGGCAGAAAGTGAAGAGGAACTAAAAAGCCTCTTGATGACAGTGAAAGGGGAGAGTGAAAAAGCTGGCTTAAAACTCAACATTCAGAAAACTAAGATCATGGCATCTGGTCCCATCACTTCATGGCAAACAGTGAAAAAGTAGAAACAGTGACATATTTTGGGGGGCTCCAAAATCACCGTGGACAGTGACTGCAGCCATGAAATTAAAAGATGCTTGCTTCTTGGAAGAAAAGCTATGAAAAACCTAGAGAGAGTATTAAAAAGCAGAGACATCACTGTACTGACAGAGGCCTGTATAGTCAAAGCCCTGGTTTTTCCGGTAGTCATGTATGGATGTGAGAGTTGGACCATAAGGAAGGCTGAGTGCCCAAGAATTGATGCTTTGAATTGTGGTGCTGGAGAAGACTCTTGAGGGTCCCTTGAGCATCAAGGAGATCAAACCAATCAATCCTAAAGGAGATCAACCCTGAATATTCATTAGAAGGACTGACACTGAAGCTGAAGCTCCAATCCTTTCGCCACCTGATGCGAAGAGCTGATTCACTGGAAAAGACCTTGATGCCGGGAAAGACAGAAGAGGAGAAGGGGGCAACAGAGGATACGATGGTTGGATGGCATCACTGACTCAGTGGACTTGAATTTGAGCAAATTCAGGGTGATAGTGAAGGACAGGGAAGCCTGGCATGCTGCAGTTCATTGGGTCCCAGAGAGTTGGACACTTCTTGGCAAATGAACAACAATGACCAAGCTATTCCACTCCAAGCACATACCCAGGAGACACAAAAACATTTACCCCCTTTTTTTTTTAACTTGACCAATCACTTCCTCACTTCATTCCCTCTCTTCTGTAATCTTTCAAATACAATCTTACAACACCTCCATGTTTTTTTCTTCTACAAGGAGTGTTCTCAGCTCCTCCAGGTCTGCATTGTTAGCTATCTGCTAAAGTTCCCAGGAGCAAAGAAAAACTCTGAGAAATAGAAGCTGAGGAGGGGGAGATAAACTGTATGTTTAATCTCTGTGTGTTTATATGTATGTCCTGTCAAGTGTTTAGAACGCACTTATGTACTAAACGTTCTTTAGCACCTTGCAGTGCCAGTTTACCTGCCCCACAGCCACGGATTCTGCCCCTTCTTGGGCTTTCGGAGCTTTGCTGTGTGCTGCTTCTTGGTTAAAAGCAAAACCAAAAAAGTAGTCTGATGGAGAACTACGGGAGACCTTATCCTAGGTACGGCGGTTGAGGAGGGAGGGCCTGGATATGGGCCGGGGCATGGCCTAGTGTACACGTCACACCGCAGGAGCGTTACTGAGGATGGGGATGGAATGGCAGCTTTCGGAAGACTATTTCTGGAAGTAAAGATGTTGAGTTTTACAAGCCGCAGGTGTACTGCACTATAGAAGGCTGCAACATTTGCAGAGCTAGGTTCTCTGGTTCTCACTTGAGCGGAAGTAAATGCTGAAAGGACTTCTAGAGCTGTCTGCAGTTCCAGGAGACTCCTTCAGAGCAGGTTTGCAGCGGTGGAGTGCTCCTTGTGAAAAGACAGGAAAAGCTGCCAGTGGGATGAAAAACCAAAATCTAGAGTCATGTGATAGATATCAGGGCAGGCCAATCTGAGCTCTGTGTTGAAGCCAAAGAAAGTGTAAGCTCTATCTAGAAAGGGGTGAAGAAGCCACGAGATGACTATGTTATAGCCACGCTTTCCGTGAAACAAACTCACTCAGAAGGACAATACAGATAGTGGAGTGCAGTTTATTACACCGGTGGGCCCAAGGCAGAGTCTCCTCTTAGCCAAGGACCCCGACCAGCATTTGTGAAAATCTTTTATACCCCATGTGTATGTGTCCAAACCCCCCACCCCAATCCCTTGATGCTTACAAAGGAAGGGTGAATACAATCACAATAACCCCATCATTTACGTGTTATGTGTTCAAACAGTTAATAATCAATAAGCCCGTGGTTACATTCTAACCAGTTAATAACCGATAAGCCTGTGCTTACATTCTGATAGATACTGTCCGGAGGCAGGGGTGATTAGTGTCTGTTTTCTCTTAGGTGATGAGTAACCTGGATATGAGCTTCAAGGTTCCCCTGTCCGGAGGGGGTGTTATCCTTCCATTATCGTTCCCACAGGCACTAAGCAGAGAGTTCAGAGTCCACTGGAGAGGTGGCCAAGCACGATCAGCACGGACAGGCCTGAGATGGAGTCCAGGCCCTATGAATTCTTCTTCAACTAAACTACAAGATTTCCAGTGTCACAATTCTGGTGCCTGCAGTCCCCTCTCAAGTACTTCTCCAGCCCAGGCTTTTGTTCAGTTACCACTCAGATGATGGCCCTCGTGCAAAGACGGTTTCTGGTTTTAACAAGATAGCTGTCTTTCCTTTTCAGCCTCACATGTTGGGAAGGGCAGGAAATATGTTGCGGGTTTATCTTTAAAGGCGTTTGGGAAAGTCCTCCTTAACACACATCTGTTTAAGCCTCACTGCCACAGTGAGAAAGCAGCTGCTGAGAAGCTGGAGGAGCAGGGCCAGACCACCACCCTTTTCTACTGAGGAGTGATGGCTGAGGCTTACAGGAAAAGGGAACAAAAAACTACTTCAGTTTTGGAAAGACAGGAGTGGCTGTATATGTTTCTGGGTCTGTCATGACAAAGTACTAAAGACAATGCCTTAAACAACAGAAACGTATTTTCTCCCAGTTCTGGAGGCCAGAGGTCTGAAACCAAGGTGTCACAGGGTTTGCTCCTTCTGAGATCCTGGTGGTCAGGTTCTGTTCCTTGGCTTCTAGACCTTTGTCTCCTCCCTGTGTTTTCACACGTTCTCCCCTCTGTGCTTGTCTGTGTCCAGATTTCCTCTTCTGAGGGGGATACCAGTCAGACTGGATTAAGACTCACCCTGATGAATTCTTTTTAATTTAATTACCTCTTTAAGGACCTTGTCTCTAAATATAGTTTTATTCTGAGATACTGAAGTTTAGGACTTCGGCATATAAATTGGGGTGGGGGGGGGTGTGGGCGGCGCAGTTTAGGCCCTAGTAGTGCCTATCCTGTTTTTGATTTGATTACTTGCTATTCTACCAAAAAATCATTTCTAGAATGATAATAAATGATTCTTCTTTTTTCCATTTCCACAAACTCTGAAGCTGGTATCAAGTTTACTAAGAGAAAAAAGTACATATAGTGTTTAAGATACTGAGTATTTCATAGGAAAGCTGAATGTAGCTATAAAGTCTCTTACAACTTTAAATCCTCTTCTAATGAATGATATTAGGGAAATTTCAGAGGACAGAGATTATGGCTTATTATGGAGTTTTATCCTTCTATATTGAGTAGCAGTGACTGAGGCATTTTTTAAAGATGATTGCTTTCCCTCATAGTAATAAATCTGTAGTAATTCCATAGTCTTATCACTAGAAATATTTGTTAACAATTTTTGAATTTGAGTTTTGCCAAGGTTCTGATCACCAAAAATTTTACCACTGAAATATTAATCAGGCCACACTAAGCTTTCCAGTGTAAATACCTTGAAGGAGAAAGTTATTCCTGCACATACAGAGAGGTGACTTGACTGTCTGTACTGTGTCCTGTGTCACCTCCCTCTGTGTTAATATTTAATAAGGTGTTTAATTTAGATGAGACTTCTAAAGCAGAACCAAAGCTCCTCTTCGGGAAAACTCACATCATTTAAGATAAGAAATGCTATATGAATAGTACCAGAGCATCATCACCTAGTAGTTAATGTATTCTATTGAAATGTTGCACTATATGAGCAAATAAGGTATGCAGGTCCTCACCATAGCACAGTGCACAGGCTGCTGCTTCTTGGGGTGCGTTCCTTAGAGGGCTCACCATGTAGAGGGCTCACCATGCATGTCTGTAGTTGACTTTTGTTGGGATTGTGTGACTTATGATTCCACTGAAAACTTGCGCAGTTTAGGTCTAGTTCTGGGTTTAGTTGACTCTAAGGTATTTATGTGTGTAGGGTGGGCATTTGGCTTGTTTTAACCTATTAAGATTTTATTTTCATTTTATATTAAAGAAAAATTCTACTAAAAGAAAAGAGATATCCATTAATACTGAATGCACTGGTTTGGGAATGAATTTTAGTCAGGATTTCTAAACATTCAGATGAATCCTGAAAGTCTAGCTCTTCAATTCTAAAATCTTCATTAAAAGTCTCTCATTTGAGCTCAAACAAAAGTATCTCACTGCTGCTTTTCTAAAAGTTCAAGGACAAAAAGTCTCCAGTTCAGACTTTCTCTAATGAGGGAAGAACATTTTGCATACCTTATAAAAATGTGACTCAGTGCTTAATTTTAAAACTGGATTTGAAAATTGGTATAAATAATAATAAACAGTGAGCCATTTTATGGATGTACTATAATTTTGTAGTTACTAGTCTAAAAATTCAGTACTTTTTCCATCTGGGAAAACCTACATGCTACATGTCACAGTATACACAAACTACATGATGAGGTGGATGGACTCTCCCGTAACCTTTGAGATACAGTGTACAAATCTTAAGGGATTTCCTGGTGGCTCAGACTGTAAAGAATTTCCCCGCAATGTGGGAGACCTGTATTTGATCCCTGGGTTGGAGAGTTCCTCTGGAGAAGGAAATGTCAACCTATTCCAGTATTCTTGCCTGGGGAATTCCATGAATAGAGGAGCCTGGCGGGCTACGGTCCATCGGGCTACAGTTCATGGGGTCACACAGAGTAGGACTCGACTGAGTGACTAATACAACACTGCCACATACAAATCTTAGCCATTATTCTCTCTCTCTCGAGTCATATTTGAGTTTTATTTTTTACACTTTGGTCTTGGTAGAATATAATTGAATGTGGATTATCTCAAGTTTCATATTTATTATTAGATCCAGTTGCAGTCTTCTTTTCTCTTTTCCCCCTCTTTGCTTGTAGAATGCACTATATACTATATATGGTCATATAATTTGTAATCATATATCAGAAATCACAAATCTGTTTTGGGCTTTTTATGTTGTTAGATCCTGACACTCAGACTTTTTTACTAGGATATCAAATTAATTTAGTCTTATTACAAAGTTTTAAAAATAATATAAACAGAAGAGCAATCTTGAGGCTTCCCTGCTTTCATGAAGCTCTTCTACCAAGTACAGTCTGAATATTAATCCCTGTGTCTGTGTATTGAAAATATTCAACCTTGTCTTTTTCTTGCTTTTCAACTTATTTTATGGTTTTAATTTTTTTAAGTTTTATTTGCACAGAACATTTAATCTCTGCATTTTCAAAACTCTTTCTTTAATGACTTTTTTGTGTTCTGCATACAAATGCATTCTTATTTCAATTCTGTGTATGTTTGATACTTTTTACCTTACTGTTTGGTCAGCCCAGAATTTGTTTTAGTAAATGATGCTGGGTTGGGATTAAACTTTATTTTTTGCTGTAAAAATCGTGAATGGATGTTGAATTTCTCACTTGTTTTGGGGAGGTAAATATGAAGATGATCATAATGGTTTTCCTTCTTTAATCTGTAATGTGGCGTGTCATGCAAACAATGTGAGTAGCCGAGCAGCCCACGTATCAGACTCCTGGGTCAGTATTACTAGAGAGCCCTCACAAGGATGGAGTCAGTAACTTAATGGTGAGCCTCCCTTGCCTCATTTCACTCTGAAGCAGAATATAGCAAAATCTATTCAGTCCATAGGGCAACTTATCATTATAGAGCCTTTGACCATTGAACTGGGGAGCTTCTGATGAATAATTAAAGAAACATATGATCTGCCCTGGCATGATCAGAGACCAGGATACAGTAGTAATAAAATGTGGTGGAACTTTGATTCTAGCACTGTCCTGACAGCATGGCATTGAGGGTTGTTGGGAAATCTAAGACAAGTGGTTACAGTTCTGAGATGCTGCGAGTTAGCAGTAGGATCACCATGCTTAATTCACAATTGGCCACACCAGTATACAGATTGGGTCAGCAGCATCCCTTTCCCTGGCATGAAGGGGTTCGAGGTGGCACTGGTGTCCACATGTTGTGGTCGATCAGTATTGACTGTTTTGGGCTCTGGGCTATAGCCAATTTCCATGGAGCTTTGTATGATGCCACATGTGAGGGAAGTCAGGTTGGAGGGGACCAGTGTTGGACTGATTAAGTGTGACTTCTCTCTGCCTATTTAGCCATGATCCCTTTTTCTCTTAATATTCTAATACATCTGACTTACTTTTCAGATCTGATATGCTTTAGCTCGGATATTTAAAATCTACTTTCCTAAATGAGATTAACATAGATTTTTCTTTTTTTACACTCTTTCTATCTGACTTTTAAGCTTTTCTTTTATCTTAGATATGTACAAGATATCCTCTAGGAACTTTTAAATTTTTCTACAGTTTGTAGGTATGTTTCTAATATGGTTTATTTCTGAATTTTCTCCTTTTAAAGACCCAGCTTTCGTTTTACTGATTGTTGTGGACAGAATGTTTTTGTGCTCCTAAATTCTTGTGGTGAACCCCTAATCTCCAGCTTTGGAGATCAGGCCTCCAAGGATAGTAGTTAGGGTGAAATGATGTCATAAAAGGTAGGGACTTGATCTTATAGGATTGGTTGCTTTATCAGAACAGACAGCAGAAAGCTCGTTCTCTTTCTGGTCAAGGACCAGAGAAAGGCTGTGTGAGAGAAAACATAGTGAGAAGGTAGCTGATCATAAGTCAGGAGGGCTCTCTCCAGAAACCAGGTCAGCTGGAACCTCATGCTGGACTTCCAGCCACCAAAGCTGTAAGGAAGTCAACTTATTTTCTGTTATTTTAAGACTGTTGCTGAAGTCACCAGTCTATTCGTTTGTTTTAATGGCAGCCTACATTGATTGTAACCAACTCTATTGGTTATTTATGTGCTTGTTTTTCACTTGTTTGTTTCCTAGCTTATTCATTTCTCTTATACATCATTTTTAAAGTTTGGGTTGCATTCTGTGAAAAACCCTTGGCTCAATCTTGCAGTTTACTATTTTTATTTGACCATCTTAATAGTGTATCATTTGATTTTTTTTATTTCAGTGGTCAAAATTTAAATTTCCATGATATTCTGATGTTCTTTTAAATAATGAATATCGTTTCATATCTTTCTGAAGTTAGTGGCTATTCTAAAATGCCATCCTATTTAGTTTATTAAACGTGTGTTTTTTAAGTAATGAATTATTTGTTTTGTTGGGTTTGTATCCTCTCTTTCAATTTTGGATTTTCTCTTTGCTGTGATTGAATGCTCAGCTATTTACTTGAGATTATTTGTGAACTCTCGGTTTACTGTAGCTTTTCTCCAAATGTGAAAGAGTGGCTGACAGAGAACTCCTGGATGGGGTGAGCCAGTTGCTGCTTCTGGGTAGTGAGAACCCTCTATTTCTCCTGGGTATACTAACCTCCTAAAGCTCCTGTTTCCCCCTTCGCTCCTGGGATTCCCTGTCTCCACTCTGCATGGCAGTAAACATCTCTGTTGCTTAAAGCCTGACCTGAGCAGAGGTGACCCTGTGTGCTGTACTTAGTACTCCAGCAAGTTGTTGTCCCAGACTCACCTGCATTCATTATCTTAGCACACCCTTAAACCAGCCTACATCTTTATGGGAGTTTTTTCCTTCTGTGGGTGTGTTGGGCTGTGGTGTCCTCCTCTTCATTCCATGTATTTTCTTTCTTGAAAGGATTTCTCATAGTTTCTGGAGACCTGAAGATACTGCTTATTACTATTATTATATCTTTAAGGGGATATGGAGATGAGTTCAGTTCAGTCGCTCAGTAGTGTCTGACTCATTGCAGCCTCATAGACCTGCAGTACACCAGGCTTCCCTGTCCATCACCAATTCCCGGAGCTTGCTCAAACTCATGTCCATCAAGTTGGTGATGCCATCCAACCATCTCATCCTCTGCTGTCCCCTTTTCCTCCGGCCTTTAATCTTTCCCAGCATCAGGGTCTTTCCAGTGAGTCAGTACTTTGCATCAGGTGGCCAAAGTATTGGAGCTTCAGCTTCAGCATCAGTCTTCTCAATGAATATTCAGGACTGATTTCCTTTAGGGTTGGCTGGTTTGATTTCCTTGCAGTCCAAGGTATTCTCAAGAGTCTTCTCCAACACCACAGTTCAAAAGCATCAGTTCTTCAGTGCTTAGCCTTATTTATGGTCCAGCTCTCATATCCATACATGACTGTTGGAAAAACCATAGCTTTGACTAGATGGACCTTTGTAGGCAATATAATGTCTCTGCTTTTTAATATGCTATTCAGGTTGGTCACAGCTTTTCTTTTAAGGAGCAAGCGTCTTTTAATTTCGTGGCTGCAATCACCATCTGCAGTGATTTTGGAGCCAAAGAAAGTCTGTCATTGTTTCCATTGTTTCCTCATCTATTTGCCATGAAGTAATGGGCACGGATGCCATGATCTTAGTTTTCTGAATGTTGAGTTTTAAGCCAGCTTTTTCACTCTCTTCTTTCACTTTCATCAAGAGGCTCTTTAGTTCCTCTTCGCTTTCTGCTATAACAGTGGTGTCATCTGCATATCTGAGGTTATTGATATTTCTCCTGGCAATTTTGATTCCAGCTTGTGCTTCATCCAGCCTCAAATTTTCATGATGTGCTCTGCATAAAAGTTAAACAAGCAGGGTGACAGTCCACAGTCTTGACGTACTCCTTTCCCAGTTTGGAACGACTCTGTTGTTCCATGTCCGGTTCTAACTGTTGCTTCTTGACCTGCATACAGATTTCTCAGGAGGCAGGTAAGGTGATCTGGACATAAAATCTTCTTTAATTTCCAGGCACTTTGGGGTGGCATGAGAAGGCTTTGGCTTGTATTCAGTTGCCCATCTTGAACCAGTCTCTAAAAAGGCTACATTTTAGAAATTGGTTTATTTTGATTTAATTTCAGACTTACAGAAAAGTTTCAGAAACAGAAGAGAGAATTTCCCATTGCTTTACTCCCAACTTCCCAAATATTCTCAATGTTAACATTTGAAAGCAGTGATTCTGGAAAATATATAATTCAACATATATTTGAGAATCATTTAAGTAAGTTGTAGTGATATTACTGAAAATTGCAGATTAAGGAACTTTAAAAAGATCTATTCCTCCACTGAAGCAATGATTAAACTGGGGGAAAAATACTGTTAAAATTAGCTCTTTTGGATCTCTGGAGTCTAATTTTGGAATCTGATATAAACTTGGCAACACCCAGAAGATTGCTTACTAAAGAAAGCAGCTGCTATATTTCATTAAGTGAGCTACTTTCCCATGTGTTAGGGTAATTCCTGAGTAACACAATCAACAGAGTGTGTGTGCCTGTGTGTATACACAGAAATTTATTTTTAAGGAACTGGCTCATATGACTGTGGTGTCTTAATATGTCCAAAATGTGATGGGGTAGGCCAGCAGGCTAGAGACTCAGGAAAGAGTTGCATTTCAAGTCCAAAGGCAGTTAGTTCTGCTATAAAAATTCCTTCTTGCTTAGGAGAGGTCAGTTTTTTTTTTTCTCTATTAATCCCTTTGATTAAATGAGACCTGTCCACATTGTGAAGGGTAATCTGCTTTACTCAGAACCTATCAGTTTGAAGGTTAATCTCATCTAAAAAAAATCACCTTCACACAGCAACATCTAGAATAATACTTGACTGGATATCTAGGTACTCTGACCCAGCCAAGCTGACACATAAAACTAACAATGGTTAGTTTTGACACCCACCTGCCATCACCGATTCCCAGCTCACAGGTGGCCATGGGAATGGCAGCTCACATGTGTGGTGTGTTAGTGTCTTGCTGTTGACCACACACAGCAAAAATACAATCTTTACAAAATTTGTAGATGCAGTCTGTTTCAACCAGTTGATACTCAGTATGAAATTTCCAAAAACAGACATATTTTTATTCTTACATGACAACAATGTAGTTACCCAAATCATCAATTTAACTTTGATGAAATACTATTACTATGTGGATACATTTTAAAGGCTCTTGTTATATAGTTTAAAATTTCCTTCCCAAGGTTTATACCAGTTTATACTTTTGTCAACAGTATGTGAGAATTTCAAATAATTCTTTACAATGTTAGAATTGTAGATTTACATAGTTTTAAACTTTGTAGATTGATACACAGTGTCTTCAGATTCATCCCAGTAGAACCCTATCTCTTTTTGTTACTGTAGTCCTCACCTTCCTTATCTATATTTTGGATTTTCTTCATGGAATTTTCCTAAGAATAAAAAAGAAAAAGTTTACAACTCTGGAAGTGTTGGGGGAACTTCCAGACTTGACTGTCCCTGCCACAAAAGCATTTTTATTACTATAACTGTTCTTTACTACATATACTTATTTTTTAATTTATCTTTATAACCTCTTATAAAATATAATTTTACAGATAAAATTATGAGGTTAAATGTCTTTCCCAGTTATACAGCTATTAAATTGGTAGATTGTGCGCTCCTCTTTGCCTGACTTCAGAGCTGATAACATTATAATTATATTGGACTGCTTAGGTGGGAAGGACAGTGAAACACTTTTGCCAAAGAGAATTCATATCTGGTATATTTAATTGTCTTGAAGACAGTGATCAAAACATCTCTCATGAAAGATGATAGAAGGTATCAGACTTCTATCAGAAGGCTCCAGATGGGGATTGAAGGTGATGAAGAATGTTGGATGTTAAAATTGGGCAAGAAATACAGCTTTCAGACTTATATGACTGCCAAATCAAAGGCGATTATATGTGACCTGGAGACAGAATAAACACTGAAAACCAGCACATACTGCAAAGCTAATAAAGTTTAGCAAGTCTTCAGAGCTGACAAGATTTAACACAGATGTGATGAAAGGGGGGGGGGTGAAATTTGACTCGGATAATTGGTTAAATACAGGAGAGGAGCTGATAATTGAGCAAGGGGGAATAGAAGACTTTTGAGGAATAACAGCCAGAATGGCTAAATTAAGAAATATGGGAGATTGGTTCATAACAGAGGAGCAGAAGGACATGTGCTTATCTTCTGCAAGAACACGAAAATCGCAACTAGCTGTTGACCAACCATTGGTAGGCGGATGCTGGAGCCCACCAAAAAGAGAAACCCCATGTCCAAAGAAAAAGGAGAAGCTGCAGCAGGACAGTAGGAGGGGCGAAATCATGATAAAGTCAAAACCCATACCCACTGGGATTTCCTGGTGGCTCAGATGGTAAGGTATCTGCCTGCAGTGTGGGAGACCTGGGTTTGGTCTCTGGATCAGGAAGATCCCCTGGAGAAGGGAACATTTACCCACTCCAATATTCTTGCCTGGAGAATCCCATGGACAGAGGAGCCTGGCAGGCTACGGTCCATGGGGTCATTAAGTGTTTGACATGACTGAGCGACTAACACTTTCACTTTTCATACCCATTAATGGGCAACCCACAAACTGGAGAACAATAATACTAAAGAAGTTCACCCCCTGTTGTAAAGGTTCTGAACCCCACATCAGACTTCCAGGCCTGGGGATCCAACAAAGAGATTAGGAATTCCCAGGGAATGTGACTTTGAAGACAAGTGGCATTTGATTACAGGACTTCCACAGAACTGGGGAAAACAGAGACTCTACTCTTAGAGAGCACAAATAAAATCCTGTGCACACCAGGACCCAGGAGAAAGGAGCACTGACCCCACAATAAACTGAACCAGACCCACCTGCTTGCGTTGGAGGGTCTCCTGTGGAGGTGTGGGTTGGCAGTGGCTTGCCGCAGGGACAGTCACTGGCAGCAGCAGCCTGAGAGGTGCCCCTTAGAATAAGCTGTCTTGGAGGTTGCCATTAGTCCTACCATAGAACTTGTAGACTCCAGGGCTGTGTTCTCTCAGGCCAAACAACTAACTGGGAGGGAGGGCAGCCCCATCCATCAGCAGATAACCAAATTAAAACTTTACTGAGCAAGGCCCTGCCCACCAGAGCAAGACCTAGGTTTTTCAACTAGAGGTCCCTCCCACCAGAAAACTTACACAGGCCTCTTTTCCTCATCCACCGGAGGGCAGACAGAAGAAGCAAGAAGAACCATGACTCCATAGCTGCTAGAATGAAAACCACATCACAGAAAGTTATTCAAAATGAACAGCCAGAAGGTTATATTCCAGATGAAGGGACAAGATAAACCCCAGAGAGACAGCTAAATGAAGTGGAGATAAACAACTTTCTGGAAAAAGAATTCAAAATAATGATAGTGAAGATGATCCAGGATCTCAGAAGAAGAATGGAGAAGATGCAAGAAATGTTTACTAAAGACCTAGAAGAATGGAAGAATAAACAGAGATGAACAATTCGTTAGAAGCAATCAATAGCAGAATAACTGAGGTGGAAGAATGGATGAGTGACCTGGAAGATAGGATGGAGAAAATCACTGCCAACAAACAGAATATTGAAAAGAAGAATGAAAAAAAAAAAAAAATGAAGACATCCTAAGTGTCCTCTGGGACAACATTAAATGCACTAACATTCACATTATATGGGTCCCAGAAGGAGAAGAGAGAGAAAGGACCTGAGAAAGTATTTGAAGAGATAGTAGCTGAAAACGTCACTAAATTGGGGAAGGAAATAATTAACCAAGTCCAGGAAGCACAGAGAGCCCTAAGCAGGATAAACTCAAGGAGGAACACACCAACACACATAGTAATCCAACTGACAAAGATAAAATATTAAAAGCAACGAGGGAAAAACATACAAGGGAACTCCTATCAGGTTATCGACTGATTTCTTAACAGAAACTCTATGAGCCAGAAGGGAATGGCACGATATATTCAAAGTGATGAAAGGGAAGAACCTACAACCATGAATACTCTACCCAGTAAGACTCTCATTCAGATTTGATGGAAAAATCAACAGCTTTCCAGACAAGCAAAACTTAAGAGAATTCAGCACCACCAAATCAGCTTTACGACCAATGCTAAAGGAACTTCTCTAGGCAGGAAACACAGAGAAGGGAAAGATCTACAGAAAATAAACCCAAAATGATTAAGAAGATGGCAATAGAATCATACATATTGATATTTATCTTAAATGTAAAAGGATTAAATCCATCAGCTAAAAGACATAGACTGGCTAAGTGGATGACAACATGTGCATGTATGTTACCACATCACTTCTACTTACCATGTGATTCTACCCTTCAAATTATATGTAATTATTTTATATTGTTAGATTAATCCTGTTCCCATTATGGCTTGCAATTGTAATTATTTTTTATTTTTTGTCTGGCTATTGATTGTGAAAACTGATAAACATCTTTTACTATTGTGATTATGTAATTATTATTCATTTGATACCATGTATCATGATTGGTCAACAGAAAATAATAGAATATCACAAAAACTACCATTTAATAGAAAAACTTGTAATAACTTCTTAAAATCCAGATGCATGTTAGAATTATCTTGGAACTTTTTGAAAAATAAAAATGCCCAGATACTGTTTTCTTTCTCCAAAGCTTCAGGTATGATTCTTAAGAGCAGCCATGTTTACAAACAACTGGACTATATGGTGATCTTTTACCTTTATCTAGTTTGTTTCACTTTTTCTATTCATAGTCAGTGCTCCCATTTCATTTTACAATGTACACATTTTAGAAAATGTACACATTCTAAAAATGTACACATTTTAGATAAAAAATTTGTGACATTTTGATTTCACTTGTTTGAGTGTGAATAGAATGCTAGATTTCTAATTTATATTCACTTAAAACTTTGATATAGGTCCATTTTTTTCTGGCATCTAATATTACTGCTAAAAATCTAGAAAGCTTATAAGCTTAGTGATTTTTAAAAAATTTTGATGGGCCTTGAAAGTTCTAATCCAATTCTGAGACTATAAAGAAATACTGTGTTGTAAAAAAAAGAAAAAGAAATAATATGTGATACAGTATGATTAACTAAAGTACAGATATTGTTCAGATATAGCAAAATTTTATGCTAGTGTCCATTATTTGTTTCCATACATTGTATTTAGTTGCTTTAGCTTCATGCACCAAATTCTGATAAATTCTCTTTTCATTTTTATTCTGTTGTTAATATTTTCTAATTTTCCTTGTTATGACTTAGATTCAGCCATCATTTTAAAAGTGAACATTTAATTTCCAAATACATGAGGTTTTTAAAGTATATTTGATAATAATTTTTCATTTAAATTCTTTCTTCTCTGAAATCACCCTCTGTATTTTTCTAGTCTTCTAACTTTATTGAAGCTTTCAGTGGCTAAGTCAAAGATCTCTCTTGGTGAATGTCACATTGCACTTGAAAATATGTGGGTTATTTTCAGATATCTTTTGATATTGATTTTTAATATAATTCTACAATACTGAGGATAGACTCTGTATGATTTCAATACCTTTAGACCAAGAAATATTTGCACCTTGTTTTATGTCTCTGGGTATATTCCAGAACTAACACCCCAAAAAACAAGGCCCTTTTCATTATAGGGGACTGGAATGCAAAACTAGGAAATCAAGAGATACCTGGAGTAACAGGCAAATATGGCCTTGGAGTACAGAATGAAGCAGGGCAAAGGCTAACAAGAGTTTTGCCAAGAGAACACACTGGTTGTAGTAAACACTCTCTTCCAACAACACAAGAGAAGACTAAACATGGACATTGACCAAATGGTCAATACTGAAACCAGATTGATTATATTCTTTGCAGCCAAAGATGGAGAAGCTCTATATAGTCAGCAAAAACAAGACTGGGTGCTGACTGTGGCTCACATCATGAATACCTTATTGCCAGATTCAGACTTAAACTGAAGAAAGTAGGGAAAACCACTAGACCATTCAGGCATGACCTAAATCAAATCCCTTATGATTATACAATGGAAGTGACAAATAGATTCAAGGGATTAGATCTGATAGAGTGCCTGAAGAACTATGGACAGAGGTTCGTGGCATTGTACAAGAGGCGGTGATCAAGACTATCCCCAAGAAAAACAAATGCAAAAAGGCAAAATGGTTGTCTGAGGAAGCCTTACAAATAGCTGAGAAAAGAAGAGAAGAAGGTAAAGGCAAAGGAGAAAAGGAAAGATATACCCATTTGAATGCAGAGTTCCAAAGAGCAAGGAGAGATAAGAAAACCTTCCTCAGTGATAAATACAAAGAGATGGAGGAAAACAATAGAATGGGGAAGACTAGAGATCTCTTCAAGAAAATTAGAGATACCAAGGGAACATTTCATATAAAGATGGACATAATAAAGGACAGAAATGGTATGGACCTAACAGAAGCAGAAGATATTAAGAAGAGGTGGCAAGAATACACAGAAGAACTATACAAAATGATCTCCATGACCCAGATAATCACAATGGTGTGATCACTCACCTGCAGCCGGGCATCCTGGAATGTGAAGTCAAGTGAGCCTTAGGAGGCATCACTACAAACAAAGCTAGTGGAGGTGATGGAATTCCAGTTGAGCTATTTCAAATCCTAAAAGATGATGCTGTGAAAGTGCTGCACTCAGTATTTCAGCATATTTGGAAAACTCAGCAGTGGCCACAGTATTGGAAAAGGTCAGGTTTCATTCCAATCCCAAAGAAAGGCAATGCCAAAGAATGTTCAGACTACTGCACAATTGTACTTCATCTCACATGCTAGCAAAGTAATGTTCAAAATCCTCCAAGCCAGGCGTCAGCAGTATGTGAACCATGAACTTCGGATGTTCATGCTGGATTTAGAAAAGGCAGAGGAACCAGAGATCAAATCGCCAACACCTGATGGATCATCAAAAAAGGAGAGTTCCAAAAAAAGTCTGCTTTACTGACTGTGCCAAAGACTTCGACTGTGTGGATCACAACAAACTGTGGAAAATTCTGAAAGAGACGGGAATACCAGACCACCTTACCTGCCTCCTGAGAAACCTGTATGCAGGTCAAGAAGCAATAGTTAGAACCGGACATGGAACAACAGACTGATTCCAAATCAGGAAAGGAGTACATCAAGGCTGTATATTGTCACCCTGCTTATTTAACTTACATACAGAGTACATCTTGTGAAATGCTGGGCTGGATAAGCATAAGCTGGAATCAAGATTGCCAGGAGAAATATCAATGACCTCAGATATGCAGATGACACCACCCTTATGGCAGAAAGCAAAGTAAAACTAAAGAGCCTCTTGATGAAAGTGAAAGAGGAGAGTGAAAAAGTTGGCTTAAAACTCAACATTCAGAAAACTAAGATCATGGCATCTGGTCCCATTACTTCATGGCAAATGGATGAGGAAACAATGGAAACAGTGACAGACTTTATTTTTTGGAACTCCAAAATTACTGCAGATGGTGACTGCAGCCATGAAACTAGAAGACTCTTGCTCCTTAGAAGAAAAGCTATGACCAACCTAGACAGCATATTTGAAAGCAGAGACATTACTTTGCCTACAAATGTACATCTAGTCAAAGCTATGGTTTTTCCAGTAGTCATGTATGTATATGAGAGTTGGACTATAAGGAAAGCTGAGCACCAAAGAATTGATGCTTTTGAACTGTGGTGTTGGACAAGACTCTTAAAGAGTCCCTTGGACTGCAAGGAGGTCAAACCAATCCATTCTAAGGGAAATCAGTCCTGAATATTCATTGGAAGGACTGATGCTGAAGCTGGAGCTCCAATACTTTGGCTACCTGATGCAAAGAACTGACTCATTTGAAAAGATCCTGATGCTGGGAAAGTTTGAAGGCAGAAGGAGAAGGGGACGACAGAGGATGAGATGGTTGGATGGCATCACCAACTTGATGGATATGAGTTTGAGCAAGCTCTGGGAGTTGGTGATGGACAGGGAAGCCTGGCAATGCTGCAGTCCATGGGGTCACAAAGGGTCGGACATGACTGTGAACTGAACTGATGTTCCAGTGTCTCCTGGTTTACAGTCTGTGGGAACTTGAATAGAAGATGTATCCTACTGTTGTGTGAAAATTATATAAATCTTAATTATGTTGAATTGGTTCATAGTGATTTTTAAGGTTTACTAAATCCTTCTATTTTTCTAGTATTTTTTGAGATTTTTATATTGAAACTCCAACTAAAAATTCTTAATTTATCTGCTTAAAAATAATTATATGGTGAAACTCTGTGTAACTTTGTTCTGTATTTTCCAAATCTCCTGTAAATGTGTTGTCATACTTTCATAGTTTGAAAAATAAAGAAGAAAAAATATGAAAACCGAACAAATTTTTAGAGATCATCCAGTCCTACTTCTTTCCCTTATAGTTGAAAACACAGTCCTCTTGAGATTATAAATGTAGGAAGTTGCCTGGTGATAGAAACTGCATCTTTTGACTCCTAAGTTCTGATGTTTTTTAACTGTCTCTTGAATATTATGAAATTTTTATCTATAATATTAAAATTATCTTATTTTCACTTTAAAGTCTCTTTGGAAGTAAGCAGATTCAGTATTGTAGTTATGCAGTCATTGTTTACAAGTGAGATATCAGTACTTCCCTGGTAGTACAATGGATAAGAATCGCCCTCCCAATGCAGGGGACGTGGGTTTGGTCTCTGGTCTGGGAAGATTCCACACGATGCAAAGCAACTAAGCCCATGCACCACAACTACAGAAGCCCTCACACCCTAGAACCTGTATGCCGCACTAATGAGCCCACGAGCTGCAACTCCTGAAGCCCAGGTGCCTAGAGCTTGTGCTCAGTGACAAGAGAAGCCACCACAGCAAGAGGTCTGCACCACCGCCAAGAGTAGCCCCACTCACCGCAGCTAGAGAAATCCCCCGTGAAGCAAGGAGACCCATCGCAGCCGTTAATTAATCAGAAAGAAGGAGATATCATCTAGAAATGCAAATGACGAGAATTGAAATTATAATGTTGAAATTCCCCAAGTGTAAAGATAGTGGTACAGATGCTGTTACTTTTCTCAAACTCAGAACTGAGTTGCATCATCTGGGTTAGTCTGTATTTAAAATGTATGTACTTTCTATAACGGCAGTGTTGAAGAGCAAAATAATAGTGACAACTTTTTTTGTTTTGAGGAATAATCATTATTTTTCTCAGTCACATACAAACAATAAAAGCAATTTCTGTTGTAAGTAACCATTTGTCTTCATTCCTATTCTGTATGTATTTATTCACACTGTCTCATTAAATTCTGAGATTATTCAGAACTCCTTGGATATGTTGTAATTTTACCATCTGGGATACATCAGTCATAAAATACATATACATTGTAATAAATACTGATGCTTCATAACAGTTTATATTGTCTATACTCCATATCTAAGACCTTTTTTTGGTTGAACAATGGAACTGTGTAATATTTCAATTCAAAAAGTATTGATCTTGTTTTCTAATTTTTTTCAGACTCTGCTATAACACTAAAGTAATTCATGGAATGTGGAAATCTTTGGAGAATTTATGTTAAATCCATGTTATTTTTCTTTAGCTCATGAATTTCACTTTAATGAATTTCACTAAAAATATCTATAATAATTATACTCTAGTTATTTAGAACAGTTTAGTGGGGTTCTACAGACCTTGGTGGTCTTATTAAATTCCATATAACTAGTAATACATTGTGATGTATTGTGATAGATAAGAAATTGCTCATTAGCCCCTTTCTCATCTGTTAATATATTTAACTCATTCCAGATGCTCCACAGACACAGAGAAGAAATAGAGCAAAATTAGGGAAGTGATATGAATGATTCCTGCATGTAAAATATTATTTGGGCATTGGGGGATCAACAGACTGAGAACAATGTTTATAATATCAAATCATTTTTTACTGAAGATTCAAAATAATATCCCTGTCCTCGGAGAGGATATAGTCAAGTGGTGGGAATTAGGTAGTAAACATCATTGCAATATGTCACACAATATTGTAAATACCAGAAGTTGAGAGGACATGAATATCAAGCAGGGAGAAGTTGCAACTGGTTGAGGACTTCTGAGAAGACTTCTTGAAAGACATGGTATTTGAGGTGGGTCTTGAAAGTAGGCAATTTACAGGTTCTGTTAGAGTAAGGAGGATACATGAGCAAAGATAAAGAGAATACATTGGATATTTGGGGGGAATAACAAATAATGTAAATTGATGTTGTTTGGAGGATGAATAAAGTGATGCCAACTAGCTACCATTTAATGAACACCTGCATGCTGTGCTTCTTGCCACATACCCTGCATGCATGATTTTATGGAACTTTCTGAATGCTTTATGAGGTAGTGCTAGTATTGTTCCCAGTTTCCAGATGGAAAGATATGAAATGATTTACTGAAGGTCATACAGCTATTAAATTGATGTTTTTAGATCCTAGTCTGACTGATGATAAAATTCATAATCTTAAGTATTTGACTGTAGAGTTACATTGTGGAAAACTGAAAGTGGGGACGTTATTTCCAACTATGTTAGCAGTGGCAAACTATATATTTTTTAGCATAAGTACTAATTATTTGAGTTTCTAAGATTAATCTGTTATTGGTGAGTTGAAAGAATTAATATGGGGAGAGAGAGAGTAGACAGATTGGTTAGTAGGCTATTTAGAGCAATCTAAATGAACTGGTGAGAAACTGAGCTGTGTTTGTAGCAGTAAGGTTAGAAAGGGGGAAACACACAAACACCTTTTTAATTTTGTAAGTCATAACAAAATGACAACTATTTCAATGGAGGGGATAGGAAGTAGGCATTTTCAAAGTTGACCCTTGCCAGTATTTGAATCTAGGTAACAGATGGATGGACATGAGTTTGAGTAAACTCCGAGAGTTGATGATGGACAGGGAGGCCTGGTGTCCTGTGATTCATGGGGTCACAAAGAGTTGAACTCAACTGAACGACTGAACTGAACTGAACAGATGGATGGATGGTTGGATGGCGTCAGTGATGCAATGGACATGAGTTTGAGTAGACTCCGGGAGTTGGTGATGGACACAGGGAAGCCTGGCGTGCTGCAGTCCGTGGGGTCGCAAAGAGTTGGACACAACTGAGTGACTGAGCGGAACTGAACTGAACAGTAATGTGAAAGAGAAACTGTTTTGAAGGAAAAGAAAACTCAATGTGGCCCAAGTTCAGTGTGCTTGAGTAAATCCAGGTGTCAAAATTACATAGCATGTAGGTGTGCTGGTGAGACTTGAGGTGGAGTTCAGGGACTGAGGTGATTTGGTAACCATTTCCTTGGGAGAGAGTGGAAGTTATTTGAGAGAATTCTCCAAGGAAGAAAATATAAGTGAAGTTTGAAGACAGAGCCTTAGAAAGGCTTATTCAGGGCCTCGGGAGAGAAAGAGCAACTGGTCAAGGAATCAGTAGTGGTTAGGGGTTTAAGAGAAAGCCTTTGGATTAGGTGATTATAAAACCTTTGGTTTCCTTTAAAAGAAACTTGGCAAAAACCAGGTGGTCAAGCATTTAAGAATTGAATAGATGTCTAGGATTTATGGTACCTAGTTTATACTCTCACTTTTTTTGTTATGTGACTCCAGAATTTTCTCTAGAGGAATAGACCCAAACTTCATATTGTATATCTAGCTGACACACAAGCATTTTAAAATCAAGACCCAAAGGACTATTATTTCTGTTCGCCAAACCTCAAGCTTGCCCCATATTTTTAAAACCTGAATGCAGGTCAGGAAGCAACAGTTAGAACTGGACGTGGAACAACAGACTGGTTCCAAACAGGAAAAGGAGTATGTCAAGGCTGTATATTGTCACCCTGATTATTTAACTTATATACAGAGTACATCATGAGAAACGCTGGGCTGGATGAAGCACAAGCTGGAATCAAGATTGCTGGGAGAAATATCAATAACCTCAGATATGCAGATGACACCACCCTTATGGCAGAAAGTGAAAAGGAACTAAAAAGCCTCTTGATGAAAGTGAAAGAGGAGAGTGAAAAAGTTGGCTTAAAACTCAACATTCAGAAAACTAAGATCATGGCATCTGGACCCATCACTTCATGGGAAACAGATGGGGAGACAGTGTCAGACTATTTTGGGGGGCTCCAAAATCACTGCAGTTGGTGATTGCAGCCATGAAATTAAAAGACACTTATTCCTTGGAAGGAAAGTTATGACCAACCTAGATAGCATATTAAAAAGTAGAGACATTACTTTGCCAACAAAGGTCCGTCTAGTCAAGGCTATGGTTTTTCCAGTGGTCATGTATGGTCATGTGAGAGTTGGACTGTGAAGAAAGCTGAGTGCCGAACGAAGAATTGATGTTTTTGAACTGTGGTGTTGGAGAGGATTCTTGAGTCCCTTGGGCTGCAAGGAGATCCAACTAGTCCATCCTAAAGCAGATCAGTCTTGGGTGTTCCTTGGAAGGACTGATGCTGAAGCTGAAACTCCAGTACTTCGGCCACCTCATGCAAAGAGCTGACTCATTGGAAAAGACCCTGATGCTGGGAGGGATTGGGGGCAGGAGGAGAAGGGGACAACAGGATGAGATGGCTGAATGGCATCACCGACTCGATGGACATGAGTTTGAGTAAACTCCGGGAGTTGGTGATGGACAGGGAGGCCTGGCGTGCTGCGATTCATGGGGTCGCAAGGAGTCGGACATGACTGAGCGACTGAACTGAACTGACTTGGTTGTTAACTCCACTTCTCATCCATTTACCCAAAATGGATGTCTAAGATTTATGTGCCACTGTCTTCCCTTACCACTAAAACCCTTCCCCTTGCTTTCAAAACATTTTCAAAAATGTTTGACTGATTATTGCTATAGACTGAATGTTTGTGTCCCCCTGTGAAACATGATGATAATAGGAAGTGTTAGGATGGTATTGGGAAGGTGATAATGTAGTGAGGGCAGAGTTCTCATGAATGGAATTAATTCACTTATAAAAAGAGAACCCCCAAAGTACCTTGCCCATTCCTCCAAATGAGGTTACTATAGAAAGCAGCAAAAAAAAAAAAAAAAAAAAAAAGAAAGCAGCCATTTTTGAACCAGCAGTGGGTACTTTCTAGATACCAGATATATCAATGCCTTGTTCTTGGATTTCTCAGCCTCCAGATCTGTGAGAAATAAATTTCTGTTGTTTATAAGTCACCCGGTTTGGTATTTTTGTTATAGCAGTCCAAACAGACAAAGACAGAAATTGGTACTGAGAAGAGGGGTCGCTGCTGTAATACCTAAAAATGTGGACATGGCTTTGAAACTGGGTAAGAGGTAGAAGCTGGAAGAGTTTTGAGGTTCATTCTGGAAAAAGCCTGTGCTGTGCTAAGTCACTTCAGTCATGTCTGACTCTTTCTAACCCTATGGTCATAACCCACCAGGCTCCTTTGTTCATGGAATTCTCTAGGCAAGAATGCTGAAGTGAGTTGCCGTGCCCTTCTCCAGAGAGGAAAAGTCTACTTTGCCACAAATGAATGGATTGTTAAGGGCAACTGTGATGTGAGCCCAGAAAGAAAAGGTGAGAACTGTAGAGAAAGCTTCAGTCTTCTTGGAGAATACCCAAGTAATTTTGAACAGAATTTTGGCAGAAACGTGGACAGTAAAGGGGGGCATTCTGATGAGGTCTCAGATGGAAATGAGGAACATGTTATTGAGCACTGGATAAAAAATGGTCCTTGTGATACAGTGGCAAAAACATGGCTGATTTGTGTTCATGTGTAGTGTTTCATGAAAGGTAGAATTTGTGAGTAATGAAATGAATATGTGGCTGAGGAAATATCTAAGCAAGGCTTTGAAGGTACAGCTTAGCCTCTTTTGACTAAGTGAAATAGTAAGTTCCCTTATCTCCATTGCACTGTGGAGCTGTGGGCCAGGGCCACCATCATGAACCTGACCAGTAAAGCCCAGCTGAGCCACAGGCACTTAACGCTAACCTGTGAGAGCTACTGTGTGGGCTGCCTCCAAAGCCATATGGGGACAAGACCAGCTATATCCCATAGGGCCCAACCCCTACCTGAAAAACTATGTGGTTACCTACCTAGGAGGTCTGGAAGGGGTCCACAGCCCCAGTGTCACTGGAGGGAGAGCATAGAGCCAAAGATTATTATCCAGAATTAATGTTTAGACTTGCTTGGAACCTGTCATTCCTTTCTTTTTTATTTCACCCTTTGGAAATGGGAATGTCTGTCCTATGCCTGTCCCACCATTGTATTTTGGAAGCAGAGAAAACATTTGATTTCACAGGTTCACAGATGGAGAGGAATTTGCCTCAAGATGAATCCTGCATTCAGTGTCACCCATGTCTGATTTAGGTGATATTTAGATGAGACTTTGGACTTCAGATTTTTGAATTGATGTTGAAAGAAGTTAAAACTTCTGGGAATGGAATAAATGTTTTTTTCATGTGAGAGGAACATGAATTTGGGGGCCAGAGATGGAATGCTATAGACTGAATATTTGTGTCACCTCAAATTCATATTGAAACCTAATCCTCAACGTGATGTTACTAGAAGGTAGATGGAGTGGGTGGTGGTTAAATCATAAAGACAGAGCCTTTATGAATGGGGATTAGTATCCTTATAAAAGAGGTTCCAGAGTGATAGTACTCTTGTTATCCCTAGTGTAGTGGTTAACTAATTTGCAAATTAAAAAGTGGTAGAGTTATCTGACTGAAAATTGAGTATAACCATTCATAACTATTGCATTAAATGAATGAATGAATAAACTAATAGCCCAAACGTGACTGCCTAATTTTGAATAGGCATTCAATGTTTTCTGTTTTCCAAAATGTAATTTTTAAATTTTCTTTTGAATTATCTAGCATAATATGTTAGCTAAGTTATGAAATAAAAAGTTAAAAACAGAAGTTAAGTAAGGCAAGTATACTTAGCACAGCTTTGCATTTGTCATCATCTCTTTAAACTGAAGTGTGGACTACTGTCCCTATGATTTTATAGGGCATCTCACAGACTCTAGCACTCTCCTCACCACAGTTTCTTTTTCCTCTTCATTTGTACCTTCTGTGGAGATAGTAATCATATTCTACTGTCTTTTATATTCCTTATTAGGTTGGTGAAAAAGTAATTGTGGTATTGGAACATGAATTTTAAATCATTAAAACTAGGCTCAAACACATCTTAATTAATCAAAATAGGAACCATTACATTCAACACAGTTTTGCCAATAAAAAATAAGTTTGTTTATTCTTGTAGTATAAAAATCCATGCTTTGGGATTCCATGAACTTTTGGAAAGCATTTTCTGCCTCCTGCTGGTTATGGAAGCATTTTCCCTGCAAAAATTGTCAAGATGCTCAAAGAAGTGCTAGTCACTTGGTGAGAGGTGAGGTGAATATGACAGATGAGGCAAAACTTTGTAGCCCAATTTGTTCAACTTTTGAAGTGTTGGTTGTGCTATGTGTGGTTGGGTGTTGTCATGCAGAAGAATTGGGTCCTTTCTATCCATCAGTGCCAGCTGCAGGCATTGCAGTTTTTGGTGCATCTCACCAATTTGCTGAGCATACTTCTCAGATGTAATGGTTTTGCCTGGATTCAGAAAGCTGTAGTGGATCAAGTCGACAGATCACCGAACAGTGACCATGACCTTTTCTTGGTGCAAGTTTGGCTTTGAAAAGTGCTTTGGAGCTTCTTCTTGGTCCAGCCACTGAGCTAGTCATTGCTGATTTTCATATAAAATCCACTTTTCATTACATGTCACAATCCAATCAAGAAATGGTTCATTGTTGCTACCAAGAGTAAAAGAAGATGACACTTCAAAATGACGATTTTTCTTTTTGATCAGCTCATGAGACACACACTTATCAAGCTTTTTCACCTTTCCAATTTGCTTCAAATTCTGACTGACCATAGAATGGTTGATGTTGAGTTCTTTGGCAACTTCTTATGTGTTGTAAGAGAATCAATTTTGATGATCCTCTCAATTGGTCATTGTCAGCTTCCAGTGGCCAGCCACTGAGCTCTTTCATCTTCAAGGCTTTCATTTGCTCTGCAAAACTTCTTAAATCACCACTGTAGAGTATGTTTGTTAGCAGTTCCTAAGCCAAATGTGTTGTTGATGTTGCAAGTTGTCTCCATAACATGTTGTTTATGACCCATTTTGAACTCAATAAGAAAATCACTCAAATTTGCTTTTTGTCTAACATCCTTTCCTTTGTCTAAAATATATATAAACAGCAAGTAATAAGTCATTAGCAAAAAAAGCAAAGCAAGAAATGAGCATTAAAATGATGTATAACATAACCACATTTATTTAAGAATATATTCTAGTATCGAACAGCAAAATTCAACAATGCAAAACTGCAAATTACTTTTGCATCAGCCTTAATACTTTATTTGTATTATTAGTATTCTCTTCAATATGCTGTTCCTTTGTAGAAATATATTTTAATATTCATTTATTTATTTACTTTTGGTTGAGCTGGGTCTTCATTGCTTCACATGGGCTTTCTATAGTTTCAGAGAGTGGGGGCTACTCTCTAGTTGCCATGTGCAGGCTTCCCTTTGCAGTGGCTTCTGTTGTTGCAGAGCATGGGCTCTAGGGCACAGGGCTTCAGTAGTTGCTGCATGTGAACTAAGTTGTTGCAGCTTGCAGGCTCCAGAGCACAGGCTTAGTAGTTGTGGCCCAAGGGCTTAGTTGCCCCATAGCATGTGGGGTATTCCCAGACCAGGGATCGAACTGGTGTCCCCTGCATTGCAAGGTGATTCTCAACCACTGGACCGCTAGGAAAGCCCTGTAGAAATATTTTAAAGTGACTTCACTTTGTGAGGAAAATTCTGTATAATTTAATCTGTATACCTGTTTTAACTAGTTAAATATAACTGATATGGCAATAATCTTGAAAACCAACCGAATGCTGGAGAAAAGGTAGTAGAAATAATGAGAATCTGGTTTGAAAAGAGTAAGTATTTCATAACCTGTATTATACATTCTATTAGCCTGGATAAACTATCAAATCTAAAATACCGAGAGGTTTAAGTTTGACACAATTGAAAATGAGTATCACTGCTTAAATAATAATGACATTTTCTTGGTATTAATTTATCTTCTCAGTATTATCCACTGACTTCCTAAGAAAATCTGAAAACTTTATCTACCATTTAAAAGTAATCTTTTAATCCCCTTAACATTTTATAATAGGCTATCATAATGGATTTTCCCAAGCTTTCCATTGATTCAGGCAGTGAACTTAGAGTGCTTTCTCCAGTGGTTCTAGGGTGGACAGAATCCTAGGCAGCTGAGTGACGGATAGTAATACCATGTTCTGCTTTCTTTTATACCTCTTAACTTTCATTATTTGTTATTAGTATTCTCTTCAATATGGTCTTTCTTTGTAGGACTATTTTAAAGTGACTTCACTTTGTAGATAATATAAGCTGTAGATCTGTTTATCTAGTTAAAAATGACTGAAGTGTGGTAAAAGTCAATGGATAGTGGAAGAGCAGCTGATGCTCTACATGTGGTACCTCCCATCTTTCCAGCAGGAGGCCTCACCTCCCATTTAGGACATATGACCTGCTTTTATATGGTCTGAGTGAGGGTCCTAGTATCAATTTTATATTAAATACTAAGAAATCCTATTTTTCTTACTTAATAATAAATAGAAGGTTCTTGAATGAACTTGTAATGGATTATCTCACTGTTTGTAGAACTGTTCCCAACTCCTTACCTTCAGCTTAGTTGTCCCAATACCTGCTTTAGACTTATGGGTCTCCCTCATCTCTCTTCATATTTGAGTTTGGGGTTGGTAGCCCTTTACCCAGTGACCAGCGTTATCTCCTCCTACTGTTACCAAATCGCAAGTCTGTGTGCCCGATGCACAGTGAGGTCCATCAATACTAAAACATTAGAGTTTGGAACAGAAAGATTTATTACAGATTTATGCAAAGAGATGGGTGGCTCATGCCCTAGGAACCCCAAAGTTACTGAAAGCTTTCAGCAAACCCCTTTAAAAGCAAAAGGTGAGGGAGGGTCGTGGTTAGCTGTTGCGAACTTTTTGGTGTCAAATCCTTTGCTGTTGAGGTCAGGTCATGGTGAGGTAACGGTCAGGTAATGATATTCTTGTGAATCTCTACCAGATAACTTTTATTCTCGGTGCTGAAAAAAAAGGGCAGGGTCTTAAGGCACAACTTTCACCCTCCAAGTTCCCAATCCTGGTTAAAAGAAGGTGGATCACAGTTGGCAGCTCCTTTAGGGCCAGGGGTCCTACATCCTGCCGAGCCGTCATTGCTGAGGGAGCCAGGTGCCCAACTCAACTGGTCTTCAGTCTCCTCAGGTCACCCAAATGGGGCAGACCAGGTCTCAGAGAGTGCGACTCAGGCAGTAAGTCGCAGAGACGGGAAGGGAGAGTGGTTCACTGCTGCCTCAAGGACTGGGACAAGGCTAGTGGAGGGCCTCAGTGAGGTCTCTGGAGCTCTGCAGTACATAGTCCCCAGTCTATTCCCTGGGCCCTCCAGCTCACCTGCTGACCCAAGGCTGGGTAAGCTGGAGGGCCTCCAGGAGAAGGCCTAACTCTGCCTCTTACTTCACTCTCCACCTCACAACACCCCCACCCCCACTCCTCTGTTGTCTAAATCCCCTCACTAACTGTCATTATTTTAAGAGTCGGTTGCTTGCGGGCAGGGCCCACTGCTGCACTGTCCGGCGGCTGAGCAGGACCACTAACGGTCGCTCACTGACGGTTGGTTGAGTGGATGGGGCCCACTGAGGCACTGTCCGGCGGCCGAGCAGGACCACTAACGGTCGCTCACTGACGGTTGAGTGGATGGGGTCCACTGAGGCACTGACTAGCAGGTGAACAGGACACTGCCTGGTGACAGGGCACGAAGTACAGATGCACAGCAGTGGCTGCCGTGCTAGGGACTGAGGCCACTGCACTCTGCTACAGTTAGAGAGATTACCATTACTGCTTAACATTTCCTGCAGCTCATTAGAAGTAAAGAAAACAGAATACAAAGGACGTCACCAGGACAGCAAAGCGCCAGACTTCTCTTCCTCCCACAGATGCACTGAATGAGCAGCTCCACACATATCAGTTCCTTTGGAGAGAAATATAGAAACTAGTTTAGTTCCTCCTACACATTGAGGTGACTGAGGAAATAACCACCCTGAAATGAGCAGGGAAAGCTAAGATACATTCATGCCATAAACCTTTAGTTTAGCCACAGGGGAACCTGGCAGTTTCTCCCTGAGAAACAGAGGGTTTGGACCACACAGCTAGCTCCTCAACTTTTATGGCTGCTACCCAAGGGACCAGCGCCTATATCACCTAGCTCTGAGAGTCAATGGGAATCAGCATTTGTGCATCCACCAGGACCATGTTAAGCAAACAGATGGTTTTAAACAGAAGTGCAAACACTTAACCTTGGCTGTACCCTTGGGCTCAACACAGAGGGACCAGAATAAAACATAAAATTACCATTTTCTCCATGGAAGGAATTTAACTGCATACTTTTCCAGTTGCTACCCAAGAATTGGGCTTCTAACCAGCTTGCATCTGGAAACTGATTGTCCTCTTCCAGGAGCCTGAAAGGGCTTGTGAGCACTTTCCTCGCCCTCTCTCCAATGATAAAAGTGAGTGTTCAGCTTCTTTCTGGAAGGAGCTTGTCTGTGCATCTAGCACCCTAACTTTTATGACTGCCACTCAAGGAACTGGCTCCCAAATCACCTAGCTTAGAGAACCAAAAGGGCTTGGCATTCACAGTCCCCTTTCACCATAGAAAACAAGTAAGCAATTTCTAACAGATGTGTAAGCACATCCTGCCACTGTCTCCCCAGGCTTATCACAGAGAGAGCAGGCAAAAACACTAATCTGTTTTCCCTAGAAGGGATTTGACTCTATACTTTTTCAGCTGTTGCCTAATGGTGCTAATTAATCTGCATCTGGGAGCTAATGGGGCACATAATTAGTAGTAGTTCTATGAGATCCTCAATGGACATGTGGAAACGGGTGAGATGAGAAAAGGCAGAAGATCAAACAGAAGAAAGGATCAATGAGCTTGAAGATAGTTCACTGGAAATCATACAGTCAGAGGAGGAAAAAGAACAGAAAAAGTGAAGACAGGGAATGGAATAATATATTGAAAGTTCTAAAAGAACTTATGAAAGAAAGAAAACTGCTAATCAAGAATAGTGTTTCTGGCAAAGTTGTTCTTCAGAATTGGAGGAGATATAGAGATATTATTAAACAAAAGCTTAAGGAATTCATCACTACTAAACCTGCCTTACAAGAAATGCTAAAGGAATTCTTTAAGCTGAAATGAAAGGATGCTAATTAGGAATATGAAAACATAAAAGTATAAAACTCACTGATACGGGTAAATATGAAGTTTTATTAAAAATAATATATGATGGTATTATGTAAATCACATATAGCTCTAGTATAAAGGTAAAAAGACAAAAGTATTGAAAATCTCTGTAGCTACAATAATTTTTGGGCTTCCATAATGGAAAAAGCGAGAGAGTTCCAGAAAAACATCTATTTCTGCTTTATTGACTATGCCAAAGCCTTTGACTGTGTGGATCACAATAAACTATGGAAAATTCTGAAAGAGATAGGAATATCAGACCACCTGACCTGCCTCTTGAGAAACCTGTATGCAAGTCAGGAAGCAACAGTTAGAACTGGACATGGAACAACAAACTGGTTCCCATCAGGAAAAGGAGTACGTCAAGGCTGTATATTGTCACCCTGCTTGTTTAACTTATATGCAGAGTACATCATGAGAAACACTGGGCCAGAAGAAGCACAAGCTGGAAACAAGATTGCTGGGAGAAATATCAATAACCTCAGATATGCAGATAACACCACCCTTATGGCAGAGAGTGAAGAGGAACTGAAAAGCCTCTTGATGAAAGTGAAAGAGGAGAGTGAAAAAGTTGGCTTAAAGCTCAACATTCAGAAAACTAAGATCATGGCATCTGGTCCCATCACCTCATGGGAAATATATGGGGAGACAGTGGAAACAGTGTCAGACTTTATTTCTTTGGGCTCCAAAATCACTGCGGATGGTGACTGCAGTCATGAAATTAAAAGACACTTACTCCTTGGAAGGAAAGTTATGACCAACATAGACAGCATATTAAAAAGCAGAGACATTACTTTGCCAACAGAGGTCCGTCTGGTCAAGGCTATGGTTTTTCCAGTGGTCATGTATGGATGTGAGAGTTGGACTGTAAAGAAAGCTGAGCGCCGAAAAATTGATGCTTTTGAACTGTGTGGTGTTGGAGAGGACTCTTGAGCGTCCCTTGGACTGCAAGGAGATCCAACCAGTCCATCCTGAAGGAGATCAGTCCTGGGTATTCATTGGAAGGACTGACGCTGAAGCTGAAACTCCAATACTTTGACCACCTCATGCGACGAGTTGACTCTGGAAAAGGCCCTGATGCTGGGAGGGATTGGGGGCAGGAGGAGAAGGGGACAGCAGAGGATGAGATGGCTGGATGGCATCACCGACTCGATGGGCATGAGTTTGAGTAAACTCTGGGAGTTGGTGATGGATAGGGAGGCCTGGCTTGCTGCGATTCATGGGGTTGCAAAGAGTCGGACACGACTGAGAAACTGAACTGAACTGAACTGAACAATACCTCAGCTGGTAAAGAGTCTGCCTGCAATGACAGAGATCCCGGTTCAATTCCTGGGTCAGGAAAATCCCCTGGAGAAAGGGAAAGGCTACCCACTCTAGTATTCTTGGGCTTCCCTGGTGGCTCAGCTGGTAAAGAATCCTCCTACAGTGTGGGAGATCTGGGTTCAATCCCTGGGTTGGGAATGTCCCCTGGAGATGGGAACAGCTACTCACTCCAGTATTCTGGCCTGGAGATTTCCATGCACTCTGTAGTCATGGGGTTGCAAATAGTTAGACACTTAAATAATTTTTATTGGACACGTAATATGGAAAGGTGTAAATTGTGATGTCAGAACATAAAATGTGGGGATAGAGAGTTAACATGAGGAGCTTTTGTAAGTTACTGAAGTTATCAGCTTAAAATGAACTATTATAATTGTAGGATGTTTTAAGCAAGCCTCAAAGCAAAACCCTTTGGTAGATATACAAAAGATAATGCAAAAGGAATCAAAGTATACCACTATAGAAAACCACCAAATCATAAAAGATGAGAGAAAGAAGAGAAAAATCTATAAAACACTTAGAAAAAATTAACAAAAGGTCATCAATAAGCTTTTACCTGTCAAAAATTACTCCAGATGTAAGTGGAGTAATTCTCTCATCGTAGACTGAAAGTGAAGGGAAGGAAAAAGATATTCCACGCGCGTGAAAACCAAAAGAAACCTAGCAATAGCTATTCTTATATAAAACAGAATAGAAATTAAAAAAAAAAAACTAAAAAGTGTCAGGGTTGCTATACAATGATAAAGAGGTCAATTCATCAAGAGAATATAATAACTGAAAATATTTATGCACCCAGTATTGGAGCATCTGAATACATAAAGCATCTGAATATATAAAATATCTGAAGGGAGAAATAGACAGCAGTACAACGATAATTAAAATTGAAATTAAAAGATGCATGCTCCTTGGAAGAACAGCTGTGACAAACCTAGACAGTATATTAAAAAGCAGAGACATCACTTTGTTGACAAAGGTCCATATAGCCAAAGCTATGGTTTTTCCAGTAGTTTTGTATGGATGTGAGAGCTGGACCATAAGGAAGGCTGAATACCGAGGAATTAATGCTTTTGAACAACAATAATAGGGGATTTCATTACCAACACTGAACAATGAATAGATCATCCAGACAGAAAATCAGTAAGAAAACTGAACTTAAATTACGCTTTAGATGAGGATTCCACAGATACATACAGAACATTCTATCTAACAGCAGCAGAATGCACATTCTTCTCAAATGTACATGGAGCATTTTTCAGGATATATCATATTGCAGTATTATCAGGCATCTTTTCTGAGAAAAACTGGAGAATTGTAGAGATTAAACAACATGCTCCTGAAAAACCAGTTGGTCGAAGAAGAAATCAGAAACCTGAAAATATCATGAGACAAATGAAAATGAAATATAACATACTAAAATTACAGGATATTGCAATAGCAATTCTAAGAGGGAAGTTTATAATGATAAATGTTTACCTTAAGAAGAAAGACCTCACGCAAACTAACTTTATACTAGAAGGAACTAGAAAAAAGCTACTAAGCCTAAATTTAGTTGAAGGGGAAATAACAGAAATCAGAGCAAACATAAATGAAACATTAAAAAATAATAGAAAAAGATCAGTGAAACTAGAAGCTGGTTTATTGATAAAAGTCACAAAACTTTAGCTAGACTAACAGGAAAAAAAAAGACTCAAAATCATAAATAAAAGAGACTCTACAGCTGGTCCCACAGAGACACAAAGGATCCTAAGAGACTACAATGAACAATTAGATGCTAGCAAGTTGAATAATTTAGAAGAATGGATAAATCCCTAGAAGCATATAACCTACCTAGACTGAATCAGAAAGAAATAGATTGAACAGATAACAAGTAAGGTGATTGAATCAGTAATCTAAAATTCTCCCAACAGAGAAAAGTTCAAAACCAGGTGACTTTATTGGTAAGTTCTATCAAAAATTTGAGTAATCAGTGGGAATGCCTTCTCAATCTCTTTCAAAAAATTGAAGATAACAATTCCAAATACATTTTACAAAGCCAGCATTAACTTGATACTAACATCATAAAAGAACACCACTAGAAAAGAGAACATCAGACTAGTATACCTGATGAACATATGTGCAAAAATTCTCAATTTAAAAAATACTAGCAAACAATTGAGGAGCACATAAAAAGTATCACACACCAAGATCAAGTAGAATTTATTCATAAGATGCATGGATGGTTTAACACTTTCAAATGAATAAACATGATACACCACAGTGAAGGGAAATGTAATCATATTGTCATCTCAGTAGATGGAGAGAAAGCATTTGACAAATTTAAGATCTTTTGATGATGAAAACTCTTGACAGAGTGGATGTAGAAGGATTATATTTCAATAAAATGATGACCGTATGTAACAAGCTCACAGGTAACATCAGGCTCACTAGTGAAAACCTTAAAGCTTTCATCTAAAATCAGCAACAAGACCAGGGTGCCAACTTACACCATGTTATTCAACATGGTACTAGAGTTTCTAGCCAGGACAGTTGGGCAAGAAAGAGAAGTAAAAAGTGTCCATATCTGAAAGGAAGAAGTATAATTTTCTCTGTAGAATACATCATCTCATATATAGAAACCCTGAGGACTCCACCAAAAAATTGTTAAAACTAATAAATGAACTCAAGAAAGTTGTAAGATACAAAACCAACCAACAGAAATGAATTGCATTTCTATACACTGACAACAAAGTAGCTGAAAAAAAAAATGAAAATAATCTAATTTACAGTTGTCTCCAAAAAATGCTTAGTAATAAAGTTAATCAGGTGAAAGTTTTATAAACTGAAAACTATAAAACATAGATGAAAGAAATAGAAGGCAAAAATAAGTGGAAAGATATCCCATATTCATAGATTAGAAGAATTTATGTTGTTAAAATGTCCATACAACCCAAAGCAATCTACAGATTCAGTTCAATCCCTATCAAAATTCCATTGGCATTTTCACAGAAATAGAAAAAATTCTAAAATTTGTATGTAACCATATAAAACTCCAAATAGCTAAGTAATCCTGAACAAGAAGAGAAAAGTTGAAGGCATTGTACTTCCTAGTTTCAAACTATTTTACAAAATTGTAGTAATCAAAGGGGTATGGTATCAGCATTAAAAACTGACACAAATCAGTGGAACAGAATACAGAGCCCAGAAATAAACCCAGATGTATAGAGGTCAACCAATTTTAAACAAAGGTACTGAATGGGGAAAAGATAGTCCCTTCATAAATTGTCTTGGAAAACTGGGTGTTCATATGCAAAAGAATGAAATTGGATCCTTAAACTGTACACAAAAATAAACTTGAAATTTATTTTTGGACTAAAGACAAATGTAAGACCACCCTGTAAAACTCCTAGAAGGAAACTTAGAGGAAAAGTTTCTTGAGATTGATTTTATCAATGATTCTTTGGATCTGACACCAAAAGCACAGGCAAGAAAAGTAAAAATAAAGTAGGACTACATTAAATTAAGCTGTTTCTTTGTAGCAAGAGAGACAATTAGTTAAATGAAAGCCTACAGAACGGGAGAAAATATTTATAAACATTTTTAAAAGGGATTAATATCCAAAATATATAAGGAACTCATGCAACCGACACAATAAAAACGTTTAAATCTTAAAATGGGCCATTTTTCTAAAAAAGCTATATGGCCTTTGGGTATATGAAAAGATCCTTCACATCACTAATCATCAGGGAAATGCGAATCAAAATCACAATTAGTTGTCACTTCACACCTGTTAGGATGGCTGTTATCAAAAAGTGAAAAGATAATAGAGATTGATGAGGATGTGAATACACTGGAAACGTGTACATTGTGGGTGGGAATACAAAATGCTGCTAGTGCTGTGGAAAACAGTAGCACTATTAGAGGTCTCCTCAAAAAATTAAAACTAGAACTACCATATGATTCAGTCACCCCACTTCTGGGTATTTATCTAAGATAACTGAAATAGGATCTCCAAGACATATTAGTACTCACATGTTTATAGCAGTACTATTTATAGTAGCCAAGATATGGAAACAGGTAAGTGTTAATTGATGGACAAATAAAACATACAATGGAATGCTGTTCAGCCTTAAATGTGGAGAATGTTCTGCAACATGCAACAACATGGATTAACCTGGGGGACATTGTGCTAAGTAAAGTAAGCCAGTCATAGAAAGACAAATACTGTGTTATTCCACTTATATGTGATATCTAAAATAATCAGATAATCAAGAGTGGGATGATTTCCATGAGTGAGGAAAATGGTGAAGTAGGGAGTTCTAAATTAGCAGGCATAAAGTTTTAAGTAAGAAAGATGAGTAAATGATAGAGATCTGCTATACAATGTTCTACCCATAGTCAGCAATACTCTATTATGCACTTTTAAAATTATTAAAAGGGTAGATCTCATACTAAGAGTACTTATCAAAATATAATAAAATTAATAAAGTTAAAAAAAAAAGACTTAAAATGAAGCATCAACTCAAAAAGAGAAAGATAAACTCAACAAAGAATGCCCAAAGAAAGTAGAAGAAAGAAAAGAAGTACAGCTATTAATTAAAGGTGAAAGAGGAGAGTGAAAAAATCTGGCTTAAAACTCAGCATTCAAAAAACTGTATCATGGCATCTGGTTCCATCATTTCATGGCAAATAGATGGGGAAACAATGGAAACAATGACAGACTTTATTTTCTTCGACTCCAAAATCACTGCAGATGGTGACTGCAGCCATGAAATTAAAAGACGCTTGCCCCTTGAAAAAGCTATGACCAACCTAGATAGCATATTAAAAAGCAGAGACATACTTTGTCCACAAAGATCCATGTAGTCAAACTATGGTTTTTCCAGTAGTCATGTATGGATGAGAGAGTTGGACTATAAACAAAGCTGAGTGCCAAAGAATTGATGCTTTTGAACTGTGGTATTGGAAAAGACTCTTGAGAGTCCCTTGGACTGCAAGGAGATCAAACCAGTCAATCCTAAAGGAAATCAGTTCTGAATATTCATTGGAAGGACTGATGCTGAAGTTGAAACTCCAATACTTTGGCCACCTGATGTGAAGAACTGACTTACTGGAAAAGATCCTGATGCTAGGAAAGATTGAAGGCAGGAGGAGAAGTGGATGACAGAGGATAAGATGGTGGGACCGCATGACCGACTCAATGGATATGAGTTTGAGCAAGCTCCAGGAGTTGGTGATGGATGGAGAAGCCTGGCGTGCTGCAGTTCATGGGGCCGCAAAGAGTCTGACACGACTGAACCACTGAACTGATACTTGGATAGTGGTGTTCTATGTGTGTGTGCTCAGTCTGACTTTGCTACCCCGTAGACTGTAGCCTGTCAGGGTTCTCTGTGCATGGAATTTTCCAAGCAAGAATACTGGAGCGGGTTACCATTTCCTACTCCAGGGGATCTTCCCAACCCAAGGATCGATTCTCCGTCTCTTGCATCTCTTGTGTCTCCTGCATTGGCAGCAGATTCTTTACCACTGAGCCACCTAGGAAGCCCCATTAGTGTTCTACTAATTTATCAATATGGTATATGCAAGTCTTTTTCTAAAAATAGGTTTATATTTCAAAGTAAGTTACTAATAATTAGTTTTACTTATATTTTACCTGTATTAATTATTAATCATTTTAATATGCACATAACTTATTATTAAAGCTTGCAGTTAGGGATTTATATAATTCTAATGTCTTGAATTAATAGTGAATAAAATCATTTGAATTAATAATAAAAGGCAAAACTACATAAGCAAAATATTCCTTTAATTTTTAAAAAATTTCACATTTTCTTATGGTGAAATATTTTGCTACCTTCGGTTTTCCTCAGAATTAGAAAAAGAAAGGGATCAAGTCTTCGCTGTATACACCATATACCCAAAAGGATAAGATCGCAGAATTAGGGAACTGCCTGAATTTAAATCCCAACTGTATCATGTACTAGCTCTGGGACCTTAATTAAACAAATTACTTGACTTTTCTTAGCTTTCATTTTCTCTCTAAAAATGGTCACACTGAGGTTGTTGGCAAGGCTATGTAAGTGGTGTGCGTTGAATAGTATCTGGCCCAGAGTCAGCACTGAGTAAGATTTACCTCTTATTATAGTGGCTTAGCAGTAAAGAATCTGCCTGCAATGCAGGAGATGTGGTTTCAATCCCTAGGTCAGGAAGATCCCCTGGAAAAGGAAATAGCAACCCACTCTTGTATTCTTGCCTGGGAAATCCCATGGGCAGAGGAGCCTGGTGGGCTACAGTCCATGGGGCTGCGGAGTCAGACACGACTTAGCAGCTAAACAACAGCAACAATGGCAGAAGTACTGGGCATCTATTAGATGTATACTGCGTAGTAGTAGAATAGATATTATATAATGTTAACCTGTACCCCTTTTCTGCTTCATCATACTTCCCTTATTTTTAATTTGGGAGCATTTTATGACCAGAAAGAGGCTTCTGTTTTCTTCCTTTGTTTCTTGGTGGGTGGAAACACGACATGTTCAATGTTTACAGGGAAAAGGTGCACAAACAAGGTAAAAAAGAGCTACTTCTCAGATTTTGGCCTGAGCTTTCTCTCCTTATCCCCTCAAATCTTTGTTCTGTTATTTTCCTCTTATTTCTAGGTTAAATGCACTTACGGAAAAAGGAAAATTTGATAGTAAGAAAATAGAATATTGTGATATGGCAATGAATTCCTCAGTGGAAAACAACATATGTATAAACAAAGTATGGGTTCAATGTGAGAACGAAAGTTGTTTGAAATGGAGACTGTTATCAAATGAGGATAAAGCCAAAGTCAATCACAACGAACCGTGGTACTGCTTCATGAACACTGACTCAAAGTACAATAAGTGCTCTGTTTCTGAAGAAGACTTTCCTGAAGAGTCTCAGCTTCATCAAAATGGATATAGGATCGTCTATTCACAGCTCCCTCTTGGAAGCCTGGTTTTGGTAAAATTAAAGAATTGGCCAAGGTAAGATTTTTGTTGGTGTTTTCTAATAAACTTTTGCGGTATAATCTTGCTAATAAGTTTGTTAACTTTCAAAACTTTTCAAACAATCAACTTCTGTGTTGTTGTCTAACTTATTTATTGTTTTCTGGTCTCATTGTTATTCTTTCCCTGACTTGTTTGGGTTTAATTCTTCTTTGTCTAGTTTCTTAAATTGGAAGCTTAAATAACTGATTCATATCTTTTTTCTTCCAGATATGGGCAATTAAAGCTATAAATTTCTCTTTAAGCACTACTTTAGCTATATCCCACAAATTTTAATATGTTTTGTTTTATTACTATTCAGTTTGTGATTTTTTTCTTTGAAATGAGTTATTAGAATTGTGTTTTAAAATGACCAAATATGGGATTTAAAAAACATTTTATTGTTATTGAGTTCTAATTTAAATCTCTTGTAGTCTGTTTCATTGGATCTTGTTTTATGGCCCAATGTGGCCTATCTTGAAAAAAATTTGCATTCTTTAATTATTGCCTAGATGGTTAAAATATCTTTTTTCTTTTGATTTTTGTACACTTACTATTTTATAGCTCAGTGTTTCCCATTCTGGGTTGATTTCTCTAGTATGCAACGTGCATTTTCAGTATATAGTTTCAAGTCTTTTCATCTCGATTATGTTTTTCTTAAATTATAATCAGTTTATTGTTGCATTGCTTTGATTTTATTTTTGGATTCCTGTGGTACTGATGGTGAATCTTCTCTGGTTAGCTTTGGTATTACTTTTTCTTCAGGAGTTTTCATCTTTAAATTTATGGATTTTCCCTTTCCATATGTTATTTTTCTGAAGGAGTTACCAGTTCTTGTGTTCTTCTAGTTCAGTCTTTATTGACAAATTTAAAATTTCTTTCAAGAGTTTTGCCCCTTCTCTATTCAATTCTTCCTTTTGTCCCATCACCTTGTTTTCATTTATATTCAGCTATTCACCATGACAAATATTAGATGTTTGCTTTCCTGGGGAGACTGTGATGGGCTCATCTAACACACAACACAGAACACATACAAGAGGTCTTCAAGTCAATACCTAGATATGTGCTCTTGCTCTATCACTTCCTGTTACGGACTGATTTGAGGTCCCCCCAAAGGTCATATGTTAAATCTCTAGGTTCACAATGAGACTGTATTTGATGTGAGAGCCTTTAAAGAGGTGGTTAAGTTAAAACAGGCCCTCATCCAGTCTGACTGGTGTTCCTGTAAGAAGAGAAACTTGGAGCACACAGTGGACAACCAGGGCCGTGTGCAGAGGCCGGGCCGTGTGCAGAGGGCAGCCCGTGTGAAGACAGCGTCTGCAACCCCGGGAGAGGCCTCCAGGAAAGACAGCCCCGCTGATACCTTGATCTGGGACTTCTAGCCTTTAAGACTGTGGGAGAATAAACTTCTGTTTGTAAGCTCCCCAGTCTGTGATATTTTTCTATGGCAGCCTTAGCAAACCAATATACTTAATATCTTTGCAGATATGGAAATCTCTCAAATATGTACCTTTTGTTACTGAACGTTTTTCTAGGGATCAAATGTGAAATATTGTTTAAAAATACATATATGTTAATTGATATGCACATATATTAATTGATATATATATAATTTATACATATATAATTGTTGTTGTTGTTTAGTTGCTAAGTCATATCCAACTCTTTGTGACCCCATGGACTGTAGCCCACCAGGGTCCTATGTCCATGGGATTTTCCAGGCAACAATACTGGAGTGGGTTGCCATTTCATTCTCCAGGGGCTCTTCCTGACCCAGAGACTGAATCTGCATCTCTTGCATTGGCAGGCAAGTTTTTTTTACCACTAAGTCACAGGGGAAACACATTTAATAATAGGATGGGCTTGAAGAAGAACTAGAGTAAGAACAAATGTTTTTAAAGGCGTGAATATGAGCACTTATTTTTGAAGTTACTTATGAAGGTATTTGTAGTCCCATGCTATTTTTCATATCTCTAACATTTTGAAAGCAGAACATTTATATTTACTAATGGAAATTCTGAAGGTTCAGTAATTCTAATTCAAGAAACGGATTTGAATCTTGTCACTATGTCTGAAATATTACATTAGAAATTTGATTAGGAATTTCTTTTGCAGTTTTGTGCTTATAACTGAGGGTTAGAGTTTGAAATACGAATGAAGCATGTTTTACTCCAGTCCCTAAATTACCTCTAATCTGTGATTAAGACCATAAAAATGCTGCAAAATACAGCTGTACTCACCTTCTTGCTTACTGGAAAGAGTAAAATACATTTTGCTATATAGTCACATAAATTCTTCTTTATAAACTAACTACAAATGAACACAGACTTAAAGTACAGACTAAGAAACTCAAATCTATTGCTTTATTGCTTATTCAGTACCACAAATACATAGAAAGATGATAACAGGATAAATTGCAGTAGTAGAATATAAAACTGGATTAACCTACTAAAAGCAGCCAAACATCAGTCCTTAATTAAGAAATATCGATACTGAAATTTCAAATGGGAAGACCAGTCAACTGGCTGCAGAGACGCTTGGCAGTGTAGCTTTAACGTGTGTGAGTTATTAGCCTTTGCCCTTACCGCTAACTGAGCGCTCAGAACTCAGTCTTATCAACATCTTGGAGTTACTCTTCTCAGAAGAGTTCACATTCTCCTATAAAGCTAAAAAAGCTAAAGAGAAATTGATACAGAATCAAGAAATGCCTGCTTAATCACTGTATAATAAAAGCAAATAATAGTTAAGAGAACATCACTTTCTTTGTGGTCAAGCTCCATGAAAAATCTAATTATAATAGTCATATTTGTCACCACATCATAAAATAACACACACTTATAAAAATACTTACGCAGTCTCTTGCCTTTGAGTTATGCCCATTTGAGCTTGAGGATGGGGCTGTCTTCATTGCTAGGAAGAGAAAGCTATAATGTTTAAGAAGTCTTAGAAAGAGCAAAGAATTTAAAGGTAAAAAAGAACTTCATATCTCAGTATAGGAAAATACAATGTCAAGCAGAAGCTAGGCATTTTACACAGATGTTTTGCAAAGATTCCTCATAAATATGAAAATTAAAGAAAATATATTTGCATTCTAAATACTATGGGCCAAACAGTTCAACTCTGTCTGTAAGTTAGCAAGCCAATCCAGTGTTACTTTTTAGATACAGTATATATATTTAGGGCATCCCAGGTGGCGCTAGTGGTAAAGAACCTTCCTGCCAGTGCAGGAGTTGTAAGAAACCTGAGTTTGATCCCTGGGTAGGGAAGATCCCCTGGAGGAGGGCACAGCAACCCACTCCAGTATTCTTGCCTGGAGAATCCCATGGACAGAGAAGCCTGGTGGGTTACAGTCCGCAGAGTCTGACATGACTGAAGCAACTTAGCACACACACATGTATTCATTCACAAATGAGATCTCTACTACATCTTTTTATTAACAGTATTGTAAAATATTATTTGATTACTTCTTATTTGCATACTTACATACTTTTGTATGTAAATATGTGTGTGTATGTGTAGAGATGAGAAATTTCCTTTTTCCATTGGTCCCTGCTGTTAGGTACAGCAAAGAGATTTCTTGGCAAATATAACAGTAAGTTAGTGATGACTCCAACTCATCCATTTTGTTTCCTATAGATTAAGGATGAAGCTCAAGTAAAATTTGCTGTCTCCTTAAACATCCAGACTACAGTTTTAAAAATGTATTTATTTCTTCTCATTGGTTATAAATATATGGCAGCCGATATCATGCTTAAGCTTCAACTTCTGTTGCAGGCAGTAGCTATCTTAGATCATTTCCACTGGATAAGGAAAGTATAAAGCATCAGTTTCTTTGTGATATATTTTCTGTTCCTTTGAAATTTCTTGTGCTGCCTAAGTTTCCCACTTCCTGCTGCAAGTGGATTTCAATACCCAATGTCTGTTTGACCTTGCTGCGTTTGTACATTTTACCTTCCACCGCCCACAGGCTCTAAGATTGACTGTACATTTTTCCTTGTAATTCTGATATCCTTCCCTTAGGTTGTTGACTCTTACTTTCCCTGTCCACCTTTCAGCCCCCACACAGCACTTCAGAATTTCTTCTCAATATGAACATGAAAAATCAGGAAGTAGAAATGCACAGTGCACTATCAACATTCACAGTTTGGGAACTCAGATTGAGGTCAGAGTGAGGGTGAAACTGGACATCAACTTCTTCCTTCAGTTACAGCAAATCAGAGCAGATGATGGATGTCGCAGCTGGAGAGAAGTAATCATGTTTTCTACATCTATTGCCTCTGCTCAGCTTTCCCTGCGGTTCGGTACATTCTGTTTTAGCTGAGATATGCAAACTTGGAGTCAGATAATTCCTTTGCATCACCTGAAAGTGCCCAAGTTATTTGGACATTTGATAATGCTTTTTATAATTCATCTTCAAATCAGTATGCAGCATTTTCTGTAATATATTTCAACTAATGAACAGAAGCTTTTCTCTTGGCATCTAATTCTTTTTAGGACTCATCTCTTTATATTTTATAGAGTAATTAAATTGAATACTCTTGGACCCAATAGGTTTCACTTAAAAAATAGTATCAGAATTTGTGTCAGAAAAGTAGCAGCTCATCTTAACACATAAAAACTGCCAAATATTTCTTTCTTGTGTTAAATATCAGAAATCCATTTTCTGAGACTGTTTTAAACTGAATGGAGTAGGTACTGCTTATAATTTGGTATTGGGTTGGTAGTAATCCTTTTTAAAATTTCAGTGAGGTGCATATCACCTAATATTAAACATGAACCCCTTATGTTTTATAAAGAGTTTAAACAAATAGAATGTAACAATCACAGTTGGGTTGCCTTTAAAATAGTTATTAATCATGTTGAAGGACACACTTGTTCCTTGATTTCTTGTAAGTTGGGTATTGCAGCTGCCACTCATTCTTAGTCATTTATCTACCTGTTGAAGTCTTCTTTTGAGTGGATTCCTTCAGAAATGTAGGTTTCCAAAATAGGTTTAAAATATAAATTGAACTCAAGTTTAACTCTTAAGCGCAGTCCAGTACGAGTTGCCAAATACCAGTAAGATGCTGTGATGTGAGTCTGGTAA
Organism: Cervus canadensis; assembly: GCF_019320065.1. Classification (NCBI taxonomy): domain Eukaryota; kingdom Metazoa; phylum Chordata; class Mammalia; order Artiodactyla; family Cervidae; genus Cervus; species Cervus canadensis. The sequence continues at coordinate 55,989,790 of NC_057407.1, read as the reverse complement.
CAACCAGATGGTCCTCTTCATTTAGGTTCTGAACTCTCACTTGACTTTCCATTATCATTTCCACTTCTTCCCAAGGATTCGACTTCTTTGGATGTCAGGTTGTTGGACTCAGTTTTTCATTCTCTGTCATGTGCATGCATTCTCAGTCATGTCCAACTCTTTGCAACCCTGTTAGCTGTAGCCCGCCAGGCTCCTCCGTCCATGGAATTTCCCAGGCAAGAATACTGGACTGGGTTGCCATTTCCTTCTCCAAGGGATCTTCCCAACCTGGGGATCAAACCCACATCTTCTGCATTGCAGGCAGAAGATTCTTTACCACTTGAGCTATCCGGGCCCTTTCATTCTCTAACCCTTATTTTCTCACAATTCCAGAGGCTAAAAGTCTGAGGTCAGGGTGTCAGCAGGGTTTATTTCTTCTGAGGCTTCTCTTGGCTTGTGGGTGAGTCTCTCTTTTTGTCTTCTTGTGGTCTTTTCCTCTGTATGTGTCTAGATCCTAACCTTCTTTTTTATAAGGAAACTAGTCATGTTGGATTAGGGCCTGCCTTTTAACTTGGTTACTAGACCCTATCTCTAAATAGAGTCACATTCTGAAATACTGGGAGTCAGGACTTTGACATATGAATTTGGGTTGGTGAAAGGGAAAGTCAGGTCGCTCAGTTGTGTCTGACTCTTTGTGACCCCGTGGACTGTAGCCCACCAGGCTCCTTCATCAGTGGGATTTTTCAGGCAAGAATACTGGAGTGGGTTGCCATTGGGTTGGTAGGATGACATAATTCAGTCCATAATGATGGTACTTTATAATATTTTAATTTGCCAAAATCCCCAAATGTGTGAAGTGTATGTTCCTTTGAACTTTGAAACAGCACAGTGAGGACCCAGAGTGACAGTAAGGCCTCGTTACCTGCTAGCGAACAAGAAACTAGGCCTTCTAACTTGAACTTCACTGCCTTTCTCACTCTGCAGTACTGCAAACTGAAGTAGAACTTGATAATTGTACAGTTTTTGTATGCTCAGGTGTGTTAGCCATGCATATTTTGAATCTTGATCTGTAAAGTTTAGTCAGATTGCTACTGTGCACCCCTTAGTCACGGGCTTCCCCAGTGGCTCAGCAGTGAAGAATCCGCCTGCAATTCAGGAGCCACAGGAGACGTGGGTTCGATCCCTGGGTTGGGAAGATCCCTTGAAGGGAAAGGCTACACATTCCAGTACTCTTGCCTAGACAATTCCATGGACAGGGGAGCCTGGTGAGCTACAGTCATGGGGTCGCAAAGAATCAGACACAATTGAAGTGACTGAGCACACACACATGCATTCCTTAGTCACAGCTTCCTGATCTTCCTTCTTTATTCTCTGAGCAGTACGTCAGAGTCTTCTGTGATTGGTTAAAAAAGGCTAAAACTTAGTGGATGTATATGCTGTTCTTGCCAAGTGGGAAACTGAAACATATCAAGGAATTTCTGGAGGTTGTGTCATGAAAGAACACACCCCTAAAGATTTTAGTGAAGGATAAATGTTATTTTCAGTCTTCCCTGGTGGCTCAGATTGTAAAGAATCCTCCTGCAATATGGGAGACCTCAGTTTGATCCCTGGGTTGGGAAGATCCCCTGGAGAAGGGAATGACTGCCCACTCTAGTATTTGCAGTATTGATGATATTTACCATTCGGTCACTGTCAATGGAACAGATGTGGTGAGGAGGATAAAAGCAGAACTGCTGCTTTTGTTTCTGCTTTTCCCAAAGTCACTACAGCATCCAGTGTCAGCACAGCCTGAGTTACCAGTCCTCTTTGGCATCCTGGTTCACAGATCGCTAGCTCTGTCCTACCAAATCAGTGGGTTAACATTTTAGTAGTTAATCATTACAATTGGTGAGAGTTGATTCAAGCCTGCCATGAATCTGGTGACTCTTTTTCTCTTAACTTTCCTGTTAGCAGTGCCTAAATGTCTCTTATAGACCCTGGAATCATTCTTTTGTCTCATGATTCTTTCTTCTCACATCTTATGAATATCTTCAGCATGTGACTGTTTCAAAACTTTCTATATTTACAGAGATACAACTGATTACTTGTATCAATTGAATATTCTATTTAAAAGACTAAAATATGAATGTCTTTAAAATTTGTAAAAAAGTTATTAAAATTCAAAGGAGGCAGTTTGACAGATGTTTGTGATAGATGTATTAATGTCTACCTTTTTTAAAACATGAAAATAATTAAAAATATTTTCTTTTGAAAGTTGGCCAGGGATACTTTGCCCTGACCCTTTTAAAGGGAAGTATGTGACCTATGATCTGGATGGAGATGTTGAACAATATCACGTAGAATTCCTGGGTGATCCCCATTCGAGATCATGGATAGATGCGGCGTTTGTTGGACATTATAGTATCACATTAAAGGTGGGTACAGTAATGTCAAAACTTTGTTCTTGTTCCACTTGTTTTTAATGATGACTATTTTCTCTCATATCCTAAAAGATACATAGTTTTTTACTTCTATGTTTATATGAACAAAATAGTATGTACTATTTGTTTAAACTCAAATATTGGTATTTTTAAAATAGCCTTTTCAAAGAAAGTATGAATATAAAAATAGCCACGAGGTAGTTTTAAATTTTATTTCTCTAATGGCTATATAGTATCAGTCAACAGAGCACTCTCCATAATTGCCTTTTGAAACAGTTTTAAGATTATCATTCGATAATTTTTCAGTTCTCTTGAGAAAACTCTTAAGTTATAGCCCTAGCTCACAGGAAAGATTAATTATGGAATGCAACCAGATTTTTTCAAATTTCAAACAGAATATTTCATTATACTAACTCCTCCAGTATTTTTTTATTCTTTTTAAACTTTTTAAATCACAGTCTACAATTAATGAATAGACTGAATTCTCAAGTTGATGAGAGTAAGTGAATTGAACCTATTTTCATGGGTTTGGTTTAGTTGTTATAAATTAATTCAATTATCTATATCTGTATTCTAATACTGAAACTTTTCATCTGCAAACTATGCTTTCCTTAGAAATCTGATTAAAAAGTAGATGTCAAAAGTGTCAATACCTTTGACTCAATTTGGATGGTTCCTATTGTAGAGTGAGAAGTATATATATATTCAGATATACATATAAATGTATGTACATTTAAGACACACCGTTTAGTCCACAGTATAAGAAAATCTGTGGAAATCTGAGGTACTTGCTGATGGACTTAACTGAATCTCTGGCCATACTGTATCTTTGTTCCATTCAGCTTGAAAGCCGTGGGTAGGGAAGGCTGATTCAATGGAAACGTTTGTGTGGAATAACATCACATGCATTCCTTTTTGGTGGCTGTGAGCCAGTCGTGTTGGTATGAGGCACCTCTCCGCTCACTTGTTGCCTGGGCACTTCTGATACCCTCAGGAGACAGAGGGGAAGGTTCTCCCTCTGTGCCCCTCCCCTTTTCTAAAAGACACAGGAACCATCCAGCTTCTCGTGGAGCAGACCTTAGAGTCCCAACTGTTTGACAAGAGTGATAAAGAGCAGAGCATTCTTAAAAAATTATATTTAAACATCTGTAAAAAATCAAAGTGTAGACAGAAAACCACAAAATTCTGTAAAGCAGCTAACCTTCATTAAAAAAATTAATTAATTAAAAAAATCAATGTGTATTTTTAGTTGTCTGAACTAGTGTTACTCTCAGGATTTGAGTTCTGTCAGGATAAATTTAAGTAGTCTGATTCCAGTGAGCATACCGTTGGTCCTTGAGACAAGGAAAAAATCTGCTGCAAAACAAAACTAAACTCAAGAATAAGGTCTGAAAACATTAAAGCAAACTTGGAAACTTTTGCAAATACCGGGAATTTAGGGTGCTTAAATTAAACAGGTTCCTAAAGCAAGAATGACAACAGAAAAAATAAAGCATTTGTTTCATGTCTCTGTCCACCACTCCCGCAGTTGGCTGGTGCCTGGGTGAATAATTACCTAGGTACCCATGGACTCTGGGAAGGCTCTTGCCTCTGCTGTGATTCACAGTACCTACCTATAGGCTCTTATCTCTTACTCTCTTCTTGTTTGTGTCTTCTTTTTCCCTTCCTTTCTTGGAGCTGATAAAATGAGAATGCCTTCTTCTGTGGGTCTCTTCTTTCAAGACTGAAATTTTAGGTTCCCTTTACCTCAGTTGGCACATGCCCGGCTGTCCTGATGTGCTCAGATACCCTACTCCTGGCTATCTAAGGATCTCCACTTGCCAGGAAGGAGACTCACAGATGACTGACACCTCATTATTCCAATGAAAAATCAGGGAGCAGAAAGGAAAGAGGTCAGTCAGCTCAGGAAATGCTGACAACCATGATAGGAAAATGGTCAAAAGTTATCCATATAAGAAATCACTTGAAAATGTATAACGTCAAACTATGTAATACCCAGGGGTGACTGAGATATCCCTGTTCCTTGGAGATGGACATAGTACTGATCCAACCTGCATTTCGGTTGCCTCGACTTCCCAGGAATTTACTGCATTATATCTTCTCTTCACTGGGGCTCCTTCCTCCCCAGATACTGTCTCTGCACCATACTACATTGATCCAGATACTAAATTCACACTCGTGCCCCCATAAAAATATCACTTACATGAAAATTACATGTATTAGACAATATAGACCTTCTTCAGGATTTTTGTAGAAGGAGAATGGTTGCACATTACACTTACCATATCAGCTCCTTTTCTAAAAGCAGACAATGATAAGCATGTATCTCTCTCATTGCTCAAACTGACTACATCTTACTCCATATATTATTTCAATATTAATTTCTCTTTATTTGTATAAGCTTAGTTTAACAAGTGATTAAATACTATTTCAGAGTTTTCACTGACTGTGGATTGTATCTATTTTGTGTGTGTTTTATGGTGGGAGAGGAATAAACTCTTATAGAAAGACATTATATGCATTTATGAGAAAATAAAATATTTTTTCAGTTTAGATTCTGAAAATGTTAACTATTCTTTACTTCATGTTTGTCTAAGCTTTTGCATTTTTTTGGTAGTCACTAAAAAGTTGATATGTTTATGTGACCACTGACATTAATTTCATTGTTGAAAGCACAACAGAGCTCTGTCACTGTGAATGAATATGTATATGAATGTATGGTTGATAAACTTTTCCCCATTAAATAAAATTACTCATCGATATACTGGGATACATTTTAGAAAAAAGTTGAAGGCTATATTCAGATTTTGTATTTGTAACTTATGTTAGTTTACTCATACATTTTATTTTTTCATTTACTAGAAAATCAGTAATCTAAAGATGGGTGAAATTCCCTTCCCCTTTTTAAAAAAACATTGATTCCCTTATGGTATATATTCAGAATACATGTCACTCTGGTAATTACTCAGAGAAAATAGACATGGCATGTGCTAGATAACTATTAGAGTTAATGCATGGAGTACAATTCTTTCCCCAATTAGCACAAATGTTTTTTCTTTTACATTTAGTAGGTCCATGTCTGCAGAACCCATTATTTGCGAGTTTATTCTTTTGCTCCATAGACCACATGACTTAGTTCAGCATTTCTTAAGCCTGGCTTTGCATTAGAAGGCTTTATAAAGTGACAACAACAACAAAAATAACAGCGGCCAAAACACAGCAGTGCCAGCACTGTGTTCTACTGGATCACTTAACTTAGAAGCTCTTGGATGAAGGCCAAGTCTCTCAGATGAGTCTGATGTGCGTCTCAGAGGGAGACAGAGAGAGAGAGAGAGAGAGAGAGAGAGAGAGAGAAGCACTGACTGAGTTTTCTCAACTTGAGACATCCGAGTTCTGTTGGTTTATTTCTGTGTGCATGCTTAGTCACTCAGTCGTGTCCGACTCTTTACGACCCCATGGACTATGGCCCTCCAGGCTCCTCTGTCCGTGGGATTTTCCAAGGAAGAATATTGGAGTGGGTTGCCATTTCTTCCTCCGGGAGATCTTCTTGACTTAGGGATCAAACCTGCATCTCCTACTTCTGCATTGGCTGGTTTCTTTACCCCTGAGCCACCTGAGAAGTCCTTGGTTTATCTCTGCTAGTGCAGTGATGTAACTGTGGTCATGGCTCACTGTTTCAGGATGCCTTTCTCCTACTTCCTTTGTTAGTCTTTCACTTTGGTTTTCCTGGAGATGATGCTGACTGCCATAGGCTCTCATGTCTAACCCAGAAATGAGAGTTTTTCTGAACAAAGCCTTAAAGTCATACTTGTTATTCAACACTATACATAATTTATGGATATTGCTGATCAAACTGATGTATAATTTAAATGTAATATTTATAGCATGTTTTAGTTGATCATCTATCTTATAGGTTATTACTAGACATAAATAATGTACTCCAGCCAATGCCTGCTTGGATTATACTTTTCTAGTTCTTTATACTGCCAAGAAAATGTAAGTATTGCACTCCTGGTGCTGGGAGGCTCTTGTAAAATTTAGCTTTTTTCATCCATGATGTGAGCGGATTTTTTTTGGCTATGTATTTCAACAGTCTGCTCTCTTCTCTGTGGAGGAAATACCTGTAGATGTGCAAGCACTTCTTTAGATACTAGAAGTCATTTGGGTATTTACCCATTGTACTGTGGAGCTGCCTGTGTTTTGCAGGGAGATGTAAAAGGGAGCGATGCGGTATTACTAAATGTGCACTCCGCAACTCCTAGAATTCTGCTTCCTGATTGGGGTGGTCATTAATATTGTTCACCAAAATGTTCCAGGTTTCTGCCTTCCTGTTATAAAGTAGAGATACACGTTTGATACTCCTGTGCAGGGTGAGGCCAAAGAGATATGAGTGAGTGAGGAATATCTGAGCATATGACTGTGTCAGTGCAACATCCTCTAGACTTCTCTCTTGTGGCTCCATGATTGATAATGTTTGAAATTTTGGTTTGCTGCTCTCTCAGCCTGGATCCCTGGACCACTCTTAGCAAAGGCCTCCACTGCCAACAAATAGCAGATGTGCAGTGTGAAGAAGAAATAAACTGGTCTTATGTTAGGTCCCTAGGATTATTCTGACAGACACACTAATGAGAGCAGAGAGGATGTTACAGTTCTTTGTAAACTGTGTCTTTAGAAGAACCATTCCTGAAGCTTCATTACTCTTCACAACATGGCCAGGTGACTGAGGGCACATTACTCTTAATTTCTCCAGTCTGTAAGTAGAAATAACACAACCTATAGTAATTTAGGGGCTTCACCAATGACTCAGTGGTAAAGAATCCACCTGCAATGAACGAGCTGCTGGAAACGCGAGTTTGATCCCTGGGTTGGAAAGATCCCCAGGTGGAGAGCTTGGCCACCTACTCCGTTATTCTTGCCTGGAGAATCCCATGGACAGAAAAGGCTGGTGAGCTGCAGTTCACAGGGTTGCAAAGAGTCAGTCACAACCGTACCAACTTAGCACATACAGTAATTTATCAAATAATTTGGTTTCTTTTCTGTGTTATGATAAACATATTGATAGAAATTTCCAAAAGTGATGATGCATTGAATGTAAATTTGGTCCAGTAAATAACCTCCAGTGGAGGGCTCTGATTGTCAACGTGTACTGCAATGACTCCAAAAACTAAAGGTGAAGTTGCTCAATCATGTCCAACTCTTTGCGACCCCGTGAACAGTAGCCCACCAGGCTCCACCATCCGTGGGGTTTTCAAGGCAAGAACACTGGAGTGGGCTGCCATTTCCTTCTCCAGGGGATCTTCCTGACCCAGGGATCGAACTAGGGTGTCCCACATTGCAGGCAGACTCTTTACCAGCTGAGCCAACAGGGAATCCCCAAAACTAAACAAGCCCATAAATAGCAATCATGGATTTGAACCCATACCATAGGTCAGGGATTGGGTGGATCCTTTTATAATAATATAATTCAATAATATATAATATGTATATATATTATAACATTTATTATAATAAATGTAGTATTTAAAGACTCAACGGCAACCCCATGAAATAGGCATCATCACTGTTGGCATATGGAAGGAACTGAGAGTCAGGCTCCATGTCTAACCCAAGGTCAGTCAGCTACTAGGTGATAGGGCAGTGATTAGTGTCAGTATGTCTAACCCCGAAGTCCATTCTTTTGTTTTATGCCTTGCCAGTTTGCATATGCATAAGCATCAGCCTAATTTATTATTGAATGTTTTCCACATTTGCACCTAATAAGTGAGGAACATTTTCACCTTTTAATCCTAATATGCATGTTGAATGATGGCAGTTTCTGGTAGACTTGTTTTTTTATTTGCTGCTTGATGTTCCTCTTTGCAGGACTAGTGGCCAAGCAGAACTCTTGCTGTTTTCAAATTACAATTGCAATAGTCATTTGACATGTCTAGATTAACATCTATTTGAGCAAGTATTTTGCTTCTAAGATTTTATTAAGGATTCAAACTGTAAGAATGTAGTCTTTAAAAAGGATTAGCGAATCAGTTTATAACTAGATCATCAGGCAGCATTTTGCTCTTAGAGTAATGAAGTAAAACAGGATACAAATTTATTTAGCTTGTTCTCATCAAATGTGGCCACATTTGCCAGAAAAAAAGTGTACATATGTGTGTGTGTGTGTTTGCACCATGTTCCTGTTGGCAAATAAGCTGTATAGCTACCAAACTCTCAGTAAATTTGTATCATTCTGATTCCATATTTAGTATAAAATATGTTGTAATTTTAGTATTATTGGATTTAGATTTTTGTTTGTTTGCTTGTTTTCTAAGCACCCTTTAGTTTTTGGCCTGAAGAAAGTTTAAGGGAATTAGAACATGTTTTTAGAGCTATGAATTATTTGTGAATAATCTGCCAAGAAAACTCATAGTAGTGTATTAGGAGAATGAAATTGTCATAGTGATTAAAAGGCAGGCTCTAGAACCATCCTTTGGGTTTGAAGGTTGGCTGTCTGCTTACTAGATATTTGTCCTGAAGCAAGTCATTCCTGAATCAAGTCATTTACCTTTTACCAGTCCCACACACCTCATCTTAAAATGGAAGTTATAATAGTAGATGCTTCATAGAGTTGTTACAGGGTTAACTGAGATTACATGTGCAAAGCACTTAGCATGGTGCTTATCATATAGTAGGCTTTTAATAAACATTAATTCATACTGTCATTGGAAATACAGGTGAAATACAAGTTACATTATTTCCTCTTCCTGGAAACACACATCTACAGGAGAGAGTACCAAAAAAAAAAAAAAAAAATTACCAAGAACAGTAAGGTGGAGAATATCTTTTCTTCTGACTAAGATTTTATGTGAAAAATAACATGATTTTAGTGTTTTTTTATCAGCCAATATGTTGCTCCCCAAAATTGAGGGAGATAGGGCTAAGTGATCATGTTATTCTTTGATTTTTCAGCACATGACTGGAAGTGGTCATTGATGTGGTGCTTTTTACTTTAGTGTGAATAAAAGTGCTGAGACTTCTTGAAAGCAGGAGATAGGTTAGAGCCTTCTTAATCTGACTTCTTGGTGAATGAATTGTCCACAGTATCAGCAATGCCTCAAGAATAGTTTTCTTTGATGGAATTTGGAAGGAGACTAGGGAATATTATCTTTTATGTTCTTTGCAACTGAATAAAACCAGTTTTTTTTTCCTATATCTCTATTCTGTCTCTTTGATTCAGTCATATTTGTATATGCTGAGTTTGCTGCTCCAAATAAATTATTGAATTCACCTCTGTCATCTCTCAACTTCATCTCTTATGAATTTAGAGAGCTGTGAACTTGTACTGAAGTTAAAAGTCCAAATCCACATAATATGACCAACTTTACTCAGTTGATAAAGGAAGGAACAGGTGGGCTACCTTTCCCATCATCAAATGCAAGAAAAATTGATTAAGCAACAGCCAGATTTCTCACATTCCTCAGCAGAACAGCAATAATCTTTCCTAAGGGATTCTCAACTTTCAAGAAGTGGTTATTTTCAGTTAAAGAAACCAGAGTCAGATTATTGTTTTTAAACCAAAATATAAGGTTAACTAAATTGCCTTCAAGGTAATTTAATCCCTTATGAGTAATTTAATCCCTTATGAAATAAAGCTGCCTTACAATGAGATGTCTCTGTTGAGGTTGTTAAATTAGTAAACAGTTGCAGAGTAAGTTTTTGATGCATTCTTCCATCAAGGAATGGTGATGTCCAAAACTCAAAACCATGTAACTGAAAGTCTACAATTTATATATTAACTTCTCTTTTCTTTAATGTGTCCACTTTTTTAAAAAGTATCTTCTGAAAAATAAATAAATAAATATCTTCTAACCAATTACTAGGAACCCTGTGTGACTCAGGCAAAACCCTAAACAGGGCAGATTAAAGTAACTTTGAAAATAAATTCCAGAATTACCACTTTCTTCCCATTTTGTTCAGTTCACAGTATATGAGCTGATTGTGTCACATATTTAACCATCCTCTTCTCCTGGCTCTCCCACCTGCTTGTGTGATTCTATTTTTAAATAGAATCTGAGCATCTGTCTGTAATAAATACAACATTTGTTTTCCCACAAACACATATTCCCTAAAAAGCAAGCAAATGTGGAGTAGAAAACAGCAGCCAAGAATGTTAACTCTTTGAGGCTCAGGTCTCGAGATCCTTTGAGCCAAGCCTGACTGTTTTAGGTATCAGAGCAAATTAACACATGACTGCGTTAAGCCTTTTCTCCCTCTTGTGTTTAACATCCCCGTTGCAGCAGGCAGCCTGGACAGAACCCTAGGAGACAGTGGCCCTGGAGATTTCACGGACCTTAAAAGTTATCAGTTGACCCAGCGCTCACTTGCTTCCTGTGCTTTATTTATCAGTATATTCACTATCATTTTTATTGTTGTAATACTGGAGTGGGTTGCTGTTTCCTTCTTCAGGGGATCTTTCTGACCAAGGGATCAAACCCGCGACTCCTGCTTGGCAGGAGGATTCTTTACCACTGAGCCACTTGGGAAGTCCCATTATCAGTTTAGCAGTAAAATGTGTGTATGCCCACGTGCTATGGACTTAATGATACACTCAGTTTTGTGAAATAAAAATTCTACAGCTTGAGATAAAAATGTATGAGATACTTTAAATAGTACACCATAAATAAAATTAAGGTTTTTATTTTTTAATTGTGATAAAATATATGTAACATAAAATTTATCATTTTAACTGTATATCTAGTGGTGATTTAAGTTTGTAACCACTAATTAATAATCCTAGAAAAAAATTTTCCTAAGCAATGTAAATATGACCTGATACAGAAAATGCCAGATGGCAATTTCCTATAATTTTCAACACAGTTTATTTCTTATGATAATGACCTACAAACTCTTCATAACATCATCTTTGAGGTTTGTGCAATGATATTGCCTTCTAGTGAAATATCATCTTATAGTCATTGAGCCCATGAATTCTGGAGCCAGATTGCCTGTGTGTGAATGCCAGCTCTTTCACTCACTGGCTCTATGAACTTGGGCAGTGTCTAAACTCAGCGCCTCAGTTCCCTTATGTGTAAAATGAGAAAAGTACCTACCTTGCAAGCTAGTTGGGAAGTTAAAAAAAAAAACTGTGAAGTGCTTCAGACTGTCCCTGACACTTAGTACTATATAAGCACTGGATAAATTAGTGGATACAAATAACAATGGACTCAATAGTAGAACAGCTCTGGACATAAAGTACACAGTCAACTCCTCCCTGTTGTTGATAATAGTTTCTGTTTCGTTTCCTTGGACTGCAGACACTGTATGATAAATGTTTACATTCTGATCATTTATGGCATTGATAACCAATGTTTGAAAAACACTTTACAATTTATAAAGTACCTTTTACGTATGCTATCTCATGGGATTTTCGTTTATTGTTAAGAAACTTGGGTCTCAGGTTAGGTGACTTGCCTGAGGTCACACAAGAGTAGAACTGGTACTCAAGCCCAGGTCTTCTGACTGCAAGTTCCAGGTTTTTACATTATATGACAGCCTGCTTGGTTTACATTGGACCATCTGTTTCTAATCTTTATAAGCATATCAAATTCATAATAAGCTATCATCTATAAACTGGAAAATCACAAAGCCCTTCTTATTGGTCTCCAGTTGTTAATTCAGCCAACTTGATTAATTAACTTAATCTTTAGCTAGAGCTTTTCAAAGTTGGACAAAGATGTGAAGGCTCTTTTCACCTTTAGTGCACTGATTCTTAGCCATGGATATTGGGCCCCTGCATGGCTGTCATTAAAACTTAGTATATATTTCATCCCCTTGTAACCTTGGAAGTAATTGGTTATTACTAATGCAAACGTTGGTATCCTGATACCAGGGTTTGTTTCTTGTTGTTGTTTGTTTGTTTTACTCTGTTTTTGTTTGCCAAACTTGCTCATCATCACATTCTCCTATAGAGTTCTTTAAAAGTATATATTCCTGATGGATTTCCTTGGTGGTCCAGTGATTAAGAATCAGCCTTCCAATGCTGAGGACACAGGTTTGATCCTCAGTCAGGAAACTAAGATCCCAAAGGCGGCGGAGCAGCTAAGCCTCCGTTCTGCAGCTACTGAGCCACGCTATCTAGATCCTCAGGTGCCTCAATAGGAGAAGCTTGCAAGCTGCAACAAAGACCCAGAGTAGTCTATATATATATTCCTGAACCTGCATCCTGGGAGGTGTCTGAGGAACCACTCTATAGCAGATTATCTCCCCATATACCTATGCTCTGCTTTACTACAGTTAGCTAAAGAAGAGATATATAAAAATGTGTTATTTTTATTGTGTTTACCTTGTGGAATTTAAGTCTTCTCAGGTATAACAGTGGTAAAGAATCTGTCTGCCAATGCAGGAGATGCAAGAGATGCAGGTTCAATCCTTGAGTCGGAATATCCCCTGGGAAATGGCATCCCACTCCACTCTTCTTTCCTGGAAAATCCTATGGAGAGAGGAACCTGGTGTGCTTTATTAATGTGTTTATGAGTCCATGTGCTAAAGAGGCAAGGCAAATCTTTAGCAAAACTGTGATATTGGATCCCCCTGTCCCTTTAAATAATTTCTCTCTTGGTGGCGACTGATGTTTTCATTGCTGTGGTAGCTGGAGGCCTCTTTCCTTCTCTCTTCTCTCAAAATCAGGTCTACACATTAAATGACAGAAGTATTCGCTGTATGAAAAGGGATGTCAGTCCAGATAACAGGCCAGCCTGAAAGGTTAGTCTGTGTGTGTATGTGCTCAGTCAGTCAGTTGTGTCCGACTGTAGCCCCCCAGGCTCCTCCATCCATGGGATATTCTAGGCAGGATTACTAGGGTGGGTTGCCATTTCCTACTGCAGGGCATCTTCCTGACCTAGGGATCGAACTCACATCTCTTGTATCTCCTGTACCGGCTGGTGAATTCTTTACCACTGCGCCACCGGGGAAGCCCCAAAATGTTAGACTAGGGCTCCTTTAAAAACAGCACACAGTGGTGGTTTATCCATCTTGTTAGGAAAAGAACTTAGATATTCAAAATACTTAGAAAACATATGTTAAAGTCTAGATGCATGAAGAGCTTAGCTGGTAGCCTGTGGTTTTTCTAATATGTCCATTGGACTGTTTTACCTAAAGCTGCTTGACTTCCTTCCCCTCCCCCTCCCCACAGTTCAGGGCCTGCTCAGGCATGTGTCAAACTAAGTAATGGAATCGCCTTAAAGGTTTGACTGTCACATTTTCTTATTCTTTCCTTTCTGCCTAATTTCTCTCCTAGTACTCATTGCATTCTTGGTGTTATCTTTGAAGTTGAAGTAAGGGATCAGATTAAATAGAGCTGGAGCTTTTTTTGGGGGAAGGGAGGTCAACTGGCTCATACTTTCCAGTTTTGTTGGATGTGGGAAACCTGTTATTTTGATCTTAAAATCCGGCTGAGTTAGAGTAAGCAAATTCCTATTTATGATTTTGAAACCATTATTGCTTCCAGAGCTCAATACTTTGAATGAGCTGTCTAAATCATCCAGAACTTGTGTTAAAGATGGCAGGTGAGAGAGGAGGCAGGCATTAAGAAGCCCAGGCATGTGAGTTGCACAGAGGTGCTGTGACTATCTTCTATGGCATCAGAGGAATGAGAATGTTAAGACTGCTGGTTGCTATTGCAGAAATCCAATTTAAGGAAGACAAGATATCCTTATGATTAACTTCCTACTGAACCTTAAGTGAAAACAGTAGCTTTGGCCTGATAGGAAATAGATGTTGCATCATGCGTTGAGTCAGTGAGATACACTGGAAGTTTAAATGTATAAATAGCAACAGTCAACAGAAATCCTTAAGCAGAGGACTTTACCAGGTGGTGGTGTGGGTCCTCAAACATTAAGGAGAGATGCATTTCAAAGGAAAATTATTTCGTATTTCTTTAGGTTATAAAGTCTATGACTTATCCCCCCATGCTTCTAAAGACATTTTATAACTTAAAGTAATAAAATAGTAAGATAATGGTCAGTATTTAAAGCTGCTTCAATGAATTTATGAAATATAATACAACAGTCTAGGTACTTACAATTCCAGTTTTCCAAATTTTTAATATATTCTCAACACTGTGTCTGAAAGATAAATTTTATAAATTATAAATACTTATATTTGCAGCTAACTTTGTTATTAATATCATCAAAACTTGAATGAACAGTATTGGATAGTAACTGCTATATGGTATCTATAGGATTTTAGTGAGGCTCTGCTTTCCCCTCAAATAGCTCATATTAAGAAGATTTGCTTGAGTTTAATTTTAAAATTAGGTACTTTTTTTTGCATAACACTTAAAGTACTTGAAATTAGACACACTATTTTTTTTCTAGAAAAAATGCTATTAATATGATAGAATAAATCAGTGGCCCATGAAATATTGCACAGATCTGAATTCTTACAAGAAAATGAACTTTAACATCATCTTAGAAGTAATATCAGGGACTTTCCTGGTAGTTCAGTGGTTAAAACTTCGAGCTTTCAATGCAGGAGCTGCAGGTTCAATCCCGGGTCAGAGAGCTAAGATCCCACATGCTGGGCAGTGCAGCCAATAAATAAATAAATAAGCTTTTAAAAAGAAGTAATATCACCATATTATAATGCCAGATAGTCATCACGTTTTTCTTTTACCGTTCTAGGGATAATCACATAATTCAGGATTAAAATGTAGCAACCTTTTATTTTCATCCCCAGTTTTCTGTCTGGGCACTGCTCATACCACCATAAACAAAAAATGTCTATTTATAATACTTAAAACATTTACTGAGCTCCTATTACTTGCACCGATTCTAGGCTCAGAATTTATCAAAACAGACAAAATTTAAATGCCGTCATGAGACTTAAATTAGTGGAGTGAGACGTGCAGTTAAACAAATTTTTTAAAGAAAGATACACTATGTTAACTGTAGATGAGTGCCATGGGGAGAAATTAAGGGAGAGGACTAGACAGGCAGAATGAAGGAGCAGGGTGCCCCACCATGGGGGAGAGGAAGGACCTCCTGGAGAATCCGTGCACTAGGAGATCCTTCGCCACAGCCAACCAGATACCAGTGGGTGGTTGATAATAATTCTTGTTTCGATTTTTCCATTTAGTTTATTCCAAAAAATGATCATATTTCTTTTATGCTCATCTCTCAGGGATGTTTTCTGTTGGGATCAAAAGCAGAGCTGACCTGTCTTCTTGACCTTAGCTCCCTGAGTCTGGGCAGGCAAGAGCATGCAGGCAGAGAAAATTCTTTCAGACCTGGAAGATGACAAGGGTCTGCCATTGCCTTGGGGAATGGAGTACCTCACAAAAGAGCACAAGGTGTGCTGGGAGGTTGAAGGTTTCCAGCCTCAGAAAGGACCCTTTGGTCCGGGCCTGATGAAGAAGTTGTGATTGCCTGACTTCGAGGGATTTGAATAGAGATGTTATTCATGGAAACCTTATGGGTTGAGGAGTAATGATCTCTCCTCACTCTTCAGGCACTATCTTTCCCTCCCGATTTATAGGAACCTAGAGAAAGTAAGGGGTGGCCCCAAAATGAGCAAGATCAAAGTCCTTATTCTTGTTGGACAAGGACTGGTACATTCAATTTTATTTAGCAAAAATTAGGTCATGTGGCATTGCACACACATCCAAGTTTGAGAAGTGAGATTTATCCTCCTACAACTCCAAGTGATTATTGAGTTGGCCAAAAAATCCATTGAGGTTTTTCCATAAGAGAGAGTATGGAAAAACCCAAATGAACTTTTTGGCCAACCCAATATCTTGATTAATTTTTATGGGGAGAAGCAACCTTAAATACACAACAACAGAAGATATGAATTTCTGCCTGACTGCAGATTTCTCTTCACTGGCCTTATTGGATGGACAGACACATAGATATTCTTTGCTTTGAATGTGCTACTTCATGTTAGTATATAATGATAGCAGGCATCTTTCTCAGAGAGCCAGAAGTTACTTGGAACAAGATCACATGGGACAGTAGTTAGTTTCAGATGTAACAGCAGAGTGATTTGGTTACACATGTATCTATTCTTTTTCAAACTCTTTTCCCACTTAAGTGATTACAGAGTATGGAGCAGAGTTCCCTGTGCTATACAGCAGGTCTTTGTTGACTGTCTGTTTTAAATACAGCACTGTGTACATGGCAGTCTCAAACTCCAGCCTGTCCCTCCCCTACCTTCCACCCAGTAACCATAAATTCATTCCCAAAGCCTTTGAGTCTGTTCCTGTGAATAAGTTCATACCTCTTTTTTAGATTCTGCATATAAGTGACATCATATTTGTGTCTGTATCGGACTTACTTCACTTGGTATGATCATCTCTGGGTCCATCTGTGCTGCTGTCCATGGAATTCTTTTTAATAGCTGAGTAGTATTCCATTATATGTATGTACTACATCTTCTTTATCATTAAAAAGAACTTAAAAAACCCCTACAGTTGACCCATGAAAAACTCGAGGGTCAGGGACATCAACCCTCTGCAGTTGAAAATCTACCTGTAACTTCACAGTGACCATTGACTGAAGTGACTTAGCACACACGCATGCACCGTGATCATCAAAGTTCACCAGTTCTGCACCCACAGATTCAACCAACCTTGAATCATGTAGTACAGCAGTACCTATTGAATGAATACTCCACATAAAAATGTGATTGCAAAGTTCAAACCTGTGCTGTTCAAGGGTCAATTTCTAAAATTTGTAGGAAAATAAAACGTGGAAGAGGGATCGGATCTGTGTCTCCTGAGTCTCCTGCCTTGCAGGCAGGTTCTTTACCGCTGAGCCATAAAGAATCTAGGGTAAGCCCAGATATGGGAGAAGGAATTGAGCCTATAAAATATAGAATTATAATAACTCTCTAGTAGTTAAAGCAGTTTGATTTTAACAGTTATTTGATAGATTAATAGAACAACATAAAGTTCAAAAGTACTTGAAAATACTTAATGGTAAGGTTGTATTCAAGTAGTTTTTTAAAGGTTGTTATTGTTTAATAAATTATATATGTACAGATGGCTAAGTACTTGAGAAAAAATGAAGTAGAGGCTATATTTCACACCTTACATTTAAATTAGTTCTAGAAGGATGAAAAGTTTAAATGAACAAAAAAGAAAATACAATTATACTAACACAAACTAAAAATAGGAGAAGATATTTGTAGTACATATAGCAAAGGGCTACTTCTTTAGCACATAAAAATCTCTTACAAATCAATGAGAAGGCAACCAATATAAATATTAACACAGGATTTGAACAGTTATTCCATAGAAAAGAAAATATAACTGCCTTTTAGCCTATTATACAGAATGAAGTAAGTCAGAGAAAGACAAGTATCAAATATTAACGCCTGTCTATGGAATCTAGAAAGACAGTACTGATGGTCCTATTCGTGGGGCAGTAAAGGAGACACAGACATAAAGAACAGACTTCTGGACACAGTGAGGGAAGGAAAGGCTGGGACAATTCAAGAAAATAGCACTGAAATGTATACATTACCGTATGTGAAATAGATAGCCAGTGGGAAGTTTAATGTATGATGCAGGGAACCCAAAGTCCCTGCCCTGTGACAACCTCAAGGGGTGGGATGGGCAGGGAGATGGGAGGGGGGATCAGGAGGGAGGGGACATATGTATACTTATGGTTGATTCATGTTGATGTATGGCAAAAACCATCATAATATTATAAAGTAATTAGCCTTCAATTAAAATTTTAAAAAAGAAGAAATATGAAAAACTGATGAATAAATTCTGGGAATCTAATGTATAGCATGGTGACTATAGTTATTAATAACACTGCTGTGTTTTTATACTTGACAGTTGCTGAGAGCAGATCTTAAATGTTCTCATCATATACACAGATAAAGGCTATTATGTGAGTTGATATGTGTTAATAAACCCTAGATGGTATTCATTTCCATATATATATATATATATATATATATATTTCAAATCATTGTGTAGTACTCCTTAAATTTATACAGTTATTTATCAATTATATCTCAATACAACTGGAAAAATGTGAAAAATTACTCAAAATTAAAGAATTTTAGAAATGAACATTCTAATAGAAAGGAAGTAACATTTTTTCCTTAAAAATACTGGCAGCGATCTGAGTTTGGTAACAAGACTGTTCTCCAGAGTGTGACAAAGCATACTGTTCATGGCATTGTAAATTGGGATCACCTCATTCAAGAGTGATTTCACAATAGCTCCAAAATTTAAAATATACTTACATTAAGTTCAATGTCTTAGGAATTTATGCTTCAGCACACTTTAACATGGGTAACAAGACATATGGACAAAACTTTTTATTGCAGCATTGTTTCATCTTGCAAAATATTAGAAGAAACCTAAATGTTCATCACAAGGGCATTTGTAAAATAAATAATGGTACATGTATACTACCTATTTAGATATACATACATCTGTTTCCTCATTCCGTTGGTTATCTATTCTAATTTCTTGGCTTTAAATATGGTGTCTGTGTGTGTTACCTCCATTTTATCTGCAGTTCAGTTTGCTCTACTGAATCCCCTTATGAGAGTGCTCGTCAGGTATGGTAATGTGTATTCAAAATGTGTGAACTCTTGATCTCCACACCACCCCCATCTCACTTCTTTGACAGCTCCCCTATCTCAGTGGATAGCAAATTCCATCCTCTACTTACTTGGTCCCAGAGCCTTAGAGTTATCCTCTCTACCTCTCATAACCAATTTCCAGTTGGTTAAGAAGTTAATTATTTTTGGTCTACCTTCAGATTATACCTGGAATCCTATCACTTTTCACCACAGTGGCTGCTATGACCTGGACTATACCACCATCATGTCTTGCCTGGATGATTGTAGTAGCCAGTCATCCATTCTACGCTTGCTTTTGTGGTCTGTTCTCATTAAAGCAAGCAGGATGATTGATTGTTTTAAAGCATTCAATCAAATCAAATTTTATTTTTCTGCTCAGAAATGTGCAGTGACTTCCGTTTCACTCAGAGTAAAAGCCAGGAACTCATTGCAGAGTTCTTTCAATGGCCTGCAAGGACCTCCATGACCTGGTCCTTGTTAATTCTTTGGACATCTTTCCCAGGTACTCATTTTCTTTCTCATTCACTCATAACCAGCTTCCCTTCCTTGATGCCTCTTGAGTAAACTTGTATTTTCCCGTCTTAGAACATTTTTTCTCCACCTGTGGTGCTCTTTCTCAAGATATCTCAGGTAGCTGCTCGACCTCCTCCAGGTCTGTGCTTAAATGTCACTTTTTCAATGAGAGTTACCCTGAACCACTTTATTGCCTCACCTTTTCTTTATTACAGAATACTTACAGCCTCTTAAACTAGAGCCTTTATGTATTTGTTATGCTTACTTCACCGGTTAGATTGTAAGCTTCATCTGTTTTCTTCAGTGATAGATCCTGAAGGTCTGAAATACATCGAATAAATCTATAAATAAAGAAATCTTAAAGATAGAAATAGAAAAACTCAAAGTATATAGCTGTTCATAGCATTCTGTAAAAAATAGATATTTAAGTGATGTAAATGCTTATAAGTGGATACAGTATCTCCGGAAGACTGTGAAATAAACTGGTAATTTTGGGTGCCTTTGGAAGAAACCGTACCGGGGTGGACAGGGAGGCACATTCTAAGCTTTTAGAATTGCTTCTTCAATCAAAGAACAAACTAATTGGAAAGACGTTGCATATCTGAGCCTTATTCTGAAATTCAGAAATCTTTGTACAGCAAGAGTTTGAGTTCTTTAGATGTTTAATTGTAATATTACCACTAGGTGGCACATACTTACTGATAAATTCTTAAAGATGCTCAGACACAGGTTTAAAAATTGCTTTTTCGTTCCCCAAACTCACCAGGGTTTAATTTTGGAATATTTTGCATTGGTTTTCCTTAAGAAATTTCCTTAACTTTAGTTGTTTAGTGCTGTAACAGCTTCCCAGGTGGCTCAGTGGTAAAGAATCCTCCTGCAGGATGGGGGGTTCAGTCCTTGGGTCAGGAAGATCCCCTGGAGGATGCCATGGCAATCCACTCTAGTATTCTTGCCTGGAGAGTCCCATGGACAGAGAAGCCTGGCAGGCTGCAGTGCATGGGGTCCCAAAGAGTTGGACATGACTGAGCAACTGAGCACACGCACATAATAGCTTATAGGTGATTTTTCATTATCTATGAATTATCTTTAAAATCTTTTAAAAAATTAATTAATTAATTTTTGGCTGCACTGGGTCTTCTTTGCTTTGCACAGGCTTTCTATAGTTGTGGTGAGCAAAGGCTACTCTTCATTGAGTTGTGGGGGCTTCTCATTGAAGTGGCTTCTCTTTCTGCGGAGCACAGGCTGTAGGCACAGGCTTCAGTAGTTGCGGCTCACAGGCTCTATAGTTGCCTCACAGGCTTGGTAGTTGCCCTATGTGGGGTTAGTTGCTCTGTGGCAAGTGGAATCCTCCCAAACCAGGGATTGAACCTGTGTCCCCTACATTGGCAGGTGGATTCTTATCCACTGCACCCCCAGAGAGTTACCGTGAAAGTGGCTGTCGTGTCCAACTCTTTGGGACCCCATGGACTATACAGTCCGTGTCTCCAGGAGAGAATACTGGAGTGGGTAGCTTTTCCCTTCTGCAGGGGATCTTCCCAACCCAGGGAGTGAACCCAGGTCTACCCTTATTGCAGGCAGATTCTTTACCAGCTGAGCCACCAGGGAAGCCCAAGAATACTGGAGTGGGTAGCCTGTCCCTTCTCCAGGGGATCTTCCTGACTCAGGAATCGAGCCGGGGTCTCCTGCATTACAGGCAGATTCTCCACCAACTGAGCTATCAGGGAAGCACCACCAGGGAAGTCCTATAAATGTTTAACTTAGCATCATTATAATAATTTGAGAGGTAAAAATGTTTTAAATCTGCAAATGTTAGTATAGCTTAGATATTCTTAAATTAGTTTAAATTATCTGATGTTTTTTTGAATTGTATCTGTCTTTTCTTTTTTCCTATGAAATAAATTAATAAGTGAAATTTAGGTATTCTGTGTACAAAAATCTATTGTTTGATTTACAAAAATAGATTTTTGTTTGATTGTATTTTTCACGACTTTTATGCCAAATAGTGTCCAGGACCACATGCAATTTAACACCTGTGTTCTTTTTGATGCTGAAGTTGGCAAAAAGAAAATGATGGCATGCATTTTATAAATTGTAAATTTTGTAAGCATCATAAAAGCCTTTTAGGGACAAGCTCTAAAATAACATTGGCAAAATTACTAGGCCATATAATTTTTAGTCATTTTTAACCTAAAGATTCTTTTTTTCCATTTTTCTTTTCAAATTAAATTTTCCAGCTGTCATTTAAAAAAAAAATATTTTGGCTATGCTACATGGCATGTGGGATCTTAGTTCCCAAACCATGATCAAACCCATCCCTCTTGTTTTGGCAGCATAACCACTGGACCACCTGGGAAGTCTCTAAAGTTATATTTTTAAAAAACTGAATATATATTTAGAAAAAGAACTGTATTAAAGTAGAATAACATGTATTGATTGCTTATTATGCAAGAAAACTCTCATCTATTATTTCCTTTAATACTTAATGTTTCCTTTAATACTTACGGTGATTGCATTAGCCACATTTTACAGGTGAAGAAATTGGGCACAGAAAGTTTCAAAAAATTGTATGAATGTGCCAGCTATCTGCTGTAACAGCAAAACTGGAATGGAATTAGTTTTACTACAGTAAGAAACTATGCCTTTCAATTTTTATTATTTCATTACCATTGCCTTGTTACTTAAAGAGGAATCAAAATTATTCTTATAAAATGTATTAATATTCACTACTTTGGTACACTGATGGTCTTAACTAACTGTAACTAAGTCTGAGATAAATCATTAAAATATCTTAGTGAATTGAGAATCTGTCCCTTTTGGCTATTAACATACAAAATTTCCCCAACTTTGCTATATTCCAAAATATTCCAAAAAATAATAATCAAGTCTAGTGTATTGTACAGTGCTTAGTTTCAGTTCAAGCTCAACAGCTGAACCAAGCGGATGTTAAAATTATACAGTTAAAGATGAATCTTACTATTTTTCTGTCTTTCTTTAGCCAGAAAAATGTAAGAAAAATAAGTGGTATAACAGTGCCCTACAAGAAGCATACCTCCTCTATGGATGTTCTCATGAGCAAAGACTGGAAAGATGCTACCTATCAAAACAGGGTACGTGTGTTGTTTATTCTTCACCACCACAAAATAAGGATTTATTTAAGAGCATCTTTCCAAAACATGTTTGCACATTTAAAAATCTCTCTCTCCGTTTCATAGGAAAATAGAATATCTTTGTCCAATGAAAATTTATTCTTATATGGATTAACAGTATTTATTTTTTGCCCTCTGAAACTATTTTCCATGAGTAAATATGCACTCCATTTTTTAAATTAATTTCTGTTGGCGTGTAGCTGCTTTACAATGTTGTATTATTTTCTGCTCTGCAGCAAAGTGAATCAGCCATATGTATACATACATTCCCCCTTTTTTCGATGTCTTTCCCATTTGAGTCACCACAGAGGACTGAGAAGGGTTCCCTGTGCTGGTTCTCATTAGTTATCTATTTTATGCACAGTATCAGTAGTGTATGTACGTCAATCCCAACCTCCCAATTCATCCCACCCCTGGCATCTCCCCTCGGTAACTATACATTTGTTTTCTACATCTATAGTTTCTGTTTCCACTTTGCAAATAAGTTCATCTCTACCATTTTTCTAGATTCCACATAAAGCAATGTTATATCAATGTAATGTTTGTTTTTCTCTTTCTGACTTACTTCACTCTGTATTAGAGTCTCTAGGTCCATCCATGTCTCTGCAGATGCCACTTTTTCATTCCTTTTTGTGGCTGAGTAGTATTCTTTTGTCTCTTCTTTATCTGTTCCTCTGTTGTGGACATTCAGGTTGTTTCCATGTATAGTGCCGCAGAGAACACTGAGGCACATGCTTCCTCTCAGATGATACTTTTCTCTGGATATATGTCCAGGGATGGGATTGCTGGATCACACGGCACCTCTATTTTTAGATTTTTAAGGAGCCTCCATCCTGTTCTCCATAGTGGCTGCACCAATTTACATTCCCACCAAAAGTGTAGGAGGGTTCCCTTCTCTCTACACCCTTTCCAACATTTATTATTTGTAGACTTTCTGATGATGACCATTCTTACCAGTGTGATAATTCCTGGTAGTTTTGATTTGCGTTTCTCTAATAATTAGTTATGTTGCACATCTTTTTGTGTGTTGTTTGGCTATTTATATGTCCTTTTGGAGTAGTGTCTATTTAGCGAGCACTCTATTTCAATGTACGTGTTTTAATTAGTGCTCCTGTCATCTATATTCTTAACCTTTCTACATAGATTCTCTTGTGTATTTCAAAGCATTTATTTCAAAATTAGAAGCTATGGCTTTAACATATATTCCTTGAGTGAAACTTTCATTTGGATAGGCTATATTATTTTAGAACAAAGTATTTTTCAAAATGTTTTATTTTTTAAAAAATTCAAGGCAGAGATAAAAAGTAATCTTTTAACTTTTTTAATTAGGTAAAAAAGTATAATATTTCAAAGCATCTTCAAAGTTCTCTTGAATCATAAATATTGTGGTTTACGGGTAGCTTTTTAAATGAA
This sequence comes from Cervus canadensis, assembly GCF_019320065.1. Lineage (NCBI taxonomy): Eukaryota > Metazoa > Chordata > Mammalia > Artiodactyla > Cervidae > Cervus > Cervus canadensis. The sequence goes on along the minus strand of NC_057407.1, from coordinate 55,965,741 downwards.
TTTATAGGGTTTGTAGCAGCTATAATACATTTTTAACTCTAAAAAGAATTTAATAGTTGCATGGAAATGATTTTTCAATAAATAAATATATTTAAATTTTTTTCTGCTTAGTGGTCATAAGTATATATATATTTTTTTCTTACAAGGCACCTTCTGATTTTCTCCACTTAAGTTCTAAAGCAGACTTTTCTAAGGGAGGATCTGGTCTTTTGTGCTTACTGAATTTTAAAGTAAGAGTGATATTTTTTTCTCCTGTAGAAAAGTTTAAAACATATATAAAAACATTTTATTTGAGAAAAAGTTTAAATATTAACCTAGCCACCTAAGTTTAGATTTTAAAGCATATAAATAGATTTGAAAAGAATGGAAAAAGAATGATAAGCAAACTCCTGTGGTCAAAAGACTTTTATTACCACAAATATGATTTTATTCCTTGAGCTGAAGATATAATGTCTCTGTTTATTAGCAATAAAGGTTGAACTCACTTTATTGTCACACATACAATTTTATGCTTTGCATGGGCTATACATTTCTCTGTGTAACCAGAATAAACTGAAATATTTAGTTTTTTTAAACATTGCTATTTTGTAGTACTATATAGTCTAGTCTTTTGCTTTTGAAAGTTATATTGCAGCCATTTCACACTAGCAGTAACCTGGCCTCAGTAACTTATTTTGCCTTTGCTGTTGTTGTATGTGCTAGGGTGTTTATGTCTGCATCCTTTGGCATTCTTACTTGTCCAGAGACCTGGAACGGGGTTATTTCTGATTGATTTTTCAGCAACAAACCATTTTCTTGATGAAAGTCTGATGATTTTTGCATGCAGAATTTGTATAATTCAGCCTGATTATAGAAAGCCTTGTGCCTAAGGACTCTCATTTTGTGCCTGAAGTATCCCAAATTGACGGGCATGAACAGACTTCTAGGAGTTCAGTCTTTGCATCACAGGTTCACTCACTTCATACTCCCTCTTCACTGCCTCCAAAAGAGAATTTAGTCCTGGCCTGCTTAACTTCTAGAGTGGATTCTAGGATGTATATAGCTTCTTACTGTATTCAAAGTAGGTTTGAGAGATAATTAACCATTATTCAAATATTTTACAGAAGGTCAGTTACTTAAACGTTTAGTTGCTTAGAGGCAAACCATTTATTTCATTCCAGCAGCTGGGGGATTTCTCTACTCCCAGTTATATTCCATTGTTTGTGTGTACCACAGTTTATTTATCCATTCACCCATTGAAAACATCCTGGTGGCTTCCAGGTTTTAGAGACTATGAGAAAAGCTGCTGTAAACATTTATGTGCAGAACTGTTTGGGCACAAGTTTTCAGCTTATTTGAGTAAGTATTAGGGAATGCAACTGCTGGGTTACATAGTAAGAGTATGTTTAGTTTTGTAAGAAACTGTCCAAGTATCTTCCATCGTGACTGTCATTTTGCATTCCCACCAGCAGTAAGTGAGAATTCCTGTTGTTCCACATCCTTGGTGTGAGCTGTTCTAACAGGTGTGTAGTGGTATCTCATTGTTTTAGTTGCAATTCTTGAATGACATGATGATGAACATCCTTTAATGTACTAATTTGCCATCTTTGAATCTTCTTGAGTTGTCTCTTTATTCCTCATTTTACAATCCAGTTGTTCATTTTTTCATTATTGAGTTTTAAGATTCTTTGTGTGTTTTGAATAAGGGCCCTTTGTCAGATATGTATTCTGTAAATACTTTCTCTCACTCTGCGGATTGTCTTCTCATTCTCTTGAGAGTGTTCTTTGTAGAATATATGTTTTTAACTTTAATGAAGTCTAGCCTATGAATGATTTCTTTCATACATCCTGCCTATGGTACTATATCTAAAAAGTTATCAGCGTACCCCAAATCATCTAGATTTTCTCCTGTGTTACTCTCTAGGAATTTTACAGTTTTGTATTTTACATTTAAATGTGTGGTATGTTTTGAGTTAATTTTGTGAAAAGTATAAGATCTGTGTCTAGATTCTGTGTGTGTGTGCCTGAGTCATGTAGATGATTAGTGATTCCAACATCATTTGTTGAAAATGTTAGCTTTTCTCCACTATACTATCTTTGCTTCATTGTCAAAGATCAGTTGACTGTATTTGTTGGCATATTTCTTTACTCTCTATTCTGTTCCATCAATCTATTTTTATTATTTTCCCAATATTATACCATCTTGGTATATACAAGTATATACTTGTATATATAATATTATACATCTTTTTAGTAAGTCTTGAAGTCAGGTATATACTTGTATATATATACAGGTATATATATACAGGTATATACTTGTATATATAATATTATACATCTTTTTAGTAAGTCTTGAAGTCAGGTAGGATCAGTTCTCCAACTTTGCCCTTCTTCAGTATTGTGTTGGCTATTCTGGGTCTTTGTTTCTCCATATAAACTTTAGAATCAGCTTGATATCCTCAAAATAACTTGTTGATATTTTGATTGATAGTGTATTGAATCTGTAGATCAAATTTGGAAGAACTGAAATCCTGACAATATTGAGTTTTCTTATCCATGAACATGGAATAGATCTCCATTTATACAGTTCTTCTTTGATTTCTTTCACTAGAGTTTTATAGCTTCCCTGGTATAGATCTCATCCATATTTTGTTAGATTTTCAGCTAAGTATTTCATTTTGGGAAGTGTCTACATAAATGGTAATGTGTTTTCAGTTTCAAATTACACTTGTTCATTTGCTGGTAAATAAGAAAGCTATTGACTTTTGTGTTAATACTAACCTAGTATCCTGCAACTTTGCTCTAATCACTTATTTGTTCCAGGAGTATATCTCTTGATTCTTTTGGATTTTCTACTTAGATGATAATGTCATCTGCAGACAAAGATAGTTTTCTTTCTTTCTTCTCAATTTGTATCTTTTATTTTCCTACTGCATTAGCTAGGAGTTCTACTACATTTTTTAAAAGAATGGTCTCAGTGGGAGATCCGATCTCAGTGGGAAAGCTTTGCATTTCTCACCATTAAGGATGATGTTAGCTGTAGGTGTTTTGTAGATTCTTCTCAAGTTGAAGAAGTTTCCCTTTACTCCCAGTTTGCTGCGAGTTTTTGTTTTTTATTTTTTATTGTGAATGGGTTTTGAATTTTGTCAAGTGCTGAATCTGCTTATCTTGATAGGATCATGTGACTTTTCTTCTTTAGCCTATTGATATCACGTCAAAGTGTTAGTCACTAAGTCATGTCTGACTCTTTGTGACCCTGTGCACTGTAGCCTGCCAGGCTTCTCCATCCATGGGATTTTCCAGGCAAGAATACTGGAGTGGGTTGCCATTTCATGGATTATGTTAGTTGATATTTGAATGTTGAATCAGCCTTGTATGCCTGGTATACTCCACTTGATTGTGTAGTATAATGCTTCTTTATACAATGGTAGATTAGATTTGCTAATATATTGTGGAGGATATTTATATCTGTATTCATTAGAAATATTGATGACTCTGTAGTTTTCATGTAATGTCTTTATTTGGTTTTGGTATTTCAGGTAATACTGGTTTCATTGAATGAGTCAGGAAGTATTCTCTTTGCTTTTATGTTCTGAAAGAGTTTATAGGAAATATATATAATTTCTTCCTTAAATGTTTGGTAGAATTCACCAGTGAATACATCTGGACTTGATATTTTCTGTTTTGGAAGTTTATTATACTGATAAAATTTTAAATAGATATAGGCCTGTTCAGATTGTCTATTTCTCCTGTGTGAGTTTTGGCAGGTTTTGTTTTTCAAGGGCTTGGTCCTTTTCATTTAGGTTATCAAACTTGTGGGCATGGAGTTATTCATACCATTTATTGATTATCCCTTTAAAGTCCAGGGGATCTGTAGTGATGCCCTCTTTCATTTTTGATGTTAGTAATTTATGTTTTCTCTTTTTTTCCTAAGGCTTGCTAGAGGCTTATTGATTTTCTCTGCTGATTTCCTCTTTCCAATTTCATTGGTTTCTCCTTTAATTTTTATTTCTTTTCTTGTGTTTTTTTTTTAAATTAATTTATTTTGTTTTGGCTGTGCTGGGTCTTCACTGTGGTACAAGGGCTTCTCATTGCAGTGGCTTCTCTCGTTGCAGAGCGTGAGCTCTAGGCACACAGACTTTGGCAGTTGCACCACACAGGCTTAGGGGTTGTGGCACAAGGGCTTAGTTGTTCTGCAGCATGTGAAATCTTCCCAGACCAGGGCTCAAACCCATATTCCCTGAGTTGGCAGATGGGTTCTTTTTTTAAAATTTATTTACCTATTTTGATTGGAGGCTAAATTGCTTTACAATATTGTGGTGGTTTTTGCCATACACTAACATGAATCAGCCACAGGTGTACATGTGTCCCCATCCCGAACCGCCCCCCCCTTCCCCATCCCATCCCTATGGGTTGTCCCAGTGCACTGGCTTTGAATGCCCTGTTTCATGCGTTGAACCTGGACTGGTCATCTGTTTCACATATGATAATATACATGTTTTAATGCTATTCTCTCAAATCATCCCACCCTCGCCTTCTCCCACAGAGTCCAAAAGTCTGTTCTTTATATCTGTGTGGCAGATGGATTCTTAACCACTGGGAAGTCCTTGTGTTTACTTTAGATTTAACTTGCTCTTCTTTTTGCTCCCTAAGGTGGAAACTTGTCATATTAATGTTAGATCTTTGTTCTTTCATAATATATGCATTCAGTACTATAAATTCCCCTCTAACCACTGCTTTCACTTTATCTCACAAATTTTGAAAATCTGTATTTTTTTCATTTTATTCAAAATATTTTAAAATTTCTTTTGAGAATTTTTTTTTACCAGTATGTTATTTGGAAATGTGTTGTTAAAGCTCCATGTATTTTTAGATCTTCTAGTTATCCTTCTGTTTTTTATTTCTACTTTTATTCCACTGTGGTCTGAGGGCAAGCTATTGTATGATATCTATTTTTAAAAACTTTAAGTTATATTTTATGGCCCAGAATGTAGTCTGTCATGGTGAATGTTCTAAGTGAACTTGAGAAGAATGTGTGTCTGCTATTGCTGGATAAAGTAGTCTATAGTCTGTTCTGCTTTGTTATACTGTTAATTGAACACTTCATGTAATTCTGTTTTCTCTCCTTTCTTACCATATCAATTATACTTCCTTCCTAATTTTTCAGTGGTTTTCCTACAGTTTATAGTATTCATTTATAGGTTATCCAAGTCCACTTTCAAATAACACTTTATAATGTCATGACTAATGCATGTACTTTATATTAACAAAATTTTCAAATTCATTCTCTGTCCTTTATATCACTGCTGTCATTTTATATACACACACACACAAATATGTATAACATATAATTAAATATATTGTCACTATCATTTTGGACAAACTATTTTCTGTTTAGATACATTAAGAATGAGAAAAATTAAATGTTTTTACTTTACCTTTACTTGGTCATTTTCTGATGCTCTTCCTTGTATAGATCACAGTTTCTGATTTACATCATTTTCTATCTCTCTTTTACCATTTCTTGTAAGGTAGGACTTCTGGCTTCAAATTTCCTTCTTTTTCTTTGTTGCACAATTTGTATATTCCTTTTCTTTTGAAGAATAATTTTATAGCATATAGAATTCTAATTTCATTGGGTTTTTTTCTCTCAACACTTTAAATATTTCATTCCATTCCCCTCTTGCTTGCATAGCTTCTGAGAGGAATTCAATGAAATTCTTATAGTCCCTCCTTTATAGGTAAGGAGCAGAGATAAGAATTACCCCCTCTAGCTTCCTTCAAGAATTTTTCCTTATTTTTTTCATTTTCTGCAGTTCAAATAGGACATGGCTAAGAGTAGTTTTGATGGCTCCGTGGTAAAGAATCTGCCTGCCAATGCAGGAGACATGGGTTCAGTCCCTGGGTTGGGAAGATCCCCTGGAGAAGGAAATGGCAACCCACTTCCAGCATTCTTGCCTGGGAAAATCTCATGAACAGAGGAACCTTTCGGGCTACAGTCCATGGAGATCACAAGAGTCAAACAAGACTTAGCAACTAAGCAATGACAACATCCTGCTTGGTGTTCTCTGAGCTTCTTGGGGCTGTGGTTTGGTGTCTGACATTAATTTAGGAAAGTTATCAGTCATTGTTAATTCAAATGTTTCTTCTGTGCTTTTCTCTCTTTCTTTTCCTTCTGGTATTCCCATTACACACGTTACATTTTTGTAGTTGTCCCATAGATCTTAGGTAATCTGTTCAGTGTTTTTTTCCAGTCTTTTTTCTCTTTGCTCTATCAGTTTAGAAGTTTCTATTGATGAATCCTCAAGGTCAGAGTGTTTCCTCAGCAGTGTCCAGTTTACTGATGAAGCCACCAAAGGCATTCTTCATTTCTGTTACAGTATTTTGATCTCTAGTGTTAAATTTTTTTAAAATGTCTTTTTTATTATTTCTTAGAATTTCCATATTTCTGCTCACATTGCCCATCTGTTCTTGCTTGTTGTCTACTTTTAACATTAGAGCCCTTAGTATATTTATTGTAGTTGCCTCAAATTCATAATCTGATAATTCCAAAATCTCTGCCCTGTTTGGGTCTGTTCCAGTGCTTGCTGTGTTACTTCAAACTGATTTACCTTTAGTAAGCCTTGTAAATTTTTGTGGAAAGGTGAACGTGATGTACTAGGTAAAAAGAACTGTGGTAAAGAGGCCTTTCCTAGTGCAGTGGTAAGGTGCGGGGGAGGGGGAGGCATTTTGTGGGCCCTTGATTACGTCTGTCCTGGGCTTCGAGTTTCATGAGTGCTTCTCCTTCTTTTTTTTACTGCTTAGGTGGTTCATGATGCCTCAAGGGGCCTGGAGTTGGGTATTCCCTTCCCTTACATGGAAGGCTATAGCAGAATTTGCATATTTCCCTTCCACCAGATTGATCAGGCTCTGAAGAAACCCCAGCAGGTTAGTTCCGGTAAAATAGCTTCTCTTGAAGACAGCCTTGTTAGAAAAATTCAATGTTCTGGCATATTTCAGAATGGTTACTGTTTTCTTCCCACTGCATGAAGCATAGGAAAATTTTCCCCAGTCATCACTGTGAGAACCTTGATGGAGCCCCCGGAGGTAAATTCATCGAAGTGTGTCTCCCTCCCCCAAGACTGGGGGCTCTCAGGCTTGTTCACACTGAGCCTCATCAACAAATTTCAGTCCTTATTTCCCTCCCTTGGCATTGGCTCCTGCAGAGGTTTCTCCTCCTGTAAATTGTGGTTCTTTGTATTTGCCAGTAGGCAATTTGTCTCTCCAAATTCAGGGGCAGTTGTTTGCCTTGTGAACTCACTTCCTAAGGGATCAAGGAAGAGTTATTGATTTTCTGTCTGTTGAGCTTTTTACTTGTTGTTAGGATGGAGTGGTAACTTCTCTTTCCAGACAGGGAACTGGACTATCCTTTTTGTTTTTTAGAAAATACTCCCAGCTGTCATGTTTAAAGAAGCACATACCAACAGTTTTTCTGAGATCATGAATGGACAAGCTTCAGAAAAATTATTTAAAGAAGAGAAACCACTGATTTATATTAATATTCGTACTTCCCTCTCAGTTCAGTTCAGTTCAGTCACTCAGTCGTGTGCGACTCTCTGCGACCCCATGAACCGCAGCATGCCAGGCCTCCCTGTCCATCACCAGCTCCCAGAGTTCACCCAAACCCATGTGCATCGAGTCGGTGATGCCATCCAACCATCTCATCCTCTGTCATCCCCTTCTCCTCCTGCCCCCAATCCCTCCCTGCATCAGGGTCTTTTCCAGTGAGTCAGCTCTTCACATCAGGTGGCCAAAGTATTGGAGTTTCAGCTTCAGTATCAGTCCTTCCAATGAACACCCAGGACTGATCTCCTTCAGGATAGACTGGTTGGATCTCCTTGCAGTCCAAGGGACTCTCAAGAGTCTTCTCCAACACCACAGTTGAAAAGCATCAATTCTTTGGCGCTCAGCTTTCTTTCTAATCCTAACCTCCCTTTCATATGGTTGTAAATAAAAATTTTAACATCTGTTATGATTCATGATGCATAACCACCTCTACTCATTTGGAACATTTTTATTTTCTACCTGAAGCTCCTCTTTTATACTTTAAAAATGTGATGTGGATACAGTTCAGAAGATAAGTAAAGGTCCTTTTAATTATCTAAATCTACATTTCCTGTTAACTGCTTTTCACTCTGTATGTCAGGGTTCTTACATGCAGAGCTTTCTGAAGGGAGGAAATTAAACCTTTCTCACTAGGGAGAATTCAGCTCTTAGAAAATAGTTAATGCTGCTGAAGCTGAACACAGACTTACTGTTATTAACAGAGAAATCACTAGTGATTGTTATGTTTTAAAGTATTACATCAGCATTTCCCTCTGACATTTGAATTAGAGTGGTGCTGTTGTATTGGGAGACAGTTCTGCAACTTTTGCGTGTGAAAAGTTCTTGAACAACAGTTTGGATGTTTCTGTTCCCAATTCATCTCCCTGCTGGATGTTTTACTTAAGAATGACTTACGTTTTGAGAAGAAACATAAATTCTATTCTTTTATCATTAACTCTCAATATATGATCAGGGTCCTTTGGATCCAATTTTAGTCTTTTTGTGCAGTTTTAGCTATTTGTACAGATTAGCATTTCATTGTGATTTTTATTATTGTCAGAGGTCTTCAAAAGAACAGGGAAATTTTTTTTTTGATACAACAGAGCATGTTCTACATTATAACTACTACCAGGTCTCACTGGGCCCTTAAATCTGAAATGCATTGTGGAATTTCAACCATCTTATTTTTCCCTCTCTTGAAATATTTTGCTATTTTATCATTGCTCACCAATTATTCCCAACTATTTGAAAGACAAATAATTATTTAAATGGAAGAATGATGAAATCACTTGAAAAGATGAGACAATTCTGAAATATATCATCGACAAACTATTTTTCCTAGTATTACAAGGGTTAAGATCTCTTCCTCACTTTCTTTCTAACACACACACACACACACACACACACGCGCGCGCGCGCACACACATCAATTAGTTAAAATGGAAGAGAACATTATCTAAAATCTACCAGAATTGTTTTAGGAACTTTATTTTATGTAGATTATGTTATTTAAATCACAGTATACCAATATATTACTCCTGCTTTATCAGTAAAGAAACTGAAGATCTGAGTGACAACATGTAGTGTTTTATATTTTACATTGTCTAGTATAGTGACTTATGCCATGTAAATATTCTGTGTGTTTCAGTTAATTATATTAATTTGTTTAGGTACAATGTATATTTCAGATCCATATAATATTTTGAATAAAATCCATATAGATTCATTAAGTATAAAAAAATTGAGCACCTGCTGCATTTGAAAAATGATCCGTGCCTCAAGGCACATCCTAGCCTTGCAGAATGCTTAGATATATATAGAAGAAGCTGTAAAACAAGGGAAAAAGTTCTGTGACCTAAGATGACTATGATTTGCAAAAGAGGTGGGTATTTCTCCTAGCTGAAGTATCACCTATGGTGGTGGGTGGTCTTGTACGTTCATCAGAAAGGAAACATATACTCCAAAAGAAGGGGTTATTCCAAGCACCAGCTGAACATAGGAAAAAGGGCAGTTTACACGTGGCAGCCAGTTGTGGGTATAAATATAGTAACCTACTCCTCTAGTTTTCTGTTTTGTGAAAATAATTTTTTACTGCAAAATTCGCTTTTGGAACGGCAAGCACTTATTTACTCTTATCCTTTTTGTTTTACATGCTTATTGTGATTCTATTCCCATATTGATACATTTCTATGAATTTTCATTTCTTCTTTAAATTTTAATTTTAATTTAATTTAATTTTAATTGAAGGATAATTGCTTTTCCACAAGTGTTATGTTGGTTTCTACCATACGGCAACATCAATCAGCTGTGTGTGTGTGCTTATTCACCCAGTCGTATTTGACTCTTTGCAACTTCATGGGCTGTAGCCCGCCAGGCTTCTCTGTTCATGGTATTCTCCAGGCAAGAATACTGGAGTGGGTAGCCATTCCTTTCTCTAGGGCATCTTCCTGACCTAGGGATCGAACCCAGGTCTCCTGCATTGCAGGAGGATTCTTTACCTTCTGAGGCACCAGGGGAGCTCTAAGTATACACATATCCCCTCCCTTTTGAGCCTACCTCTTGAGCCTCCCTCCCACCCCACCATCTCACCTTTCTAGGTCTTAACAGAGCAGCAGGCTGAGCTCCGTGTGTTATATAGCAACTTCTCACTGGCTGTGTATTTACATGTGGTAATGTATATATTTTAAAGTTACCCTTTCATCCTATCCTTGCCTTCTGCTACTGTGTCCACAAGTCTATTCTCTACATCTCTGTCTTTATTCCTGCCCTGCAAATAGGTTGATCAGTACCATTTTTCTAGATTTCATATATATCCATTAATATATATGAATATATATATTCTGACTTATTTCACACTGTATAACAGGCTTTAGGTTCATCCACGTCAGTTCAACTGACTCAAATTCATTCCTTTTATGACTGAGTAATATTCCACTCTATGTTGTACCACAATTTCTTTATCCATTCATCAGTTGATGGACATCTAGGTTGCTTCCATATCCTGGCTATTGTTAGTGGTGCTGCAGTGAACACTGGGGTGCAAGTGCCTTTTTGAATTATTGTTTTCTCAGGGTGTGTGCCCAGTAGCGGGATCTCTGGGTCATATCATTGTTGCTACTGTTGTTGTTCAGGCACTAAGTCCTGTCTGACTCTTTGCAGCCCAGTGAGCCACACCACACGGGGCTTCCTTGCCCTTCACTGTGTCCCAGGGCTTGCTCGAACTCAGGTCCCTTGAGTCGGTGATGCCATCCAACCAGCTCATCTTCTGTTGCCCCCTTCTCCTGCCTTCAATCTTTCCAAGCATCAGGGTCTTCACATCAGTTTGCCAAAGTATTAGAGGTTCAGCTTCAGCATCAGTCCTTCCAATGAAAATTCAGCATTGATTTCTTTTAGGATTGACTGGTTTGATCTCCTTGATGTCCAAGGGATTCTCATGAGTCTTCTCTAGTACCACAGTTTAAAAGCATTAATTCTTTGTTTCTCAGCTTTTTTAATGGTCCAACTGTCACGTTGATACACGACTACTGAAAGAAACATATCTTTGACTGTACAGACCTTTGTTAGCAAAGTGATGTCTCTGCTTTTAATACACTGTCTAGGTTTGTCATAGCTTTTTTTCCAAGGAGCAAGTGTCTTTTAATTTCAAAGGTCATATGGTAGCTTCATTCCTAGTTTTCTAAGGAATTTCCGTACTGTTCTCCATAGTGGCTGTATCAATTTACGTTCCCACCAACAGTGCAAGAAGGTTCTCTTTTCTCCACATCCTCTCCAGTATTTATTGTTTGTTAGCCATCTGTGTGTCTTCTTTGGAGATATGTCTAGGTCTTCTGTCAATTTTTTGATTGGGTTGTTTGCTTTTCTGATATTGAGCTGCATGAGCTGCTTGTATATTCTGGAATTTAATCCTTTGTCAGTTGCTTCATTTGCAGTTATTTCTCCCATTCTGAGCATTGTCTTTTCATCTTGTTTATAGCTTCTTTACTGTGCAAAAGCTTTTAAGTTTAGTTAGGTCCCATTTGTTTATTTATGTTTTTATTTCCATTATTCTTGGAGGTGAGTCAAAGAGGATCTTGCTGAGATTTATGTCAAAAAGTATTCTGCCTATATTTTCCTTTTAAGAGTTTTATAGTTTGGGCTTACATTAGGGTCTTTAATCATTTTTAGTTTATTTTTGTGTATGGTGTTATGAAGTGTTCTAATTTAATTCTTTTACACATAGCTATCCAGTTTTCCCAGCACCACTTACTGAAAAGGCTGTCTTTCCATTGTATATTCTTGCCCATAGGTGTGTTTGTTTTATTCTAGACTTTTTATCTTGTTCCAGTGATCTGTATTTCTGTTTTTGTGCCAGTACCATACTATCTTGATTACTATAGCTTTGTTGTATAGTCTGAAATCAGGAACATCAATATCTCCAGCTCCATTTTTCTTTCTCAAGATTGCTTTGGCTATTTGGGGTCTTTTGTGTTTTCATCCAAATTGTGAAATATCTTGTTCTAGTTCTATGAAAAATGCCATTGGTAATTTGATAGGGATATATTGAGTTTGTAGATTGCTTTGGCTAGTATAGTCATTTTCACAATGTTGATTTTTCCAGTCCTAGAATGTGATATAGCTCTCCATCTGTTTGTGTCATCTTTGATTTCTTTCATCAGTATCATTGTTTTCTGTATACAGGTCTTTTGCAGGTCTTTATTCTAGGAATAAACCTACCTAAGGAGAGATATTAAGGAAACAATCCCATTCGCCATTGCAACAAACAGAATAAAATACCTAGGAATACTTCTTTACATTTCAAAGGTCATATGGTAGCTTCATTCCTAGTTTTCTAAGGAATTTCTGTACTGTTCTCCATAGTGGCTGTATCAATTTACATTCCCACCAACAGTGCAAGAAAGTTCTCCTTTCTCCACATCCTCTCCAGCATTTATTGTTTATAGGTTTTTTGATGATTACCATTCTGACCAATGTGAGGTGATACCTCATCGTAGTTTTGACTTGCATTTCTCTCATAATGAGTGATGTAGAGCATCTTTTCATGTGTCCTTTAGCCATCTGTGTGTTTTCTTTGGAGAAGTGTCAGTTTAGGTCTTCTGCCCATTTTTTGATTGGGTTGTTTGCTCTTCTGATATTGAACTACTTGTGTATTCTGGAGAGTATTCCTTCATCAGTTGGAATATTCCTGGGTATTTTATTCTGTTTGTTGCAATGACGAATGGGATTATTTCCTTAATTTCTCTTTCTGATTTTTCATTATTAGTGTATAGGAATGCAAACAATTTCTCTGTATTAATTTTGTATCCTGAGACTTTACTAAATTCATTGATTAGCTCTAGTAATTTTCTGGTGGCATCTTTAGGGTTTTCTGTGTACATACAGTATCTTGTCATGTGTAGACAGTGAGAGTTTTACTTCTTTTCCAATCTAGATTCCTTTTATTTGTTTTTCTTCTCTGATTGTCATGACTAGGACTTCCAAAACTGTTGAATTACAGTGGTGAGAGTGGGCCCTCTTATCTTGTTCCTGATCTTAGAGGAAATCCTTTCAGTTTTTCACCATTGGAAATAATGTTTGCTGTGGGTTTGTTGTTCATGGCCCTTGTTATGTTGAGGTAGGTTTCTTCTCTGTTCATTTTCAGGAGAGTTTTGTTTTTTTTTTTTTTTAATCATAAATGGGTATTGAATTCTGTTGAAAGATTTTTCTAAATCTGTTGAGATTATCATGTGGTTTTTATCTTTTATCAGAAGCCTTTTATCTTTCAATTTGTTAATATGGTATATCACACTGATTTGTGTATATTGAGGAATCCTAGCATCCCTTGGATAAACCCCAGTTGATCATGGTGTATGATCCTTTTAACATGTTGTTAGATTCTGTTTGCTAGTCTTTTGTTGAGGATTTTTACATCTATATTCATCAATGATATTGGCCTGAAGTTTTCTTTTTTTTGTGATTTCCTTGTCTGGTTTTGGTACCAGGGTGATGGTGGCCTCGTAAAATGAGTTCGGGAGCTTCCCTCTGCAATTTTTTTGGGAAGAATTTGAACAGGATAGATTTCATCTGTGAAGCCTTCTGGTGCTGGTCTTTTGTTTGTTGGAAGATTTTTGATCAATTTCATTTTCAGTGCTTGTCATAGTTTTTGCCATCTCATGTTCTTTTTGTTTGTTTGTTTGTTTGTTTGATCGGTGGGTCTATGTTCCTTTCTTACTAGTTGTTGGCCTGAGGTTTCCAGCAGTGGAGTTTGTGGGCACTTGGGTGGAGCGGGGTCTTGGTGTTGAGATGTGGACCTCTGGAATACCTCATCCTGATTAATATTCCCCAGGGCCTGATGTTCTGTGTTAGTCTAGCAGTTTAGTCTAACAGTTAGTCTATCAGTGCTTCCACCACAGGAGCTCAGTGTGAGCTGGGATCCTGCAAGATGCAGGGTGCAGCAGAAAAAGAAAAAAGAAAATAAAAAAGTAAAAAATAAAGGAGCAGATCAATAACAAAGAATAAAATACAAAATAAATTTAGAATACTAATAGATATGTTAGAAAAGATATAAATCTATGTGAAACAGGCTCTGGAGGGTAAAACCAAACTTCATTAGCAAAGAAGAAAAAAATAATAAAAAATAAAAAGGAGCAGAACAATAACAAAGAATAAAAAATAAAATGGATTTAGAAAACTAACAGATATATCAGAAAAAGTAAGAGTATATATATGAAACAACCCCTGGAGAGTAAAACCAGACTCCAGTAGCAAAGAGAGAGAAAAAATGTATGTGTGTGTGTCTATATATATGTTTATATGTACCCATGGACTGTAGCCTACCAGGCTCCTCTGTCCATGGGATTTTCCAGGCAAGAGTACTGGAGTCGGTTGCCATTTCCTTCTCCAATATGTACATATATATTATACTAAATAAAAATAAAAGGGAGTAGAACAATAACAAAGAATAAAAAATAGATTTAGAAAACTAACAAACAGTAGAAAAATTAAGAATATATATAAAACAGCTTCAGGTTGTAAAACTGAGGGTAAAACTGAACTCCACTGGCCAAGAGTAAAAAACAAGAAAATCTAACAAAACAAAACAATAAGAGCAACAAAGAAAGGCAGGAAAAAACCTTGGCTTTAGGGGGACATAGGCCTTAGGTGGGTAAGGGCTTAGGTAGTTGCAGAGTTTAGGCGGAGGCAGGGTTTAGGTAGGGGGTGGGGTCTTGGTTCAGGACCCATGCCTCCAGAAAAGACCCTGGATGAGGGTGGGAGGTAAGGCCTGGGCTCAGCCCAGCTGAGGGGGCCTCCAGAGTGCATTAGGCTTCCAAGTACAGAGGATCAGGCTTGGGGCCCCAGGAGGCTCCCCCAGGCTGAGTGGATGGTAGAACACCAGGCAGTTTCCCACTCTTCCACACCCAAGGGACATACCCCCAGCCAGCACAGTTCTTTCTCCTCTTTCTTTCCTGTGCCTGCAGGTTCTCCATGGGCAATGCCTGTGCTTGGAGGGGACTCGTGAGGACAGAGGGGGCTCCAGAAGACAGAGGGAGACTTGACTTCTTGACTTCCCCTCCCCTCCTGCCCCCCGTGGTACCTGGTCACCCATGGTTGTTGGGGATCCCCCACCACTGTCCAGTGAGCATCCTCGGCATGAGGAGACGGGGACTCTGTGTCTTCCCTCTCCACCATCTTGATTCTGCCTCTCTGCATAAATGCGACCCTGAAACCTTACAGTCAATATCCACAGCCCTTCCCGTTGTTCATTACCACTGTATTAAGGTTTCTAAAGCATATCTATGTGTAAATATTTACATATAATCTATTCAGTTATGGAATTCCAGATGGAACTTTTTTTTTTAAAAAAGACCAATTGTGCCAATGATTTTTACTAATACACACACATATATACTTTTGCACACATCAAAATGATCTTTAAATAATTTTCTATTCAATTGACCCTTGAGCAACATGAGTTGAAACTGAGCAGTTTCACTTATACACAGATTTCAGTGAATTCACTTAATAAATACATGAAAAATTTGGGGAGATTGGTGACAATTTGAAAAATTCACAGATGAACTGCATAGCCTAAAAAACTTGGAAGAAAGTGTATATCATGAGTGATTAAATTATATGTAGATACCAGTCTATTTTAATCATGTACTACCATGAAATACACACAAATATATTATAAAAATTAAAACTTATTAAAATGTACATAAACACAGACTGTATATGGCGCCACTTGTAGTCGGGAGAAATGTAAACAAGCATAAAGATGCGGTATTAACCCATGATTGCATAAAGGTAACTGTTGTGCACGCACTGTGCCATGGTAATACTTTCCCAGCTACCTCCTGCTGCTGTCTCAGTGAGCACAGGTGCAGTGCACCCCTGTGCAAGTGCTGTGACACGGGTCACCCCCACACGGGCACTTGGTCTCTCCACTAAAGTTGCATATCACAGTGGAAAGTGATCTCTTGCAGTTCTCACATATTTTCCATAATGTTCAGTGCAATACCATAAGCCCTGAACAATACCATAGAACCCACGAAGTGCCACTAATGATGCTGAAAGTGCACCCAGGAAATAAGTCATGATGTTCCAAGGAAAAACAGCATTACTTGGTATGTACTATAGACTGAGGTCTGCAACTGAAGTTGCCACCATTTCAAGATGTATGAACCCAACCATTGTAAAAAAGTGAAACAGAAGGAAATTTGTGAAGCCATCACTTTGGCTATACTAGCATGCACGAAAACCTTTCACTTTAGTGCAATACCCTTTTTACCTTGCATTGAAATTGCAGCCTTAATGTGAGTGCAGGTTTGCTATCAGAAAGACGTACCTTAGACTCTAGTATGATTCAAGAAAAAGTGATGTTATTATATGACAACTTAAAGCAAAAGGAAGGTGAGGGATCTGAATTGGAGAATTTATTGCCTGCAAAGGATGGTTTGATAATTTTAGAAAGAGGTTGGGCTTAAGAAATGTCAAGATAACAGCAGCTTCTGCTGACCAAAAAACAGGAGATGAGCTCCCAGATGCCATTAAGAAAGTCACTGAGGAGAAAGGATGCCTGCCTGAACAGATTTTTAATGCAGATGAAGATGTCCTATTCTGGGGAAAAAAAATTCTGCAAAAGATATTTGTTAGTAAAAAAAAAGAAACGAGTACCAGGATTTAAGGCAGGAAGGGCTAGGCTAACTGATTTTGTGCAAATGCAGCTGGATGTATGATCAGGACTGCCCTTATCCATAAAGCTGCTAACGCACAAGCTTTGAAAGGAAAAGAACAGCAGCTGCCAGTCTTTTGGTTGTACTATATGAAGAAGGCCTGGACAGCAAGAATTCTTTTACTGGATTGGTTTCATCAGAGCTTTGTCCTTGGAGTCAGGAAGTACCTCGCCAGCAAGGGACTATCTTTTAAAGTTCTTCTGAGATTAGAAATGACCTGGCCCCCAGAATCCCATGAATTCAGCACTGAAGGTGCCAAAGTGGTCTACTTGCCTTCCAAACGCATCTTCTCTAATTCAGTCTCTGAATTGCTTGGAGAAACATCAATAACCTCAGATATGCAGATGACACCACCCTTATGGCAGAAAGTGAAGAGGAACTAAAGAGCCTCTTGATGAAAGTGAAAGAGGAGAGTGAAAAAGCTGGCTTAAAACTCAACATTCAGAAAACGAAGATCATGGCATCCAGTCCCCATCAATTCATGGCAAATAGATGGGGAAACAGTGGAAACAGTGACAGACTTTATTTTGGGGGGCTCCAAAATCACCGCAGATGATGATTGCAGCCATGAAATTAAAAGACACTTACTCCTTGGAAGAAAAGCTATGACCAACCTGAACAGAATATTAAAAAGCAGAGACATTACAAAGGTCCGTCTAGTCAAAGCTATGGTTTTTCCGGTAGTCATGTCTGGATGTGAGAGCTGGACCATAAAGAAAGCTGAGCAGAATAGAATTGATGCTTCTGAACTGTGGTGTTGGAGAAGACTCTTGAGAGTCCCTTGGACTGCAGTCAATCCTAAAGGAAATCAACACTGAATATTCATTGGAAGGACTGATGCTGAAGCTGAAGCTCCAGTCCTTTGGCCACATGATGTAAAAACCTGACTTACTAGAAAAGACCCTGATGCTGAGAAAGATTGAAGGCAGGAGGAGAAGGGGACAACAGAGGATGAGATGGCTGGATGGCATCACCGACTCAATGGACATGAGTTTGAGCAAGCTCTGGGAGTTGGTGATGGGCAGGGAGGCTTGGTGTGCTGCAGTCCATGGGATTGCAAAGAGTCAGACACGACTGAGAGACTGAACTGAACTGAATTCAGTCTGTAGATCAGGGATCATAGGACTTTTAAGGCTCATTACACATGGAAAGGATTGTCAGCACTCTAGAAGAGAACCCTGATAGAACATTGTGAAAGTCTGGAAGGACTGATTACACCATTGAAGATGCCATTGTTGTTACAGAAAAATCCATGAAGGCCATCAAGCCTGAAATAATAAATCCCTGCTAGAGAAAACTGTGACCAGATGTACATGACTTCGCAGGACTTAAAATGGAGCCAGTCGAGGACATCATGAAAGAGATTGTGGATATGGCAAAAAGGGTAGCAGGTGATGAGCTTCCAGACCTTGGAGAAATTCAAGACAGCACACCAGAGGAGTTAACAGATGACTGCTTCTGAATCAGGGCCAGATGATGAGGAAGATGTAGAAGCACCAGTGCTAGAAAACAAACTGACATCAGACAATCTGGCAGAAGGTTTCAGATTACTCAAGCCTGGTTTTGGCTTTTTGCATCATGGACTCGTCTATGATGGGGCACTGAAACTGAAGCAAATGGTGGAAGAAGTGTTTGTATCAGTTTGGAGAAATGAGGATGCAAAAAAGTCAGGCAAAAACAAAGGTGCATTTCTATAAAGCAACATCAAGTGAGCCTGCCTGTCCTGTCTCCCCTTCCACCTCCTCCACCTCCTCTGCCTCTGCCACACATAAGAAGTCCAACCCTTTCTCCTCCTCCTCCATAGCCGAGTCAAAGTGAAGCTAATGAGGATAAAAACCTTGATGATGACCCACTTCTACTCAATGAATAGTAAATAATCATCATGCCATACAGTTCATAAATGTATTCGTTGTGCATTATGTGGATATCCTCGTGTGAAAGTCTAATACTTGCATTAGAGTATTGTATGACACTTTATGTCCTCATCATTAGTGCCCAGGTATTCATCATGTAGAACATCATGTGCAAGACTTATATTGAAGTGAATAGACTAGCCTTACATAGGCAAAAGGGGAGTGATAGTTAACACAAAACTAATAATGTGTTAGTTTTCTTACTGACTTATAACTTTGCTTTCAAAGAATTATATTACATACAGTGCCTCTCTTTCATAATTGGGGAAACTGCATATCAGCCTATCATCACAAGTAAGGGGTTTTAAAAAATATAACAGTGTCTCCCATTCTGTCTTATGAATGTGACCATAATATTCTATGCCATAAAAATGTTATAATGATTTATCCATTAATGTAGAGGTTGGGCTACTGTGAGCAATCATATCCATCACACTAGGCAGCCATGTTACTGTTCATGAAACATGAATTTTGTTTTCACATTATCTTTTCATATTTGATGTCTAGTGTTAGTAATACATGTGACATCTACAGTATTTTGTATCATAGAAGACAAAATTGCTATAGGTAGTGACAGATGATTCATCTTAAAAACAAATCACAAACTTACAGTATTGCTATATATATATAGTACAGTACTGTAAATATTTTTTCCTTTTATGATTTGCTTAAAGACATTTTCTTTTCTCTGGCTTGCTTTATTATAAATATATAGTATATAATACATAATAACATATGTGATATGTGTTAGTCAACTGTTTACATTATCAGTAAGGCTTCCAGTTAACAGTAGGCTACAAGTCATTAAATTTTAGGAGAGTCAAAAGTTATATGTGGAGTTTTGATTGCACAAGGGGTTGGCGCTCTAAACCCCCATGTTGGCCAAGGTCAGCTGTACTCTTGTTTGATTAGACTCTTCACTCTTGCTGCGTCTTTCTTGGCGGCACTGTTGGCAGCCCCATTCAGGGCCCCGAATGGAGGCAGCAGGCATAGAGACCTGGGACTTGTGGTTGGATGGATCCGCTGCATTGCAAAACCTCAGGCTGTGAAGTGGAGATGGAGCATGCACCTTTAAAAACTATCAGGAGGATTAAATAAGATGTTGTCTCTTTGAAGTCTTTATTCCTTGTCTGGCATGTAGGAAGATGTGCATGTAGAAGTAACTGGGATTTAATTCCAGATCCTACATACCCCAGGGCACGAGGGCTGACCAGATCCTAGAAATGAAATGCACTGGATGCTTGCTGGAGGGGCTCCAGCTAGCCAACCAGATTTAAGGGCGAGGTTTGTCAAGTAAGTGTAAGCATCCCCAGGGTTCTTACTTTTGGGTTACTCTGTTTTATGATCAACTCTGGGAGCTGAGTGTGTTAGCATTTTTATCAAAAGGACCACAGAAAACACATGTCATGATATGAGAAAGTAGAAAATTCTGTATAATGTTGCATTTATTTGAACAGGAGAGTAGGCACTTTTCTGAAGCATCCATTCTTTATTACCTTACAGACAAATCCAAAGCAGCTGGCAGACTTACTGTGGTGGCCAAGAAAAGGGTAAGATAAGATTTTATTAAATATACAGATTTCAAATTCAATCTGATTGATACAATTTTAAAAGAAAATTAATATTCTAAATCAAAATGACATAATTAATTTTTTTTCTTCTGAATGTTATGTTGACACTAGGAATTTAGTATTTATATTTAGTATGAATGGTTAATATTTTAATTTTTATGGTTAATTTAATATTTATGTTACTTATATCAGTGTAATAGAATTATCAGATATTAGAATAATAGAAAATTTTAAGTTAAGAAATAAACAATTGCTTTTATTGTGCATACTCATATTTTAATATTTCTCATACTAAAATATTTTATAATGTTATATTGTGTGTAATCTTCATAGGAAATTGAAATAATTAAAATTCACAGCTTATTGTGGACTTTACCTTAAAGTTAAGTAAATAACATCAGACATTTGTTTGAATCTTTTTAAAGAAAACTTGTAAAGTTAATAGCATTTTAAAGCCATTTTTAAAATGTAATGTAATTCTGTACATTGTGTGTGGAGAGAGATTTAACTCTTCAGTTCAGTTCAGTTCAGTTCAGTCGTTCAGTCATGTCCAACTCTTTGCAACCCCATGAATCGCAGCAAGCCGGGCCTCCCTATCCATCACCAACTCCCAGAGTTTACTCAAACTCATGCCCATCGAGTCGGTGATGCCATCCAGCCGTCTCATCCTCTGTCGTCCCCTTCCCCTCCTGCCCCCAATCCCTCCCAGCATCAGGCTCTTTTCCAATGAGTCACTCTTCGCATGAGGTGGCCAAAGGATTGGAGTTTCAGCTTCAGCGTCAGTCCTTCCAATGAACACCCAGGACTGATCTCCTTCAGGATGGACTGGTTGGATCTCCTTGCAGTCCAAGGAACTCTCAAGAGTCTTCTCCAACACCACAGTTCAAAAGCATCAATTTTTCGGTGCTCAGCTTTCTTCACAGTCCAACTCTCACATCCATACATGACCACTGGAAAAACCATAGCCTTGACCAGACAGACCTTTGTTGGCAAAGTAATGTCTCTGCTTTTTAATATGCTATCTAGGTTGGTCATAACTTTCCTTCCAAGCAGTAAGTTTCTTTTAATTTCATGGCTGCAATCACGATCTGCAGAGATTTTGGAGCCCCCAAAAATAAAGTCTTAACACTGTTTCCAATGTTTCCCCATCTATTTCCCATGAAGTGATGGGACCAGATGCCATGATCTTAGTTTTCTGAATGTTGAGCTTTAAGCCAACTTTTTCACTCTCCTCTTTCACTTTCATCACGAGGCTTTTTAGTTCCTCTACACTTTCTGCCATAAGGGTGGTGTCATCTGCATATCTGAGGTCATTGATATTTCTCCCGGCAAACTTGATTCCAGCTTGTGCTTCTTCCAGCCCAGCGTTTCTCATGATATACTCTCCATATAAGTTAAACAAGCAGGGTGACAATATACAGCCTTGACGTAGTCCTTTTCCTGATGGGAACCAGTCTGTTTTTCCATGTCCAATTCTAACCGTTGCTTCCTGACCTACATATAGGTTTCTCAAGAGGCAGGTCAGGTGGTCTGGTATTCCCATCTCTTTCAGAATTTTCCACAGTTTATTGTGATCCACACAGTTAAAGGCTTTGGCATAGTCAATAAAGCAGAAATAGATGTTTTTCTGGAACTCTCTTGCTTTTTCGATGATCCAGGGGATGTTGGCAATTTGATCTCTGGTTCCTCTGCCTTTTCTAAAACCAGCTTGAACATCTGGAAGTTCATGGTTCACGTATTGCTGAAACCTGGCTTGGAGAATTTTGAGTGTTATTTTACTAACATGTGAGATGAGTGCAATTGTGCGGTAGTTTGAGCATTCTTTGGGATTGCCTTTCTTTGGCATTGGAATGAAAACTGACCTTTTCTGGTCCTGTGACCACTGCTGAGTTTTCCAAATTTGCTGGCATATTGAGTGCAGCACTTTCACAGCATCATCTTTCAGGATTTGAAATAGCTCAACTGGAATTCCATCACCCCCACCAGCTTTGTTCATAGTGATGCTTTCTAAGGCCCACTTGACTTCACATTACAGGATGTCTGGCTGTAGGTGAGTGATCACACCATCATGATTATCTGGGTCGTAAAGATATTTTTTGTACAGTTCTTCAGTGTATTCTTGCCACCTCTTCTTAATATCTTCTGCTTCTGTTAGGTCCATACCATTTCTGTCCTTTATTGAACTCATCTTTGCATAAAATGTTCCCTTGGTATCTCTAATTTTCTTGAAGAGATCCCTAGTCTTTCCCATTCTGTTGTTTTCCTCCATTTCTTTGCATTGATCGCTGAGGAAAGCTTTCTTATCTCTCCTTGCTATTCTTTGGAACTCTTCATTCAAATGGGAATATCTTTCCCTTTTCCTTTTGTTTTTCACTTCTCTTTTTTTCACAGCTATTTGTAAGGTGTCCTCTGACAACCATTTTGCCTTTTTGCATTTCTTCTACATGGGAATGGTCTTGATCCCTGTCTCCTGTACAATGTCATGAACCTCTGTCCATAGTTCATCAGATCTAGTCCCTTAAATCTATTTCTCACTTCCACTGTATAGTCATAAGGGATTTGATTTAGGTCATACCTGAATGGTCTAGTGGGTTTCCCTACTTTCTTCAGTTTAAGTATGATTTTGGCAATAAGGAGTTCATGATCTGAGCCACAGTCAGCTCCAGGTCTTGTTTTTGCTGACTATATAGAGCTTCTCCATCTTTGGCTGCAAAGAATATAATCAGTCTGATTTCGGTGTTGGCCATCTGGTGATGTCCATGTGTAGAGTCTTCTCTTGTGTTGTTGGAAGACGGTGTTTGCTATGACCAGTGCGTTCTCTTGGCAAAACTCTATGAGCCTGTACACTGCTTCATTCCGTACTCCAAGGCCAAATTTGCCTATTACTCCAGGTGTTTCTTGACTTCCTAATTTTGCATTCCAGTCCCCTATAATGAAAAGGACATCTTTTTTGGGTGTTAGTTCTAGAAGGTCTTGTAGGTCTTCATAGAAACCTTCAACTTCAGCTTCTTCAGCGTTGCTGGTTGGGGCATAGGCTTGGATTACCGTGATGTTGAATGGTTTGCCTTGGGAACAGAGATCATTCTGTCGTTTTTGAGATTACATCCAAGTACTGCATTTCAGACTCTTTTGTTGACCATGATGGCTACTCCCTTTCTTCTAAGGGATACCTGCCCACAGTAGTAGATATAATGGTCATCTGAGTTAAACTCACCCATTCCAGTCCATTTTAGTTTGCTGATTCCTAGAATGTCGACATTCACTCTTGCCATCTCCTGCTTGACCACTTCCAGTTTGCCTTGATTCATGGGCCTCAGATTCCAGGTTCCTATTCAGTATTGCTCTTTACAGCATCGGACCTTGCTTCTATCACCAGTCCCATCCACAACGGGATATTGTTTTTGCTTTGGCTCCATCCCTTCATTCTTTCTGGAGTTGTTTCTCCACTGATCTCCAGTAACATATTGGGCACCTACCGACCTGGCGAGTTCCTCTTTCAGTTCCTCTTTCCTATCATTTTGGCTTCTCATACTGTTCATGGGGTTCTCAAGGCAAGAATACTGAAGTGGTTTGCCATTCCCTTCTTCAGTGTACCATATTCTGTCAAACCTCTCCACCATGACCCGTCTGTCTTGGGTGACCCCACATGGCATGGCTTAGTTTCATTGAGTTAGACAGGACTGTGGTCCGTGTGATCAGATTGGCTAGTTTTCTGTGATTATGGTTTTAGTGTGTCTGCCCTCTGAGGCCCTCTGGCAATACTTACTGTCTTACTTGGGTTTCTCTTACCTTGGATGTGGGGTATCTCTTTACGGCTGCTCCAGCAAACGCAGCCGCTGCTCCTTACCTTGGAGGAGGGGTATCTCCTCACAGCTGCCCCTCCTGACCTTGAACGTGGAGTAGCTCCTCTCGGCCCTCCTGTGCCAGCGCAGCCGCCTTTCCTTGGAAGTGGGGTTGCTGCTTTCGGCCACCGCCCCTGGCCTCGGACATGGGGTAGCTCCTCTCGGTCGCTGCCCCTGACCTTGACCTAGGACACCACTAAAAAAGAAAAGGAGTCAATGCTTTAAAACAAATTCTTCTGGACAAGTAATGCATAGCGTCATAAGTCAATGGACCATGACTGAAAGCAAAGCCTATCCTTGTGGTCCTTCCTGTGTTGAGTTATGGGGCGGGCACAGGGTGAACTCTCAGAAGGTCAGGTGTGACGTGGGGAAACAGGAAAGGCTGATGGGCAGGGACCTCTACGTGGACAGGCAATGAGAAGAGCATCATTTTTGTGTTCTGTGTATGTATATTTTTATGAGTCCTTTTAAAAGTCCTTTTGCTTTTGCTTGTAAAAGGAATCTGGACTTTTCACTATGTAAATAGTGTAGATGCACCTTTGCAAAGAGAAATGCAACATCAGAAGACAAGGTTGCCCTTTAAAAAAGGAACAAGCTAGGACTTGTGTGCATGTCTGAAGATTTAGACAGGAGTATGTGAAGTAGTGCAGGGTTGTTTATGTGAATGGTATTGTTTATTTCAGTCTCTACTAGAGGATATATAGTGTAAAAATTATAAAGGTAATATTAACTACTATTCTTATGTATTGCTTTATTTTTACTAGTGATTTTCAACAGAGGTGGTACTGTCTCTAGGTCAATGCTATTCAAAATGTGGCCCACACTAACCAGAACTGGTCTGTGAACTATTTATTTATTGGCCTGCAATGAGATAAGAGCAAAAACTGACAGTAGCCATTTAGACACTTGCATGGTAATTTTTATCTGTCAAATGCAATAAAATGGAAGTTATATTCTGTATGTTTTTATCTTTTGTTTCATTTTCCCCTAGTGACTCGTTTTTTTTTTAAATAAAAGGATAGATATTGGACAGATTATGGAGTTGGGGAAGGTTTTTTACCACAGGTAGTTTGAGAGACACTGCCCTAAGAGATATTTTAGGAATATGTGGAGGTGTTTGGGAGTATAGTAATTGGGGGAATACAAGACATTCTGCTTCCCTTGTGGCTCAGCTGTTAAAGAATCCACCTGCAATGCTGGAGACCTGGATTCTGTCCTTGGGTTGGGAAGATCCCCTGGAGAAGGGAAAGGCTACCCACTCCAGTATTCTGGCCTGGAGAATTCCATGGACTGTATAGTCCATGGGGCCACAAAGAGTTGGACATGACTGAGCAACTTTCACTTTCACGAGATGTCCTACTGAACAAAGATTCAGGACAGTAGATATCTTGAAGTGCATTAAACAGGACTGTGTAATGTCTATCCAACATTTGGTATGACTTTTGAATGTCCTGCTGAACTCAACAAACTTCCAATATAATTGCAGAGTGATTTAATATAAAATAATGCTGAAATTTTACAAATTAGACCAAAAGCCATGAAATTTCAAAGCCTTCTTGTGGAGAGGAAAATGGAAATAAACACATTGTTCTTGAAATTACTGGATAATTTACTTATTTTCTACCCTACATACTGTAACATTTTTGACCATATATTTCCTTGTAAAGGGAATAGAGGTCCTGGTCTGTCACCTACCACTGCTATGATCTTCAATTTGGCTGCTTAACTTTCTATGCTCTCAGTTTCCTCCTGTTAAAAGAGAAGAATGAAAGTCTTAAAAATAAAAATTACTCTTGACAATTTATATAAAGTACATAGCACAGTGCTTGGAAAATAGGAAACATTTCATAAATGTTAGCTATTGTTGTGGGAATATGGATTTATTTTTACATGTGGTACAAGGATAGAGTATAAAAAATTGCAGCAGCCTTATAGTGATAAGACTCAGGACGTGCTGCCCCAGAATACAGCACCTTGGTGTATTGAGTATTCTCAGATGGGGGACTTTGTGAAACACCAGGTAGGAAGGACTTTCTGACCTCCCCTGAAGCAGGTCATAAGGGCCTCATGCAGGAGTTGTCCTCCCTGACTGCGGAGGACAGGAGCATCCTGTCTCCAATGACTGGGGACACAGAGAGTCCTCTGAAGCAGGCTCCACATGTAGCCCATGCCCCTTCCTGTCCTGTCACATCCCTGTGACTTTCCACTCCTCATCACACCCAGAGTCACAACCCTGAGGCTGAGTTGCTTCTCTGGGTCTTCATTTCCTTATGGAGGCTCCCCAGTCACATAAAACTTATATTAGATAATTTTGCATGCTTTTCTCTTTTTCATCTGTCTTTTGTTATAGGGGCCCCAAATGAGAACTTAGAAGGATGGTGGAAAAAGACATGTTTTCCCCCTGCACTCACTGCTTATCCCAATGCCATTTATACTAATAAATAATCTTTTGCTACTTTGCTGCTTTTCTTTTGTTACCTTCTCTATGATAGATAGTATGGGGCTTCCCAGGAGGCTCAGTAAAGGATCCACCTACCAATGCAGGAGACATGAGTTTGATCCCTGGGTTGGGAAGATCCCCTAGAGGGGAAAATAGCAACCCACTCCAGTATTCTTGCCTGGAGAATCCCATAGACAGAGGAGCCTGGTGGACTACAGTCCATGGAGTTTCAAAGAGTCGGATGCGACTGAGCAACTGAGCACATGTGCTGTAATGTACAGTATTCCTTCTCCATAATGTGACATGCAGCATTTCACATGTCAGAATATCCATTTCTATATCTGTTTATGTATGTAGTCTTAAAATGAATTCCAGATTGCTGTAATTGTTCTCTATCTTTTCTTTAATGTGTGGGTTAGTGATCCTTCATTACTTTACTTTTTCAAAAAAAATTTTTCATAGTTCTTTTTCCTTTCTCAGACTCTATGTATATATGTATATCATGATGATTTGACATTTTAAAAAACCTTTTTGTCTGGGGAGGGACTAACCCTCCCAAGGCTAGCCAGTTCTTCAGGATGCACAGGGTACCTCTTTCATATGCACTAACCGATTCCAATCCCACATCTCCCAACTGTCTTCTTGTCATATTCTAAAATACTGAGCCAGTATTGCCCCTCCCCTAAATAATCCCCGGGCCAGGTTCCAGCCAGAGACCATCCCTCTAGGCCAGAGCCTTCTAGAATTATTCAAAGTAGCCAGAGTTCTAAATTCTTTATCCTGTCTTGCCTTTCCTGTGGCAAGGGGAAACCCCAATAAAGGCATACTTTAGATAGCTTTAACACCACACAGTGTTATACTTAGAAATATTTAGTCAACTCTCCAAAGAAAAATTCTGTTGCGGTGATGGTTAGTATTGTAGAAAATCTGTGTACTAATCTGGAGAGAAATCCCATGTTTATTTAATATTGCTGCACACCTGTAGAAATGTAACTTGTCCCTTTATCGTTGTTTCTTTAGTGTTTTTTCAGTGTGGAATTTTACATATATCTAATTAAGGTCATCCCACGTTGTTACCAGTCAGAAAAGGATCTCTTTTTAAATTTTGTTTTCCAATTTTTTTAGCTTACATATAGACATATGTATGCATGGGTATCTTTTCTTCTAGCACTTTATTAATGCCAAGAGTTTAATTTATACCACCTTAAAAAAAAAATTAATGAACACTCTTGATTTATACATTTAGGTATGAGGAATTCAAGCCATTATATTTTTTGATGAAAAATATAAAAAAATTCCCAAATTATTGTGAAACTTCTTCATAATAAGCAAGAAAATTTCATCAGCCCAATTGCAGAAGTTGTTTATATTTTATAACTGGTTGCCTGAACATTTGTGCTAATTAATAAGCTTCTTATTAATATAGAATCCATGTACAGCACCTCACTCAATTCACTTAGCTTTATATGCATCTTTCCACAAAGATAAATATTGTAATTGATCTTTACTGCTGGCTTCTAGCCCCAGGCAAAGAAATATCTCAGGAAAGAATGGTAAGAGAGGAATCCCTTGGGAAGAGTCACAGTCAGCCTTCAAAACTCACTTAATTTACTTTGGAGGTTACTTTTTTTCACCTTCCCATAAGCCAATGTTTCCAAAACTTGAATCATTCAGATATTCTGTCAAAATTTTGCCATTTTCTATACTCTTAGTTTTTATAGCTTTCTTGCATTTGATTTACCTTTTTTGTAATTTAGTTTTTTAAATTGATGAAAAACTTAAACACAATGAAATACACAGATCTTAAGTGTAGAGTTTGATCAGAGTTTTTCTTAAGCATATACATCCATGTAACTACCAGTCCAGATTAAAATAGAGAACATTTTCATTGCTCCCTAAAATTTTCCTAATCAAAATTTTAAGATATAAATGATTCTTTTGATGTGAGTTGCACTTTCAAATATAAATAAAATTTATATTAATATAGAAATTTGTCCATTAATCACTTTAAGTCATCAGTGGAAGCCTTCACATAGAAAGTTCTTTTTGTGCTAATTTCAGTTTCCCTGAAAAGCTCTGAGCCACTCTAAGGCAATGCTATCAAACTTCCTTCCAAGGGAGTGATTTTTAACAAGATATTCTTTACTAACTTAAAAACTAAGCCTGCCCTTTAGGTTGCAAGCTTTACCTCTTTTATCTTAAATTAAAATCTATAGGAATTCTGTAGGATAACTATTAGTAAAAAGTATTAAAATCAGACAAAATGGATTAGTCGTTGATATCCAGAACCTTTTATGTATTTGTAAGAACAAGGAGAACTCTTGACTTAGAGTATCTCTTTTCTGGTGTGGATGATTCTGTTTATTTCTTAAATAGAAAAGCTTACTTTGGGACTTGTATATTTGCTTAACCCTTTTTCTGACTTGACTTTCAGTTTCTGGATCTGATTTCAGCCAAACTGATCTCCTTGTAGTTTTCTTAAGATGGTTGATGGGAGTGAGAAGAGTGGGGAATAGAGGGTAAGTGGGCATCAGGGTGCATATAGCAGAGGTGAAAACCTCTTTGTTTTTGTTCCCTGGACGGAAAGCGACCACTTCCTAGTGTGAGGTACTGTTCTCCAAACTGGCAGGTTGTCATTTAGCAGCCAGATTACAAAGGGCAGGTTTTCTGCCATGGGGCTGTAGGGTGCCTCTTGTTGCCATTTGGGGGTTGCAGGTCCCAGGAGTACTTTGGGAGGTGGAAGTGGCAGGGTTTTCCTAAACTAGTGACTTGTCCCAGTGTACTGATTTCACTCAGTCGTGTCCAACTCTTTGTGACCCCATGTACTGTAGCCCACAAGTTCCCCTGTCCATGGGGATTCTCCAGGCAAGAATACTTGAGTGGGTTGCCATGCGCCCCTCCTGGGGATCTTCCCAATCCAGGGATCAAACCCAGGTCTCCCACATTGCAGGTGGATTCTTTACTGTCTGAGCCATCAGGGAAGCCAATGAGTACTGGAATAGGTAGCCTGTCCCTTCTCCAGGGGATCTTCTCAATCCAGGGATCGTACCAGGGTCTCCTGCATTACAGGTGGGTTCTTTACCACCTGAGCTACCAGGGAAGCCCAAATGGAGATGATAATATCAATCTCAAGAAGGTACTGTAATACTGGAATGGGTAACCATTCCCTTCTCCAGGGGATCTTCCCAACCCAGGGATCGAACCCAGGTCTCTCACATTTCAGGCGGATTCTTTACTGCCTGAGCCACCAGGGAAGCCCAAATACTTTCACTTTGCTTCAAAAATAATTTTCTCTGTTATGAAATATGTAGTTTAGGTACACATCTTAAATCTGTACTCCCCTACATGCTGGAAGCATGTCACCCAGATCAAACAAAAGGAGTTGTAGCTTCTACTTTCTTCTATGAATCTAGGTGCAAGAATGTCTTTCGTTTCAACCTCTGGAATCCTCAGAGAGCTGATGTAAGGACTTGGATACAGACAAATATTTTAAAGAATAATCTTTTTTTTTTTTAAATTATGCTATTGTGCAGAGTCTGTCTGTCCCTGTGTAGGGGAGAAATGATCTTCTTTTGCATATTGCTGAGGATAAATGTTCAGAACATTTGACAGTGATCATGGGTCAGAGAATCAGACCACCCATCCTCACTACTCAAGTTTGGAGAGAAAAATGGTAAAACCACTAACGAAGGTCTCAACATTTGTTCTTTAGTCCAGAAAAAAATGTAATATTGGTCCTATAATCATTGAATGTTCTCAGAACATCTGCTTTTAAGAATTTAATTGAAATAGGTAGATTCTAGAAAGTATTTCTGAGAAACCTTATCTTTTCTCAACATTCCTCTTGCTGAAATACCTAATGACTTAGAAAAAACTGTATAGAGATAGGAATTGTTTTCAACAGACTTGGATTTTTAGTCAGTGTCCAATTGCAGGGCAAATAATCTAACTTACCAGCTTCATTCAGTCAGATTAACAGCTGACGTAAATTCTACTTTCTTCTGATTTCCAGGGGACTCTTTCCTCCATGTTCCTAGTAATCCTTCATTTTCTGAAGCTCTCTCTATAGAGAGAGCAATTTGTGTTATTTTTAAAAAAGAAACTTCCTGAATTGCTATATTCTACCTGTGGTATAGCTAGATGGTCAAAGATTGTTTAAAAAAAATAATGAAGTGCAAGACTTGAAAATTTGTCAGTGAAGTATATAATCATTGGAGTTCCCTTGAGGTGTCCAATACTTCTGTCCTCAACCAGGACTGGGAGGTGTTAACAGCAGGCCTTTTCTTGGCTTCTGTCTAAGGTGGTCTAGCAGTCAGCTTCTATTTAAGGGGGAAATATTCTCCCATGAATGCCAAAGAATTGATACTTTTGAACTGTGGTGTTGGAGAAGAATCTTGAGAGTCCCTTGGACTGCAAGGAGATCCAACCAGTCCATCCTAAAGGAAATCAGTCCTAAATTTTCATGGAAGGACTGGTGCTGAAGCTGAAACTCCAACACTTTGGCCACCTGATGCGAAGAATTGACTCATCTGAAAAGACCCTGATGCTGAGAAAGATTGAAGGCAGGAGAAGAAGGGGACGACAGAGGATGAGATGGTTGGATGGCATCACTGACTCAATGGACATGAGTTTGAGTAAACTCCGGGAATTGGCAATGGACAGGGAGGCCTGGCGTGCTGCAGTCCATGGGGTTGTAAAGAGTTGGACACAACTGAGCGGCTGAACTGAGCTGAACTGATCCTCCCATGCCTCAGGTCATTGCTTGAGCATACACTCCAGTGTTTTCTCTGGTAAGCTCCTCACACAGAGAAATCCACAGACCTGTAGTATGAACTTACACATGACTGAAGAGAGTGTGAGGGACAGCTAGAGGTTGATAAGTCATGTTGCTGGGAACTGGTCTCTGATACTGTCCAAATCTCTACCTGTGGTGTACTGTCCAAATCTCACAGGAATACCCCTCTGCTAAAGACTGACCTGACTGAAGCATTGATCATCGGCTGCCACTTATGTAAGAAACACCAGATTTGTAGATGATCTGTTGAAATCATGCTTAAAATAAGACTACAATATTGTAAAGTAATTAGCCTCCAACTAATATAAATAAATGAAAAAATAAATAAAAATAAAAAGTAAAAAGAAAAAATAAGGCTAGAAAATGATCATTTCAACCTTCCTTTCTTTTCAAAGAAGTGTTAAAAACAAATGTTCTCTGGGCCCGAAGACTTAACTTTATTATTTGTTCTCCCAAGGTACTCAGATTAAGTAATAACCATCATTTACAATGTTTCATGAAACCAGTTTTCATCCTATTCCAAGCATATATTTCCCAGCAGATTTACCAAAGGGGAATGAGAATATTGGCTTTTCCTTCTATATAATGACTTTTGACAGCAGTTTATGTACATTATTCAAGGTACAGATTCATTCTTCTGTCAAAATAGGCAGCTCTTTAGTGATTATTGACTGACAATTATTCTCAGAAGATTACAAAACATATTTATGTATTCAATGAGCATAAAATGCTGATCAGAATTTTACACCCTCAGATTTAATATAGCTAACAAACTTGTTCCTCTCACTTAAAGAGATTTTTAATTTTGGGACTTCCCTGGCAGGCCAGTGGTTACCACTTCATGCTCCCACTGCTCATTCAATCGCTGATCATGGAACTAAGATCCCACATGCCATGTGGCAAGAAAAAAAAAAAAGATATTTAATTTAGATGAGGAAATAGGCAATGTCAAGTCAGTTATGCAGATTATATGAATCTGATATAAATACAATTATTATAGATTTTCTGTCCTTTGCAATCAAAGGCAGTTCTATCATTTTCTATTCTAGTTTGCAATCCTAATTATCATTAGATATTTTTTTTTCTTTTCAGTAAATGGCATATGTTCTGTATACATACACTTCTTTATTTTACATCCAACAAGAAAAGAGTTAATACTTGCTTTGTTTTTGTTAAAATCAATGATACTTACCTAGCAATATATTTGTTTGGATGGTGCAGGCTAAATCAGTGCCTGGAAAACTTGAGTCACCCGAAGAGCTTGTTTAAATACAGATTCTGGGCTCCACCCCCAGACTGTCTGATTCGGGGTGGGTATATTTGCATTTCTAACAAGCTCTCAGGTGTTACTGATTCTGTCATGTCATGGCTGTAGTTCTGAATAGCATTGGACTGGACAGCATAGGTCAGTCAGCTTTGAAACACAGGAAGAGAAGGAGAAGACATGGAGTAGATAAAGTAGATCTTTCATATCTACTTGTAGTGGGTTGGATGGTAGCCTCCAAACGATAGGTCCACCAGGATCCTCAGAATGTGACCTTATTTGGGATAAGGATCTTTGCACATCCTTTGGGTAAGGATTTTGAGATGAACTCATCCTGGATAATGTGGGCCCTCCATCCAATGACAAGTGTTCTTATAAGAGACACACACCTATCCTTCAGAACTGTAAGAAAATAAACTTTTGGTGCTTTACCACATTTGTGGTAACTTGTTATGGCAGATTTGGAAAACTGATCTATGACCAAAGTCCAGCCATATCAAAGTGCCAAGTACCCTCTGTCGTATGGTTCAAGGAAAAAGGAGAAGCCTGACCCTGACCCTGACCAGGTGGACTAGTATAACAGTGAAATAGTGACTGCACATCACCTAATTTCTAAGCACTGTTGGATACTTTCTGACATATTATTTAATTTAATCTTCCCTCATATGCCTTGAGGTAGTTTTTCTTTTCTTTTTGTTTTAGCATTATTTGACAGAAGAAGACCCTGAAATGCAAAAGGCTCAGTTAGAAAATATTTAATAAATATTTTTATTTATTAAAAACAAAGGAAATGAAAGTCTCCTTTATGCCAGGCTCTTGCTGGATGTTAGAGAGGTCAGTGACTCACTGAAGGTGACCTTGCTGGTAGGTGCCAGAGTCCAGATGAATCCTTCCAGATTCAGTGCCTATCCCCATCCACTGTACGTCGTCAAAGGCTAGAGGAAGAGGCACAGTTCGGTTCAGTTCAGTTCAGTTGCTCAGTCGTGTCCGACTCTTTGCAACCACATGGACTGCAACATGCTGGGACCCCTGTCCATCATCAGCTCCTGGAGTTTACTCAAACTCATGTCCATCAAGTCAGTGATGCCATCCAACCATCTCCTCCTCTGTTGCCCCCTTCTCCTCCTGCCTTCAATCTTTTCCAGCATCAGATCTTTCCAAATGAGTCAGTTCTTCGCATCAGGTGGCCAAAGTATTGGAGTTTCAGCTTCAGCATCAGTCCTTCCAATGAATGCTTAGGATTGATTTACTTTAGGATGGACTGGTTGGATCTCCTTGCAGTCCAAGGGACTCTCAAGAGTCATCTCCAACACCACAGTTCAAAAGCATCAATTCTTCAGTGCTCAGCTTTCTTTATGGTCCAAATCCCACATCTATACATGACTACTAGAAAAACCAAAGAGGCACAGGGCATCTGACGAGTGTTAAACAAAGTAGAGAGGAATTTATTATCACCAACACAACTCACCCTCATTTATGGAAGTTGTCTAACAGTATTTCTCTCTACTAATACCTATAAAACAGTTTGCACTTTGTTACCTATGGTTTTTCCAGTAGTCATGTATGGATGTGACAGTTGGATCATAAAGAAGGTTGAGCACCGAAAAACGGATGCTTTTGCATTGTGGTGCTGGAGAAGACTCTTGAAAGTCCCTTTGAAAGCAAGGAGATTAAACCAGTCTATCCTAAAGGAAATTAACACTGAATATCATTGGAAGGACTGATGCTAAAGCTGAAGCTCCAATACTTTGGCTACTTGATGCACAGAACCAATTCATTGAAAAAGACTGATGCTGGGAAAGATTGAAGTCAGGAGGAGAAGGGGACAGCAGAGAATGAGATGGTTAGATGGCATCACTGACTCAATGGACATGAGTCTGAGCAAACTCTGGGAGATAGTGGAGGACAGAGGGGCCTGATGTGCTACAGTTCATGAGGTTACAAAGAGCCTGACATGACTTTGCGGCTGAACAACAATCTTGTTACCTAAGTTTCATTTCCACTTGTGGCCACCCTTTTGCTTCATATTCAAATATGCATGTAATGTAAGCTGATCCTGAATAGCAAAATAGAAATAAAGTGTTACAATGTCTTTGTGGATGTAGATCACTGATTTAAACAACAGTTTTTCTGTATGCTTTTTTCTTTTTACCATATAAATATGTAAAGCAGTCTTGGAAAAGCTATATGAATATTGTGTGTGAAAGTCGCTCAGTGGTATCGGACTCTTTGCATCCCCGTGGGCTATATACAGTCCATGGAATTCTCCAAGCCAGAATACTGGAGTGGGTAGCCATTCCCTTCTCCAGGGGATTTTTCCAACCCAGGAATCGAATCCAGGTCCTCTGCATTGCAGGCAGATTCTTTACTGTCTGAGCCACCAGGGACCTTGAGGTTAAGATCACAAAAAGAAGACTGCTTAATCTTTAGTATCATAATAATATGAACTTCCTGAATGTTTCATACAAACTTCCTTTGAGAGATTATTAAGATATAACTTTTTAATGAGAAATAAATTTAAATTATCCCATTTTACCTGTAAATTCTTCATCAGGTTTCTACTTTTAATTCTGTTTCTCTGTGTATATTTTAAGGCTAAGAGTTTGGTATATACAGGTTAAGGACTGTTATATTTTGATGGTAGATTGTTTCTTTTAGCATTAAGGAATAACCTTTTTTATCTTTGATTATGCTTTTTGCCTTAACATCTGCTTTTTTCTAACAGTAGTATTGCTACACCAGGTTCCTTTTGTTATTAATCATTAATATATTCTGTCTCCTTATTTTAATTTTTCCAAGTCACTGCATTAAAAATTTTTTTTACCTTCATTCTTGCCAGGAAGGTGTAACTTAATTTTAAACCGTAAAACTCAGTGGTTTTTAATATATTAACAGTTGTACAAGCAATACTGCTATCTGATTTCAGAACATTTTTTCATACTACCAAAAGAAAACCTGATATTTGTTAGGAATCACTACTCATTTCCACATCCCCCAGTCCTTGGCTATCACTAATGTACTTTTGTGTCTGTAGATTTGCTTTTTCTGGGCATTTCAGATAAGTGAAATCATTCAACATGTGGCCTTTTGTGTCTGACTTTTTAAACTTTTTACTTTGCATAATGATCTCAGGATTCATCCATGTTGTAGTGGGTGTCAGTACTTTATTATTTATAAAAGCTAGATCATATGTCATTATATGTATAACCAGGCTTCCCCAGTGGCTCAGTGGTAAAGAATCTGCCTGCAATTCAGGAGATGCAGGAGATGAAGGTTCAGTCTCTGTGTCAGGAAGATCCCCTGGAGGAGGGCAGGGCAGCCCACTCCAGTATTCTTGCCAGGAAGATCTTATGGCCAGAACAGCCTGGAAGGCTATGGTCCTTGGGGTCACAAAGAGTCAGACACGACTGAAGTGACTGAGTACACATATGGATATACCACGTATTAGCTATCCATTAATGGACATTTAGATTCTTTCTACTTTTGGACTATCATGAATAATGCCGTTATTCACATTTATAGTTTCATAGTTATGACCAGACACAATCTTTTACATGAGTATATCATTTGTTTATGTTGGGCATATACCTAGGAGTGGAATTGCTAGATCATAGGGTAACTCTACACTTAGCATATTGAGGAATCATCACACTGTATTCCACAATGGCTCCCCCATTCCACATTCCCACCAGCAGTGTATGAGGGTTCCCATTTTTCCACCTCCTCCTCCTTGTCCTTGCTGAGACGTTAAAACCCCATCCCAAGCCCCTTTGACTCTTTCCTGGTACAGATTCCCTGGAGGCCTTCCACACGTCAGTTCCCAACATACAGATTTACATTCCACATGTTTCTGGCATCTGAATATTTCTTTCTTTCTTTAAAGATCGTAAGTGTATTAAAATTTAAAAGCTGTCTTATTTAGTGTTTTTCTATGTTCATGAAGTGAGGAAGGGAGAGTCTATATAAGGGTAGGCATTTGTATAGGATCAGTCGACTGTTCCCAGAAGTTGAGCAGGTCAGTGCAATTGCAGCAGTTGTTGACTTGGAATTATAGGTGTATTTACAGCCGGGAGCCAGAGTTTCTCTTCTGGGCTAAATTACTCAGACTGTATAGGATCCATTATTATGCTGAGTTCATCATATCCCACGTGAAATAACACATCTTTTTGTTAATGGTTATTTTACAGGTGCAAATTTCCAAAAATAAAACTGAAAAGAAAAATCCCAAATTTGGAAAAAGGAAAAGGTATGTCTTTTTAAATGAAAAATTATTATGATAAAATTAAAATATATATAGGGTTTAATTTTTATATGACATTTCCCCTGATTTTTTAAATTTATTTTAATTGGACACTAATTACTTTACAATATTGTAGTGGTTTTTGCCATACATTCACATGAATCAGCCATGGGTGTACATGTGCTCCCCATCCTGAACCCCCCTCCCACCTCCCTTCCTATCCCATCCTTCAGGGTCATCCAAGTGCACCAGTCCTGAGCACCCTATCTCATGCATTGAACCTGGACTGGTGATCTATTTCACATATGATAATATACATGTTTCAATGCTATTCTCTCAAATCATCCCACCCTCGCCTCCTCCCACAGAGTCCAACAGTCTGTTCTTTACATCTGTGTCCCTATTGTTATCTCGCATATAGGGTCATTGTTACCATCTTTCTATATTCTATATATATGCGTTAATCTACTCTATTGGTGTTTTTCTTTCTGACTTACTTCACTCTGTATAATAGGCTCCAGTTTCATCCACCTCATTAAAATTGATTCAAATGCATTCTTTTTAATAGCTGAGTAATATTCCATTGTGTATATGTACCACAACTTTCTTATCTATTCATCTGCCAGTGGGCATCTAGGTTGCTTCCATGTCCTGGCTATTATAAACAGTGCTTCTATGAACATTGAAGTACACATGTCTCTTTCAATTCTGGTTTCCTCAGTGTGTATCCCCAGCAGTGGGATTGCTGGGTCGTATGGCCGTTCTGTTTCCAGTTTTTTGAGGAATCTCCACACTGTTCTCCATAGTGGCTGTACTAGTTTGCATTCCCACCAACAGTGTAAAAGTGTTCCCTTTTCTCCACACCCTCTCCAGCATTTATTGTTTGTAGACTTTTGGATAGCAGCCATTCTGACTGGTGTGTAATAATACCTCATTGAGGTTTTGATTTGCATTTCTCTGATAATGAGTGATGTTGAGCATCTTTTCATGTGTTTGTTAGCCACCTGTATGTCTTCTTTGGAGAAATGTCTGTTTAGTTCTTTGGCCCATTTTTTTATTGGTTGGTTTATTTTTCTGGAATTGAGCTGCAGGAGTTGCCTGTATATTTTTGAGGTTAATTCTTTGTCACTTGCTTCATTTGCTATTATTTTCTCCCATTCTGAAGGCTGTCTTTTCACCTTGCTTATAGTTTCCTTTGTTGTGCAAAAGCTTTTAAGTTTCATTAGGTCCCATTTGTTTATTTTTGCTTTTATTTCCAATATTCTGGGAGGTGGGTCATAGAGGATCCTGCTGTGATTTATGTCAGAGAGTGTTTTGCCTGTGTTTTCCTCTAGGAGTTTTATAGTTTCTGGTCTTACATTTAGATCTTTAATCCATTTTGAGTTTATTTTTGTGTATGGTGTTAGAAAGTGTTCTAGTTTCATTCTTTTACAAGTGGTTGACCAGTTTCCCCAGCACCACTTGTTAAAGGGGTTGTCTTTTTTCCATTGTATATTCTTGCCTCCTTTGTCGAAGATAAGGTGTCCATATGTTCGTGGATTTATCTCTGGGCTTTCTATTCTGTTCCATTGATCTATATTTCTGTCTTTGTGCCAGTACCATACTGTCTTGATGACTGTAGCTTTGTAGTAGAGCCTGAAGTCAGGCAGGTTGATTCCTCCAGTTCCATTCTTCTTTCTCAAGACTGCTTTGGCTATTCGAGGTTTTTTGTATTTCCATACAAATTGTGAAATTATTTGTTCTAGTTCTGTGAAAAATACCTTTGGTAGCTTGATAGGGATTGCATTGTATCTATAGATTGCTTTAGGTAGTATACTCATTTTCACAATATTGATTCTTCCAATCCATGAACACAGTATATTTCTCCATCTATTTGTGTCCTCTTTGATTTTTTTCATCAGTGTTTTATAGTTTTCTATATATAGGTATTCTGTTTATTTAGGTAGATTTATCCCTAAGTATTTTATTCTTTTTGTTGCAATGGTGAATGGAATTGTTTCCTTAATTTCTCTTTCTGTTCTCTCATTGTTAGTGTATAGGAATGCAAGGGATTTCTGTGTGTTGATTTTATATCCTGCAACTTTACTATATTCATTGATTAGCTCTAGTAATTGTCTGGTGGAGTCTTTAGGGTTTTCTATGTAGAGGATCATGTCATCTGCAAACAGTGAGAGTTTTACTTCTTTTCCAATCTGGATTCCTTGTATTTCTTTTTCTTCTCTGATTGCTGTGGCCAAAGCTTCCAAAACTATGTTGAACAGTAGTGGTGAGAATGGGCACCCTTGTCTTGTTCCTGACTTTAGCGGAAATGCTTTCAATTTTTCACCATCGAGGATAATGTTTGCTATGGGTTTATCACATATAGCTTTTATTATGTTGCAGTATGTTCCTTCTATGCCTGCTTTCTGGAGGGTTTTTTTTATCATAAATGGATGTTGAATTTTGTCAAAGACTTTCTCTGCATCTGTTGAGATAATCATAGAGTTTTTTATCTTTCAATTTGTTAATGTGGTGCATCACATTGATTGATTTGCAAATGTTGAAGAATCCTTGCATCCCTGGGATAAAGCCCACTTGGTCATTATGTGTGATCTTTTTAATATGTTCTTGAATTCTGTTTGCTAGAATTTTGTTAAGAATTTTTGCATCTATGTTCATCAGTGATACTGGCCTGTAGTTCTCTTTTTTGTGTCATCTTTGTCTGGTTTTGGTATTAGGGTGGTGGTGGCCTCATAGAATGAGTTTGCAAGTTTACCTTCCTCTTCCCCTGATTCTTTATTCTGTTTCTGTATGGAAATATGTTGTAAATTTTCTAAAAGAATTAATAATATAAGTAGTAGTCTTAGAAGTATGGAGAAAGTTTTATGTTTGTATAGATGTATTGAACTGTAAGTTTCAAAGATTAATATCATGTGAGTGACCAGATGAGAAACAGGTTTTAAATTTAAACATAGGTAGTACAAACCAGAAACAAGCATTTATAATAAATCATGGATAACAAGTTTTAGTGTTTATCATTGAACCAATTGTATAGGTTTTTTTTTTTTTTTTATTGAATGGTAAGCAGTGCTATGTGAAAAGGAGTCCTGCTTAAAGACAAAGACTGGCTTGATATGACAGTCCTTCTTTTCTTTTTTGTCCTTTTTCTGAAGATGAATAATTACATTTTGTAAAGGACTTTCACTTCCTAATCTCAGTTACCCTTCACAGTAACCCTATCAAATAGATACGAAGTGTATCATAATTATCTCCATTTAAAATTTGTGACTTAAAGAAGTTACATGACTTTCTTAGGATCTTCTGGTTAGAGAAGATGTGCCTGAACAAATGTTTTCTGACTCTAAATCAGCAACACAGTATACTGGGAAAGGCATGGATTTTGCAGTTTGACAGAATTCAGTTCTGTCATGTTCAACCATTTTCCTATGTTGTCAAATTTCTCAATTTCTCAGGGCCTCAGTTTCTTCATAAAATGAGAGTAACAATAATTTAGTATGTTTTTGGAGGGAGGATTATATGAAATAGGCTATGTAAAGTGCTGGATAGCTTGTTGGTGCTTCTCACCTAGTGAGAGCCCAAATCAATATTATTCCCCTTTGGTTTTTCACTGCCTTCCTTACTGTGTAAATTAACCAAAAAAAAAAAAAAGATACTTCAAGGTAAGAAATATATATTCATAATTTACTGTTGCCAGTATTCATGAATGATCATTTAAATATACATGCTTGTTCTTTAAAAAATAAATCTGTCAAATTCTTTTTCCAGGAAAGCTGTTTTAAAATCCTCTTTTGAAAATGTTTGTTCAGATGATGCCTTATCAAAGGAAAACATGGGTATGTGAAGGCCTGTCTTGCTTTTAGTTCTTTTACCTGTATT
This sequence comes from Cervus canadensis, assembly GCF_019320065.1. Lineage (NCBI taxonomy): Eukaryota > Metazoa > Chordata > Mammalia > Artiodactyla > Cervidae > Cervus > Cervus canadensis. The sequence continues at coordinate 55,925,025 of NC_057407.1, read as the reverse complement.
TAATTCCACCAAACATTATTGTAGTCCTTTGAAGAAAACAAAATGTACATGTATATGTATATGAGAAACATTAGTGGCATTCTGGCATTAATTTACATACGAGGGCTTTTCCATTGTCTTCAGATTTCTGTCCCCTCAAATTAAATTTTGTCTGGCTTTGTCATATGTTTGATTTTTTTTAAAATAAAGCACCAGCAGTTATAGGAGGAAATACCAACATCAGTACATTTCAATCTAGAATTCTCTATTCCACATTTAGCCAGGGCTGCCAAAGGAGGAGAAGGAGGAAAAGCAGAGCCTGGGGCTCCCAGCTGAACTTGCTGCCGTGGGTGCTAGAGCACTGTAGGGAGAAGGTGGCCTGCAGGGGGAAAGGCTTTGCTTTCAGAAGCGCTTTACTGTTTCTACATTGTCCTTGGTCTTGAAAAGAGGCACGTGCTTGTTTACAAGGTGGAACTTTGGCAGCCACACAAAGAGGTTTCATAGCCGATTGAACCCAGAGAAGCTGTCGGGCCTCACTTCCTCTCCTGTAGCCACCCCCACATCCTATGGGGCTAAATGCACCATTTGTACATAGTCTCATGGAACAGAAGGAAGGACAGGGTGTGTTGTCCTTTATTGGACCGGAACCTGGTGGTCCGGAGTCGACAATAAGAAAGTGAGAGAGAGAAAGAGGCTGATGTCCCCTGGTTTAGCGGAAAGCCAATAGAGTCCTATTAGGGCTCGCGCTGCTGCATGTAGGCACCAGGCGCCCTCTCAAGTGGGTGAAGGCACAGTGTGCCGTCTCGAGAGGGTCTTAGAAGCCCAGGCAAGAAAGTGAGCTCAGCGGGCCTCCGCACTCCAAGGAATTAGCCAGAAACAGAGGAGAGAGAGAGAGAAAGAAAGAAAGACACGGGGACCCAAGCTCTGATGGAGCGAAGGTGTTTTAATCAATGTGGCATGGGCATATATACTGTCTTACAAGGTGGTTATTCTCAGCAAACATAAAGATTAAAATTCCAGACTTACAAAACGTAAGACGATCCCTATCAAAGAGAGAGTTGCAAACAATCACTTTTTCATAAGAAGGAAGAGGTACTTATCACTGTAATGAGAAATGCCTGGATTCCTCAGCCACAGGAAAGGCATGCCTCTCCTCTTAATTCCTTAATATTCAGGAATTAATAAGGGCCAGAGGGTTCCTGACAGATCCAAAACAGCACACAGGAAGCCTCTTGTTAAATGCTTCCTGACAAGAGTGGTTATTTTATATCTTTCTTTTCTCTCCTAAACCACTACAGAATTCTGTTGTTCTCTTCTTAAACTTAGTCTGCTGCTGCTTTCCTGCTAATTAAGGTGCCTCCTTTTTTGGTGTGGGGAGTGCAGCTTTGTTCCTTTGCCTCACATGATCAGCTCACATATTCCCGTAGAAACAGAAGTCATTTTATCCCTAGAGTGAGTTCCCCCTAGGTGACCTGACGCCACAGCTGGGTCCTCCTCCCCTCCAGCTGGCACAAGATCCTACAGGAGAGACCCTAGGGCAGCAGGGACCCATGGACCAGAAGTGACTGCCCATCAGTAATCTCCTTGCTGCGTGGCTCTGAAAGCCTCAGTAGTTCACTGTTAGAGTGGCTTCCCTGGTCTGTGTCTCACTCATCCAATGCCATGTGAACTGAAGAGCAGAAGCGTCTCATCTTCTGTGTTCTCTGTCCACTTCCTGAAAGAGTGGTGCTTTTTCAGTAGTTTGCATCCTCTTCAAATTCTTTATTCACTACTCATATTTCTGTGGCTTCCTTGATTCACGTCTCTGATGTCTCTCATTTCTTCTTAGCTTAAGGTAGAATCAGTCCTAGATCAAACAACAGACAAAAATGATAGCATCTGGCTCTTGAGTCTCAGCTCCACTTTGGGGCCCTCTTTCTTTACACTCTGGGTGCTCACATCTCCCCTTTGTCCGCTGCCCCAGCTGTGATGTGCCCTCTTGGCTTCATGCTCTGCAGTTGCTTCTCTCTCCCTTAGTTCGAGATCCCAGGGAGAGGCAAGTACATGTAACTGCCCTACCTTGTCAGACATCAGTTTCTTCATCTGTAATAAAGAAAATGCAAGAGAAGCTGTCTTATCCAAGAAAGAGAGGACTGTTTCTGGAAAACAACAGAAAAAGTTGAGGAATCATTACATAAATGATTAAACTGTATGTTCATGGGTGTGTAAAGATTTAATCTAATGCTGGGGTCGGAGATAAATTATGAGTTTGGGGTTAACATACACACACTACTGTATATGAAATGGATAAACAAGGACCTACTGTATAGCACAGGGAACTATACTCAATGTTTTGTAATATTTTCTAATAACTTATAATGGAAAAGAGTCTGAGAAAGAATATATATGTGGATGCGTGTGTAACTGAGTCACTTTGCTGTACACCTGAAAAACACAGCATTGTAAATTTACTACAAGTTTGAAAAATGGTTATAAAAATGGATTCAATCTAAGAGATAACTGTTTGTGGAGTATGTCTGCATTTTTTGGGGAATTGCTACCAGGAATATCTCGTATTATATTTGATTGTCTCTGTAACCCATTGTTTTTTTTTTCAGTGTTTAGGAACCAAAAACTCCATCTATGATGGTGAAATAATAATAGAATAATAATGATACACCTGATACACCTGTAACAGTTACTGTGTCTTCACTTTTCTAAACATTTAATATATATTAGTTTAATCTTCACAAAATCTGTATGAGATGAATAAGGTACATTTTAGTATAATTCCTATGGTATCAGTGGAGAAACAGAGACACTTAATAGGTTGTATGCCTTTTCTAAGGTCACATAGCTTCTTAAAATTAATCAAAGTTTGCAATATTTCTTTGGTTGCTGTAACAGAAGCTTAAAGCTAAATTTATGGTTTTTCAGTGTGGCTCAGTGCTAAAGAACCCGCCTGCCAATGCAGGAGACACGGGTTGGATCCCTGGGTCAGGAAGATTCCCTGGAGTAGGAAATGGCAACTCACTCCTGTATTCTTGCCTGGAATTTCCCATGGACAGAGGAGGATGACGGGCTGCAGTCCATGGGGTCACAGGGTCAGACATGACTGAGCACCCGTGCAGTCACAGTCACATACAGCACTGCTAGTTGCTCTAAGCATCTTTTTAAAGTGTAATTATTGCCCTTCATATCCCCCTTAATGAACAGATTTTTACTTCTCTTATTTTTAGTCTTTGAGCTTTTGTCACTTGTTTCATTGTATCAGTGTTGTCTGTTGGTAAATACCTCATTTCTCTTTGTGGAGTAGGCAGTCTCTAGAAGTTTTAGTAAAAGATTAACATATCATCAGTATCAGTTGAGTCACTCAGTCGTGTTTGACTCTTTGCAACCCCATGGACTGCAGCACACCAGGCTTCCCTGTCCATCACCAACTCCTGGAGCTTGCTTAAACTCATGTCAACTGAGTCGGTGATGCCATCCAACCATCTCATCCTCTGTCTTCCCCTTCTCCTCCTATATTGACATATAACCCTGGATTAGTTAACAGTCTACTAACATTCATGAGTAAATTAGCAAGGGATGTGTTTATCATTCACCTGGGACAGGTGAGCATGGCAGAGAATGGCTGATACAGAAAAGGTCTGGATGATGCCTAGATGAGCCTTAGGCCTGGGTGGGGGCAGAAGGCTGACGGGGGAGAAGGCTGCTATCTTGCTGTTGAAGGCAGACTTGGCCTGCCTGCTCAGGGTTGGGAGTTATCTTTATCCTCTGGGCCCTCCTGCCCCCTGTGTCTGTTTGTTCTAGGTAGGCACCTTCTTCATTCACTTGAGCCTGTAGTTCCCTCATCTCTACATTTACATCCTAAGCTGATAGAAGAGGCTTTGTGGTTACTTGAAAACAAATCAAAACCAAGTGCTTTTTCCTCCTCTTCACCCTTCTCCTCTGGAAGAATGGCTTCAAAATTTCAACATTGAAATGGCCCTGAAAATTTATTTAAGATGCTGTTTTTCAGTGCCAAGTTTGAAGTAACTGAACCAGTGGCCTCTTTATATAAAAGAGGAAATAGCTTCTTTAAGCATTTAATAGAGAAGTAGAGAATAAAGAAAACTTCATAAATATATTATACATTGATGGCTTTTTCTAAAATAGTGACTGATTTATTGAGATAAACAGTAAGTTATTTCTTACCAGGAGTGAAAAACCAGCACTAATTTATTTTATAAAAATACATTTTAAAAAGCCAGATTCATACTTCAGTGGGAGAGATACCTTTTTTTCTTTTTTCTTTACTTTTTTCCTCCCACTTTTTCTGAGTGATAGAGCAGCTGTAATGGTACCACTTTACTCTTGACAACAAATTGAAGCAAGTCAGGAAAACTACCGGATAATCAGGATTGATAGAAGATGATTGGTCATGCAGTCAGCACAGGCCTGCGTTCTGTCTCTATCTTTGGAGATCATTGACCAATTTTGATAACCTCGTTTGTAGATTACAGTAACTGCAATTTCTGAGAATTATTTTTGGACTCTGTGTTTACAGTATAGGAATACCTTTTAGAAAAGCAAGCCTCGTGTTGTTCTGAAAGCAGACTTTGACATCAGTCAAGTTGGTGTTATGAACCCTACTTGATTTATGAAGCCATCCATTACTTTGTCTACCCTTTGATCGAAAGGCAGTATACATGTTTTTCCAGATCACTTGAAAAACAGAGAGCCTGCAGTGGCACTCGGCAATGACATTCATTATCATAAATTGATTGTATTGTAGTCTAGCCTTAGAAATATAAGGGCTTCCCTGCTCTCTCAACTGGTAAAGAATCCAGCTGCAATGTGGGAGACCTGGGTTTGATCCCTGGGTCGGGAAGATCCCCTAGAGGAGGGCACAGCAACCCACTCCAGTATTCTTGCCTGAAGAATTTCATGGACAGAGGAGCCTGGCAGGCTACAGTCGTGGGGTCAACAAAGAGTTGGACATGACTGAGCGACTTTCACAGACAGCTTAGAAATATAAAGATGTTTGTGTACCATTTTTCCTTCATAGCAGAGCTCAAAATTCGTCTTCTCAACAGTGCATTAAGTGTCACTATCAATTTTCATAGACTCAGAATGTAAAATAGGAAAACACAACGTCCATGAGTGGGACTGGGGAATTGATGTGAAGATAGTCACACTCTTGTTGTTAAGTGACAAGTTACTAAGTAAGAAATCTGTCACAAAGAGAGGTGACTCTCAACACAAGTGCTTCCATGAAAATGGACTTTCCTGTAGAAAATTCTAATTCAGAAGCCATGGTGTTGCATTCCTATTTTTTAATCATCTTCAGATGATTCTTATGCCCCAGATTTGGAATACTGTTGTTCTAGAATGTGGTAGCTTACACTCTGTGTTCTTAGGCATTAGCAGTTACCACAGAACACAGATCTATATGCTTACAATTCACGTGTAAGTCACAGTTTTTTGTTTGTGTTGTTTCTGAACATAGGAACTGATTCTAAGGTATAGAATGGCTTATCAGAAAACTGCTTTCAAACTGTTTTGAGAGTTTTCCACAGAGGAAACCTGAGACTGGCTGGGTGAGGATGACGCTCAGGAGGGCTCACGGGCCTGTGGCTCTTCTCTTGGGTCCTTGGCCCTTAGAAGGCACACAGGAAACATTTGTCAGTTGAATAAAAGAAAATGGTAATAAAAATGGATTCTTTTGAACTGGAATGTTTCACATTAATAATCTCTGTTTATTACCCTTATAACATGCCTAATTTATAAGGATACCTGTCTGTGTAAAACTCACACACACACAAATGGATGGATGTGTATATCATATTACACAAATTAAAATTATTATTATTATTGCTGGAAACACCTTGCTTCCATATTCACTGATAATATTTAGCCCTGAAGGGTGTGCCCTGCTTGGGTTTCCATGAACTTTCAGCTGCTCTACATCCCTGATGTGGTTTTTGGTGACCTGCCAATGAGTAGCGGATGATGGGGTATATGTCAGATTTGTATAACCAGAGTGGAAGATGATGGGGCGTGTTTCTTTCTCTCTGAGTCATGCTGCCCTTGAAAGACTTTTCAGGGCCCCATCTGTCTGCTGTGCAGGAGCAGGCCACTAGTCTCCTCCCTTGATCTTTACTTCAGAAAGATTCGATATCAATTGAAAATGTTTGTTTTATTTAAATAGGGAACTCATTTGATATTGTTAATCAGCAATTGCTCTATAGAGTTATATTATGTATTTATATCTTTGTTGGGAATATTATCTTATATCAGCAAGTTTGATGAATTACTGGATATTTTGCTTACTTACATGTTTCTGTCACAGTAGCAGAAAAATTGCACAGCCTTTATAAGTGTATGAATTTTTTTAAAAATTAGATTTGGCAGTTGAGATGCATTGATATTTTGATTAAGAATAGACTAGGGCTTCCCTGGCAGCTCAGATGGTAAAGAATCTGCCTGCAATGCAGGAGAACTGGATTCGATCTCCTGGAGAAGGGACTGGATACCCACTCCAGTATTCATGCCTGGAGAATTCCATGGACAGAGGAGGCTCGCGAGCTACAGTCCCTGGGGTCGCAAAGAGTCGGACATGACTGAGCAACTAACACTTTCACTTTACATTTTCAGCCTGGATTTAGCCTTGACACTTAATTATGTGGCTTCCCCTTTTAAACAGTGGTTTTAATAGTTTATTGCAGGGCTTAACAAATTGTGGCTCACGATTATCAGTTGCTGCTTGTTCTTGTAAATAAAGTTTTATTGGGACATAGCCACTCTCATTTGGTTGAAGGTGGCGCTGTGGTAAAGAATCCCCCTACCAATATAGGAGGCACAAGAGCCACAGGTTCAATCCCTGGGTTGGGAAGTTTCCCTGAAGGAGGAAATGGCAGTCCACTCCAGCAGCCTTCCCTGGAAAATCCCATGGACAGAAGAGCATGGTGGGCTACAGTCTGTGGGGTTGCAAAGAGTTGGAAATGAATGAGATGCACTCACGTGTGGTTTGCTTTCCAACAGCAGAATTGAGTAGTTGTGATGGAGCCATCTGGCTCACAAAGCCTGAAATATTTACTCTCTTGTCCTTCACAGAAAAAAAGTTGCTGATTCCTGATCTATAAGTAACAATTTAATTTGGTGCCCTTGGCTTCTTATTTTAAAAATACACATGTACACCCATGGCTGATTCATGTGAATGTATGGCAAAAACCACTACAATACTTTAAAGTAATTAGCCTCTGATTAAAATAAATAAATTAATTAAAAAATAAATAAAAAATAATTTAGTGTCAGGGATCCTTATAGTCTACATATAGTAAGAATGTCACTCACATTTGCCAAGGAATAATTATAAAAGATTCACCTGGAAATCCACAATAATTTTGCATCAGGGAGAGGCTATAACTGAAAGTTATGCAAAATACTTTTTATCTTGTTCAGTTCAGTTCAGTCACTCAGTTGTGTCCGACTCTTTGTGACCCCATGAACTGCAGCACGCCAGGCTTCCCTGTCCATCACCAACTCCTGGAGCTTGCTCAAACTCATGTTCACTGAGTTGGTGATGCCATCCAACCATCTCATCCTCTGTCATCCCCTTCTCCTCCTGCCTCATAACATTTAGAAAATGTCCTCTTTGAGGGTGGTTAAGATTATGAATTAGATAGAATTAATTAAGGTGTAGGGGGTTTTTTTCACTATATTAACAACGTTTCTTTAGTTGTCTCTGAGACAGAATTTTTACTGAAAGAGCTGGAGCAAATGCTAGAGCAAGCTCTGGAGCACACAACCACCCACAAGAAGTCTGAAGAGGAGTGCGGAGAGGAAGCGAATACAGGAGAAAAGGTAGGATCCATAATGACCATCGGGCCTAAAGAGCAACGTCAGATCCTTTAACGGCAGAAATTGTTCCCAGATATTCATTTCCATTATATGGGAAATTCCTTTCACTTCTGAAATTTGAGCCCTTGGTTATCATGAGGTGAACAAGAAACTAGTAGCCTGTGGAGAAATTAGAATGCATCTATCAGTCTTTAAAAAGACTACACTTGAGCCAAGGAGCTGTTTTATTTTGGGTCTTTGGGGCTGGAATGAAGAGGGATAGTGAGAGTCACTGACGCCAAGGAGGTACTGATCTTCGCCTTCAGGAGAAGCCCCAGGACACGAGGCCCCCTGGAAACCTGCCCTGCCTGGTCATGCACAGGGCTGACCTCCGTGGGGCATTTTTCACCAGATTCTATTTCACCATTCTTAACTGGGTTGTCTTTTTTTTTTTTCTTTTGGCCAGCCATGTTGGGCTGAGAAAGGCCCTGTGTGCCTACTGCATTCAGTACTTATCAATGACAGCAGAAATTTTAAGTTGTTGACACATTGCTCAGCACTACAGCAAGCCAAGGTCATTAACACAGAGCAGGGTAGCAGGTGTGAAAGAAGTCAGCCGGGAGGCAGACGCTCACACGAGGTGGTCCAGCAGGAGGGGCGTGGCAGTGAGCGCCCTGGATCCTTCCGATTTCATTCCTTTCCTCACTCCCTTACTTGGCTATCCACTGTGCCTGGAGTCAGGAGGCAGGGGATGGGAGACGGGCTCAGGATACTGTCCTTGCATCCCCTTCCTGGTCCAGGCAGTGAGGACTCAGGCCTGGACAAGGCTGCCTGTCACTTGCCTCAGAGGACTGTTAAATGAGGCAAACCAGAAAAAGTGCTTTGCAGAGTAATTGACTCCTAAGACTGGCTATTATTACAGATGAGAATTGGCAGTGGCAGCCTCTGGAGGGAATAGGGGCTAAGAATTCTTCACCTGATCTCTGTTACCACATGCTCACTTTGCAAAACTACGCATTCCCAAGTCTTCTGTTCTGAGGTGCAGAAAAAGTGGCTTTGTAAATGGACAAGATTGTTCATCCACTTTGGCTAATTTCATTCAGAACTTCAGCAAGAACAAAGATGATTCTTAAACACTTCTTGACTAAGTTACAAATCATGAAAATACACAAAATTTGCAGTTGAGATCAAACTGTAAAGGAAAATAAAATTTAAATAAATGAAATTATTGGTAAAAACACTGAGTTGAAAAACATAATTGTTTTCTTGGTCAGTGATCTCAACTTGTTCTTGAATTGCCATGGATTGCGAATACTATTTCTCTGATCAGAGTCCCTTAAAAAATCTTGTTCTCTCTGTAGATCTTAGCCTTCGTAGAACAAGAGCTATAGATTGGTGACATTTATTGTATACATGTAGTTAATATATAAATTATTCTTTTCTGGCAAATGTGTATTTTGTTTGAGCACCATATGGTTTTGTGCAATGTTTTTTTTCAGTCTTAGCAGTTTGTCTATTCAAAAATACAGGCAGGTTGATTTTTATAGAAATGTCCTGGAGCTTTTACAGCCACAAAATTGGCTTCTATTTTGCCATTATAACTAGTAACTTGATAGAACAGAAAATTACTTCTGATTTTTATGTCTTAAGGTAAAATACATAGTTTTAATACATCACCAGGCAGGAGCTTGCTCTTTGTTTTAGATTCTTGTAATGTTTTATGCTTTCAAAAGGCATTTAGGAATTATAAAAATTAACTGTTTTAACTTGCTGGCAGGCAGGTGAGTGCTGCCTGCTGACTGGTTCGTAAGCCTCTCTCCACATAGAGCTTTAGAAGCCTGGAATTCATGCCAGGTTGGGGTACTTAAGGCCTTGTTCACTTTTAAATGAGGAGAATAGCAATGAGACCAGCTGTCAGAGCTGGAGCAATTTCCAGCTTAAAGGTAAAGAAATGATCACCTAAGGGATTTCTTTTCTCCTTTCTTTTCTTCCTTCCATTTTGTGTGTGTGTGTTAGTAGGAAAAATTAATGTGGCTTCCAAAGGTATTTAACATTGAAGATGTATTTTGTTTTCAGAAAGTGGTTAAGTGTTTTCTTAAAGAAAGTGATCTTTTATAAGCTAACACACCAGAAGGAGATACCTGATAATTTTGATGTTCTGAGCATGTTTATTCTCTGGGCAAATATTGTTTGAGCTGTTTTCAAAGTTGTGAATATGATGTTTTCATCATGCATTTCATGTGTGAGGTTTCAAGTTGATTACTCTCAAGCACTTATACCAATGAATTGAGAAGAGCAACATGAACAAAAGCATACACACATGGATAATCAAAATCCATTTTTGTTTGTCATTGAAGTACTCAAAGATTGTTTTCCTCAGTAGACTCACCTTTCTAATTATGTTCTTAGCTAACATTAACACTGGTTGACATGCCCTGACTTGGAAAAAAAATGGAAGGGAATTAATTTCAGACTGTTATAAAATCCACCTAAATAATTCACAAACTAGATAATCCATATACAAATAAGACAGAGTTTACTGAATACCTCTTTGTATTAAAAGGTACATTTTTGATACATGAAAGTAGAAAGTACTTGCTTAAACTACGTGAGTTGTTTTTTTTTTCCACATTGTGTGGGAAGTTACCTCTGCCTTTAATGAACCCTGAAGTTGTAAATCTCGTGTGTACATGTGTATGTTTGCCTTGTTTTTACCTGTGACCTTTCAAACTAAACCAGCGCACACACTTAATGTTCACAAGGAATTCAGGTGCTTATGAGAAGATAGTCATCAGAAGTGTGACTAAAACAGTTGTCATTTGTATTCTCTGTAATGGTTAGTTTTAAAATAAAAAACAGAAAACTTGCAGAATTTTAATTTTAATGATCACATTTTTCCAATTCAAAAAGTTAAAGCTAAAAATATATGATGTCGAGGAGTAGAGATAGGACTAAATATTCAGTTACTTTTACACTGACACTTACCGTACATTATATTTTATGTAGGGGTCATTATTTGACCACCAGCATAACAGAACACCTTGTTAAGGAGTTACTGATGGTTTTATGTTTTGTTCAGATAATTAAGCCTGGTCTTCAAGTAAATTTGGTGACTTCTGTGGTTATTTTTACAGTTACCTAAATGTGGCCCTGAAGTTCCTGCAGGCAGCTCTCTTGAAAACCACTGTGAAGAGGACTGTCTTATAATTGATGGGCGAAGGTTAAAAGCTGGAGAATGTATTGAAAATATAACTAAGAAGTTTAAAGAAATAGATGCTTTGATGTCTGAATTTTAAGGCAGTATAGATATTTTCAAAAGTTAGTTATAAAAACATTTGCATCTTTACATTTTCCCAAAGTTAAAAATGTTTTGTGAAACATTTTACCAAAGTTGTTATTTATAATAACTTTGTACTTCGTATTTTTGAGAATATCCATTGTTTTGAGAGATAATCAGATGGTATTTAAGTTAATGTTGTAATTTTAGAATCTGAGAACCCTGGTATTTATATTTGTAGACTTTTTTCTTGTTTGCCTTAATTTTAGAATAGTTTATGAAACTTACTTCACAAATACATGCTTTATAATGATTTAATTTAGACCCTTTGTTCAAGTGTGGCTAACTGTTAAAATGACTGCCAATGCTATTATAATTCTTACAAATAATTCAAATCTAATATTCTTAGAGAATGTATATTTGTAGTAGAAATAAGCTACTGCAAAATAAAAGGAAATAATAAGAAATGATTGTGTAATAGAGTTGGAGCTTTTCTTAAAAACAAAAATGTTAATTGCCTTATTATTTTGGAAACAATCGTTTCAACCACAGTTCCCAAACTGACTGTTTCTTTTTTTTTCCAAACTGACTGTTTAGTTGAGTCTGTGAAGGGTCTTTGGAAGATCAGAATCCTGGACCCTTCCCCGCTGAGTCAGAATCTCTGGAGGCAAGGATGGGAGATGTAATTTAAAACACAGAGAGAAGTTAAACACCTTCACTGTGGGAAAATGTAAGCAGCATAGAGAAGGAAAAGTATATCCTGCAGTACCACTCCCCTAGCATCCCCCTGGGAGCCCCGCTCCTTAGGGGTCCCTGTGAGCGGTCTGGTGGCTGTGCTTCTCAGTCGGGGCCTTGGCTCATCAGATTGTGTGTGTGCACAGCCACCTCCAACTCTACACTCTATTTGGCTCCTTCTCTAGACTGCTCCCTCTCCCTGGGGGCAGGGGTCGGAGAAAGGGCATTCCAAGCACTTGAAAACCTGGAAACAGAGACCAGAGCTTGAGGAGAGAGGAAGAGGGAGCATCCAGGACTTGCTGGTGATTAAAGTGGCTGGAGTGCCGTGTGATGCGGGGAGGTGAGCATCAGAGCTGAGCCAGGCCTCTCCCCATCAACAGAGTGGAGGCTGCTGTGAAAGGAAAGGTAATAATCTACAGGAAGTATAGGAAACAGTCTGAAGACGTGGAAAATACGCAGCTTATAATGGTGACTGTCACTGGCTCAGAGCTGTTCTCTTCCAACCACCCTGCCATGCTTCTCCAATGCCTCATAGACCAGCATGTTCCTTTCAGCAGAACCAGTGGTGACACACTTGCTTCTGCGGGCCCTGGGACCAGGGGTTCTGTGTGATTAGCTGCCTCCTGGGCAGGCCTAGAGGTCAGCAGTACCCCACACTTAGAGCTAGAGCTTCTTGCTGGGCCCGAAGGAAAGTGTTGTAAGGAAAGTGCGTCTGCCTACCAGGGGAAGTTAAACCCTAAGTACACTAGTTACACCATACCAAGTTTAATATATGAGGTGTAAAGCAGTATGTCAGGGCCTTCCGCTCAAGCATTTGGGTTGGAATAAGAGCCTGTCTTTGTCCAGTTTGAGGAGGCTACCTGCTTTCCTTTCTGAAATGAGTTGGGCCACACCATCCTAGTCTACAGCCTCTGTGAACTTATGGAGAGTCTGCATCCACTGGAAGTGTAGTCCCCGGTTAGATCTGCAGACCCTGGAGAGCTGAGCACCAAAGCCAGCTTGTTGCCTGTGTTCCAGGAAGACCTGGTCCATTTGCCCCAAGAAGCTGAATTTATGCAGTGATTTCCATTGGTAAGAGGCTTGCTGCTATTTAGTTCCTAAGCTAAGTCCTACTCTTTGAGGCTGCATGGACTGTAGCCCGCCAGGCTTCTCTGTCCATGGAATTTTCCAGGCAAGAATACTGGAGTGGTTTGCCATTTCCTTCTCCAGGGGATCTTCCCAACATAGGAATTGAACCCAAGGCACCTGCTTGGCAGGCAGATTCTTTACTGTCTGAACCACCTGGGAAGCCCAGTAAGAGGCTTAGCTCTATTTTTATTGGAGACAAACTGTGTACTTTTGCCTCCAGTGCATGTATGTATTTGCAGACCTCTGTAATGTCTATAGCCTTGGCCTTACTGACTTTGCAGTGGCAGGCGATGGCCCACAGACAGTTAATCCATTCACTGTAGACCTGGGTGCTGCCATAAACTTTCTAAATCAGTCTAGTTTTTGTAGAAAGAATTGGCAGTTCACTCTTTCTAGAGGAAACTTGCATACAGGTACCTGAGGTGACCTATGTAAAGTGTACCTCTATCAAATAGCTGGTAATCCCTGTCTCCACCATATATTGCGGCTGACAGATGACAGACTTCTGTTCCAGATACTCCCAGACCAGTAGAATCTGCACCTGTGGCCCTTCCAAGGAACAAAGGTAAGATTTTGAAAATTCTCAAAATAATGAAGTCCTGCTCTGTCATTTCTCTCTGTTGGGTCCCAACAGGAGACACAGTACAACTTAAGAATTCTCATATTTCTTTAGGGCTGAACCAGTTCTTGATGCCTCTCCATAGAGTTCTAGAAGAGTTGGCCAGTACAGATAAACTTGATCTTCAGGTCCAAGTGGGACATTTGCCCAAGTGGGCAAATCTGAATATTAGGATTTTCCACCTTGTGATTTGTTGCATGGTAAAAACACTCAAAGTTGTGAGCAACATAATCAAAGAGAAAAATTTTGAAAAAATGAATTGTTTGCTTTTAAATTCATATAGCAAGTTACTTATAAGGAAGAGACATGCTCAAAACAAAAACCAAACAAAACAGTAAGAGAAAACCAAATACTGTATACTGATGCATACTTGTGGAATCTGAAAAAATTGATATACATAACCTTATTTACAAAGCAGAAATAGAGACACAGACATAGAGAACAAACACGTGGAAAACAAGGGGAGATGAATTGGGAGACTGGGTTTGACATATCTATACTATTGATACTGTTAATATGTATAAAGCAGATCACTAATGAGAGCCTACTATATAGCACAGGGGACTCTGTTCACTCCTCTGTGGCAACCTAAATGGGGAGGAAATCCAAAAAGGGGGTATGTATGTACATGTAAGGCTGATTCACTTTGCTGCACAGCATACCCTAATACAGCCTTGTAAATAACTATACCCCAATTAAAAAACATTGCAAGCAGCCCAGAAGTTGCTACTTAGAAAATAAAACTGTTATCTTCAGCCAATAAAGGCAGGAAAAGATTTTTAAATTAAGATATACTGTGGGGAGAAAAGTTAAATCCAGGAAATGGTTGTTGAATTGTATCACAAGAGAGACAAAGACCAAATTCAGGTGACTTGCAGGAAAACATGGCTTCAGGGCAAAGACCCAAACAGGGGTGTGGCTGTAACACTGCAAAATATGACAGAATGACATTTAGTAGATCTTGCAGTTGGACAGAGGCCTGGGTCCACTGCCACAGGATGTACTCAAAGTGCTAGTAATTCAATCTGGAGAGAAGCGTGTCTTGAAAAAAAAAAATGTGATTTTTACACATGGAATGAACTGCAATCAAATACATAGAAAATCCACTAAGTTGTAGAGAAAGTGACACTATCAAAATCCTACCAGCCTGAACTAAGAGAAACTGAAATGTTTTCGCGGCAACAAAGACCTCTGAGCCCCCGATTTTCTTCCGGTGGGAAGCAAGCTGGGAAAACTTAGTTACCCAAAACAGGTGTAAGTTTCTGTGTCCTCTTAGGAAGCCACAAGAAACATGAAGACGAGGTGTCTCAGAGGACAGAGCATGGACTGGGGGTCTCACCCCTCCCCTTGACCCCGCTGTCCCTCCCCTTCCTTGAAACAGAACCAAGACTCAAGAAACACTGCCTTTAATGGTGTATATAGGAAAACAGTCTAAAAGGAATGGCTATATGTATAACTGATTCCTTTTCCTGTACACCTGAAACTAATACAGCATTGTAAATCAACTATATTTCAATAAAAAATATATATGTGTATAAAAATTTAAAAAGCCACTTCCTACTTCCATGGCAGGGAAATTAGTCTACTTTGCCTAGAAGGATTTCAGATTTGCTGAAGATCAAGTTTCTGCTCTCTGAATGGGAGTGGCTATTGCACTGTTGCTTGTTGCGTAGGTGTGGGAGGGAGTGGCCAGTAACTTGTACTTTCAGTTCCCAGATCCAGTTCACCTTTGTACCATGTGTTCTTCATGGAGTCCTAAATGTTGCGCCTGCTGCCACGACTGGGCGAGACTTCTGCGAGCCCTTGGGTGGAGGTGGGGATGTTTTTCACATTGGAGGGATATGAATAACGTGGTCATGGAGGTGGGCAGAAGTTGACTGGATCATTGGCCCAGTTCTTTGTGTCTTCTTGCATCATGGCCTCGTTACGGGCAGCCTGTACTTCCCTGCCTTGTGACATTGGGCTCGGCCTTTTGCTTTTGCTCCATGAAAGAGGGCTGAAGGGATGGTGCCAGTCTTTAGCAAGACCTTGTGAAGCTTTGCATGTTTCTTCTTTCCCTCTTGTGCTTCTGCCACCACCCTGAGAGAAACAGGTCCCAGTGAGCCCTCTGGGAGGGGAGAGACCACAGTGAGGACCCAGACCCAGTGATCTACAGAAGGAGGCAGAGTTGCCCCAGGGACCTTGCGAGCCATAGGATAAAGGGTTACCGCTTTCAGCCACTGAGTTTGGGGTGGATTACCACACAGCATTATCGTGGCCATAGTTCTCTGACACACTTGGCTTCTCGGTCCCAGCAACAATCTTACAGACCAGCTGTGGTGTCTGCCTCCTAACTGTACCCACAGCATTTTCTCCTTAGGCTGGACCTACTGTCAAATAGTCCTGCCTCCTGGGTGGACCCGGAATGCTGGCCTGAGGTCTCCTGCCCGCGACCTTCCGGCTACGCCCAGACCGGGCCCGGACTAGTCCCTCAACTGGGAGGGCTCAGCCTGCCCCTGCCCTGCCCACAGTGCTTGTCGTAGCCTCGTGTTCTGGGAAACAACTCACTCAGAAGGACAAAGCAGATAGTGGAGTGCAGTTTATTACACCATGGGCCCAAGGCAGAGTCTCCTCTTAGCCAAGGACCCTGACCAGTTTTTGTAAAAACCTTATATATCCTAAGTGTATGTGCCCAAACCCACCTCCCCAAATTCCCTGAAATTAGTCTGAACAAAGGAAAGATACAATCAAAGTTAACCTGTGATTCATATGCCTTAAGCCTAGGTAGTTAACAGTGGACAATTATCAATAGGCCTGTGGACATACCCCAATAAGCATAATAGAATTTATGATTCTATTCGGTTACACAGATAATTAGGGTATTCTTTTAGGCTACGGAGAGTCTAGGTACGAGTCCTGGGCCTTTTCCATCCGGAGGGTCTCGTTTTCCAGTTGGTATGTCTTTTCCATAGATACTGGGCATAGAGCTCAAAGTCCACAGTCCAACCCAAGATGGAGTCCTGCTTTCAAGATGGAGACTGTTCTGTCTGTTTCCTCCTTCATGCTGAGTTGTATTGGTTTATTAAGGAGGCAGCATAAATATATAGACATTATCAATAAATAGGATACTACCACCACCAACATATCACTGAGGGCTATAAGAGTGAGTCACTTATCCCATGTAGGTAGTTTTAGATGCTGCAATAATCCCATAGAGTGGAGATATGCCCAAAATATTGCAATGTCTCATTTGACAAACATTTGTGTGCTTTTTCCTCCCCCTTGCTGTCGCCCGTATCTTCCTTCACTTTGGCATGGTGTCACAGGATTGTGAGTAGCAAAATCTGTTTGGGTCCAGATTTTACCTACTAACTTGTCTAAGTCATATAGCCAGTAAGTGGAAAGGGCAGAATTTGAGTACATTTCTCTCCGGTTCCAGATCCCTTGCCCTAAATTACTGTTTATGTTATTTAATAGTCTGTTTATTAGCTAGGTAGTCAAATGATCATCTAGTGTCCTCTTATGTAAAAAGGGGTGGAACTTTCTAAAGCAAAGCATTATTGTGAGGAATAAGTGAAAAATTTTTATGTGAAAGTGCTCTGTAAATCAATTTTGTCTTCTCTTCTTCTGAAGGAAACCAAGTATGTGTTTAAGGACATTGCAGTTATAATTATTGAGATTAAACATAACTATACATTTGAAATGATCACTTGTCTTGGTTTTGAATTACTCCATCTGCTAGTCATCAATATCAGATTTCCTTGTTTCTCTATTTTAAATTAATCTTGAGCAGCACCGCAATCTTCTCTCTGATGGGTATGTGAACAGCAGCGTCTGTCTTCTAAGAGACATCTTAACTGTTGAACTTTAGCATTGGGTTTAAATCACCTTGCCTTCCTCACAGACATTCAGTTGAAGAAAGAAAGGAGGTGGGGGTGGATCTTAATACGGATGGGTAGTGGCAGGATTCTGTGTGACCTCGGATGCGTTCATGCCTTCCACACAGAGCCCGTGTTTGCTTTATCACATCCCAGCAAGGTGGAGTTTGGACCCTGCCTCCAAAATCCTTTTGAAAGCCAGGAGGCTAACCAAAGTGTTTGATCAGAATTAGTCTGTTTTAGCAGTGACACTTGCTTATTGTGACAGGCAAGTAATATACATACATTTAAATTTTGTAAAACAACCCTCTTGCAATTTGCAGAGGAAAGGGAACCAGCAGGAGAGAAATGTGTGGCTGCGCCCCTCCAGTCTGGAGTTTTCCACCTGGGATGGGGAAGTGGAGACAAACAGAGGGGGTCCTCGGAGCAGAAAGTACATGTGAAAACTGAACATCTCAAAGCAGAAAGGCGTTCTCTTCTCAGATAGCTACAAAACCCCTTCATGTAGCTCCTTCCTCCCTCCATGTGTCCCTGAGAAGCTGCACCTCACCAACCCTGAGGTCAGCAGACAGCTTTGGACCTGGGCTGTCAGTAGCTGTTCCTGGAGGGAGTTTAGCCAAAACTAGGCTGCCCTCTTAAACTCCCTTACAAAAAGTGATAAGTTTTAGCCGCTCAGTCGTGTCTGACTCTTTCCAACCCCATGGACTGTAGCCTGTCAGGCTCCTCTGTCCATAGGATTCTCCAGGCAAGAATACTAGAGTGGGTTGCCATTTCCTTCTCCAGGGGATCTTCCCGACCCAGGGATCAAACCCAGGTCTCCCACATTGCAGGCAGGTTCTTTACTGGCTGAGCCACCAGGGAAGTCCTTATACCCCATTATAGTTCCCATTGAATTGCAGAGAAGACCAGTGACAGTGACAGGTGATATTTACACCCACTAGGACTTGTCCTAAGGGGACTCAGTGCTTCCACCACACAACTGGCTCAGACTCTAGGGGCTCCAGAAGACTACCGTGTCCTCTCTCCACTTCATGCCCAGCTGCCTGCCTGCACCCCATAACCCCCTGTTTCTGCATAACCTCTGCAGCCTCTCTTCCCACTGTGGTTGAAGCTGAGATGGGGGAGGCACAGGAGGGGAGGTTGGCGGGGGACCCCTATCTTGGACAGTGGTTCTAAGTGAGCCGGTGAGCTCTTGGAGCCCTTCACCCGGGGGGCAAGGCTGTGCTTCTTCATGGTGGGGGCTGCCCACACCCTCCTGCCCGCCTTGCCCACGGACTCCCAGGCCTGTCCAGCAGCCGCTGCTGTTGGCTGTGCCAGAGTCGGAGGACACCTGGTCTGTGCAAGCCTGACCTTGCCCCGGCGAAGGAGCGCTAGACGGTGACGGTGCAGCAGTGCCCGAGTGCAGGTTATATGGAAATCGAGCTCCAGTGTTATGAGGTGGAACATGTTAAGGTGGAGACTTGAAAGCAAAGGAGGGTGTGATTAATTCTGCCCGCAGGAACAGCCTCCTGGAGAGGTTTCATTCATTCCTCCATTCAGTGCCACCGGCGTCGGTAATATACTAGAACACGTGACCCGCTTGCTGGTGCTGGTGCTCCGGACAAGTTGCCACAGCCTCTCTGAGCCTCACTGTCCTTCCCTGAAAACTGGGATACACAATCATGCTAATGATACCAATAGTAATGATGCTAATCTAGATTGTAGAACAGGATAAGATGAGCCAAGACCAGCAGAGCACCCAACAAAGTGTCTGGCTTGTTGCGTATTATCTAACGATCATTTTTACAGTCTGTTTGGGGAGCGAATCCTAGGAAGTGAAGCCCAATTCGGAAGGTCGAAGGGGGAGAGCTGGAGAGAATGGGAACCACAGAGAAGGAGAAGAGAGAAGGAGCAGAGAGCTGAGAAAAGCAGGTACAGCAGATACTTAACCTGAGCGAGCAGAGTGCAGGGGCAGATGGGAGAATCCTGGGAGTTAAGGCTGGCCAGGCAGGCTGGCGTCTGTCACACCAAGGGCAGCACTTTGTTCTACAGGACAACCAGGCTTGGCAACACCCCCAGCATCTCCAGGATGAACACACAAGGGTGCTGGCTGCTGGGTGGGCTGGGGAGGTAGACCATTCTGTGATGTGCAAGCATCAGGGGGAGGAAGGTACCCGTGGGCAGACATCACTGCACCAGCCTGTGCCCCGTGTCTGAGCATCTCCGTGCCCTGACATTCACTCAGGTTGTCAGCTTCCAAAGTGAGCACCTTGGGACCGACAGCAGGTGACCTGGGACCGGAAGATTCCGTCTCCACTACCTCTTGTTAAACTCTCGGCTGCCCGGGAATGATGCTCCCCAGCCATGGAGTATTCAGTGGCAGTGTGTCTCTGGCTGTCAGAAAGGTTATAGGCAGATACAGTTCATTTATCCTCCATGAAAACTTGAGATTGTTTGGTCCCCAATTGTAGTGTGTGTGCCAGGAGGGGGATGGTTTGTGTCCTTGGTGACCCCCCCAGACCATGGCACAATGTCTTGCAGAAGTTAGAACATTGGTTCCATTTTTATACTGATGTTAAACTTTCTGCCAACGTAGCCTATTCAGAAGTATTTTCTGGCAAGTTCTATACTACACCTTTGGTTTGAACCTGAGCTGGTTGTTGATTTTTCTTCCAACTGCCCTGACGCTCTCCCGGTTGCCTATGGCTACATGAACTCAAGCAGCCAATGACCTCGACATGCCAGGAACAGACTGCAAAGCACGTGGCTGAGTGAGGAAGCCCACAAGGCTAGGGGCGTGGCTGCTTCCCGTTGGTGTCACCGCTGGACAAAGGTTGGCAGATCTGCCTGTGCCAGACTCTGCTGGTCTCTCTGGGCTCTGCTCTCTGGATCCTGAGCTCACTCAGGATCGGGGGACTGGCTGACCCTCAGGGGAGCTCGGGCAATCTTGGGGGAAAATTGGGCATCTCAACTCTGCTTCATGCATCAACTTTCATTTGCCAATGGGCATGGGCTTATGGATACAGCAGAGGAGCGAGAGCAAAAGTTGGTTATGCCAGAGCTTCCAAACCTCTGTGTGCGCCACGCCTGCTAACATCCTGCTGGCCAACCAAGTCACGCACAGACCTAGAGCCAGTCAGTGAGTTTAGGGAGGATGCATCTGCTACAGGGGCTCATGGACAAAGGAGAAAATCTCAGAAAAGAAAATGCAAATCGGGAACTCCCTGGCAGTCCAGCAGTTAGGACTCTGCACTTCCACTGCCATGACCCCTGGGCAGGGTACTAAGAACCCACAAGCCTCACAGCATGGGCAACAAAAAAAAGCAAATGTAGATTATCTACAATCCTACCAGTTACAGCTAAATCATTGCTGACACCTAAAAAATCCTTCCAAGCTCATTTCCAAGTAAGCATGTACTTTTAAAAGCACATATGTAATATCAATCACACAATTGTTTCCATTGCTCTTTTATGCTTTTTATGTACTTAGGTATTTACATGCACACAATGAAATGCTCTCTTGATGGGCACTGAATTTGTTTCCATTTTCACAAATATAAATCATTCTGCCATGAACATCCTTACCCTTCCATCTTTGGGTCCTTTCACATTTTTATCCTTCCTAGAATAAGAAGTAGTAAGTCACAGTGTCTGCACTGTCATCATGCTCTTATGTCTGTGCCTGACTCCACCAAAGGTGTGTGAGAGAGACTTTTGCTATGCTGGGGTTTGGTTTTCTTCCTTTTTTTTTTTTTTCCACGTTTTTAAATGTATTTATTTATTTACTTTTGAATCTTCAATCCTGTAACTGTTTGGGGTTTGGTTTCTGCTTGAATTTTATATTACTGGTAACAGTACATTGGGTTCATCTCTATCTTAAAGAACATTGACCAAATGACTGTGAGATGGTAGTTTCTCCCTAATTCCTTAGAGAGTGAGGAAAATTAGCATTAACCTGGGCCTGAAAGTGAGATAAGAATAACAATTCAAGCAATAGACAGGGAGAAGAGAAAACATTAAAAGAATCAGTGGTCACTTGATTTAGATGCTAAATGTCCTTTTGGTCAGTTGCTACTGTGACAAATACCAGCAGAGAATCATTGGAATATGGTTCGATGGCCTAAGAAGTTCAACCTATAAAAACTGGTTACTTTCCCACGTGGGCAGGGCAAGGGAAGTAGAGGTGCTCTAGAGAATAGGATCAGTTTCTACCGATTGCTTCTGTTAAGGTAGTCTTGGGGCTCCCCTTCACATTTTGTAGTCATGTTTGGTGATTTTTTTTTATGTTCGATTACTTAACTGATTATTTCCAAAATCCACCTTTCTTCTGTTAAATTGAAATTGCTTATAATGAGAGGAAGATGACTATTTTATTCACATGTGAATAAGAAACAGCGCAGGACCCTATGGTTCTTCCCTGCTGTGTCCTCAGCCTACCTTTTGTCTGTGGAAAAGCTTTAGCCAAAGAATAAGTTTAATCAGAGAAGCAAGAAAATGCAGAAACAAAGGAAAACAGTCTGAAAAGATTAAATAATAATAACTCAGTCATTAAGTCAAGGACTTTTAGTTCCTTCTCAAGGAAAATATTCTGAACCATATCTTGGGAGCTGTCTCATAGATAACTGAAACCCTCACCAGGTGGAAGAAGTTAACCACAGGATGACCAGACTCGAGCCATGACGTAAGCTGCCACAATTCTGAGAAATGGCCTCAAAAGAAATGGAACAAATGGAGCCTGGAACTAAAGATTAACTGTACTTAAAACAGTTAACACTGGTCAGACGACTAATGACCAATTTCAAGATGACTGTCAGCTGACTGTGCTGTTTCTGCACGTAGCTTGCTCCCTCACCCTGTAAAAACTCTCGCCCACTGACTGATAGCTGGGAGAGGGCCTTTGGACAGGAGTCTGCCCTCCCACCTAGTTTGCCGGCCTTTGAAATAAAGCAAACTTTCTTTTCCATCAACCTTGCCTCTTTACTGGCGTTTGAGATTTTGCTAACCGATTCGGGTGCCCACGTGAGGCTGAGCTCTCGCGATATCTGGCTGCGGGGTGGAGCAGAGCCGCCACCATGAAGACTCGCAGGGAAGGCTGTGAGGAGCCGCTGATGGCGGCTCGCTGGCCTCAGGAGAGGTTTGAGGGGATAGTCCTAACTGCTGCTGAAACCGTTTGTTTCGGGCATCCTCCCTGTTTTTTTTCCGTGCTTGGCACTGACTGCCAACCTGTGCTTTTCCTTGGTGGAACGGAAAGACGCCTCTGGACAAGCTGAGCAACGCCAAGACCCAGTAAGTCCGACGGGCGTTGGTGCGCCCGGCTGACTTCCCTTCCTAGCACTAAGTGCTGTCTGAGCGTTCTTGCCAGTGGGTTCTGGTGTGTATCAGCTGTCAAGGCCCATTTGTGTTGGAAAATGTTGGTTTGGGACTCTGCATCCTCTGGAGGGTTTTGTGACAATTCCGTCTTCTGGTGTGTGTGTGTGTGTGAGTTTCATTTGTATGATTGGTATTCTTGTTGCCTTTTGTAAAGTGGGGAATTCAGGGTTAATTCATTAGAAAAACTTAAGCTGTGACACTATGACCATGAAAAAAGAAAGATGGCTTTTTTTCAAGCACTGTGTGGCCACCAACATTATTCTTCAGGGCTTCCCTGGTGGCTCAGTGGTTGAGAATCTGCCTGCCAGCGTAGGAGACATGGGTTCAATCCCTGGTCCGGGAAGATCCCACATAGTGTGGGGCAGCTCGGCCCGAGCACCACAGCTACTGAGCGCTTGCTATCTAGAGTCCCTGCTCCACAACAAGAGAAACCCCTGCAGTGAGGAGTCCATGCTCCACAACCAGAGAGCAGCCCCTGCTCACCGCAGCTACAGAATAGCCTGGGCACCAGTGAAGAACCAGCACAGCCACTAATAAATAAGGTGAAAGCATAATTTTAAAATTGTTATTATTCAAGCTCTGGAGAAAACTGGTTAAAGAGAAACTCTTTTGAAACTCGCAAACTGGTTCTTTTTGCATATGTAGTTAGAGAAAACTAGCTTGATGACATAATACTTCCTTCAAAATTCTAACTCTGAGAGAACAAAAATATACTTAGGAGAAGGTCTGAAGTTAACTCTTACCATGTCCTTGAAACAAACACAGCCCACTTTGCCTGACACTTCAACCTTAGTTAGAAAAACTTCAAGCCAAGGCGGGGGGAGGAGGGAGAAAAGATTTGAGTTTATTAATAAACACCCATCTTGTTCCACATTAAAGAGAAATTGTGTTATGAGAAAAGTGTAGGTTTTCAGAAGTTATGGAATATGTTCTCAAGTTTACCAGTCAGAAAATGGTGATATAACAAATAGTTCAGTTACTTGTTTCTTGTTTTAAGATATTCAAGGGTTAAAAATTGTAATATTAAAAAATGATGAGGGAAGCATTTTAATGTGTAAAGCAAGTAGGATATGCATTGCTAGTGAGAGAAGAAATAAAGACGAGATATTTTTGCTGAAAAAATAATACTTTTGTCTTTGGCTGTTTACTTATGTATGGGGGAAAATAAGAGACAAATTAGTATGGATCCAGAAAATGATTTGTGAAAAAAAAAAAAAAGAAAGAAACTCTGCTAAAAGCATTTTGTATACTGTCAGAATTAAAACGGATTAAATTTAATTAGGTAAGTGAATTTTGTTATTAACAGTAAACTGATGCAAGACTGATTTTGGTTTTCTGTCTCTGTTAAGAAAACAATTTTCCTGGAATATTGAGTTGCTTTTGCTAATGGATTGTAGGTTTCTTTCTCTAATTATGAGTATTCCAGAGGGTCCGTGAGGCATTTCAGAGAAAATATTAGTAAAAAGTTTTAAAAAACTCTAATGAAAAGCTGTTGTTTTACTTCTAACCGTACTTCTGATTCCAAGGTTCAGGATTTAAAAAATTAATAAATTAACTTCTAGTGAAGTTGTCATAGAGTGTAATCATTTATGATGTGTATCACTGCTGGCTTTAAGTTTACTACTTGTAGCACATGTCGGAGCTGACCGTGCTGTCCCTGCATGTAGCTCCCTCCCTCCATCTGTAAAAGCTCTTGCCCCCATCACACATCATCAGTGTGATGGCATGGCATCAATGCATGTTGTTAGATCAACTTGCTAAGATCTCACATGCCATGGGGCCAAAAGGGTTGTGGGAATCAGCCTTTCAACATGAGTCTGTGCACCTACCGCCCTGACCCTCCCCACCCTGGTTGCTGGCATCCAAAATAAAGCAAGCTTTCCTTTTTTATTAGCTTTTGAGCACTGAGCAGCCAGACCCCACCTTCAGTAAAAAAAAAATATTTTGTGTATTTGTAATTTCTGTGTTTAGTGTCCAGAGAAAAACTGGCTTTCCATGATGGTCCTTGCCCTCCTGCCTGAAGAATTTCAATTCACTTGAAACCATATGGCTCCAAAGTTTGGACCTTTACACTATGGAGTTTGAGTTCCCTCTTTCCAGAGTCTGGGCTTTAGTCATAATCCTGGACCTAGCATGGCCAGCAAGGGCTTAATAAATATTATTTATAAATATTTAATGAACCATTATTTAATAAATACTTACTGAATAAGTAAATGGGGTTTATGTTATGAAAATATCTGGAACCTTTGCCCAGATGAGGATTAAACTTGTCATTTAACTAAGCCTTTCCAACTACTAAGTCCAAGCCTTCAAAACAGATTGACTGGATTGTTTTCACAGCTCGGTACTCAGTTATGCGTGGGCATAGATGTCTTGTTATTTGTTCCATGTGTGTCGTTGCCGGTCTCCAAGGTGGCTCTCCCCTCCTGGGATTCTCGTGCTCATGTGGATAGGGCTCACCTGTGTGACCATCAGGCAGTCACAGACATGGGGGGAGGTAGCCTCCGAGGTGGGTCAGGAAAGACCCTGAGGCTTCCACTTGGCTCTCTTCTGGGTCACTCATCTGGGAGAATCCCACCCCCGGCCATGAGGACACTCAGGCAGCATCCTGGAGAGGTCCACATGGTGAGCAACTGAAGCCTCCTGCCAACGACCAGCTCTGACTTGACAGCGAGTGGCTGAAGCACTTGGAAGTGGCCCTTTAGCCCAAGGCAACCTTCAGATGCCCAGCGCCGGGCAGTGTCTTGGCTGTGACCCCAAGAGACCCCATGAGCCAGGACCCAGTCACTCCTAGATTCGGATCCACAGAAACTGTGTGTGATAATACATGTTCATTGTCCTAAATTACTGATTTTTTATGTGTGACAGGCTTGTCTCACTAAATAGATTATAAGCATCTCAAAGAAAAGAGTAATGGGACTTCCCTGGAGGTACAGTGGTTAACACTTCAGTGTCCAATGCAGGGGGTGCAAGTTTGATTTCCTGGTCAGGGCACTAAGATCTCACATGCCATGGGGCCAAAAAAAAAAAACAAAACATAATATGGAAGCAATACCGTAACAAATTTAATACAGACTTAAAATAAAAATGGTCCTCATCAAAAAAAAAAAAGATCCATGTCTTTCATTTGTCACAGTGACTTGAGATATTAGGATGATACTAGACAAGGTAAACGATATTAATGCTTCACAATCACCTCTAGTCAAGTCAACAAATATTTAATACCCACCAGACACTCTTCTAGGAGCTAAGAAACTCAGTAAAAAAAAAAAAAAAGGCATAAATTCTAGTGGATAAAACATATGTAATAAAACTAAAGTTATGGACCAGGGCAATGAGGATAGGAAGCTAGGAAGAAAAATAGAATGAAGATGAAGGATGCTATTTTGTATATTTGACTTACGGTGTCAGGAAGGCTTTCTCCAGAGACTCGTGTGTGCATCTGGGAACCGCAAGCTCAGTTCATCGAGATGGATAGTGGGGCACAGCAAGCATGGCTGAGGCCAAGGTCACTGTTGCAGACTTCACTAGTCAGTTGCTTGAGTGTCTGATGGCCCAGCTTCACATTTAAATCTCTCTCAGAGGCTTGGACTCCTCTTTCCTTGCTTCTTGAATTTTAACAGGACACTGAATAGTGGTCTATTTTACACAGACCTGCTTATGTAATTGAATCCCTATGTAAGCCTATCAATATGGCTAATGAGTCAAAATAGGCTAACATTTTTGGTCAGAAGAATTAGAGAGTTCACAGATTACAGTCTGCCTTTCATGACTTCTGTGACTTGAAGCTTTCCAACTTCATTGAAGCCGTCAGCACCCTCAAATAAATTATATAGGTAGTAACACAAATATGTCTGCGTGTTTCTGACCCAGCTGGAAATGATCTGCTCAATCAATATATGTTTATCAAGACATACGTTTGCAAATTGACATGTAATTAGGTCTCCCAACAGAAGAATAAAATTGTTTCTGAAATGTTCTGTCATTCTCTGCTGTAGATTTCACCCCTTCTCCCTCTCGCTGGAAGAAGCACAGTGACTGGAAGGATCACTGGGTGATGAGTCCTGCCCAGGTTGCAGGGTGATGGTGGTGTCTGTCGTTCAGAGCCAGCTGAGTCAGTCACTCGCATCTCAGCTATCTCACTGCACAGAGACAAGCGTGTCCTTATTTAATGTGTGGCCACTCCTCAGAGAGGCATGATGCCCAACTGCAACTCACATCTGACATTAAAATGTTCAGTTATGGAGCTCCTGCCCTGTTCAGCGGCAGCAGCTGGCGTTCTTCTTTATAAAACTGATTGATTCGCTTGCTTTATATCATTTGCTATCATTATTTATTATCTGCTCCCTTTTAGCAACATATTCTAGGCAAATTAATTTATTTGTGCTTTAAATTCCTAAATGCTCTTAGAATACTGGAGTGGGTAGCCATTTCCATCTCTCAAGGATCTTCCTGACCCAGGGATCAAGCCTGGGTGTCCTACATTGTGGGTAGATTCTTTACCATCTGAGCCACCAGGGAAGCCCTCAATTTTTGCTTTAATTCTGCAGAGCAAGTTTCCCTGAGAGGTTCACATAAAGGAAGTGAGAAGCAGGGTAGAGAGAAAGAATGGAGGACAGGAAGCCAGAAAGAAAGACACAGAGACAGAGAATCCTCAGGTATATGTGTGATGTGTGTGGGTGTGGTGTGTGGAATGGTGTGTGTCTGTATGCGTGGGGTCTGTAGGGGCAAGACACTGGAGAGGTCACCACTGAAATGTAACCAGAAGGAAAAAAGACAACCTTTACAGACTAGGATTTGTTTGTGAAAAGGAAGAAGAGTACTTTTTAAAAATACATGTATATATATATTAAGAAAGTAATTACTATATGTGTTTTTTCTTCTTAAAAATAATAGAGCATTCAAATTACAAGAAGCAAAATATTAAGAGGAAATGCTCTTGGTGAATACATTACTCAGAAACCTACTACTATACATCTTTATCAAAGCAAGTTAATTTAAAATATTTGATGACCAGGCATGAGTTGTATCATGTATAATTAATTTTTCTCATCTCTATCTGCATCTACTATATATCACATGTTATAAAAACAATGAGTTTTTTAAGAATCTCTACAGAATTTTGTATTAACCTAGTCATACCTAGACAAAAGTATTTTAAAAAAATCTTTCTTTGTTGCATATTTAATTATGATGAAGTGTTTAAAACATGGAGACATTTGGATATGATAACAATTTACAAAAAAAATTCTTTTTAACTTTGATGGTAAGCAAGAAAATGAATTTGGAAATGTAGAGAAATTTCGATCTTTCTTAAAAATTGTTTTTCATGAGCTGTAATACTGATACTTTATGAATTTGGCATAAATGTAAACACATGCTAAAGTCTGTTCATATTAGATTGCCCAATCCTAGAAGGTATTTGACTTTAGGACATTAAAACAATTTTCTTTTGGATTGACAGAAGCTTTAGAATTTTGTTCTTTAAGTAGTAAGAAATTTGAATAGTTATTGCCCATTGAAATGATTGTCTCTTAATAGCAATTTTAAGAGGATTCAGGCGTACTTTGAAGAAAAAAATTTCAAAAGTCCTTCAAATGTTTAACAACATGATACAACAAACAAACAAAACAAATCTGTAAATCCTTTTAAGTATTTTCTCCCAAGGATTCCTTTCTTTTGAAAACTCTCTATTTCAAAGGAAACTTAATCTGTGTGTTCCTGATTCATTTATACACCTCAGAGTCATTTCAAACACCAATGCATCTTATGAACCTTTTTATAAACCTTTTCAAAGATATTTTTATTTGAACTAGAAAGTCAAGCTTTGTTGGCACTAAATGGAGCTTGGGGTACGGGAGAGAAAGTTAGCTCAGAGCCCAAGGGTTCAGGCGACTCTAAACAAGGTCAAAGTCACTCTTCTAGTCTCAAATGAGATCGAAGTAAAGAATAGAATGTTCACAGTGTAGAGCATTTGTGAGCCAAAGATTTTTAAAAAGAAGCAAAGTTCTCTTGAAGCCTTTAAACATCTAAAGCTCCAAACAAATTCTTCACAAAGTAGAAAATAAGTTGGAGTTGAATTCGATTGGTGTGTGTCTTAGTAATTTTTAAATTTGGAGACAAATATGTTTAAAGCCCATTTTTTTTTAGTTTGTGTATTTATGTTGCTGACTGTCTGAGCTGGGGTTTTCCCCAGAATCAGACCAGGTTTGTGCTCGAGTAGTTTATTTGGATGGTGATTCTGACAGCACGCTCAGGTGGCTGTGGGAGCAGGCACTGGGTGTTGTCAGCGGGTCTCCACAGAGGGCGGCTGGAGGGACTGGGGTTTTGCTGGGGGACTCTGGGTGCCACTGCGCCCCCCAAGGCTGACAAGGCTGGGGCTTTGTGCACCAGTTGCCCTGGTCATTGGTTGAGGGCCACTTCTGGAGCTGGTATCCCCAAGCCCCTGGCCCACCTGGCACCAGAATGGAATGGATGGTGTGGACCACGGAGATGTGGGCGTGCAGATAACATCTGTTCCTCTGACACACCTTCTGTTTGTTTCAGCGTAAGTTCACCGTGGGAAATCAAGAAAAACTTTAGCTAGGTCATTTTTCTTTCTTTCTTGTTTTAAATTTTATTTGGCCATGCAGGAGTCAGGCCCAGGCCCCCTGAATTGGGAGCATGGAGTCTCAACCACTGAACAATCAGGGAAGTCCCTAAGCCATTTTCAAGCAGAAGACAGTTTATGATCGATGGAAGTCGTTTGAAGGCCTTAATTACGTAGAATTTAAAAACAAAACTCAATGTGTATTTACTTTGACTCCACTTTCCTTTACATGAGTAATGATGGCTAACGTTTATTATACTCTTAGTATGTGCTTGGCACCCTGCTAGGTGTCTAAGCTCATAGCATAACACGAAGTCCTCATGGGCACTCCGTGGGGTGCCTACTTAAAGGTTGTGATGAGGCTTTCCCAGGACCCTGTGAATGGTGCAGAGCCCCTGAGATGAGGCTCGAGCCCAAGGGAACAGTGGCTGCCTTTCCAGGCAGAAGGGTCAGGTCCCAGCTTATCCCTGGAAGATACCTTCTGTAAGAGGATAGAAGTGTTCCGTGATCAGTGGGTGGTAAACATCTGTGCTAAGGTGAAAAAGTGGTTAATAAGAAGTCCCAAGAATGGGTCAGTGGGCACCAGAGATGACAACAGATTTTGGTCTCATCATCATTTACTTTTCTTGATGCTGACAGTGTATTTGGAACTGAGTGGGTGTTGACAGATCAGCAGTACAGGGAGGTGGGCTTCTCAGGTGGTACAGTGGCAGAGAATCTGCCTGCCAACGCAGGAGACGCAGGAGACCTGGGTCCAGTCTGAGTTGGGAAGATCCCCTGGAAAAGGAAATAGCAACCCACTCCATGGATAGAGGAGCTTGGCAGGGTACCATCCGTGGGGTCAAAAAAGAGTTGGACATGAGCTAATGACTTAAGCAACAAGTACGCAGAGTTACAGGCTGAAGGAAGATCTCTCACTGTGTGCCCCCCAAAGCTCTGCTGCCTGCCCCTGGCTGTTTGTTCCTGATTGGGACCGGCTTTATCCGCCCAGAGGAATGGGACTTTCTCTAATTCACACACAGGTGTTGCTGAAGTTAGCAGTAGCCTTGACTTTCTTAATTCTCTTCTGTCCATAATCCTAATGCTGAGTGCTTTTCTTCAAAATCAGGACAAAATCGGAGATGCCTTTGTGGCTCAAATTATTCAAAGAAACTTTACCTTCTAGGATAGCTTGTAGTCCGCAGTTGTTCTTACACTTACCTTTTTTTCCCCTTCTGACTCTCCTCGTGTTTTGGTGCAACCCTGTTTTCCCTCAGAATGTTACCTCTACTTATTCCTCAGGTACTTGAGAAATACACTTGAACTTGAGGATACTAATGTATGTTACCTTCAGTTTTACTGTCCATCTCTCTCTGTGACCAACTCTGGTTGCTTACAGCAAAAGGACCTTAACTAATCCATTAGCCTAAGATGTTGCACAAACAAACACCAGGATCTCTTAATCATCGTGGCAGCTCCAGCTGCAAAAGTTTTTTTTTTTTTCAAGAAAAAAACACCAAAGTAGTCTTGGCGGTATTCACAGCATCAGGCAATTACAGAATCCGCTGCAATAAATGGCCAAGGTTATGGCACCCATAAAGTTTAATTTGCATTCTGAATATTATGATGTGTTCACCAAGAATGCAAAGCAGGCTCTGCAGGACATGAGCAGCTAAATTACAGAGCATTTCAGGATGTCTGTGATTCACGCGAAGGAATGAGGGGGGCTTGGTGGTGCGAGGTTGGCCTCAACCTTCAGCTCCTTCAGCAGGACACAAGGAACAGATGGCCCTGTGGGCTGCTCTTGGGGGAGACCCGCCACCAGATGGTCGGGTGTAAACTGGGCCTGGGCCGCACCACAGCCAAGT
Organism: Cervus canadensis; assembly: GCF_019320065.1. Classification (NCBI taxonomy): domain Eukaryota; kingdom Metazoa; phylum Chordata; class Mammalia; order Artiodactyla; family Cervidae; genus Cervus; species Cervus canadensis. The sequence continues at coordinate 55,893,842 of NC_057407.1, read as the reverse complement.
GGATTATCTGGGTCACTTGGGGGGTTTACGTAGAGGGCCAGGAGATTGATCAGGTTGCCATGCCCGGAACCTGCTGGCAAGAGGATGAAAATGATTTAGCCAGTTGCACCAAGTACATGTTATTCCAAGTCACCCTGTGAGAAGCGAGTGGGTGTGGTGAAGAGACTCTGAAATTGGATGAGGGCCTCGTTGGCAGAGAAAACATAGGATACTGCATTCCCAGATCAACAAGATGTACCGAACTCATGCTCTTACACAGGGGAGGGGGGTCTAAGCTCATCGCAATTCCATACGCCTCCCAGAGCGTCCCTGGCACATTTGCACTGTTGGGGGCCGTGGAGGGGTGGAGGCCAGGGCCTGGCTGATGAGAAACTCCTCTCCCTGACTGCGTGGTGGGTTCCTGCTCTTGCCTGCCTACTCCTGGGCACCCTCAACATGTCAGGAGCCACAGACAGCACCCTTGAGGGGTGTCCTTTCAAGATTTCTGTCTTAGTTCCATGTCTCTTGGCTCTATAACGGCCACAAGCATAGTGGGTGTCAGGTTGAGAAAATCAGCCAGAATTATTTTTTAGTGAAATGGGGTGGAGTTTTAGGACTTTAGGGGAGAACAAGAGTGATAGTGGCTAGAAGTATTGCAGCCACCTTTCCTCCCTGGAGACATGACCCAAGGGCAGGTGAGGCTCCCCAGTTGACTAAGGATTCCCAAGTGTGGTGCCCTCATCCCTGCATGTAAGTGGGGGCAGGAAAGGGTGGAGAGCAGGGCTCCTCACCTGAGTCTGCAGCTCTGAGCAGCGTGACTGGCCATTCACTCCAGAGGGACTGTCCTGGAGCCTTCCGCTGATTGCATCACTGAAGGTGAGACCAGGGCACCAGCTTCAGTTTCCTAGCAGTTCCTCCATCTCACTGAGATTAAAAATGTCCCCTCACCTCTGTAACAAGTGCATTGGCATAACATTATTTTGAAAGAGGACTTTTTAACAGAAAAGAGCCAGACTCAACAGATGCAGAGAACAGACTAGTGGTTACCAGTGGGGAGAGGGAAGTGGGGAGGGGCAGATGTGGGTGGGGACTCGGAGGTGCAAACTAGCATGTGTGGAACCCGCTCCAGGGCTGTGTCCTGCTGTGGGGGGAACACAGCCAGTCTAGGGGTTGCAGTGGCTGTGGGTAGAGGGTCAGCTTTGGGAACTGTGGATCCCTGCGCTGTGCGCCTGTAGCTTGCATGGGATTGTGCAGCACCAATGCATCAATAATAAATACATACATTCATTAATTATTTTAAAAGGATTTTGGGGGTAGGAATTTTAATTGTAGGTGACTTCTATAATAAGGCAGAACACACTGCACTCAAGTCTGTGTCAACTAGTTGTTCAGCCTGTGCTTGAACAAACTATTGCATCATCCCCGTTATCTTAGGAAAAGGTCCTAATTAGCTTATAACTTAATTTTCACTCCTCAGTAAAGCAGTCATGGGTTGTTCCTTGTTGATCTCTTTCTACCCCTGATACAGGGCGAGGTGTTCACGTAGGTTGGGACTGCGGTGGGCTGCACATAACAGAAGGCTGAGTGAAGTCTGTCATGGGAGGAGAGGCTCTGAGATGGGACACTGCTCTTTCTGGTTCAGGGGGCAGGGAGGGGGCAGTGTGTGCTTTGCTGTGAAGCTCTTTGTTGCAGCACCTGTTAGAACTACCAAGGTTACTTTCAAGGCAGGAATAGGGCAGTTCCATCTACAACATTTTATCAGGAAAATAGAGGCTTTTCCAGAAGGTTTCCATCTGCTTTTCAGGTTTTTTGTTTGTTTTTTATGGTGGTGTTCCATGCATACTCAGTCACTTCCGTTGTGTCTGACTCTTTTGTGACCCTTTGGACTGTAGCCCAACAGGCTTCTCTGTCCGTGGGATTTTCCAGGCAAGAATACTGGAGTGGATTGCTATGCCATCCTCCAGGGGATCTTCCTGACCCAGGGACTGAACTTGTATCTCCTGAGTCTTCTGCACTGCAAGTAGATCCTTTACCTCTGAGCCACCGGGGAAGCCCTTCCATCTGCTTTACACTTATGTCTCATTGGCTAAGATGATCACCTGTCCCCTTGTGGTTCAAGATTGGCTGGAAAATCTGAAAATGTGACTATCCTGTTTGGCATATTCCACTAACAATCCACGTTCTGGGGCTAGGCTTACTCTCCCTCCCCCAAGTATTAGGGTTCTGATTTTTCAGGAAGAAAGAAAAAAAAAAAGTCTTAGGAGGGCTGTGTCACAGGCTATGTTCCTCCAGAAGCTTATCATGAGATAAGGTCACCAGAGCAAAGAGCTTACTTGGGAGGTGATCCCAGGAAGCGCTGACAGGAGATGGGCAGGTGAGAAAGTGAAGGCCAAGTGTGCATTAGTGAGCAGGTCAGTGCCGCAGGCAGCTGGGGTCAGGCCAGCTGAGGATGGCTGTGGACCTGGAGCTGCCCGCCCCCCAGGCGGGGGCCACAGAAGCTGGGGCACTTCTTCCTGTGCCCACACGTCATGGGTGGGGGGCTGCTGACAGGGACAGGGGCCACCTGGCACCTCCAGCCGCCACACATGCAGACCAGGTACTGCCCTGAGCACTCGGGTACTCATAATCCAAGGAGCCAGGCTCAAGAATGGTGGGTGCCCAGGGGCAGGGCCAGGGTCTGCCAAACGGCTGCCAGCACCCCTCACCATGCTCATGAGGTACTCAGTAACACTTTAACTTGATGAGCATTTATTGAGGACCTACTGCTTGCCAAGTGCGCTGCAAGCTGCTGCTGCTAAGTCGCTTCAGTCGTGTCCGACTGTGTGCGATCCCATAGACGGCAGCCCACCAGGCTCCGCCGTCCCTGGGATTCTCCAGGCAAGAACACTGGAGTGGGCTGCCACTTCCTTCTCCAGCAAATGAAAGTGAAAAGTGAAAGTGAAGTCGCCCAGTTGTGTCCGACTCTTAGCAACCCCGTGGGCTGCAGCCTACCAGGTTCCTCCATCCATGGGATTTCCCAGGCAAGAGTACTGGAGTGGGGTGCCATTGCCTTCTCTGACTCTGCAAGATATTTGCTAATTGATTTGTTCTTAGATAGACTTCCTTGACACTAACAATACAAGTGGTATCTGCACTAAGTTCTTATATTTTTATTTGATATTGGAATATAGCTGATTAACAATATTGTTAATTTCAGGTGGACAGCAAAGGGATTCAGGTATTGCTTATATGAAGAATCTAAAAAAAAATGATGCAAATGAACTTATTTACAAAACATTGGAAGGACTGATGTTGAAGCTGAAACTCCAATACTTTGGCCACCTGATGCAAAGAGCTGACTCACTGGAAAAGACCCTAATGCTGGGAAAGATTGAGGGCGGGAGGAGAAGGGACGACAGAGGATGAGATGGTTGGATGGCATCACCGACTCGATGGACATGGGTTTGGGTGGACTCCTGGAGTTGGTGATGGACAGGGAGGCCTGGCGTGCTGCGGTTCATGGGGTCGAAAAGAGTCGGACACGACTGAGTGACTGAACTGAACTGAACTGATCAGAAACTGACTCACAGACTCAGAGAATGAATTTGTGGTTACCAGGGGGAAGCGTGGCAAGAGGGATAGGTTGGGAGACTGGGATGGACAAGCACACACTGCTGTAGATGATACAGATGACCACCCCTGCTGACAGGAGCAAACCTGCCGAACAGGGCCTGCTGTCCAGCCCAGGGAGCCCCGCTCCCTGCTCGGTCCTCAGGTCTCGACCCCCCGTAACGTGCACCTGCCTGGTGGCTGTGACCCTGACCTTCCTTGACCCGACACCACATGTACTTCCTGTTCCCGTGGTGAAGGATCGGTGTTGGAACACTGTCAACGTACATTGTGCAGCTCTTAGGAAACAAGCCGTTTTATTTAATGAAACGTTCAGCGTTTCAGAGTTCTGCTTTGTCCTGAAGAGCAGACATTTACTAAATAGTCCATTAGATGCTTGCAAGGATGAATGCCTCTCTTTCTTATTCTAGAGCAGTGATTTACTGCAGCAAGCTCTCTGGCATTATAACCGTCATTGTTCTTTTCTTAATAATTAAAATCGGGAAGTGACTATGGTGAATAGAGGTCTTAGCGGCAATCCTCCCTAAGGTGTTGTCCTCAGGCACCCGCGTCAGCAGGAAGGATGCAGTCAGCCCACCGTCCCTGTGGGTTTTGCCCGGGATGAGGGTCTCTGGTGGGCTGATTCTGATGCTGGCACAGCGACTGTCATGCTTTCAGGTCCCTTTGACCTCCTCCTGGGGGTCACCTCCTGCTCTTGCTGTCAGTGATGGCAGATTCCTGTCCAGCATTCAGCCTGCCCCTCTTCTGTTGTGGCAGGCATGTGGTTGGCTGGAATGGACCCCCAGCCCAGATCCAGGGCAGGACGTGATTGGCTTACATCACTCAGATCATCATACTTTGTTGGCTGTGGTGATTCATTCCTGTGAGGGTATATGGTGACATAATCGAGTCTAATCATTGTGGAGCCAGGATGAGGACAAAGACAGATAAGATGGATCCAAGGGATCAGAAGTAAAATAAGCAGTGCCCACCTGAGTCTATGCCAGGAAATTATATTAATTCCAGACATTCTAGTTCCATGGACCAATAAATGCCCTTTTTGTTAAGATAGTGGAGTTGGTTTTTTGTTACTTGCAGCCCAAAACATTTTTACTGAAACTGATAATTCATATTCCTCTCTGGTTTCAGCCCTGAACTGGTTCCACTTTTCCCTCCTAACCTCCTTTGTTGTTTCACTGGGTTCCAACTCCAGATCTCCGTCACCTGGTACCCACAGCACAGCCTGCCAAATGTCTTCTCAAAAACGTGGCCTATGCTTGGCCATGGAAAGGGCTACTCATCCACTCCCTAAGACCTCTTTAGACTCGGCAGATTAAGACATGATAATTGTGTCCCGTAATAGTGTCTTTCAGTCATATAATACAAAATGGTTGCCTTATCCGAATTCTATGTACAAGCTGTAAGGCCAGAGAATGGTGAAGATAAGTCTTCTGGAATTGGTGTTCAGGGTCATTATTTCTCCCACGGCAAACCAAAGTTCATTTATTAATTTATGAATGGCAGATGATTAGACTTGGAACCTGGGAAGCATAATCTTTAGCAAATCGTATTTAGTGTAGTTCACTGTGCTTTGACCTCTGAGAGAGAAGTGGTCTCCAGCCATACAGGCCAGTGTCCGGGGCATGTCCATGCCTTTGGTGCAAGAGCTGTTCTGCCATGCTCGCCACATAACATGAGCGGGGGGCTCCCCTGGTCACAGGAGTGAGTCACCGTGATTATGAGCATGGTGTGCATCACGGGAAGGGTTTTAAGAACTGGTGCGGGTTATTCTAGGAGCTTAGGGAACATTTCACTTGGCAATACTGAAAAGTAGAACCAATGAATTCTATTGGTTGGACATGGTTAAGTGCAGAGTTGCTTAAAGACAGTGGAAAACAGAATCTTGGATGTTTGAGGTTTGACACAGAAAACTGTACTTAGTTTCACGACAAAGGACTCTAGAGAAGCTTCAGAACGAGCAACACTGTAGATGCAGAAGCAAAAACGTGCCCCGTGTTGAAAGTTGGGACACTTTAGTTGCTCAGTCGTGTGCAACCCCTTGTGACCCCGGGAACTATAGCCCACCGGGCTCCTCTGTCTGTGGATTTCTCCAGGCAAGAATACTGGAGTGGGTTGCCATTTCCTCCTCCAGGGGATCTCCCCAACCTAGGGATCGAACCCAGGTCTCCTGCCCTGCAGGCAGATTTTTAACCATCTGAGCCACCAGGGAAGCCCCATGTTTTCTTTTTTCTCCTCAAGAGTGTATTTATTGGTCTCTGATATTCTAATGCATAGCTGATGGCGCAGCAAGTCAGCTTTCGTTGAAATCTGACAATGGGCACATAGATTTTTTTGACCAGCTTTTGAAATCTTGCCTGGTGTGTTCACATATGCCCAAGCATATTTGTAATTTGCTCAGTGACCTTGGAACTCTTAATTTAGAAGAAATAAGTACAAGGACTTACCCCGTCCTGTTGGTCATATTTTCTAATTCTGATTCATGATCCAATGCTTTTCCTTTATTTCTGTGGCCACTTGACTGACTTAGAATCTTCTTTCTTGTTTCTGTAACTACTGTGGTGTGTTAGTTGGTTTCTCTGCCTTTTGGTCTTCCCTTCTCTACAGAGTGGTCATAGAATCTCCTGACTCTTCTGAGTTCCAGCTGAAAACACCACCATGTACCCCCACCCCAGCAGGCATGGCCTAATGCCTGGGCTCATTACCTGGCACGGGCGTGCCTTCATGATCTGGACGCAGCTGACCTTGGTATCTGCCTCCTGATCCTCCTGCACACGTGTGGGTACCTGCAATGTGCCCGGTCACTCTCACCATCCGTGCCCTCTGTTCTCTTGGAAAGCACACCCCCTCCATGTTATTCCTCCTTGTTATGGCCTTCTCAGCCTTCCCGTGTTGGCCCAGCCATCAGTTCCTCACTGATCCCCAGGTTCCCCCCACGTCTTGGCTGGTGGTCAGCCTCCCAAGCTCCTGGAGGACTAGAGCTGTGTCTTGGGTTTCTGTATCTCTGGTATCTTTATTTAGTGCCTGGACCGGCCTCAGAAGGCTTTGCGGGATGAAAGAATGAAGCCATAAGGTAGATACTGTGCTTTGGTCTCTCTCTCAGAGAAGCGGTGAGTGAGGCAGGCTCCCTGTGCGCTCCTGGGGGTTTGGGACTGTGACTGGGCAAAAGTGCTGCCCTTGGGGGAAGACTGCTGTTGGCCCCGTTCTGGGTTGTTAGTCAGTCTAGGCTTCTGACTACACGAAAAGCAACACAGCGTGCAGTCCCACCCGTCGGGCACAGCAAGGGTAGAGCAGGCCCCTGCAGCTGGCCCAGCCCACCCAGCCTGGCCGCCCAGCCTGCCATCGCGTTACACACACCCTGGACTTTGGGAAGGGCAGGTGGGAGTGGCAGATTGGGGCAGAAGCATCATTTATCGATGGGTCTTAAGACCCCTGCACCAGAGTCCTCTCTATGGGATGAAGTTTCAAGGGCTCTTTCAAGAATGGGTCCATTAGGATTTTAAATTTTCAATTAAAATGGAGCCTAATTATTCCTAATGTACATTTATCAATGTGAAAAGTAAAAAGCTTGAGGTAATTTTTTTCATTTCATCCCCACAACAACCCAGAGGTATAGGAACTGTTTTTATGCCCATGTTACAGATAGGGAAATTGAGGCCCAGAGAAATGTAATAACTTTTGTAACTTTCCAAAGGCACGCATTTACTGGTGGTGGAGTTAAGATTTGAAATTATATTGTCAGGTGTCAGGGACTTGTACTCTTAATTAATCACCTCTCTGAAGCTCTGCCACCAGGGAAAGCCATGTGCACATTTTCAGTTCTTTTTATTGATACTGTGTCAACAAAAGCATATGAAGTTTTACCTATATAAACAAGCTACCAAGATATGAAGCATCAAATATTTAAAACTAAGAATATAGAATAAAAGTAAATATGTAGGGAAAATACAGTTCTTGGAGCTGTGCAGAGGCAGGGGTTATGATTCACAGAGTAATGGTGACGAAACTGAGATCAGAGAGAAACCAGGCTGAGTTGTCCAAGGTCACAGAGTGGCCGACGGGGGATTGGAGAAGAGCCGTCTCACAGTGAAACCCTCCCAGGGCTTCAACTGCTGGACTCTGGCAAGTCTCTTACTTAAACGTGTAATGAAAACTAGAGGATCAGTAGGCTTAATGCAGAAATCCTACTTATTACTCAGTATAGGATTAGAAGACAAGGTTGAGTCAATGATTTCTGCCACTGAAAGCCAATTGCTCTGATATTCAGAGGAGCTGCAGAGCACCGTGAGATAACATTGCACACCCGTTATGACAGCTACTCTCAGAAAGACAGACGACATTAATACCAACTGTTGGTGAAGACGTGGAGAAACTAGGACACTTGTGTGCTGTCCGTGAGAATGCAGCATGGTGCAGCCACCGTGGAAAACAATCTGGTGGTTCTTCAAACAAATAAGGATTACCATATGACCCAGCAATTCTGCTCCTGGGTATAGGCCCAGAAGAACTGAAATCGGGGACTCAGATATTTCTGTATGTGTGTTCTGAGCAGCATTAGCCAAGTATTCATCTGCAGATGAGTGGAGAAACAAAATGTGGTCTGCACATGCAGCAGAACAGTATTTATTCTTAAAAAGGCAGGAACTTCAGCACCTGTTACAACATGGGTGAAACTTTAGGACACCCATGTCCTAAAGAGAAATACACCATGTTAAGAGAAATACACCATTCGTAGAAGGACAAACATTGTACGGTTCCGCTTACCTGAGGGACCCAGAGTGGTCCGATTCATACAGGATAGAGTGGTGACTGTCGGGGCTGGGGGAGAGGGAAGGAGGGGTCAGTGTTTAGTGGGGCCGCAGTTTCAGCTTTGCAAATAAGAGTTCTGGAGATGGACGGGATAAATGTCGGACAGCCACGTGAACGTACTCAGTGTCAGCTGAACTGTGCACTTAAATATGATTCAGGCAGTCAGTTCTGTGGTGTGTTGTGCCACAATGGAAAAGGAGGTTTTGAAATTAGCTGGCTCGGTTCCTCAGTCAGGGTCCAGTCGGGAAAGCTGACACCACCCCCGCCTTTCAGATATGAGGGGCTGTGGTAGGAGGTTCAGCCATGGGGTGGTGACCAGCATTGCTGCGGCCAGCAGAGGTTGGCAAGGGCAGGAGAAGGTGCGGCCCAGGGCTGCAGGCCCTCGGGGGAGGATGTTACCTACTCCAGAACTGGGCTACACTGAGGCAGTCAAAGCCCCTGGGAGGAGGTGTGCCCCAGTGGATGGCCGGGGGCTGGGGAGGAGGAGAGGCAGAAAGCCCAGAGCCCACCTCTTGCACCGTTTGCTCTCCGCAGCCTACCACAGACTTAGGCTAAGACAGTGTGTGGGGAGTCCAGACACGTCACCTCCTGTGACCCGTGTAGAGCAGGGGTGCGGCAGACGTGAGGAAAGCGTGTGAGCAGGAGCCAGCAAAGCTTGAGCACATACCCCACGTGAAGTGTCTTTCCCCATCACTGAAAAAACTCTTCAAATTTCCATAAAAAAAAAAGTTTAAAATCTCCCTACACTGATTTTCCAACATGACAATGCTCAGTGATGCTGGTTAATCTCAGTTACATTAATTCACCTTTTACAGGTTGGACACATTCAAGTAGAGTCCATAGATATATTTGATCAGAGGGTTGACTCTGGGTGTCATTCACGGCTTCAGAGACTGTCTCTTGGTGATCAGCTTAAGTCATCCTGAGCTGAATGGCAGTCTGTTTCATCTTGTTTTGATTTCTGTTTGTAATTGTGAGCTCACATGGACCACAACTCCTACGATTCCTTCAAACTATTCCTCAAAATTCCTACTATTCTTTCAGAACTTGATCCCTTCTCCTTTCACTCACCCAAGTCTAGGTCAGTGTGCATTTTCTTTGCAGCCTCAGCCTCCAAATTTACTTGGTATCTAATGCTTATAGTAACTGTGATTTGCTGATTTGTCTATTTTTTCTGCATAAGCCTCTAAACTGTTTGAGAGCAAAGACAGTATACTATATATGTATATGAAAGTGAAAGTCACTCAGTCGTGTCTGACTCTTTGTTGACCCCATGGACTATACAGTCCATGGGATTCTCCAGGCCAGAATACTGGAGTGGGCAGCCTTTCCCTTCTCCAGGGGATCTTCCCAACCCTTCAGTCCCTGGGTTGGGAAGATCCCCTGGAGAAGGAAATGGCAACCCACTCTGTGTGTGTACACTATTGAATCTCTACCACTAACTGACAATAACCAAGGCGAGGCCAATTCCATGTTGTTGTTGTTGAATCTAATCTGACTGTTTGTGACCCCGTGGACCACCAGAGTCCTCTGTCTGTGGACTTCCCAGGCAAGAAGATTGGAGTGGATTGCCATTTTCTTAGTGAAAAGCTGTTTGATGAGTAGGAGAAATAGGACCAAGCACCTGCCTGTCAGGAGCCAGAAACACAGGAGGCAGAGCTTCAGGTGAGCTGGTCAGTGCTGGTGATGAGGAAGAGCAGAGCTGCTCGTGCAAATCATGAAGAACAGCTAAGAGGTGGCTTTAACAAAGTGCTTTGTGAATTTTTATTTTGAAAAACTCCAGTAGACAATCAGAACTCTGGAACTGGCTCCAGCAGAGATGTCGGGGCTTGGAGATAAAAGCTTAATTTAATAGGTGGGCTTTGTACAGGAATCCTGATGCAGCAGCTTGATTTTTCCCACTGACAGCTGCCACTGGGTCTTCACCTGTCTTAATAGTCTCTTCTCACACCTTGGTTCTCACTTCCTCATTGACAGGTGGTGTCTATGCAGCGTCCCCTTGAAGCTCGGTGGGGCTTTGTGTTTGCCTGATCAGCAGAACACAGCAGGAATGACACTGTGACCCACTCATAAAGATGGCCTGTGCCCCCCTCCTTCCAGGAGGCACTTTGCTCTTGGAACCCGGCCTCCATGCTGTGAGGAAGCCCAAGCAGCTCCCAGTGAGGTCCCAGTCGTGGCCGCTGCCCCAGCGAGCCCAGCCAAGCCACGTGACTCACGGTCCATGGAGTGTCACTGCTGCCCACTCTGTGTGACACAAACGACTGTTCTTCTACGGAGCGCGGAGCTCACTGATCATGGATGTGCATAGGTGTGCGGGAGGACCGTGACACGGGTCAGGCAGGCCTGGGTTCCAGCTCTTATTCTGCCCCACCTTGCTGGTGCTTTAGTCCTGCTACCACACTGTCGGAAGCCGAGTTCCCCTGTGCACAACATGAGGCTCATAACAGCTCTGCAGAGAGATGTCACGATCATTCAAAGAGATGCTGCCTATTGATGCCTGATGCTCTGCTGGGTCTGTCTGGTGATGCCGTTCACTGAGAGGATGTTTTGTGAGCTCTCTGAAGAAAGGTCACATGCAGAACAGGTCTCTTGATGATGGGAAGGAAAAGAAGAGTGAAAAGGACAGTTGTGATGGGACAGTCAGAGGACAAGGAGGGAATGAAGACCGAGGAGCTTCCTGGGACGTTTGGTGTGAAATACAGGGCAGCTCAGATCGGAAGCCAGAAAGGCATTGACTTAGGCGGGGGCTGGAGCGGGGCAGTGACCCGTGACATGTAACACAACTGTGCCCGCAGAGCAGAGGGCTGGCAGCCTGCATCCTGAAAGAGAAGCCGGAAGAAGCAGTTTGTGTTCACTTAAGGCCTTGATTTCTAAGCTATAGGATGTTCTTAAGAGACGTGTACACTGCCGTAAAGGTGTACATCACCCAGTGAGATTTCAATTTCCTCACTGTGAGTGGTCCTTCTCTTTTCTCTGGAGATACATTAAGCTGAATGTTGCTGGTCATCACCCACACAACACTGGTTCTCCCTGTGAACGCGCTCATTCTGTTTACTGCTGTCTCTGTGGATGGTTTCCTGTGTTTCACATTTACATTTAAATTCCTGATTCCCCAAATGTCTTACCTGATTATTACTGTAGTTTCACATGTTACTTTTACTCTGGTTCAGAGACCAACTGCCATGTCTAGAAATAAGGGAAGAGATTTGCTATTTTAAAAGCTTTTTATTTTATGTTGGAGTAGAGTTGATTTACACTGTTGTGTTAGTTTCAGATGTACAGCAAAGTGACTTAGTTATCCGAGACTGGCTACTCAATAGATGAAAATGGTCGTGTATCATTACAAACTACAGAGGGTTTCCCCATCCCTGGGCTAGTGGATCCACTCAGTGTGCAATTAACTGGTCAGAAAACATCTACTGCTGTTATCTCAGAGTCTTTTGGCTGAAAGGGATTTCTAGTTTCTCAATTCATAAAAAATGGAGATGGAGACTCAGACAAGGTCCCTGTGCAAAGTTAGTTACTTACCCGCTTGCAGTGGTTCAGTGACATTGACACAAACATGATCATGGGAAGTCCACGGTGAAGGCACAGTTTACAGCTGTCTCTTCTTGCCTTACTTTTCTGAAGACTAAATTTTCCAAGATGAGATGCAAAGTCGTTTTTAAGCCTTCACATACAAGGTTTTTAATATTCGTTGTCAAACATTTATTTAGTCCTCACCATGCGCAGGGCACTGCATTAGGTGCATCTTCTAAAATAAGCCATGTGAGGGAATGAAAGATAATTTCTGATTTAAAAAGCCAAATTATGAAAATGTAATATTTATTAGGCACTTGTAAGATAAAAGGCACTTGCTAGAGCATCACCTCTGTCAGCTTTACACCTCCGTGAAATTTCTGGTTTGCTCAAGTTGATATGGGTCTGATGCTAATGGGGACGAGGGCTGGAGTGTAATTCCTGAGAGCTTGGTGTGACGAATGTTAATTCTGACCAATCATGTCTAACACTCGGTAAATGAGTTCTACAGTTGAGGGGAGTGGGGCTGGCAGAGCTAATGGTGGTCTGGGGACCCCCAGGACCAGTGAGGGATGTAAGAGGCGGGAAGAGGAGCTGTGCAGAGTGGGCTCCCAGAGCTTTCCCACCTGGGCACCAGGCAGTGAGGGGGCCTGGGACACAGGATCTGGAGCCGAGAGTGAGGCAGAGTTCATTTGGAGGAATCAACACTTCTCTTCTTCTGAGGGTTCCTTCCAGGCATAGGAGTTTATAATGCACTCCTGCGCCCTCAACTCTCCTCCTCTCTCTGCTCCAGGAAAGGTGTCTGATTGGGAGGATGTGTCCTGTCTGGTCCAGATATCCAGAAATACTATCAGTTCAGTTCAGTCACTCAGTCGTGTCTTGACTCTTTGCGACCCCATGGACTGCAGCACACCAGGCCTCCCTGTCCATCACCAACTCCCAGAGCTTGCTCAAACTCATGTCCATTGAGTCGGTGATGCCATCCAACCATCTCATCCTCTGGCGTCTCCTCCTCCTCCTGCCTTCAATCTTGCCCAGCATCAGGGTCTTTTCCAATGAGTCAGTTCTTCACATCAGGTGGCCAAAGTATTGGAGCTTCAGCTTCTGCATCAGTACTTCCAATGAATATTCAGGACTGATTTCCTTTAGGATGGACTGGTTGGATCTCCTTGCAGTCCAAGGGACTCTCAAGAGTCATCTCCAACACCACAGTTCAAAAGCATCAATACGATCACCTGCCTACAAACATCAGCTCCCTCCTCTCACCCAGACTTCATCAGTAGTAAAGGGGTATTCTGGCACTGGTCAAGTTTAGAACCAACTCATCAAAGCTGTCATTCTGTACAAGGGACAGGAGGACACACAGACCCTCTTAGCAGAATTGCCTCCATATTGCTGGGCCTTTGCTGTTAGTTACACTCTTTTTTTTTTTTCTTTTTGTCTGTATGGGTCTTTGTTGCAGCATGCAGGCTTTCTCTAGCTGTGGTGCATGGGCTAAGTTGTGGTGCATGGCCTCAGTAGTTACAGCACCTGGGTTTCTCAAGTTGCAGTGTGGAGGCTTAGTTGCTCTGAAGCATGTGGAATCTTAGTTCCCCAGTCAGGGATCAAACCTGCATCCCTTGCATCTGAAGGTGGATTATTAACCACTGCACCAACAGGGAAGCCCCTGGGCCTCTGCTCTTAATACTGCAATCTCCTGCAATAGTTTCAGGTGAATATTTTCAGGTCAAAGCCCCAAATCCCTGGGATTCCTTATGTTCATAAACTAAACCTGTAAATTTAGCCAAGAAAAATGCGTGTGTTTGGGCAAGTGAAGGATATAGAATCCTCCAAACATTGCCTAAAACCACCACTGGGGCTTGTGACTTAATTTTAATTCATTATGTTGTTAGGCAGGGTCTCTGTGAAGCTATGTGAACACAGGGCTTTAGGCCACCAATGAGGGGAGTGAATATTTTCTTCTTCTTTCATTGTCACTCTTGCCACTCTCTTCTGAGCTGGATTGATGTGGATCATGAAGAAACTCACCCTCAGTTTGTGAAGGCAGGGAGAATCTGGGGGGTGGGGGGGTGGTGCTTAGGTGCCTGAATGAGAGTCAGGGCAAGTGCTGAATGGCCTCTGAGCCAAACTTCTGAAAGCCTGTTGTCTGGAGTCCCCTGGAGTTTTTCTATTTATTGGTTTCAGTTGCTAAGAAGTGACCATCCTCAGCACTGAGGCTGTTGCCCTTGGCTACACGTTTCTTTGTGGCCATAATCTTACATCACATGATACCAAACCGGCAGCTGGCAAGGCAGAGATCTTAATGAAATGTCTTCCTGGTGTTGGCCTCCTGGTATGAGGCAGGTTGTGTTAACTCACTTTTTCAATCAAAGGGAAGAGCTGACTTTAGTTTAACAGTGTCCTCCTCCCTGTTAGTAGGGATTTGCTGTTTGTTCTCTGAGATGTGTCAGTTAAAATCATGTCCCCTAAATTATCGCTTTCTTGATCGTTGCCCCTTCATGGGGTTCCTGGGAGTCTGTCTGAAGGTGGTGCTGTTATGGATGCGGGTGGTGGTGCTGATTTTCTCAGCCTGAGAAAGGCTCCGTGGAGCTGGTGCCTATTTCAAACCATGCGTGTTTTTGTCCCCTCACCGCCCCTCCCATCTCCCTGCCCATTGATTCCACAGATTAGATATTCACATTCAAGGTAACTGTTGAGTACATTTGTTTTCCTTTTAAAAAAAAATATTTTAATGACTTTGTACAATATTGCTTCTGTCTTATGTCTTGGTTTTTCTGCATGTGGGATCTTAGTTTCCTGACTAGGGATCAAACCTGCACTCCTTGCATTGGAAGGTGAAGTCTTAACCACTGGGCCGCCAGGGACGTTCCTGAGTGCCTTTCTAGTTTGAATTTCATTTGCCATCCTCTGGCTCCCTGACTCTGTTTTGTATCTCATCGTCTGTTTTGGGAGGAATCTTCAGGTTCTGGTATTTACTTTCAACGCAGACACCCTCTGAATGTAAGGAATTTCTATAGTGCACCAATAAAATGGTGGTGGTGGGGGGGTGATCTCTTTCTGTGTCTTATACCCTGAATCCATTTGCAACTTTTTGTCTCTTTTTCTCAAGGCAGTTCTAAACGCACCCCATGTCTGCTGCTGTTTGAAAAGGCTGTAAAATTCAAGCTACGTGATTATGAATACTATGAAAAAGGTTTTGACAACTTTTGATGGCATTTAATTCAAGTTAAACTCCTCTCATTCAAAATAATAAGCATAATGTTACTTATTATGCAGATGAGGCAGCAAGGCAGATGTTTGTCATCTCAGCGCATTCACTGGGGATTAATAAGTACACAAGCTGCGGGGGTTGGGGGGGCCCTGGGTTCAACCTGGGAATTTGAAAAAGGGCTGAGGAAGGGTGATTACTCTGGAGCTGCTCTGTCCAGTAAAGGAGAGGGGGGTGGGGGGCAGCAACCACGGGAGGCCGCTTACATTTAATGAACTCCAGTGAAAATGGACAGTTTCACAATGTGCTACCCTGGAGCCACAGTGACCAGTGGCAGCCTGTCGAGGAGCACAGACACAGCACATTTCTGTCGTTGTGGGAAGTCCTACTGGACAGCACTGCCAACCACAGGGGTGTTAGAACAGCCAGGGATGCTTGCGGATTTCTCTCATCAACGGGAACTTTACCTGAAAGCTTCTGGGAACATGTGAAGATCTGTGAAGAGCCAAGTGGAAAGGAATTGCCATCAGTTTGTAGCTGTTGGAGGGCTATCCCCATGTCCCATGGGCTGCACTAGAGCTGTGCTTCTCAAACCCGAGGTGTGTGGACACACGACTGGGGAGCTTAGAGTGCAGAGACTGACCCTGTTGGTCTGGAGTGGTGCCTGAGAGTCATATCCACCCCCTGGAGATGCTGCTGCCTTGGTCTTGGAAATGACAATTGAAGAAGCACAGATCCACAGCACTGATTCCCAGTCCTGGCTGCATGTCATAATCAGCTGGGATCCAAACACCCCTGAGACCTAGAACTCAGCCCCAGAGGTTCTATTTTAACTTGTCTGGTGTGTAATCTAGGCACTGAAGACTTTAAAAAGCTGATTAAAATTTGAGAACCATTGATGGAAGTAAGGCAAGTCTATTAGGTCTGAGGACCAGAAACACTGGCTTCATCTGGAAGTTTGTCAGAGATGCAGATTCTTAGGCTCCCATCCTGCTGAGTTCTAATCTGCCTTCCAGGGAAATTTGCCTGGTAATTTCATGTACATTACAGGTGAGAACACTGTTCCAGGTAGCCTTTAAAAGTAATCGTTTATTGATCTGTGTACATGTCTTTAAAAAAGTGTTTTTAAAGCAATAAGCTCTGTTAATTTCTAAAAAACCATGGCATATAATTTAGTTCATTTGCATGCCTAATTATTGTAGCTTTGACTGTCACGGCACAGGCACTAACAGTGGTTTCTGCTTGCATTGTAACAGAAGGCATCAATCAATAATGCCAGCAGAGTGGACACTGGACTTCCACACCTGAAGTCAAGAATTAACCAAGTTTTTAAGGGATAAGTTCCACAAGTTGGCATATAAAGGTTATTCCAGGTAAAGTATAAGTCCCCTTTCAGGTTTTTTTTTGATTTTAGGAAAGTATACACTTCAACATTACTAGAGATATTCAACATAGGTTCATTTTTATTTGATGTAATTTTTCATCATGAAACATTCAGGTCTCAGATCCTCAGTGGTGAGGGGAGAGTAGGAAGGGACTGTACTGTCTTGACCAAAACAAAAATGTGTCTCACATTGTGTTTTTCTTTCCAAGTGGTATTTTAGAGGAACAGTGCCAAAGAATTATAAAGGAGAAAGGCCGGCTCTGCTGTGTGTTAGATCAGCACTTCTCAGACTTGATTGGCAGGGACTGTGGTAGGGATCCTTGAAGAAGTTGTGTTAAAATGTAGACCCTGATGCTGTCAGCCTAGGACCGGACCTGAGACCTAGTATTTCAAACAGTACAGGTGGTGGGATGCTGCTTGTCTGTTGATGACATTTTGAGTAACAAGAGACTAGATGACTCTTCAGGACACCTTCTTGTAAATCTCATTTCAGTGATTCAAAAAATCAAGTGGTCTGGTATAAACAATAATAATGGTGATTTTGTTGAAAATGCTGATTTGCTCACTTGAATCATCCAAAAGAAAGATACCAAAAGGTCAGAATTATTCATAGCCCCATCATTAATGTAAAACTTATGGGGAAGTGAAGTCATTTAAGGCAAAAGCAAAATAGTAACATAAATACCTCAGATGACTACCAGGGCAAAATTTTCAAAATGTTGCAAGCTGTCTGCAAGCTTGAAGTAGCAATTTACATGCATAATTAGGTGCAATCAACAGTTTTGAAATGTAATATATTTTCTGAGCCCGTATTTACTTATGACAGACGCAAAAAAAAAAAAAAATCTGTGTCCCCCAAAAAACAGAAGGGCAGAGAAAGGAAAAATATTTGCCTTTAACAATGGGAGCCTGTACAAGCACTTGCCTAAATCTAGAACAAATTCAGTCGAAGTATTGTATCTTTGTTTTGATTTGCTCTTCATTGAAGTTCACAAACACATTTTGGAAGTAACAAGCATGGAAGAATAATAACCTTCCAGCCAGTTATTCCAGCTCCTGTTGGAACTGACATATAAATTTTTATTTCTACAACGTAAAAGGAAAATCTGTCAAATTTAGAACTTTGTTGCACAGAACACCACTGACTTTCTTCCTGCCTTCAGAAGGGGCTTCATTCTTTGAAGATCCCAAATATCTTTTAGAATAATTTATAGAAAAAAGATTAATTAAATGGGCAGTTTCTTCTTCCTAAATCAAGGTCCTCCGAGGATCACTCATGGTGAATTTCTATCATCTTAATATTTTCAGTAAAACAGGCACTGAGTGTTCCCTATGCCCTAAGGCTCTCTGCTAAGCACTTTACACAGATCATCTAATTTAGCATTATAAAAATACTATAAGGATTGATTGATTATAATGTACTGGAGAGGAAAGGGAGAGTAAGTGACTTCTTTAAAGGCAGAAGCTCTATATTTTCTTGGCTGGCACATTATCACATGAGGTCATAATGTCACTTAAAAAATGTATCAAATGTCAGACTAAAGCAAGCTCCTGTTATTTTAAACAAAGTCCCAGTTTAGAAGATGAGCTTGAAATTCTAATTTTTCATAATTCTGAAGAAAAAGAATAATTTCACCCCTAAACTTTTCTTTTCCCAAAAGCATGTTCACATTGCATTATCCAGATTGACTGTGTGTACTGATTAAAGGGGCAATTAACTTCTGTCATAGAGTCAGAGATGAAGCAATCACACTGAAGGATAAGGCATGATATATCCTTGTATAACTGCCACTATCTGGACAGTGTGTCTTGAAATTGTCAAAGCTGTCTTTAAGGCAAAGCAATCCCAAGACAAGCAACTCAACTTTCTAGTTTTAGAAGGCAAGCATGGTCTGTGATGCATCATATACGGGGTGGGGGGTGGTGGGGGAAAGCGAAGCTCTACTTAGAAATGCGCGGAGAGTTCATTTATCTTCTGATCCATGTGGGGGCATTGTGGAACTCAAAGCCCAGAACAATGGGCTCTATTTAATATTAAACAGCTTCTTAATAATCCTCTATCTCTCCACAGCTGCTGGAAGGGCCCTTCGGGGCGTGCAGAGTCGCCTTGGCCTTGGCAGTTCCTGTGGAGTTGTAAACTGCTCCCCAGGACCAAGGAGTGTTCAGTGTAGAAGTCATCCTTAATCAGCTGACTGTCGGTGAGCCCGGCTCTAAATATTCCCAAGAATATCCTGTCCTCTCCATCTGTCTCTCTAGATTTACAGATGCAGCTCACCGCCCGGCCCGGGGTCCCCGCCCCTCGGCGGAGCCCTGCCTGGGGAAGGGCGCCCTTCCAGCGCAGACGGGTGACTGGAAGCTGGCGCCCACGGGGGCACCTGGCGGCCAGTGCCCGGCCGCGACCCTCGCCTCTCTCTCCGCACACCCCCCGCCCCCACTATGCCCCCACCGCCCGCCCCTCCGCTGCAGACCTTTACGTGGAACTCAGGCTAGCCGCCAGACTCGCGTCCTCGCCCCGGGCGCGGGACCTCACCCCTTGCGGGTGCCGCCCGCGACCCGGTGGAGGCGAGGGTAGGTGGACTGCCGCCTGGCCTCTGCCACCGCCTGCTGGTCCTCGCCCTCCGGCCCTGAGGGCGGCTTGGGGCCACGGGAGCGCGGGGATGCTCTGTGCGCGGGAGCGGTGACCCTGGGGACACGCGCGGCCACGGGAGGGAGCGAGGGAGGGGCCCAGGCCGCTGTGGCGGCGGGGGTCACCCGGGGTTGGGATGCGGGCCCCGGCCGCCAGCCCCCCGCCGGCTCCCCTCCTTCCAGGGCTCCGCCGTCGCCCGGCACGGGTCGCCAAGCCCTGCCTGCCTCGCCCGGAGAGGGCGGGGTGAGGGGTCGGAGCCTGGTCCGCGGGCGGGGGTGGTGGGTTTCACTTACACCTGACCGGCCCCTCTCCTGTCAGTTTCACCCGCAGGTCCCGGAGACGAGATTGTTCTTCCAGTAACTTTGTTCCGAGGCGGAGGGGAGGGGAGACCCCGAGGGGCCCCCGGAGAGGCTGGAAAGCGCCGAGGATCTGGAGGCCGGGCTGGGACCGAATCCCCGGGCGGCCTCGGGCTGGGCGTGCGGCTGGGAGGCGTCGCCACCGCCGGGATGCGCTCGGCTTAGCGGGACTGCCGGGGGCGCCCGAAGGCCACCACTCCGAGGACGCGCAGCCCCCGCTGCTCGCGCTCCACGGGCCGGCGCCGCCGGTGCCCGAGCCAAGCAGCGAGCAGAGCTGCGGGGTGCGCGGGCGAAGGCTGGCGGGAGGGAGGGCGCGCAAGAGGCGGCCCCTCCTCGGCGAGCCATGCGTGCCGCGGGCAGCTAAGCCGCCGCCGGGCGCCGCTGCCAAGTCTGCGCTCCGCTTTTGTCTTGCCCTCCAGTGAATGGGAAGATGGAGATGGATGTGGAGGGAGTTTCTCCGCGCCCGGAGCCCATCCCCCGCTCCCAGGGGGCTGGAGGAGCCTGCCAGGCGCCGTCACAGCCGCCCCAGCCCCAACCCCAGCCCCCGCCGCTGCCTCCGCAGCATCCGGCTCCGGATGAACCGCCCGGCGAGAGTGCCGGCGCAGAGGACAGCGACGATCCCGAGGCGAGACCCAGCGGCGACAAGGGCGAGAGCAAGGTAGGTCCCCGCGTTGGCGCTGTGACACCTTGTGAACGAAACCAGGAAGCTCTGGTAGTAGCTGTCACTTTAACCCCGCCACTCCCCCACCCCCTCTCTCATCCAGGTGGCAGAGGGGGTTGCAGATGTGGGGAAGGCGTGCGATGCTGTGGGATCGCTGGGGGAGAGGCACTTTCTGACCTGGAAGGCGTGTGCGAAGTCCGTCCTGGTTTCTCTAGTCAAGTGTTCGTGCAGAGAAAAGTCTTCTGGTCCAGGCGATGTGATGCCAGGCAGGGCGCAGCATCCCGGGAGAGCGGGGTTGAGGACCGGTGCTCGCCCACACCGTGTAGCCAAGGCTTGTGCGAATGATCTAGGTCAGCGCGAAGCGTGTTTTCTGGAGCTGCCAAGTGCTTCCGAGACTCCTTGTAGGGAGGTGACATCAACCTAAAGATGACAACGGTGGGAGCAAAGTTTGGCTCTTCTGCAGAAGGGAGAGCTCTGCCTCACCCAGCTCCAAGCTGGAGGTCCTGCTCTGCTGCTCCCCTGGCATCCTCGTGCCTGGGAAGGGCAGGGACCAGGGGCCTGGCAGCAGGTGAGCCCTGGACACCTTTTGAGCCCTGCTGTGTCATTGTAGACCGGGGGATAGAGGCTACTGACTGTGGAGAGAGGAGCTCCTCAGGTAATTGGGTTCCAGGAAGAAGTGGCTCAAATGCTCTTGTCTGGTGCTGGTGTTTTTTCCTGTTGAGAAAATTGTGAAGGAGAGAAGGTGGCATAGAACATAATGCCTTAGGGTAACATTCTTAGAGTGTAGTTCCAACTCCGTCCCTGAGCAGAGTGTTCTTTCTCCACGCACACTTGGAGTTCAGTTTTGTGAATGCTGGTGTCGGCCAGTCATGTCTCGGCGAAGTCTATACATGTGTTTCTTAGTACATTTTGAAAGTGGCTGCAAATGTTGGGGAAAAGTTGGTTCAACAAATTAGACTTTTGGAACCAAAGAGGAGTCAGTGGAAATACTTGCTAACTGTGGTTCACTTGAGGAAGTGTTCAAGAACACAGCCCCTGTTCCTGGTGAGAAAAGAACTCAAGTCATGATATGTTCCTCCTTAGAGATTGCCTGGGCTTCGGTTGCACCTTTCCTAAGGTGTGAGTGGACTAAACAACACCCAAAATATGTTGGGATCACACTGGATGATGCCTCTCTGTCCTTGGAGACTGGCTCACCTTAACAGGATAGTATTCGCACATCTTCAGAATTTTGTTTTGCATTTGGATTACTGAGCTAAGGTTTGAGATTGTGGTTTATCTACCAAAATCAATATCGTGACTTAACATGACATTCTACCAAGGAACTGGAATTTGAACACACTCTAGACTGGGCCAGGGTGATGCGTATAGGAGTTGCATTGCTGAACTATGGGGAATTTTAATATTCTAATGTCCTCAGCTTTTCAGTTACATTTGATTTGACGAATATCTAATTCTGTCACGACTGCATAGTTACCACGTGAAATGACTGTGCTCAGTTTCATGAAATAACCATAACTGGGCAGCGTGTTATCTAATTGAACTGTAAGTCTCTTTTGCAAAATAGGTGTGGGCAATCATTAAAATATACAGCCTGTGTTGCCATTTCCACGTTGCTGGTTCATATGCCCTGAGCATGAGAAATTCCTGCCATCAGCAAAAAATCGTGCTTATTTGTTTCTCTCTGATGCACCACGCAAGCTGTGTGATGTTCTGCGGGTTGTGGGGAGTGAGGAACCCCGTGCATGATGTATGCTAGAATAGGTGGAGAGAGGACGGAAAGTGGGTTGATTACATTTCGCTAATTAGCATGTGCAGAAATTTGAGTATTCCACTGATGTGACTGACTTTCTGCATGTCTGCAATTTCTTGTGGTGGAAACAAATACTCCTTTTTTTTTTTTTTTGCCTCCAGGTGTTTGCCTTAAAAAATCATGTTGCCATCCTTCTCTTTACCCAGAAATCAGCTGAGTTAACCCTTTGCTAATATCTGCTATTCTCCTACCAGTCCTTCTAAAATCTGAGGATGGTGGCTCTGTCTAAGACTTTAATACTAACTCTTTCTGTCTTTGATGTCTACTAAGGCAAGTTATACATTGATTTTTCTTAGCAAATCCTGGTTTCATTAGTGGGAAGCATTTTTGGGTGTCTGATCAAATTATTCTGCTAAGATATAAATGGAAGACAAACTAGGATAAAGTGGAATGCGGTAGCTGCTTGGGGTGAAACTGGGGAGACAATCACAATAGGAGTTAAACACAGTAGTGTACAAATACAATGTATTGGATGGTTATTTTTGCTTCTTGTTCATGAGTGTAATAATAAATGAATTTTGAGTACTCTATTATTTATTTTAAATCTCCCCCACCCCCAAAGTGCAGGGCATTTATTTCCAGATTCTGGTTTGGGGCCATGCTTTTATTTTCTCCTGAGTTTACCCCAGTTGTCTTCTTGGAAAAGAAATCAGAGCTTCATGCCAGACCCACTTGTCTCTGAAATTGCAGGTTCAGGTCATACGTCCTCTGAAAGTCTCTGAAATAGGAAGGAAGGTTAGAAAACTGGATCAGTCAAGGGATTTTTTTGCACCAGAGTTTCATGACGTGACTGGCGCTTTCTGCGCGGAGAATAACAAGGCCTGATTCCTCTAGCAGCTGCTCTTCAGGGAGATGCTGTGGCAGCTTCATGCCGTGTATGCTCTGACTCCACGAATTGGGGAAGACCCTAAATCAACCAGGCCCCTGGGCTTGAAGTTAGGCTTCCTTGAGCCCTGGGAGAGGCAGTCTCCTCTCCTGTGATATGTCCAGAGATAAAGTGGCGACCCCTGTGGGCACCTGGTGAAGGGTTTCCTAAGTCATCACCTCAAGAACTTCTTCCTCGTGTCTGAAAGGCGTTTCCCTCACCTGGGCAAGCTCTTTTCTTCCAGTCTTGCAGATGAAGATTAAGCAGTTCCTCTCCTTGAGTCAGAGACCTCCAGATCCTTGAAAGTGTTCTCGACTCTGGATGGGATCATTCTCAAAACTTTTTGCAGAGTTTCCTTAGGCCATCACATTCCATTCCTTTGGTGGCTTTTAAAACCATTCTGAAATTCTTGGCTTGTGCTCAGTAACTCATGGATAGGTATTTCCCAAACTTTGTTTGGAAATGTTTTTTGAAAAGTTCCTTGTGTTGAGGACTAACCCCCGGTGTCTTCCTCCATCCGTGTCACCAAGTTGCTTTCACAAACGTGTGGGTTCTTCCACTGACCCCAGGTGAGTGGTATGAATGAATAAATGATCCTTTCTTGTCTGCTGTGGCTTCATGTATCCTCCCTTGTCCTTCCTCTCTCACCTCACTTCTCTTTCTCTCTTCTGCACACACACAAACCATTTACTGTGATGTTCTGTATAGAAGTGTGTATTTACGGTGCTGCGATGAGGTATCCTGACCAAACTCTTTTGTGTTCAACTCTCATTAAAGGCTTGGTCTGCAGGAAATGTTATTCTTGTAATTTGGACTGGAGAGACCCATGCTATTGCTCCCGGCGATACTTTACTGATGGACATAACCCAGGATGCTCGCCTTCCTGCATCCCATCAGTGACACTGACCTAAATCATCAGTCTCACAGAGGATGCTGTCGGGAGCCTGTGATCCAGTCCATGTTTTAGAGCCTTTTGTTTTGAAATAATTTCAGATTTATAGAAAAGTTGCAAAGATAAGACTGGGAGTTCCCTGTACCAACCTTCCCCTAATGTTCATATCCTACTTAATCATGACTTATACATTAAAATAAAGAAATTAACACAAGTATGATACTGTTAGCTAATCTCATCCAGTTTTTGTTGAATGAATGTATAACTTATCGATGTTTTTCATTCTATCCTCCCAGGACTTGAGACTTTTTTTTTTTTAACAGTTGAAAGTGTCTATGTAGGGGTATTTAAGAGCTAGATTTAGCCTCAGGTTACCTGTTTGCCCTGTTCCCGGCAGGTAGGAGCAGCTCCTCGAGTCCTAGGCTGAGTTCCCTGGGCTCTGCACCACATTACCCTGAGCCCTGTGGGAGTTACAACTTTGGCAGAGATGTGAACTTGTGGGGAGTGAAAGTCTGCTTCTCTATTTTGTCCTGAAAAGCACTCCTGCTCCTGGTAAGACAGGGTCTGTCAGTACACAGAGGACAGCAGAGTCTCAAGTGGCAAGTCGAGAAGAGGCAGTTGATAAAATCAGGACAGTTCACTCTGATGTTTAACCCCGTGGGTGTTTGCTCCTGGCAAGAGAAGTAGTGGAAGCCTTCTCCTTTCTGCCTTTTGCCCGCCAGGTGAACTCTGATTTCAAGCACAGAAGCAGAAACCTGCCCATATTAGGCAGGATACCGCTGTGATCCTTGTGGGCTTTCTGATGAAGATTGAAATCACAAAGACCACATTTGGGCTTGGCTCTGTCTTTCACTAGCTACTAACCTCAGAGAAGATCCTACTCTTTAAACATTTAAAAAAATGTTTTATTTTTATTTTGGCTGCATTGCGTCTTAGTTGTGACATGTAGAATCTAGTTCCCTTCCCAGGGGTGGGACTGTGACCTCTGGCATTGGGAACATGTAGTCTTAGCCACTGGACCACCAGGGAAGCTCTCAGTCCTACCCTTTTTATATCTGTCTCTTCATTTTTAACATAGGGTAGTAATAGCGCCCACACCAGTGGTTACTGTGTGGATTGAGTGAGATTAAACATGTAAAGTTCTGGATCCAGTGCTTCATAGCTACTGATTGCTCGACAGTTATTAGTAGTAATAATTGTGATGATGATTACTGCTGTTGGGGTCCATGGCTCTGAAGAGGAGAAGGCGTTGGGGCCAAGTCCATCTAGAGTTTTCAGTTTCCCAAAGGGTTGTGGGACTGGAAGTGATACAGACACACTGTTCTACAGTCACACCAGTTTCTGACTGTGTAGATCTTGAGGTATTCCCCAGTCTTTTCCTGGTGGGCAGGACTTTGGGAAGAAATATCCCTTATCCTGTCTTGTCAATAGACTGTTCGTCTCTCATCAGGAAAGCCAGGGAGGACCAGGAGGGCTGATCCCGGCTCCTAACCCAGGTCCCAGGGGTACACGCAAGACAATAATAGAGCAAGTGGGTTGCCCGGCTTTTACACATTACATTTGTGGTTTCTTAGAAGAAGTAGGTAGCAAATTTTAAGGCTTAAAGAAATAATTGAGATGAAAAGTTGTACCTTTTAAGATTCTTTTGATCGCAAGCAACAGAAACTGACTTTAATTTGAGCGAAAAGGTATTATTTTATGGTAAGATTGCAAGATAATCATGGGATCAAAGGAAAAGTAATAGAACTGATTTTGGGGAAATCCTGAAGCCGGGGACTCTCAGAAGCACCGAGTAATAGAGAATGATGAATGGTCTCCTGAGGGCACAGACATAAGAAGAGTAAATTCCACTTTTTTTTTTCTTTCTGTCACTCTGATGAGCGGAATCCATGGAAAGTTGTCTAACAGGCCTTCCTCAGGTCAGATATCAGCTTCTTGGGGACAGTGGGTATCCATATAGGAGGTTCCAGCAAATTGTATCCTTTGGAAGGGGTAGAGTTCATGTGGTAAAAATCGATGTACTGTTACCTGACCCAGAGGAATGGACATGAGGGGCAAGACAACCAGTGTAACTTCTCTTTGGGCAGAGAGTTGGGAGGAGGGAAAGGGGCAGGAAGAGAAGGGGGGAAAAAGAGAGAAATAGGGAAAGAGAAAAAGAGAGCCAGACAGAGACTGACAATGAACTTATCCAAGAACCTGGAATTGTTTTTTGCATTGATTTCCTAAACTCCAGTACTTTGGCCAACTGATGCAAAGAACTGACTCATTGGAAAAGACCCTAATGCTGGGAAAGATTGAGGGCAGGAAGAGAAGGGGACGACAGAGGATGAGATGGTTGGATGGCATCACCCACTCAATGGACATGAATTTGAGCAAGCTTCAGAAGATAGTGAAGGACAGGAAGCCTGGCGGGCTGCGGTCCATGGGGTCACAAAGAGTTGGACTCGACTTAGCGACTGAACAAGAACAATTTGAAAAGAAAATACAGAGAAAATGTTGCAATCTGTTGCTTACATACAGGAAGAAGGGGCAGAGGACTTGCCCCTTATTCTGATTTGCCATGTGAGACCCCCAGAATTAGGAAACTGGATTGCAATGAGTGGCCTCCCACGTTTTTCCAGGTGGAAATTTGAGGCCCAGAACAAGTGACTTGCCCAAACACAGAGCTGGCACTTGAAGACCCTTTAGTCTAAGACATGGCATCTGCTTCTGAAATTCAGAATTCTTAGTTTTCCCCACTAATAAAATGAAATTAATGATGTATTTCCCATCTTCTGAGCAGATAATCTGAGGATGAGTGTGATGTAGCCCAGATGTTTTAAAATGTAGACCTGCTATGGAACTCTCATCTCTACTAGAGTGGATATATTACCATGTTTTCGTCTGCCCTCAAGTTAAAGCAGGTTGGTTCTTTGACTTAGAATCTGTGTGTCCCGGTCTCTCTGTCCGCACATCTGGACCTTAGTTCCTGCAGGAGGAGGCACCCCCGACTGTGTGTTTCTCGCTGTTGTGGCAGATGTAGGGGGAAGCTGTTCACTACTGGGCACACTCACTGTTCCAGCACCAGGCCTGGCACACAGTGAGTACCCAGGGAATCGCCGTCTGAGACCCCTGACTGGGCATGCCCATTCAGCACATCAAGCCCTTCCTTAGATGCTGGCATTGCACAACTCAAGAGAGAAGCCCATAGCTGCATGGAGGCACACACCTGTCCCCAGCCCCTGATGCTCCGAGGAGCTGAGGCTGGCAGAGGGGCGGGGACGGGAGCCTCCCGTGACAGGCTGCGTGGAGCGGAGTCTCAGAGGGGAAGGAGTGCAGGAAGCGTAGGAAGGGTGTCCACTGGCAGAAGGGCTGAGAAAGGCTCAGAAACTCTTCACAGGATCTGCGGAGGCATAGCTAGAGGTGTGTTTCTCGTGGAGGCCCATGATGGCCGTGGAAAGTTCGGATGCCCTCTGGTTAAGAGTGAGTTGAGAGTGCATGCTTGACCCTATTTCCCTCCCCAAGGGGGGAATTTAATGGATCCATACATTGGAAGGAGTTGAGGAGGCAGAATTAACTCCAGTGTATGACTTGACAAGGGCTTCTCTGGTGGCTCAGACGGTAAAGAATCTGCTTGCAATGTGGGAGGCCTGGGTTTGATCCCTGGGTTGGGAAGATCCCCCTGGAGAAGGGAAGGGCTACCCACTCCAGTATTCTGGCCTGGAGAATTCCATGGACTGTACAGTCCATGAGGTCACAAAAAGTTGGACGTGACTGAGCGGCTTTCACGCTAAGGAGAGGACATTGCATCATTGCCTGAGTAGAAGACATAAGCACAAGAACTCTTAATAATGGAATTTATTTCGGGACAGAGTGGCCTTTCTTGGGAAGGAATAGGTAGAGGCTTCACCTAGCACAGTCCCCAGCCCCCAGCCGTGGCTCCCAGGTCTCTGCCCTCCTGTCCCGCCCTGGCCTCACTGCCCGCGCCCTCTGTGGCCCTCTGTCCTGGAGCGTGGGACTGGGCACTGCTGGCGTGCGCGGATGGCGGCCTGTGCTGGCGGAGGAGCTGCCTTCACTGAGATACCCTTCCTTTTCTCACCATGCAGTTTTGGTGCAGTTGACATCAGCGGGAAGGGGGTCCGTCTTCTTAGAGTAGGACATCGTCTTACACATTTTTAAAGGTGTCTTGAGCCGAGGTAGAAACGTTCCCGAGGGCATGGTTGGTGCGGCCGCTCTGCCAGCTCCTTTTTCACAAGTGAGGCCTTTCCACATATCATTAAGATCACGTGTTGGCCTCGCTGACCAAGCAGCTGGGTGGAAGGAGATCGTGAGATACCGGGTGACGCCGGTCAGTGAGCGACCTGCTTTCTTGGTTTGCTCCCCCCGTAACTGAAGGCCCAGGTCACGTCCCTTCACCAAAACCGGCAGCAGTCGGCCCACCCGTCCTTCCCCGGCCCCCGTCTCAGCCGCCCCCAGGCTTGCATTCCCCCTGCCCAGGTCAGATCCCCTGTATTTCACAACCCACTTTTTTTTTTTCTAAAGAAAGATTTATTGGCGTCTGATTTTTATGAAAGTGATAACTGGTTTTTTAAACGTCTATCTACTTTTGGGTCCTCTGGGTCTGCGTTGCTGTGTGTAGGGGTCTGTAGTTGCCATGAGGCAGGCTGCTCTCTGGTTGGGGTGTGCAGGCCACTCACTGTGCCGGCTCCCTTTCCCGTGGTACACAGGCTCTAGAGCACGTGGGCCTCCGTGGTTGCAGCTCATGGGCTCAGCAGCTGTGGTGTGTGAGCATAGTTGCCACGCCAGCATGTGGGATCTTCCTGGCCCAGGGATCAAACCCATGTCCCCTGCATTGGCAGATTCTTAACCACTGGACCAGCAGAGAAGTCCTGGCTTAATTTATAGACAGTGAAATTCACCCTTTTAAAGTGTACAGCTCAATGAGTTTTGACAAATGTTCCATCTGTGCGGGGCTTTCCAGGTGTCACTAGTGGTAAAGAACCCGCCTGCCAGTGCAGGAGACTCAAGAGACTTGGGTTTGATCCCAGGGTTGGGAAGAGCCCTGGGGATAGGAAATGGCAACCCACTCTAGTATTCTTGCCTAGAAAATTTCATAGACAGAGGAGTCTGGCAGGCTATAGTCCATGGGGTCACAAAGAGTCAGACATGACTGAGCCACTGAGTGCGTATGCGTACACACACACACACACACACACACACACACACACACACACACACCTATGAAGCCACCACCCTAAGCAGGATGTGGAAGGCTTTTGTTGCCCTCAAAGGGTTCCTGTGTGTCTATCAACAGATAATTCCTTCACCCCATAAACTTAAAAAATTATGAAATTTTCTATAATTTCACATGA
Organism: Cervus canadensis; assembly: GCF_019320065.1. NCBI lineage: Eukaryota > Metazoa > Chordata > Mammalia > Artiodactyla > Cervidae > Cervus > Cervus canadensis. The sequence goes on along the minus strand of NC_057407.1, from coordinate 55,864,773 downwards.
AGTCAAGTAGTGTGTAGTGTTTTCATCAGGCTTCTTTTGCTTCACAAAATGTATTTGATCGTCACTCACCTTGATGTGTGTCAGTGGTTGCTTTTGCTTACTGGGTCTTATTTTGTTGTATGGATGTATATTGTTTATTCATTTACTTGTTGATGGATATTTGGGTTCTTTACAGAATTTTGGCCTTTATGAATAAAGCTCCTATAATTTTTTTTATGGGCCATTGATTTTCATTTCTCTTGAATGAATAGGAATGAGATTGCTGAGTCATGCATTAAGGGTGATTGTAGGAAGCTCCCAATCTCTTTTCATGAGCAGCTGTTCAAAATGTGCTGAGACCGTGTGTTCCCACCATGCGGTCGGGATGAGTGAGAATTCCAGTTGCTTCACATTATTGCCAACACTTGTCAGTATCTTTAATCTTGGTCCGTTTAGCAGGTATGTAATGATATCTTATTGTGGCTTTAGTGCGCATTCCCCTGTTAACTAATGATGTTGAACATCTGCTGAGACAGTTTGTCATCTGAAGATTTCTTTGGGGAAAAGTTTGTTCCAATCTTTGGCCTATTTTTTTTTTTTAAATAGGGTGTTTGTATTCTTATTATTGATACAGTCTATTGTTTTCACATAGGTTTAGGCTTCAAAAACCCTGGTAGAAGCCTGAGGAACTTACAAAGCAAGGGACATTTTTGAGTTTCTTGAGGGTTGTTGGTGAGCTAACATGTACTGGGCATTTATCCAGTGCCAGTCATGGAGGAGGGTGGGCTCACATCGGGTCATCTCATTCCAGACACCATGGCAATCCTGTGAAATAACTGTTATTAGCCCTGAGGTTGCACAGCTAGGATACGTCAGAGGAAGACCTTAGATTTAAGTCTGCTGACTCGGTCGCTCCACTTCCCCAGGTGTGGCTCCAGGCTTTCTCCATGTTTTCCACTAGTCTGCCAGCCCTGGCTGTATGCACTGCTCTGGATGCTATAAAAGCAGCCCTCGGGCAGAATGACAGTCACCACTGACATGCAAATAGGGACGTTGAGATGAGGGCAAAAGAGCTCCAGGTTCCCAGTCCTGAAAATGTCCTTTCACATCTGCATCTCCATTGCTTGCCACGTATGGCAGAAATGAAGCCAGTATTGTAAAGCAGTTATCCTTCAATTAAAAATAAATAAATACTAAATAAATAACTTTTAAAAAAATAGTAAAAAAAAAAAAAAGTCACATCCACTTCATACGGTGTATTATGAAGAATGAGTGTTCTCCAGAGATGTGGAAAGTTTGAGCTGTCCTCTACCTGTCAAGACCCAAGGATGCCTGTCTCTGTCAGCTCAATTGCAGTGCCATGGGCACCCAGGGACCAGGGCAGGGCTAACCCCTGGGATATTAGAGCTTATTGCAAACCCCTGTTTTGTTTCTTGGGCAAACCCTGTGAAGGCTCTAGTTTGGATACTCTTGTCAGTAAAGATGATGGAGAAACCCCCTTACCATGCAGCTGAGTGTTGTGAGGATTAAATTAACCAGAACAGACTGACCTGCTCCATTCCAGGAAACCCTGGGTTCCAACTAAACTGGGACAGTCGGTCGCCCCGATTGCACATGCCTTGCAGAGTGTGTGGGCCCTTACAGGCTCTTGCAGCTGTCGTTGTTGAAAGGGCTTTGGGGAATCCTCTCTGTGAGTATGAAAAGGACTCATGGCGTTTCGGAAGTAAGGAGGCCTGTGAAGGATTCCAGGTTCTCCACATTGGCTTAAATGACAGTTCAAAGTGAGGCTGCGGGTTTGAATCGGATGAACAGCATCACCTTGCTGGGTAAGTGGCTGTAGAACTTTTCAGGGCAGCTCCCCAAGGCCTCCAACCAGGAAGTCAGTGTGCTTTGGAAAGTGAGCCCAGAAGTCTTCCTGGCCGGAGGACCGAAGGCTCTTTCCAGGTTTGCCTTCTCCAGCAGGAAAAAAAAATCACCCCAACAAATGATTTCTAAAAACATTGCATGGTTGCAAAGCATCAGACGTGGTGTTTCCCCAAAGGGCCTCGGTAGGAAGGGGTTGCCCTGCTTTGGAGGACCTGGGACTCGGGTGGTGTGACCCTGGCCCTTGCCCCCGCCCTCTAACTGAGCTCTCAAACACGTTTTCTTTGCACCTCAGGGTCCCCAGCTGGGAAGTGGGGATAAGAGTTTTACTTTGCTAAAAACTGTCTGAACTGGAAACTCAAATTTGATAGTACTGGGGCAAAACCTTTTGTAATCTCTTACACAAGTCTGAGTGTGAGTGTGTATGTGTGTGTCTCTGGTTTTGTGGGATTTCCTCCCGTGATTTTCTGGGACCCTATTTAAAGAATTGAGCAAAAAGTTACCCCATTAGAGTCATAGGTTCTGGGAGTTGGGGTCCCGGGGAGCATGTGGTCTTCCTCGGGGGGCGTCTCAGATGGCCCTGGGTGATCTCAGGTGATGGGGGTCCTTGGGGCTGGGTTTGGACATCGCAGACTGACCCAGACAGCCTGTCTCCGGGCCGCTCTGATTGCTTATTCTCTGGATGACAGCAGTACTGACCTGTGGCCAAGACGCTCCCTGCGGCCGCCTGTCCCCCACCCCTTCACTCGATTCCTATCATCCTGCAAAGTTCCATTCAAGGAAGTGCTCCCTTATAACCTTCCCTGTCGATCCCATTGGTCAGGTTCCTGCTGATAGGGTACGGATATTCCTTTAGGAAAATTTAAAAAAATACATTTATTGAAGTATAGTCGGTTTACAGTGCTGTCTTATTTATTATGTACAGCAGCGTGACTCAGTTATTCCTGCTATGCTCACTCACTCCGTCGTGTCCAACTCTCTGTGACCCCATGGACCATAGCCCGCCAGGCTCCTCTGTCCATGGGATTCTCCAGGCAAGAATACTGGAGTGGGTTGCCCTGCCCTCCTCCAGGGATCTTCCCCACCCAGGGATTAAACCTGGGTCTCCTGCATTGCAGGTGGATTCTTTACCGTCTGAGCCACCAGGGAAGCCCCAGTTATACATATATGAATATATTTTTTCTTTTTCATAGCCTTCATATTTTTATTATGGTTTATCACAGGATATACCAGGGTTGGTATACTGTATAGCATAGGGATATAGTTCCCTGTGCTATCCAGTAGGACCTTGTTGTGTATCCATTTTATATATGATAGTTTGCATCTGCTGATCCCAAACTCCCAGTCCTGTTCCCTGCCCCACACCACCCCCCCAGCAGTCACAAGTCCGTTCTCTGTGTCTGTGAGTCTGTATCTGTTTTGTAGATGGGTTCACTTGTGTTGTATTTTGAATTCCACATTTAAGTGATATGATATGGTTTTTGTCTTTCTCTGACTTACTTCACTTAGGATGATGATCTTTAGTTGTGTTCATGTAGCTGCAAATGGCGTTATTTCATTCTTTTTGATGGCTGAGTATTATTCTGTTGTATATACTTTCCACATCTTTATCCATTCATCTGTCAGGCATTTAGATTGCTTCCATGTCTTGGCTATTTTGAATAGTGCTGTGAACACAGGAGGGCATAGATCTTTTCAAATTTAGTTTTGTCAGGATATATGCCCCCAAGTGGGATTGCTGGATCATATGGCAACTCTAGTTTTAGTTTTTTGAGGAACTGCCATACTATTGGGTTGGCCAAAAAGTTCATTCAGGTTTTCCTGTAACATGACAATCCTGAGTGATTTTTTTTGCCAATCCAGTGTTTTGGATGTGCCAATGCATAGTGGCTATGCCAGTCTACATTCCCGCCAGTATGGAGGATGGTTCTCTTTTCCCCACAACCCTCTCTAGCTTTCATTATTTGTAGACTTTAAATGGTAGCCATTCTGACTGGCATGAGGTGGTACCTCATTGTAGTTTTGATTTGTATTTCTAATAATTAGCAATGTTGATCATACATTCTTAGTTGTATCACTAGCTATTTAATGCAAGCTATGAAGACAGATGAGGCCTGTCTTTTTCATAGCTATTTCCCCAACCCTAACATGGTATAGTCCATAGTACACTTTCTGAATGATGTCAGCCTTGCCTTGGGAGCAGGCATTTAGTAATGGCTAGCTGTGGTGGCTGGCAAGATGGAGCTGGTGTGGTCCTTGTCCTGGGCTGACAGCTTTCCGCTAGAAGCCTCCTCACTGTCCCCAGCAGACAGTCCTCAACACAGCACCCTCTCCCTTATTTTCTAGACCTGCATTATCCTATGTGGCCGTCATTAGACTACATGTGGCTGTTTACATGTGAATGTAACTAGAATAAAAAATTCAGCTCTTTATCTGTTTAGCACACTTCAAATGCTCAGAAGCGCTAAGTCCAATGGCTACAGTGTTGGGCAGTGAAGACAGGACATTTATGTCATTGCAGGAAGGTCTCCTGAGCAGCAGTGTGGTAGAGGATGACTGCACCTCTTCTGGCCCAGCCGGTTTGACTGAAATGCTCTGAAATGCTCTGAAAGCACTCTTTCAACAGGGATGCAGATTTTACCCACAACTTCCTGAGGTTTGCTTTAGGTTCTTGGTGAATTGCTTGCAAATTGTTTCTGAACTACTTATATTGTTGTGTGTAGAGGCTGCCCAGAGCCAGATCTCATTCGAAACCTTTGACTCATGGCTTACAATTTTTACTCAGGTGTTCTAGTAAATCTTGGTATTTGTCCCCGGCCATTATAGAAAACAGTCTCAGGTAAAGTGGCTCCAAGAGATGGCTTTTCTATTACCCAAGTTCAGAGCCATTATTAGTGGGCAGTTGAACCACACTAACACTTCCTTTTTGCCATTTACCGATGACTGTTCTCCCACCATGGGGTTATTGCAATGGTGCTTGTCAGAATACACAGGCAGAGAAAGCCAGTGTCGGTCGTTACAGAGCTCCTAGGTTTGCAACAACCATTCAGGGAATAGTCTCCAAATTATGTAATGGATTAAGAGTGCTAATCTTTGCTTCCCTTGTGGCTCAGCTGGTAAAGAATCTGCCTGCAATGTGGGAGACCTGGGTCCAATCCCTGAGTTGGGAAGATCCCCTGGAAAAGGGAAGGGCTACCCACTCCAGCATTCTGGCCTGGAGAGTTCCATGAACTGTATAGTCCATGGGGTCACAAACAGTTGGACATAACTGAGTGACTTTCACTTCACAAGAGTGCTAAGTTCCAAAGTTACATCCTTACAGTGTCCTGTTCTTCTGTCTTCACTCAGCAAAATTCCAAGTGCATTTTGATTACTAGTGGTTTTAAGGACGGGTAAATAAGGAAAAGAGGACATGAATTTTAAAAATCAGATGAAGGCTACCTTTTTAGCTGCTTTTGTATTGCAGTTTCTTTTTTCATTCTTGAGTGAGAAAAGGGGTCTTTTTGAGGTTGGAGGAAGGACTGGGGAATTGTTCTTAAAGATTCAAATGTGGGGCTGCGGAGCCTTTGTCTAACACATCCCTGCAGCATCAGCAGGGAGTGAGTTGGGAAGCGGCCTCAGAGAGGACGTGGTGCTTCTGCTTCTTGTGAGCCAGGATGACAATTTGAATGACCCCTGGAAGTGATTTAAAACTCTTCTTATTTACACATGCAGTTAGCTGGGAGGCCCCTGGGCTCCACAGTCAGAGTGTGGCAGAGCCTAGAAACAGGGTGAGGATGTGAGTGTTCCCCTCTGTCCAAGGGCCAGTGTGCGAGGGTGTAGCTAATAGAACAGTAGTACGGAAAGAAAAAGGCACAGGTCTGTCGGTAATAACAGCACCTTTTTGGTATTTTTAGGTATTATTTAAGCAAGTACTAAAATCACAGAGGTATAGGAGGATTGATACATTTGCCAAAAGTTGGGAGTTGTAGCCAAGGCAACGACAATTGCTTGTTAGCTGTTACCTTCTTCCTCCTGTTTGCACTGAGGATGGGAGACCAGCTCAATCTGGAGGCCTGAGCATTGGGAGGCTCACATCTCACCCCCAGGATGCTGAGGGTGCAAAGATAGGATTGTGGTGGCGGTGATGTTAACAGCTTCAAACCCCTGGGAACCTAGCAAGGTGCACAAGCAAGGGAAAATCAAGTCACGGCTGGGTTTTCAGTCCCTGGAGCCTCCTCGCTGTAACCACGGAGCCTTCTCATGCACACCACTCACAGGTATGTGGAGTTACCTGTGCCTTGCTGTAACAAAGGCCCTCAGGTCGGAGTCACAGCCTAAATGCTGGGTAGACACTTGTCCATTTTTTCTCCTATTTCAGTTTTGAGACAATTTTGGGATTCCAGGAAACACCCCCATTCGTGGCACAGGCCTTGAATTCTACAGGGTGTGGTCTCTGCATCAGCGTCAGCATGTCAGATGTCACCTTGCTGGTGTGGATCCCTCTGGTGAGGAGGGTAGAGGGAAAGAAAGGAGCTTCCAGAGGGAAAAATGAGCCTGAGGACCCAGCATCTCACAGCTGCTGTGATGTTTGAAAATATGTAAGAAATTCTTATTTTGATGCATCAATTTTACTGTGGCCTGGAGTGGAGATTTGCATCTCTAAGGCCATTGAATGTGGAGACAGCAGTGTAGTAACCACACAGCTGCCTCTGTTGTTTAGTCTCGTTTTTTCCCTTTTCATTTTCCCTTCAGTGTGTAAGAGACACTGCAAATTCTCGAAAGGGCTAACCTTCAGGGCCAGACTAAGTGTCTGTTCAGTGCCAAGTAGGTAAAGCAGAGTCGAACAGAAATGATGTTTCAGCTGAGGGTCATAGCGCTCTCTAAAAGACAGCCTGGCTTTCTGCTGATGATTCATCAGAAAAATGAGCCTGGTAATTGAATTGGGGATTTAAAAGGATCATAAGGAAAACAGCCACATCCGACTGTTGGCGCTGTCATAAGAAATTCTGTTAATGTCGGTGTGCGAGGCAACCCTTCATTGCAGTGGGCTCTTCAGCTAATGCAGGCTGCTGAGTTTTTGGCCCTCATCAGTTACAAGAGACTGTTCGTCACCGCTGCGGAGTCAGGGCAGGCTGGGAAGACCCGAGCTGAAAGAGGGTCTCTGTAGATGCCTGTGATGCCTTCTCCATGTTGATCAGACTTGGGAGGAAATCTGGGTGCTGCAGTGGAAGATGGATGACAACCAGAGAAGCTAACTTGGAGGAATTTTCTGAGCAAAGTATTCTCCTTTTTAGCACAGCGATGATGAAAACAGGGAGAAGATATGTAGCCACTTCCTCTTAAAAGGGAATAGATTTGCTGCTAACTGTATGGATAAGTTGCTTTACATAGGTAAACGAAATAACCATCTTTTGGAAAGTTAAAGGTATAATCTTGGACTTTTCCTGGGGGTCCAGTGGTCAAGAATCTGCCAGTGCAGGGGACATGGGTTCAATCCTTGGCTGGGGAAGATTCCACATGCCCCTGGGCAACTAAGCTCACATGAAGCCCATGCACCTAGGGCCCATGCTCCACAAGAAGAGAAGCCACGGCATTAAGAAGCTCAGGCACCGTGATCCCCGTTCACAACTGGAGAAAGTCCGAGCCCAGCCATGAAGACCCAGCGTGGTCATAAATAAATAAATAAAATAATAATAAAAACAAAGGTCTAATCTTCTCTTAAGGAATGATTCTCAAGCAGGGGCTATCCTGTCTTCCCTTTGCCCCCTGGAATATTCAGCAATACCTGCAGATGTTTGTGGTTCTCCGTCAGGGATGGGATCCTCCTGGCGTCTTGTGGGTGAAAGCCGTGGATCCTGTGACGTCCAGGCCTCCCACAGCTGTGGATCATCAGACCCCAAAGGTCAGCAGTGCCAACGCTTGGAGCCCTTGGCAGAGAATGTTCTAGATTTTTGGACTGTGCCTTTGTATAGACTTCATAAGGATACTATTTTGAGGAGAAGGTTTAAACAGAGAATGTCTAAGACTTTTCCTTGTTACAGAGTTGTCAGGACCCCCGAATCTGTTAATCCATCCTTTTGTCAGATCTAATTCTAAGCAGCAAGTCTGAGGAGAAAGTTCTTTAAGCCAAAAATTCTAAGCACTGTCTTTGCTGTTAACAAAACTGATACCCATTGTGATTCCTTCTGTTGCTTCAAAGGTGGGTGATGGGAATTGTCCCCCCTAAAAACAATTTTCTTAGACTGTAACAAAGATTCTGTGTCTCACTGACAAAATATATATGCTTCCTGTTTCCAAACCAGTGAATTCAAATCCCGTAGCTGTTATACTTGTATTAAATTTTGCTACAAGCACTTTCCTATCTTGTACAATGTAGATTAATCCATGCTTATGACTTCAAATCAAGAAAAACATTGTTTCCCAAATAGTTTACATGGTTTCTTCCTAGAAACACACCAGAAGGCTAGGAACACTTAACCCTGTAAAGTATTGGTGGCCAGCTAAATAAGTCATGTTGGAAAAAAGACAGTACTTAACCTTATTCAATGGATATGAAAAGTGTTAAAAGCTTACAAGCAATCCAGATTCCATTTTTAATTTTGGTAAGCACAAGTAAGGAAATTCTTAGTTAACAAGGAAAATTCTGCTGACTCCATTCAAAATATTGAAAGGTTTAATGTGTAACATTTGTTACATTAACTTTACTAGGCCAAAAAATAAACTCTTGGTCTGTGTGAGGTGTGGGGAAGGGTCCCCACCAGTTAATATGTTCAGACCCCAGAGTGAGAGGTACGGGGTCATGCTTTATTTCTGAGGTTGGCAGACTTTTTCTGCAAAGGGCCAGATAGTAAATATCTTTGGCTGGTGAGCTATACAGTCTCTGCCTCAGTCACTCAGTCACACTGTTGTAGTGTGGGAGCCGCTATAGACAACCTACACATAAATGGATGTGGTTGTATTCGAATAAAATTTTGTTCAAAAAAACAAAATCTGGCCTCAGACCCTAATGTGCCAACCTTTGCATAATTTACCCCAGGCAGCTTTATCGCGGGCAAGTGCAGAGTTCTTGTGATTTTTTTTTTTTTTAAATGACGAGGATTATTTATGGAACAACAGGACCATCTTCAAAGACTCCAGGTGGGGAATCATTGCAGGATACACTTAAGTGCTGGTCTGCAGACCATCACCAAGCTACCAGGGAGAGGGTGCCCTACATACAGTATTTATTAAGACGTGACGCAGCCTCCATGAAAATATCATAGGGTCTGTTAGGTTAGTATGAGAATACCAAGTAACTCTTTAATAATTTCTAGATTTCAGATTTGGTTGGTAAAGAATTTAGATTGGGAAAAAAGGAAACCAGCCATTTCAGAGGAGGATTGGTTCCCTGGACTCAGACCAGTGTTGTGTGGTGGCCCGCTGGTCAGAATGGTCATCAGATGCTCTGACCTCTGACCCCGGTAGCACCTGACGAGGTGTGGCATGGTCTTGTTCAGTAGGTTCTGGGCCTTCCTGTTGTAGTTTTCCAGTGTGGGGCTCTGTTACTAGGCCTGATATGAGGTCAGAATGAGTGATGGTCCCTGCAAATGGAGATAGAGAAATGATTAGAGATGATGCCAGCATGACCGGACTCTGTGACACTTCCAACCAGCCTGCCAGTCGCCCTCAGTCAAGAAAGATAAACCTGCAGGAGTTTTGTGTGCAGGTTCTCAATCAGGGGATGGGAGAGGGGCCACAGGCCACGAGGAGCTCAAGAATAAAGATGCCTTGAGTCTGCATCTCATGTGACATGTGAGGCTCTTAGGACAGAGTCTCAGGTTCCCTGAATGAAGTTTCTGCTGTGATCCATTAGCCATGTTTTCTTCAGTTCTAAAAACCAACACACATGCACACACACATTCACACACACACACACACACACAGAAACTTTTACATTTGCCTCTCATATGAACAAGGGTCATATAAAGGAGCTCATAAGTAAACCCTCTGCTGCTCTGTTACAAGGAGCCTGTGATATACACAGAACTGATTTCATCATGTGACTAGGTTGAAGAAAACTCGGTGTAATACTTACATGATGTCTGGCATGGCCTACTCCTCTATTTCCAGGAAGCATTAAAAAGAATTAAAGGCAGACAGAGCTTTTCAGCTGCACTAGAGCCAGCTCTCTATTTATAAAAGAGGCTAGTGAGCTAGTTACCTATTGCTGCATAAAAAATCACTCACAAACTTAACAGCTTAACAAACAATACAGATGTCTTATTGCACACAGTTTCCACAGGTCAGGAAGTTAGGCAGCTCATCTGGGTGGTTCTGCAAGTGTCCCTCATGAAGTTGCAGCTCACAGATGTCAACTAGGACTGCAGGGAGAAATGCAGCCGCTGAGTCCATTTTCTCTGGAAGGGGTAGAGGTTGGAGCTGAGGATGGATTTTGATAGAAAGATAAGCAGCCCTGCTCGAGGTCCCAGACTTCAGAACTTGACTTGCCTAGAAACACTCCCATTTTATGAAATCATGCGGATGTGAAGTTTTGTGATACAAGTTTTTATTGCTTTACTTGATGAGTAAAATTTAAAACAGTGTGAACCCAATCTCACAGTAAAAATTTTAGCAAGAATGCTAATTTCAAGCTTGGGGGCTAAGTGCATTGTAAACTGTTTATACTGTTGGTAAATGGGACGGGGGTAGGAGGGTACCACTTTGGATAAACATAAACTCCCACCATTCTTTTTCAGGATTATTCTAAAATCTGTAAGGTCTTCAAGACACATTCGCCCCTCCCTGGGAAGCAGTCATTCTTACTTATCCCGAGTGTCCATGGACTTATGTGCATGGCACTGCCACTGGTCGTATTCCACCTTGCATACCTAAACCACCTCTGTCCCCGGTGTGGACATGGTCATCCTTCAGTTGAGGTACTTCTCAGCCATTGTTGTTGTCACTTATTACTATTATACCACTTATCCAGCACTTACTGGGGCCAGGCATTGACCTGAATGTTTTGCTTCTCTGTTATCTCATTTAATTATCCTCACAAAATCTTATAAGGTATCACCTCATTTGCCCATTAAGCTAATTGAGTTTCAGAGGCTAAGACAGTTTGTGGTGGAACTGAGATTGAGATACATTCTAACCACTATAAAGCCCTCCCCTTTCTTCCGAAGTATGGGGCCCATCAGATTTAGAGTAGTAGAATGAGTATCTTTGGCTTTTGGTCTCATATCTCTAGGTTAAATTAAATCATGTGTTTCTTGATCCTTACATCATGCTATGGAGGTGTTTTTCTGCTGCTTTAAAAATCATTCTTAAACCCAGACATGGCCTCCTCACTTCTGGACACAGACACTTCCTGTCCTGTAATGCCTTTGCATGCAGATAAATGCCCAGCCTTTCTCTGAACATGGGTCTCCTTTGAGAATGAATTCACAAACATCTCAAAGAATGGATCTCTGGAGTTTTACAGAGGAGAATCCAGTCTCCTGTAACAAAGCGAAGTAGGACTGATAATTCTTGTGAAGGCAGCTTAGAAGGAACGCATCCATTGCCAACCCTATTCTACCCTCCAATACTGACTCCCTGGTAAACTGGTAAATGGGTTCAGCCGATACGGATTTTCTCATTTGGTGGGCTTACAAACCCATGTCGATCTTCGACATGGCCCTCTTGTTGGTCTAGCCTCATTGAATCAGTCTTCAAGAGTGCCAGAAAGAACAAGCTTTTAAATCAGACCACACTGAGTTGGAATCCTGGCTCAGAAACCCCATAGCTGTGTGTGCTGGTTGAGAAGTTACTTACATTTTCAGTACAGGAGTCTCCAACTCTGCAAATAGAAGTGGTGCTGCCTAAAGGTCAAATAAAGCAAACAAAAATACTCAGTGTAATGTCAGGAGACTGGTAGATCCCCAGTAGTTATTGCTGCATTAATTTGCTCATAAAAATATCAGTTAGGGATACAGCAAGCATCAGACAATGTGAAAAATAACTATAGAGCTAGAGTTGACTTTTCTCACCTTTTAAGTCTGCAGATTGGTGGCTGTAAGTATTGGTCAAGGGCTCCAGGGGGGCAGACTGTAGATTCTGTGATGCTCTGGGCTTTTCCCTCATGTTGGCGAGAGACCTTCTGAAGTCCGAGGTGTCACATCCGTGTGCCAGGTGAGAGCAAGAGGAAGTGTCAGCTGTTTCCCATTATCAGGAAAACAGAAAACTTGTGCAGAGATTCCCCAGTGGTTTTTCCCTGGTGTCTCCTCAGCCAGGGTGTTTCATCCAACCTTTCCTGGTTGTAAGAGAGACCAGAGAAGTCACTACCTAGCTTTCCCAGCTGCAACAGAAGACGTGGGAAAGGACCCCACATGGTCTCCCTGGGGGATGAGAGCAGCATGGGAGTGAAGGTATGAGAAGCATGCCACAGGATGGCCCTGATGTTGTCAGTGCACAGTGGGAAGAAATAACTGCACAGGAGCGGGCCTGTGGCTTGGTGATCAGAGGAGAGAGTGTCTGAGAAAGATGCTAAAGAGCAGACGATAAGAGAGAAAGAACAAGGGGTTTCAGGCAGTAGAAATGGATGCAGTGAATGACGTGGGCACTGGATGCATTTCATGTTTGGGACTTGGTGGGTCCCACGCGGGTTTGTGGTGGGGCATGATGTCATTGGTGGCAGTCAAGGGTGTTGAGACCGGAAAGATCCATTTTAAAGGGCCTCATGCTTGGCAGAAAGCAATTTGGATTTGATCTCGTAGGTGAGTGGGTACCGGATGGCTCTGCTCAGGAAAGAGAGAGCACGCTTAGGTTTTGAACTGGAGGGAAGACGTGTCAGGCTCAGGGTACAGATAACGGGGGATGGGGCTGAGGCTGGGAGGAAGTGAAGAGGAGACCCCAGACACCAGAGACACTTAGGTAGTGAGCATGGCATCCTGGGTCCTGAACTGCTTGAAGAGTAACCGAGAGGAAGAGTTTAAAGTACCCCTGATAGGTCGGCAGGGTGCTGCTGATGCCATTGCATGGAGGAGGAATCCTGGGAAGGAGCAGGCTGGTGGGGAGGGAGTGATGGTTGTGGTTTTAGATACACGGAACTGCGTGGGTCAGGAGGACTTCTGGAGGTTGGGGTCTCAGTCCACAGGTCACAAGAGAGTGTGGTGAAGGCGCAGGTACAGAGCAAGAGCCGAGATCAGCTCAGGGCCACAGATGGAGGCATGGAGCCAGAATGCATGGGTGGCTTAGAGGGCGGGCAGCCGGGAGGGCGGGCATCCCCAGGAGCTTCAGACTGGGGGGGTCCACCGACTCTCCCCCTTCTGACTTCTCATTTGCTCTTTGTCTAACATGTCCCTCCTTTTGAAAGGTAACCTTGTCTAGACCCCTAATTTATTTATTTGTTTGTTTTTATTTATTTTTGATGTGGACCATTTTTTTTAAAGTCTTTATTAAATTTGTCACAACATTACTTCTGTTCTTCTGTTTTGGTTTTCTGGCTGCGAGGCGTGTGGGGTCTTAGGTCCCTGACCAGGGATCAGACCTGCATCCCCTGCACAGGAAGGCAAAGTCTTAACCACCAGACCTTCAGGGAAGTTGCTAGACCCTGATTTATTGATCTGATGTTAATAGATTTATCTAATTTATTTATATGAACTGTCCCACTTTTCTACTTAGTTTTGTACAAAGTAGCAAGTCATCTTCCCTATGAAAGTTTTTCAAATATAAAATAACTACTAGATTTTTTCTGACTACAAAAGCAATATGCTCATTGTAAGAAAAATCAGAACATTCTCATAGGTAAGAACAAGAAGAGCAAAACCCTCATAACCCTACCAACCCAGCAATTACAGCTGCGTGTCCTGGGGTGCATTTTTCTAGGCCAGTATTTTTAGACACACACACACAAACACATATACAATGAAACAAACAGAATGGTCTGTGTGTGCAGTATTGCAGCACACTTTCTTAAGTAACACAATATAAAGTGTTTCTGTGTTAACACGCACCTAACAGCTATGCTTTTCATGGATGATTGTTCTTCTCAATGTCCCTGTAAGTGTAAGCAGCTGTTTGCTTAATGCTGGACGTTGGGTTCCTTCTGGTTTCCCCTGATTATAAACAGGGCTGTGGTGAACTCACTTGTAGATAAATGTTAGTAGGGAAATGTTTGTGCTGAAGAATCCACCTGCCAGTGCAGGAGAGGTGTGTTCGATCCCTGGGGGTCAGGAAGATTCCCCCAGAAAGGAAATAGCAACCTGTTTTCGATTCTTGCCTCGGAAGTCCCATGGACAGAGAAGCCTGGCGGGCTACAGTCCATAGGGTTGCAAAGAGTCGGACATGACCGAGTGTGTGCACGGACACACACACACACATACACACATACACACACACACACATAAATGTCAGCGTTAGGAAGTGTCTTTGGGATGAAGGTTAGAAAGGACTGATCTGTCGCCTCTGCATCCTTTGCAGAGTTGTCCTTGGCCTCCCCACCCCACAGTGGCATCTCGGAGACCCCACCGTGGATGTCTCCTCCTGCATGAAGGACCTCTTCACTCTTCTGCGCTTGTTGGGAGCCTCCAAACTGTTTGGAGTGTTGTGAAGGGAGAACCAGAAGCAGGGGTCAAACAGGACGGTGACTTATCCCAGGGGACAAGCTGATGATACGTTTCCAGTGAGGGACCAGCTCATCACTGGAGGAGCATCCGTGTCTGAGTCAACAAGGGAAGAGACAGGTGGAATTGCTGGGGTGGGAGATTTCAGCTCCCTGCCCAAGATCATTTCCTGTTGGCGGAGGCTGTTAAGCTTTGGCTGTGACCCGGCAGTCTTATCCGGAGACCTTCAGCATTTTTAGATTCTCCTTTGGCAGGAGTGGTTGAGTGAGCTCGTGTTAGAATGAGAGGTTCCTTCCAGTGACCTCCAGGCTGTTGGTAAGTGTACGAATTCACTCTTCAGCCCCAGAGTTGGGTCTACTGTGAAAGTGTATTGTACGGTGTTCAGGTGATTACCGTTTAAGGCTGTTTTCTGTGTATATTTGTGCGAATCACTCTATAGAGTAGATTGAAATCTGAAGTTATTTTTCCACTTCAATTCCTCTGTCCATGAATAGCGCTTCGGTGAGAAAAGACATCAGTGTTGTTGATTGTTGCTACTTTTGTTTTCTTAGAGCTGGGAGCTCTTTCTATCAATACAAATTCCACTTCTTTATGAAAGATCGGAGTGAGTCACATGTCACCTGTGCATCGAGGCTTACTCCAAATGACACCATGGTCTACATCCTGCAGAAATAGCTTCAATTCTAAGCTATTTCCTCATTTCTTTTATTTTGGACTTTCTTTAAATATATTTTCCCGTTTCCTCTTTCTTTGGGGCTAAATGCCTTAAGGAGAAAGTACAGGCGGACAGCTGAATAATTTTTCCCTCTAAATAAAAGATCACAGAAGATGCCCGAGGAGATGTAGACCCCGGGAAAACTAAAATGAGTGCTTTAATTCAGTCCTCTGGGACTATTTTACATTTTGGGGAGTGGTTTGAGCTTCTTCTTTCTTCCCTTTAAGTATTTTGTCAGTGAGAACTAATTTAATTTTCTAAAGCTTCCATGATGGCAGAATGTGATTAATAAATGAAGAATGTAAGAGTTTTGATTCAGGGGAATATGACTGTATCATGTTGGGTTTTTCAGCATGAAGCTTTTATTCAACTGTGGGAAAATATTTAAAAGGAAACCAAGTTCTGCTTTTTTGGATTTCATGTGAAAAATAGGAACGTATGGAGCTACCCAGTACCCTGATTGTTTTGTACCCTTGACTATCTTTTTCCAGCACTGGTATGTGAGTTTGTGGTCCTCTCTCCTTGACAGTTAGCAGTAGGCATCAAAGAGCTATGTATCCTTCCTTAAAAATATATTGGTTTCACCAGATAGAGAGCATTGTGGGCAACACCTAGTCAGTTGGAATCAATGCAGAGATGCACAGTGAAGAGGGAAAGCTCCTGGAACTGGGACTTCAGAGACTCATGGTCTGTACGTGACTGCCTGGAACTAGCGCAGAGGCTCTGGGCAGCACTTGTCAACCTGGGTTTTATCCTGTTAGCAGAGGAGCTAGTCTGAGAGGCAAGGATGCTGACTTTTGATGTACATCCTGCTGCTAATTTAGTGGACTTATTTGTGTAATATAAGCAAAATTTCCTCATATGTATGATATAATAGTAGGAATACATACTCCCAGATTAGACACATTCAAACAAGCATTTAGTATCAAGCATTATAAATGCTCTGAGTGTAATGAAGTGTCACTTAAAAAAATTGAAATATAGTTGATTTACGATGCTGTGTTATTTTCTGCTGTAGCTCAGAGTGACTCAGTTATACATGTATACAGACTTTTTTAATATTCTTTTTCATTATGGTTTATCACTGGATGTTGAATATAGTTCTCTGTGCTGTACTGTAGGATCTTGTTATTTATCCTTTCTATATATAAAGGCTTATGTCTGTTAACCCCAACCTCCTTCTCCACGTATCCCCTAACTACCCCCTGCTTGGCGACCACCAGTCTGTTCTCTATGTCCCTGATTCTATTTCTGTTTCACTGGTCCAATTGTGTCATATTTTTTCAGATTGGTTTTTTAATTGAAGTGTAATTGTTTTACAGTGTTAGTTCCTGCTGTCCAACATGGTGAATCAGCCATGTGTATACATTTACCCCCCTTGTGTGTCGTGGTTTAGACTCCACATGGAAGTGGTATCATATGGTGCTTGTATCTCTCTTTCTGACTTACTTCACTTAGTATGGTAATCTCTAGGTCCATCCAGTGTTGCTACAAATGGTCTTATTTCATTCTTTGTTATGGCTGAGTAATATTCCGTGGTATATATCTACCACATCTTCTTTATCCATTCCTTTGTTGATGGACATTTAGGTTGCTTCCACGTCTTGGCTGTTGTAAATAGTGCTGCAATGAACACTGGGGTGCATGAATTTTTTCAAATTATGGTTTTCTCCAGATATATGCTTAAGAGTGGAATTGCAGGATCATATGCTATCTCTATTTGTAGTTGTGTGTTTTTTTTTTTTAACAAACCTCCATACTATTCTCCAAAATGCCTGCACCAATCACACTTCCACCAACAGTGTGGAGGGTTCCCTTTTCACTACGCTGTCTCCAGCGTTTATTGTTTGTAGATTTCTTGATGATGGCCATTCTGACTGGTGTGAGGTGATACCATGTAGTTTTGATTTGAAGCTGCCCTAATTCTTAATAGCTTCCTTGTATCTGAAGGCATCAACTGTTAATCTCATTAGTAACTTAGTAAAAGCAAGGGATTAGTAGGATCTCTCTTCTCCATCCCCACCCACACTAGCTAGAGTTAAGGGCCTCGTAACCACCAGTTTCCAACAGGAAAACTTCCAGGCGTTGCATTGACCCTACTAGTAGAAGTGTTAGTCTGATAGAGCCTCTAAACTCTCATATGACCTGCTGCTAATTTACTGAATAAGTCTGTTTAAGACTTCTCCCTTTATTCTGAAATTTAAAAAATTAATAGGAGTAGATACTTCCAACAGTTCAGTCGCTCAGTTAATAGGAGTAGATACAACAGTTCAGTCGCTCAGTCATGTCTGACTTTTTGCAACCCCGTGGACTGCAGCACACCAGGCTTCCCTGTCCTTCACCAGCTCCTCGAGGTTGCTCAAAACTCATGTCCATCAAGTCAGTGATGACATCCAACCATCTCATCCTCTGTCATCCCCTTTGCCTCCTACCCTCGAGCTTTCCCAGCATCAAGGTCTTCTTCAATGATTCAGTTCTTCGCATCAGGTGGCCAAAGTATTGGAGCTTCAGCATCAGTCCTTCCAATGAATATTTAGGACTAATTTCCTTTCGGATTGACTGGTTTGATCTCCTTGCAGCCCAAGGGACTCTCAAGAGTCTTTTCCAATACCACAGTTCAAAAGCATGAATGGTATGAAAAGGCAAAAAGATACTTCCAAACACAGACACATTTCAAATAAGCAGCCAGTACTAAAGGTTATAAAATTTCCCTTTTTCTTGTTCTGACAAGTAAGGAGCTTGGATTGTCTTCTCTGCCATCTACATAACAAGAAAAAAGATGAACAAATGGAAAAATCAACAGCTCCTCTCAGATCCAGCAGAGAACCCAGGTCACAGGGCAAACTTCTGCCCCTCAAACCGGAGAGGCAAGCAAACACAGTATCATAACTTACCTGGAGCGGACATCTCTGCAGGAACCAGTGCCAGAGTGGGAAAGCCTGACCCATAACTCGGATGAATCACTGGAGACTCAGTTTGGGCAAGCTTGAGGGTTAAGAATGTAGTGGGGCCTGGTCGCTGGGGATCCCCACACTTGTGTTTTACCTCCAGGAGCACCAGGTTCTCATAGTGAAGATGGGAGAGAAATCCCCATGTGCTTCCAACATGGAGAGGGGTAAGGTAACCAGTCTGAAAATATGCCAGAGCGTTCTGTTCTTCTTAACAAGGCTTGCTTTCAAGGTAGACTAGCTCACCAGAGCCCAGTGGACTGGTGTTTTATCAGAACCTACCATGAGGAAGGCCCCCTCCTGCCATCCTGTCTCACGGAAGAGAGGTGAGGTGGGGACTGAAGGATGTGCAGAGGTCACAGCCTGGGGCACAGGCTCAGGGGAGATGCACTTGCAGGACCATGGACTGCTATCCTCCCCCACACTCAGCATCACTGAGGGCCTGCTTACTGTACTGCCGTGCCTTTTACCCGGTACATCATGTCCACCTTTCAACAAAGAATTACAAGGCGTACTGTAAGGCACTCTGCAGAGCCAGTTTGCAGAGACAGAGCGAGCATCAGAATTAGACTCAAGTATGGTGGGGACGTTGGAATGATCAGACTAAATAATCCTCTAAGGACTCTAATGGATAATGGATAAACATGCAGGAACAAATGGGCAATATAAGCAGAAAGATGCAGATTTCTAAGAAAGAATTTTTAAAAATGCTCTAAATCAAAGCCACTGTGACAGAAATGCAGAATGACTTTGATGGGCTCATTAATAAAACTTGCTTAAGCACCTCTAGATGCAGTGAGTGTATTCATGTGTCACATTTGAAATTGTAAAACAAGCCTAAGCTTTATTGTTTCTATGAAAAATTTTGCTTTTCACCTAAAAATTCCAGTCCTGGCTCTGCTGTTCTTTACTCTGACATGTTCAAGGAAGGGGAAAGAGAGTTCGTGGAGAAAGAGAGAGGAAAGAGAACAGTACACAGGGCCTCTGTGGATGTGGTACACCACTGGAGACGGATTCAGCGAGTTGTCACACAGACATTGTCGGGCGAAAATATTTTTGCCTTAATGAAGATGCATTCACATTTTGGCATGAGGGATGCTGACATTAGCTATAGAATTTGCATATCTAAAATTTGGGAGGTGCAAATATGAAAATTATAGGTAATTCAGTTCAGTTCAGTTCAGTTGCTCAGTCGTGTCTGACGCTTTGCGACCCCATGAACCGCAGCACGCCAGGCCTCCCTGTCCATCACCAACTCCCGGAGTCCACCCAAACCCATAGGTAATTAAATGTTCCTAAACACTCACATGTTTTACTTATGATTTACAACACTTTTTTGGTCAGTATATTGTATGAGTACTTTATTTTTTCAGAGAAATCTTGCATTTCATGCATTGTTATTGCTTGATTTTAATTGACAGTAGCCATTAACTGTGGGCCTGGTTTACACAGAGATTGCAAATAAAAAAGGAGAAACAGGGAAAAGAAATATATTAGAAGCATTTTATAACATGTCAGGATGTGCAAGGCACATCTTAAATATCCACTGTTTCATTTTATTGTATTAAAATGCATCATCAGAAACACATGCTTGTGCAACTTGCTTCTGTTAATCATATATCTTGGGCATCTTTCAAAGCCATCACAAATAGATTACACTCCTTCTTTACCCATCTTATGGATGTGCAGTCTTGTTCAATCATTGCCCTGTGTATGCCTTCAACTACATATTTGCTTTTGGTTAGAGTGCTTTGGTAAACATAATCCCACAATATATCATTGACAGTCATGCTAGTGTTTCTGTAGAGTAGATTATAAATATGCTATTACAAAAAATCAGGCATTATGGACATTTAATATGTTGATGGTGACTGTCGCATTCCCTCCAAGAAGGCTATCCCAGCCTTCTTTTCTCTGTGGGAAAAGTGCCCATTTCTCACCATTTCTCACACATTTGCCATCTCATAGTGTTACCAGCCATTTAAATTTTTGTCAATCCAGTAGGATTTAATTGGTGCCCAGAGGCTTCTGACTCAAAATGGTAGTCTAATGATATGCATCTCACTTTTCTCCCTTCCATTAAAATTAAAACAAAAAAAATTTTTTTTAAAGATTTAAAGTACAAGGCGAACAAGTGAAGGTACTGTTGGTGGGCAGAACTTTTGCCGAGTGTGTGGAAGGTGGAAAACAGGTGGGACCGGCCTGATGGGGAAAGCTCAGGTAGAAACACAAGTCCAGAGCGTCTTCCAGCCTGGAGTCAACATCAGCAGCGGGGTGGAGGGGCCGCGGAGCAGCCACTGGAGCTGCTCACTGTGCAGACCGTGCCTCTGATGGCCCGTCCCTTCTGCATCCAAACAGCTTGTGGGAGCGGGCTTCGTCCCCGAGAGAAGGCAGCAGGACTCTCCTAAGAAAGTGATCCGTCCTGGGACACAGCCCAGTGAGACTGCTGGAGTCTGCGAGTGAGGTGGGGCTGTGTGCAGGGACCCCCGTCCCCACCACAGACACGACGAGGAGAACGGAAGGCAGGGCCGTGCCCAGGAAGGAAATGTCGTCTGTCGCTGCCGCGGTTGTGCTGCTCCCTGTCTCTTGCGTGCCCGTGCCTGGGTGTTTTTGGGGTGTGTGCCCTCGGACACCCTCCATGCTCAACTGTCCCGTCTGGAACCTGCACCCAGCCTCTCCTCAAGGCTCGGGTGCTGGTAAAAAAGTTCTACAGCTTTAAAGAAGATCCACCCTGATTCTCCTAAACCGTAAGGGAATGAAAAATACCGCCTGCCACATCAGCAAACAAAGGGTGTTGCAGCCTTAAAGCTGTCACAGTATAGCTGCCCCCAGGGGACTCGGATGGAAGCAGGATGCCAGCCAGCGAGCCATCAGCCATTGCAGCCACCCCCAGGGTGAACCCCGAGGAAGCTCAGGATGAGAAAGCGCAGGGTGCTGGTCTGGAGAGCTGAGGTTCACATCAAAGAAATTGTTTCAGTGTCCAGCCTCTTGCTTCTTCCCCCACATAGAGAAGCGCTCCGTTCCTTAACTTGAGACATCTGGTTTTCTTTAATAGTAATCTTTTGCTGTTCCAGTTACTGATATTTGTTGCAAACACTCCTGTGTATCCTGTCTCCTCCTCTGCCTCTGTGGAGCTGCCTCTTAGAATAATCTGAGATGCTGGGTCCTGGACTTAAGTCCTTAGCATGTCTGCCAAATAAACACAGTTCTCAACTTTTAGGTTGTGCAAATTTTTTTCAGTCGACATGTAATTCAAAAATAGGAACGGGTAAACAGGTATTCGGTGAAAATCATCAGGAAAAGAACAAGAGCACAAAGATGACCAGAATTACTCATCTAAATGAAATAGAAATGATTCAAATAATGGAAAACAGTTTACACCAGTGTTCTCAGAGTAAATAGCTTTCATCTAGAAAATGGGCAAGAGTTTCTGAAAATGAAAACATAGATTGCTGATACTACAGATATGACGGCTAGGTAAGGAGCTGAATGGGCCTGAGAGATTTTGAAGACAGAGCCCAGGAAACCGCCGACACTGACCAGTGAGGATGACAGGGTTGGGAAACGGGGAAGGAGCGCTAAGGCAGGACGCAGAGGTCTAGACATCCAGCTTGATTCTAACAGCAGCTCCAGAAAAAGGATAAAAGGAAGAGAGAACCTAGCCAAGAAACAATAGATGAAAATTTTCTTTAGTAGAAGAAATAGAAGTTCTTAGATGGGGAAAGGTTCCAGCAAGTGCCCAGCAGGATGAGGGAAAAGGAAACCCACTGCTCACTTTGTGGACTTGGGTTGTCTGCTCAGCCTTTTTCCTCTTGGTGACGAAGAGCTCCTCTGCTGTGTTCTAGATCTGCCCAATTAGTGCTTCTTCAGGGAGCTATGCAGAAACTGAGAGACCAGCTCCTGCCTTTCCTGAGGTTCCCAGCACTTACAGATCCGGTAATCATAAAAGCAGAAGTGGCTGTTGTGAAGGACCATGTCAGCCAGGGAAAATCCAACACACTGGAGACCACCTCTGCGAGATGGGAGGGAAAGACCCAAACTGATAACATTGTTTACAGCAGCCCCGTGGCCGTAGCTGATTTTACACTCCCCCTTGGGCTTCCTGCCAAGTACAGAAGAGTCTGACGGGGGTTTCTGTCTCAAAAGTCATGGTAATATAGTTAATATACTCTAAGGAGCTCCAATACTCTGTGGATAGAAAGAGGGTCCCAGAAGCTTCTAGAGAGGGGAGGAAGCAAATTATTTACCCAGGCATCTGAATTAGCATGAGAGCCTGCCTGTTTCCACAGAAGATAAGGAAGCGGTGTCTTCACTCTGCAGGGCAAGGGTGTCATCTGTGGATGGCAGTTTCTCAGTTCTCATCCTCCCACAGGAAAGAATTCAGCTGAGACATAGAGCGGCTTCAAGCACCAGGAGTTTTATTAAGCGAAGTGAAAGTATACCCTCGGGAAAAGTAGGCAAGTGGGCTGTCTCAGAACCAGAAGCCATCCCATAAGTGGGGTAGGGTTGGTTTCTCAGAGTGATGTGAAGTCCCTGTCTGTGTTCTGCATTATTTGATTGATGAGACTGTTGACAATTTTAAATGCTAATTTGTTTTTAAAAGGGCATAGTGAACCCTGGGTTACTCTGAGTCATCTGTTAGGTCCTGGCGTGCCAACTGGTCTCCACAGTGGCTGCACCAATTTACATTCTTCACCGTATTTCTAGAGTGCACTTATAGTCATTGTTCCATTCAGATGCCGGCTCCACCAGGTTTCGCTCAGAAGAGTTACATTCATCTCATCGTTATTTGAAGCCAACTGGCAGTTCTGAAAGCCCACTGGGTTTCTGATATCTTGTTTGGTCCTGATAAGTCTGAAAACTTAGCAGTCCTTAGCCACAAAGGGGAGGCTTTCTGGAGGTGTCTGGTCCAGGTGATAGAGGGAAAGATGACCTTTTCCAGGATGGGGTGGGACCTGCTTATGTCTGACCTAATGAGAGAGTCTTTTGTTGTTGTTATTTTAAATAATTTTCTGCTTTTATTGAGACAGTCAAATGGTAGTTTTTTTGCCACTCAATGAAGCATATGGGATCTTAGTTCCCCAACCAGGGATTGAACCCACACCCCCTGAGCAGAAATGTGGAGTCTTAACCACTGGACCACTAGGGAAGTTCTGAACAGGGGAGGTTTTGAAGCTAGAATTCTATTCTCAGTCACATTACCAATCTACAAGTATGAAGGCAAAACAAAAACATTTTTGGATGAGTAAAAATTTAGTCATTTCATGATAAGACTGTAGTAAGTATATCAGCAGCATGAATGAGGGGTGAGTCAGGAGAAGAAGGCAGAGGTCTGCTGGTGTGGATGCCCGAAGCATCTCCAGTGGAAGGGGTTTATGTTTCACATTTCTTATGTATCCTTGTTCGTTCTAGAGTGAGTGATACCTACACATTCATGAAAACGACAGATACTCTGTTGGTTTTCTGTTCTTGGAATCGATCTAGCAGGCCAAAGCCCAGGAGACTAACTTTATAGTCTAAAGGCAAAATGTGTTTGTTTTATAATGCAGTTGTTGGAACTGGGGGCACAGTGATTGGCTTCCAATAATGATGAGATGAATATAACTCTTCTGAGCAAAACCTGGTGGAGCTGGCATATGAATGGAACAATGACTAGGATAAGGAATATAAATTGGTGGGAATGTAAATTGGTACAGCCACTATGGAGACCAGTATGGAGGTTCCTCAAAAAATTAAAAAATAGAACTACCATGTGACCTAGTAATTCCACTCCTGGACATTTACCCTGACAAAAATTCTAATTAAAACAGATACATGCACTCCTGTGTTCACTGGAGCACTGTTCACAATAGCCAAGACATGGAATCAACCTAAATGTCTATCAACAGATGAATGTATAAAGAAGATTTGTAACATATATATAATGGAATATTACTCAGCCAAAAAAAGAATGAAATGATGCCCTTTGGAGCAACATGGATGGATGTGGAGATGATCAAACTTAGTGAAGTAGATCAGAAGGAGAGAGAAAAATACCATATGATATCACTTGTATGTGGAATCTAGTATATGGAACAAATGAACCTATCTGTGAAACACAGACTCATGGAATAGAGACCAGACTTGTGGCTAGCCAAGGGGGAGGGGATGGGGGAAGGGTGGATTGGGAGGTTAGGGTTACCAGGTACAAGCTATTATGTATAGGATGGATAAACAACAGGGTCCCACTAACTCTATTCAGTATCCTGTGATAAACCATAATGGAAAAGAATATGAAAAAGAATGTGTGTGTATGTATATGTGTGTGTGTGTGTAACTGAATCACTTTGCTGTACAACAGAAATTACTGCAATGTTGTAAATCAACTCTAGTAAAATTAAGGAAAGGAAATGTGGGGAGGAAAGATGGGAGAAGAGCAGTTGGGAGCTTAGTTTTGTAGGGCCTCAGACAGCACCCCTGGGAGAGAGGCCGAAGGGGGCAAGTCTCCTAGCTGCAACCAGGGTTGGTGCTCTAAGAAAGCATTCAGTCCATTAGTGCTTCCTTGCTTCTAAGGACAGATGTTACCCAGAGCTGAATATGCAGTCTCATTGTTGAGGTGGTTCTGGTCAGAAGGTGCGTGATATACTCTCATTTCTGGGAAGGGTAAAAAGATGCCTTTTTAGTGGACTGGTGCTTGTGTCTTAAATATTTAAAAAGAGAAAGGGAGGGAGAAAACCAAAATGTTCCACTTTCTTTTTTCTAATTAAAATTGGTGGGAAAGGCTTAGCCTCATTTCAGAGCAATGAATCTAACTCACAAAATACATAAACAACAGAGGAGAGAAACAAAAAAATGCTAATTGGTGATTCCACGAGAGAGGTTCAATATCTTTTGGCTATATGGCAAAAGCTTACATTCTCAAGGGTCAACATTTCTAATGAGGTTCAAAGACTACAGGGCAAAAAGAAATGGACTAGTGAAGACTTTTTAATAATCCACAGTAGCTGGGGAGAAACAAAGATGGTTTTAAGGCTTGACGTGTGCCATGCTGACTCCGCTGGTGGAAAAATGAAAAATTCAGCCTAAATGTTAGATTGTTGTTTTTGCTCCAGAGCAAATAACTTTCTTTAACTGATGCTTTTCTGCTCAACATTCAGTATACAGCTGTAGTTTAGTTTCTGTAGGTTCAGTGATTATCAGGGAGAGGAAATCTGAAATCTCCAGGACATGAGATGGACTTCACTGCAGGCCACAGTTGGACAAAGGAGAATGAGGGGGGTCATGTTTGTGTGTGGAACTGGAGATCTTGGAGCTGTGATGCTCAGACCAGACACCTAGTCTCCCCACACCCGCTGAGGGACCACTGGCTGCCACCTGCAGGTGTGGCTGCGATTAGGTTAGGACAGGAGGAGGCAGCACAGAACATGTTCTAGAAATCAGGGTATCCAAAAAGGAGAATGACTCGGGAACCTACTTCTCGAAAGGAGTTCATTAAAATGAAAAAAAGGTGCTTGCTGAAAGGATACAGGAAGGAACATGGGAAGACAGAATAGCCTGCATGGCTCCAGTGTGTAGGTTTAGTATTGCTGGGGCCATGATGGTGAACGGGAGGAGGAGCAAAAATATCCTAGAGGTTGGATGAATGATGCCTCCCAGCAGTGCTGGAAACCTGCTGGTGAGTAAGCCCCAAAGGAACAGACGTATCAACAGGCATGTTTGACTTTACCCAAGAAGAGTTGGAGTCTATGAGAAAAGGAGCCATCCCCCAAACAACGGCTGACATTTAGAGAGTCCTTCCTCTCTGCCAGGCACCTGTTCAGTGCTTTTGATGTATCATAAGCATGTACATGCATGTACAAGCATCATGTAATTCTCACTACCGTCTTACGAAGTAGGGGATGTGGTACAGATGTTACCTTTAAGAGGTTCATCAATCTGCCTGTGATCTCACCAGTAAGAGGCAGACGTGGTATCTGTTGTCTGCACACCACAGACTGAGCAGCAACAACAATAGACGTTTGTGTCTCAGTTCTGGAGCTGAGACATCCAAGATCAAGGCCCCTAGTGGGGGCTCCATCCTGACTTGTGGACAGCTGCCTTCTTGCTGTGGCCTCAAACTACCTTCCTCAGTGTGTGCACAAAGGAAGAGATTTCTCTCTTCCTCTTCTTTATAAGGACACTAATCTCCTTACAAGGGCCCCGCCCCCACGACCTTGTCCAAACCTAATCACCTCCCACAGGCCCACCACAGTGAGAGTTAGGACTTCAACACACAGATTTGGGGAGCAGAAGCCCTCAGTCCATGACACTAGGCTTGCAACCCAGACTTTCTGAGCTTGGAGCCATGCCCCGAATTCCTCTGTTACTATTATGCATTATTGCTGCTGCTATTACAATAGTATAAGTAAATTTCCCGTTCCATAAACAGGAATTTGACCCAGGCAAGGAGGAAGGATCTATGTTTTTCTTTTTCACTTCAACAAAATAAACTAATAAATAAAAATTAAAATAAGCCCTGTAATTTCTGAGTACTTAATGAAGGCTAGGTAATGTGCTTTACATGTATCGTCTCACTAAATTGTATTATCCACCTTGGGTGGTGTTAAGTAAAATGATTAAGGAGACAAGTCAGCATCAGACAGGCTGGGTCTCAGTCCCAGCCCTGTTGTTGACTGTCTGGGTATACTTGGCAACTCTTTTAATTTCACTGAAACTCAAGTTTCCCTTCTGTAAAATGGCAACAGTAAACCACTTTCATTATAAAGTGGTGAGGCTGAAATTGCTAATCAGAATATGTCTGGAACTAGTCACTGCTTAAATGTTGACATCTAAAATTATTCCAATTATTCCAGTCTCTAAGTGATTGAGATTACTTCTCTGAGATTCTGATAACTTCTCTGAGAAGTTAAGTGACTTGCCGGGGCAGCAGTACGTCTGTAGTGGAGCTGGGATTTTAATCTCTGTATGTTTCCGGCTTTGGTCTTCAGCCTCCACTGTAACACCACCCCTGGGGTTCAGGCTCATGGTTCTGTTTTCTAAATATTGTCCAGGGAGCTTTTCCCCCTAAGTTCAACTTCAGCTTGGACTGCTTGTCAACAGGTTGCCTGGGCTGCCTGGGCAGGTGAAGGTTAAGACAATGAATAAATTAGAAAATCAACACAGTTGCCAGTGACCCATTTTAAAGGACCGAATTCCAAAGCCCTTTGCCTCCAAAGGAAACTTTATTAAGTAGAACTGCCCTGTTTTGCTAAAACACAGTCTATTTGAAGGAGCATGTAGAATATTTTCTTCCTAATGGTGGCTTGTTTGTAAATGTGTAACTTTCAAGAAGGGAGCTGAGCTTTTAGTCTTATTGACTTTGAAATTAAAGCAGCACAGATAGTGCTATAATCTATATCCAAAGTGCTGAGTAGCATAAAGAGGTACACATAAGGCAGGTCTTGACTTGGTAGGTTCAGGGGAATCTCTTTGTAGGGTACTATTAAAAGGTGATGTAATGAGCTCATTATAGGTTAACTGTATAACCTTAGGCTTATATTATTTGCACTTAAAAAAATGTGGAAAACCATGGGCTTTCAGAGACCTTGAGCTGTGTAATTGCGTGCATTTAACTCAGAGGAAAAGAATCTAGCTTGTCCGATAGCAGTGCCCCAGTTTCCAGCCCCAGACCTGCTGGGGAGCTCATTGCAGGATGGCATGAATTTTGTGAATTTGGCACCTTCTGGACCCACTCCCAGTGGCTCAGCACGTCCGTTTGTCCGTGCATTGTCTGTTTCTTCTCTGGGCTGGGCTTCTGACAAATTCACAGACTTGGACCCTACTGTGTAAAACCAGAGCACCAGCTGATGAGTGTACAGTGAGCCCCACCTGTCAAAGGGGTTGAGGCATGCCGACCACCAGCCCACCAAATCCCTGAAGGAGCGGACAGCAAACTGCAATCAGCTGGTTGCCCAGGAAACTGCACCAGCCAAGATGAATGAACTACATGATTTAAATATTCAGTTGATTATATCAATTCCACGAAAGAGTGGGACCTGCCACCAGGACCAGGTACCTTAAGTGGTGCTTGTGTGGGCGCTGCCTGCTGGGATTGCTCCCTGTGACCCTGTGCTTGCCTCGCTGTGCTCCAGTTTCCTATAAATGAAAAAGGATGACCGGATGGTTTAGCAAAGCTTCTGGCCTGTGCGAAGCCCTTGCCATGTGTATCATCCAGGCTTCAGTTGTCCAGGAGCTTGCTTCTTCACAGAAAAGTCATCCTGTTCCTTTAAAGCGACTTCGCTCGTCTCTGGTTTTCAGTTTTACTTGCTGAGGAAAACATTCTCGATTTCTAAGTTCTCGCTGGTTCTAAGCAGAGCAAGCAACGATAATGGGACTTTTCTGTTTGTTTTTAACGATGTCTATGTAACCAAGTTAAAAATCATTTCAACTCTTGATGTTGATAAAGCATATAGCATTTTGCCAGTGACTGTAGAAAGGGGCCCTGTGTATGTAAACCATCTGTTTAACTTCCGCAACACTGGAGTAGCCTCTGATGTTGTGGCATTGATTTTTCTTTTCCTTAAATATTTGTATCAAGATAAAAACCATCACCCCCTTTTTTTTTTAAAACCATCACCTTTCCTTGAGTCTGCCACAAGTAGATGTCACTTTCCCATGGAACGGAGGGTGGGACCAGCTGTCTGCTCCTCCAGCATAAATAAAGGAGGGGGCAGCTTCCCAGGTGGCTCAGTGTTAAAGAATCCTCCTGCCAATGCTGGAGACGCAGGGGACGCAGGTTCGATCACCAGGTCAGGAAGATCCCCTGGAGGAGGGCATGGCAACCCACTCCAGTGTTCTTGCCTAGAGAATCCCATGGACAGAGGAGCCTGGCGGGCTGCAGTCCATAGGGTCGCAGAGAGTCAGACACTACTGAGCTTGCACGCACGGGGTTGGGGCAGCTGGCCTTGGTGTCACAGGGACACTGATGCGCGGTGGCCACACCTGCCCAAGAAGGTCCCCCCACAGGCAGTGTTTAAAGTAGCTGCCTCCTGGCTTTAGCTTTTTATTAGAAAACATCCTTTGCATCTGTCTGTAAATCTTCTTCCTCTTTTCCCTGTTGGTCTCTGCCTTAGCATCCCTTATCCCCTGTTTGGGGTCAGAGTTAGCTGGAGAAGCCTATGATCTCATCTCTTTGAGGAACAGAAAAGCTGTTACCTTCCCTGCTGTGGAGTTGGACTCAGTTTAGAATTTTAGTTTCTGAACCTTTGGCCATCATTTCCTCATTTTCATTCAAATCGAGGCGTTTGAGTTTCAAAGGAAGTAATTTTCCTGTTATGCGTCTAGACTTCCCAGTGTTTCCCAGGACGTTTCTGGAAACGTGTTATCCTGGATTAGTTCAGAGTCAGGCGCCGGTGCCTTGGTATTAAATATCACACAACTGTATTCCCTTTTTATGAGCTGAAGCTGAGCTGCAAATCATTGTGCGTGGATTTGGAGAGGATTGTTTCTGATGGGTGGGTTCTGATGACCCGCTTTTTATCTACTTTCCTAGAGTTGGGCTGATCGGATTATGTGTTTTAGGCCTATAAACCTGAATTATAAAGAGGAGAAATGTGTTCTCATTGCCAGCAGTTCTCTGTCGGTGATGGTGTACCTGGGTGAATTTTTAAGCTATTGAAATGTGCCCTGGATGATCAGGAAGGGTGTCTCTTTCTCGAGTCCGTGGGATGCTGATGTGCATATCTTTAGAAAGAAATGGAACAGGATGGCCTTGCCAGGGCTGTCTGTAGTCGATGGGACGGCCAGCTCCTCAAATCTCAGCTGCACTGAACATGATTAGGAGCTGTCACAATGCATTTAGCCCTCATCGGTTAGAGAGGGAATCTGGGTCAAAGGTCACCTCCGCAGCAAAGTGGGCATTTAGTGCTTTGATTGGCACTAATGGTAAATGATAGTTAATGAAAATCATTTATAAGCCTTGTCCAAACCAGTGTTTCTCTACTGAAAACGGTGGCCGGCTGCCTCTCCGAAGAGCTGTAATTGGAATACAGTTGGTGCCATAGGGTGGTAACTGGGCTTACAGCTTAATGAACGTTGTGTCGGTGACTCATTTCCCCACAGCTGGACGCCTCCCCCACCATGGGAATGCTCCTCCCCCTCAGGTGCCCTCTTCACCTTGCACTTGGAGGTGAAATATCACCACCTTTGAGGTGCTGTGCCCCTTGTGAGGCCCTGAGAGTTTTTTATTGTGGTTGACACAGACCCTAATGATGAGAAATAGCCTTTTCAAGGCTACTCGTTGTTTTAAAGGTCATTTCATCTTCATGCAGTGGCTTAATTGAAATTTTACCCTTCTTATACACCTGACATTCATTTTGAAGGGAAAAGATATAGTCATGGTGAGTTGATGAGAAATGATTTATTTGACATTTCTTCTCTTTCCTCAGATTTCCCTTTGACTCTTAAATCTTCTACTTACATACTTCTTTCCCAATAGTGATGGTAAAATTTCTTCATGTGAATTCCAGTGTTTGAAGTTTCTTGGGCTGATTCCATGTCATTGGTCAGCTGTTGGGAAGCCATGCCTGGCCACTCATTCTTACTTTCCTTTCAATCACGGTTGACTTTCAATTTGTTAATGTGGTGTATTACATTGATTGATTTGCAGATATTAAAGAATCCTTGCATTCCTGGGATAAAGCCCACTTGGTCGTGGCGTATGATTTTTTTAATATGTTGTTGGATTCTGTTTGCTAGAATTTTGTTAAGGATTTTTGCATCTATGTTCATCAGTGATATTGGCCTGTAGTTTTCTTTTTTTGTGGCATCTTTGTCTGGTTTTGGAATTAGGGTGATGGTGGCCTCATAGAATGAGTTTGGAAGTTTACCTTCTTCTGCAATTTTCTGGAAGAGTTTGAGTAAGGTAGGTGTTAGCTCTTCTCTAAATTTTTGGTAGAATTCAGCTGTGAAGCCGTCTGGTCCTGGGCTTTTGTTTGCTGGAAGAGTTCTGATTACAGTTTCGATTTCCTTGCTTGTGATGGGTCTGTTAAGATCTTCTATTTCTTCCTGGTTCAGTTTTGGAAAGTTATACTTTTCTAAGAATTTGTCCATTTCTTCCAAGTTGTCCATTTTGTTGGCATAGAGCTGCTGGTAGTAGTCTCTTATGATCCTTTGTATTTCAGTGTTGTCTGTTGTGATCTCTCCATTTTCATTTCTAATTTTGTTAATTTGGTTCTGCTCCCTTTGTTTCTTAATGCATCTTGCTAATGGTTTGTCAATTTTGTTTATTTTTTCAAAAAACCAGCTTTTAGCTTTGTTGGTTTTTGCTATGGTCTCTTTAGTTTCTTTTGCATTTATTTCTGCCCTAATTTTTAAGATTTCTTTCCTTCTACTAACCCTGGGGTTCTTCATTTCTTCCTTCTCTAGTTGCTTTAGGTGTAGAGTTAGGTTATTTATTTGACTTTTTTCTTGTTCTTGAGGTAAGCCTGTAATGCTATGAACCTTCCCCTTAGCACTGCTTTTACAGTGTCCCATAGGTTTTGGGTTGTTGTATTTTCACTTTCATTCATTTCTCTGCATATTTTGATTTCTTTTTTGATTTCTTCTATGATTTGTTGGTTATTCAGAAGTGTGTTATTTAGCCTCCATATGTTTGAATTTTTAACAATTTTTTTTCCTGGAATTGAGATCTAATCTTACTGCACTTTGGTCAGAAAAGATGACTGGAATGATTTCAATTTTTTTGAATTTTCCAAGACTAGATTTGTGGCCCAGGATGTGATCTATTCTGGAGAAGGTTCTGCGAGCACTTGAGAAAAAGGTGAAGTTGATTGTTTTCAGGTGAAATGTCCTATAGATATCAATTAGGTCTAGCCGGTCCATTGTGTCATTTAAAGTTTGTGTTTCCTTGTTAATTTTCTGTTTAGTTCATCTATCCATAGTTGTGAGTGGGGTATTAAAGTCTCCCACTATTATTGTGTTACTATTAATTTCCTCTTTCATACTCGTTAGCGTTTGCGGTACATATTGCGGTGCTCCTATGTTGGGTGCATATACATTTATAATTGTTATATCTTCTTCTTGGATTGATCCTTTGATCATTATGTAGTGTCCTTTTTTGTCTCTTTTCACAGCCTTTATTTGAAAGTCTATTTTATCTGATATAAGTATTGCGACTCCTGCTTTCTTTTGGTCTCCGTTTGCGTGAAATATTTTTTTTCCAGCCCTTCACTTTTAGTCTGTATGTGTCTCTTGTTTTGAGATGGGTCTCTTGTAGACAGCATATATAGGGGTCTTGTTTTTGTATCTATTCAGCGAGTCTTTGTCTTTTGGTTGGGACATTCAACCCATTTACATTTAAGGTGATTATTGATAGGTATGGTTCCGTTGCCATTTACTTTGTTATTTTGGGTTCAGGTTTATACAACCTTTCTGTGTTTCCTGTCTAGAGAAGATCCTTTAGCATTTGTTGAAGAGCTGGTTTGGTGGTGCTGAATTCTCTCAGCTTTTGCTTGTCTGTAAAACTTTTGAATTCTCCTTCATATCTGAATGAGATCCTTGCTGGGTACAGTAATCTAGGTTGTAGGTTATTCTCTTTCATTACTTTCAGTATGTCCTGCCATTCCCTTCTGGCCTGGAGGGTTTCTATTGATAGATCAGCTGTTAAAAACCATATGATTATCTCAATAGATGGAGAGAAAGCCTTTGACAAAATTCAACACCCATTTATGATTAAAACTCTCCAGAAAGCAGGAATAGAAGGAACATACCTCAACATAATAAAAGCTATATATGACAAACCCACAGCAAGCATTACCCTCAATGGTGAAAAATTGAAAGCATCTCCCCTGAAATCAGGAACAAGACAAGGGTGCCCACTCTCACCACTACTATTCAACATAGTGTTGGAAGTTTTGGCCACAGCAATCAGAGCTGAAAAAGAAGTAAAAGGAATTCAGATAGGAAAAGAAGAAGTGAAACTCTTGCTGTTTGCAGATGACATGATAATCTACATAGAAAACCCTAAAGACTCTACCAGAAAATTACTAGAGCTAATCAACAAATATAGTAAAGTTGCAGGATATAAAATTAACACACAGAAGTCCCTTGCATTCCTATACACTGAGAAAACAAAGAGAAATTAAGGAAACAATACCATTCACCATTGCAACAAAAAGAATAAAATACTTAGGAGTATATCTACCTAAAGAAACAAAAGACCTATACATAGAAAACTATAAAACACTGATGA